>NW_025814825.1:41073333-41729166 GCF_022079265.1 Lynx rufus
GGAAGGAGGGCTGCATTGGGGTGTGCAGATCAGGGGACTTAAATTCTGACGTTACCAATGGCCACCTCGGGCCTCAGGTTTTTCACCTGTAAATGAGGAAAATAAGACCAGGTCTACTTGTCGGATAGCAATGTTAGCAGATCAAACGAGAAGACACAGGTGGACATACGCTGCTTAGAGTACTGCACAAAATGAGCTATTTTTTTTTTAAAGTTTATTTCTTTTAGTAATCTCTACACCCAACGTGGGGCTTGAACTTACAACCCCAAAAATCAACAGTCACGTGCACTTTCTGACTGAGCCAGCCAGGTGCCTCCGAATGCACTATTTTTTTTTAATATGAAATTTATTGTCAAATTGGTTTCCATACAACACCCAGTGCTCATCCCAACAGGTGCCCTCCTCAACTGATAGAATTGTTACCGCTTGGGGCTTGGGGAGGAGCGCTGGGAGCAACCCTTGAAGTCTTGTTATTCTCTAGGTCAGTTTAAACTGAGTGATGCTTGGCACCTGTCCCTGGCCTGCCTCTAGAGTCTGGGCCCAGAGGTTTCCTCATGGGGCAGGAGGGGAGTTTCCACGCTGCCCGAGTGCGCCGAGGGTCGCCAGTGTGGAGGTGGTCCTGCGCGAGGCATATGACAGGTGGGCAGGCACCGTTAGGGCAGGGACCTGGGGGGCTGGGAGGAAGGCCTGGGACAAAGGATTTGCTGAGGCAGAGAGGAGGGGCAGCAGAGACGAGGGGACAGTGCCCCTCTGTCCCCAGGGCCTCACCAATCCTTCCTCCCCCGGGCGCCACTGCTCGGCCATTCTGAGGCTCCTGGAAGCTTTGCAGGTGAGGAGGGGGTGGAGATTTCTAACCCGGATGTCTGACCTTGGCTCCTGGTCTTCTTTTGCCTTTGGACTCCCCACCCACTATTCCCTCCCATTCATTCAGCTTCTGCACTGACCGTTCCCAAGAAAAGGCAACTCCAGCCCAGGGCTGCCTGAAGCACGGAGAAGTGGGGAAGTGGTACGGGATGTTGAGGCTGGTCAGAGTGTCGAACAGCTGCCTAAGCAACCACAGAGATGCTGGAAACCCACTTCCTGGGGCAAACGCGGGTTGAGGAAAGACAGAGCACTGACGGCGTGGGTGACTAGGGTGGGGATGAACAAAAAGCAAAGATTCCCCTTCACTCTCTCAGGGGCAGGGGGAGGGGTGCAGCAGCTTCCAGAACTGGAGGAATCTGCCCGCAGGATGAGTTTGAGAGTTCCTCTGGCTTTGCCTAGCCCTCCCCTTGCCCCCAGAGAGGACTTACAGCTCTGCAGACCTTGTACTGGGAACCCTTGGAAACTGGGTGTGGAAGGGAGAGCATTGTGGTTTGTGGGTTTTATGCTAACTCACGTCCCCTAAAATTCAGATATTCAAGGAATTTTAATCACACAAAGAACGGTTTGGGGACATCATCAGAAAAAAAAATTGGATACAAGGCATTAAAGTATAAAATGGTCCCATTATGAAACATAAATAAATCGATAGCTTAAACAAAAAGACTCGAATAAAGCCAGCAGTATATAGACAGTGGTGACTTCTGAATGTAAGACTATGCATGATTTAATTTTTTACACTTTTCTATAGTTCGCAGACTTCTGTCGACATCTATAATTCAGAAATGATGACAAAGATTCAGAAGATAATCCTGGGGTCAGGCTGACACTCCGAAGGCAGACCTAGAACTTTTGCAGACCCCAGGCCCACGTCTACTCCCCACGTCTGTTTTGGTGATCCTGGGTGGGCCCCCCCCTTTCTGGCAGCCCATGGGGGAGGGGCAGAGGTTCAGCAGCTGGGAGTCAGCTGTGCCTGAAGACAATCCCGTGTCCAATGGGAGGCAGGGGGCTCATTTCCGAGCTGGACAGGGGCCAGGTCTTCAGGACTGAGCTGGCCAAACAGCTACCTGAGTCACCAGTGTTCACAGAGCCTCCCCAACCCCAGTCCTCGAAAAGAGGATAGAGGGGTCCTCAGAGTCAGCCTCTGACCGGGGGTCTCTACCCCCTCCCCCAGTAAGTGGTTCTGGCTTTCAGATCCACGCAAGGGGGTGAAGGCAGCTTCGTCCCTAGTTCTGAGATTCAAGGAGGACCTGGATCTGTGGAGATACATTCAGGCCTATATTCCTCCCTTTCCCTCCTTCCGTCCATTCCTGCTCCGGAAGGAACTCCCAAGGCCACGGACTCTGTCAGGAGAAGAGAGTGGCTGGTCAGAGCTGGGAGGGGGCCCCACAGGGTCTGGTCAAGGAGTTTTGGATCAAGAAGTCTCAGTTAATCCCAGCCTGGGGATTAGTAAAAATATGGCTAAGAAATTCTAGCCCACTTGCAAGTATTCAAGTTGTGTTAAAGAAACACACATACACAACACACATAAAAAAGGCTGTTTAGAACATTTATTTATGAGCATGTGTCAACGTTTTATTTCAGTCTCACTGCAAGTGAAGAGACCTGGAAGAGACCGCTTAAAGGATTACCTCCTGGTTGATGCATTTAGAGGAAAGACCAGTGGTCAGAATACCTGTTAAAATGGACGTACAGAAATGCAGTCTGGAGAAGATGCATCACATTCGCACTGACAACTGGCGAGGTAGATGGGAAACTGACGGCCGAGACGAAAAGGCCCCGACCCACACACGTTTGGGATCCTTTTGTCTGACAGAAACACCAGCTCAGCTCCTGCTTTGGGGCTGGAGGCTCACACATGAAGCAACTGGTGTGCAAATCCTGGGTTCCTGTGTGCCCAAGCCCGTGCCAGGCACCCAGGTGAGAGCAAGACAGTGGGCAGAAGTTGCGGGGAAGCCGAATGGTGTCCGTGCAAAGGAAAATTTCCTAACAGAAGGCTCCGTCCAAGTAAGTGCCTCTAGAAGTCCCGAGCTCCCTCACGTTGGAGGTAAACAAGACGGCGGGCGGAGGCAGGCAGCCTCATGGTGGAGATATTTTAGAGCTGTTTACCCGAGTGCGGAACCCGCACCTCTGGCAGGATGCCAGATGATTTTCGATGGTGCATTGACAACACATTAAATCACACTGAATCCCATAGTGAGAAAGTTATTTTCTTGGCCATTTCTTTTTTTTTCTATTGAACCTTGGGTTCACAGAACTGGAGTCATCATATTTCTCAGTTCATGACACAGCGTCATCGTGGTCCTTGCATGACTACTTTATTATTATAGTTAGTATTTTTATTAGTTGTTTGAAAAGAATATTATAAGCCCCCATGAATTTATCACCCAACACAAAATCTCGGAGCTTGACAATAACTAACAACTCAGCAAATGGTCCTCCGATCCCATTCCCTGCCTCTGACCCAAGGCAACTGACATCCTGAATCCCATGTTCACCATTCCTTTGCTTTCCTTTTAATATACTTAATATCGTTTAATAGAGTTGCAACGTTTTGTAATCTTTTTTTTTTCGTTTTGTAATCTTAAGGAGTGTATTTAAATTTTTTTTTTCAACGTTTATTTATTTTTGGGACAGAGCATGAACGGGGGAGGGGCAGAGAGAGAGGGAGACACAGAATCGGAAACAGGCTCCAGGCTCCGAGCCATCAGCCCAGAGCCCGACGCGGGGCTCGAACTCCCGGACCGCGAGATCGTGACCTGGCGAAAGTCGGACGCTTAAACGACTGCGCCACCCAGGCGCCCCTTAAGGAGTGTATTTTAGACTTTCCCTGTTTTTTTTTTTTTTTTTTAACTTTAACTGCTTTTAATTTTATTCAAAAGTGGTATCAGGCTGAATATAAATATTTTGGACTTGCTATTTCACATAATATTATACTGCTGAGTCATCTATACCCTCGCGTGCCAGTTGGCTTCCTCTTTTTGACTACGGTTTCATAGTCCACCGTGGGAGGATACCGCAGGCTAGTGCAAAGGCATCGCTTTCCTTACACCATGTCCTTAGCAGCATTCTTCTCAAGAACCAAAGCTGGAAGCAACCCAGGTGTCCACGGGCAGATGAATAAACACAATGTAGTACATGCATACAGCGGAATACTATTCAGCCTTCGTAGGGAATTCTGGGGCGCCTGGCTGGCCCAGTCAGAAGAGCACGCGGTTGGGTTGAGCTCAGGGTTGGGTTGCAGGTTCCAGCCCCATGTTGGGCGTAGAGATTACTTAAGAAAATCTTGAAAAAAAATTGGAGATTACAAGTAAAGAGTCTGACACATGCTATGACATGGATGAACCTTGAAGGCATTATGCAAAGTAAGATAAGCCAGGCATAAATAAGCGTGTGATTCCACTTATATGCGGTACCCTAGAGGAGTTAACTGCATAGCGATGACGGGAAGTAGAACGGTAGTAGAATGGCTGGGGCGCGAGGGGAATGGGGAGTTAGTGTTTAATAGAGACAGAGTTTCAGTTTGGGAAGATGAGATGCGTGGTGGTGGGTGACTGTGATTGGTTCCATAACGATGGGAATGTCATTAATGCCACCGAACTGTGCACTTAAAAATGGTTAAAATGGGGGCGCCTGGGTGGCTCAGTCGGTTAAGCGTCCGACTTCGGCTCAGGTCACGATCTCGCGGTCCGGGAGTTCGAGCCCCGCGTCGGGCTCTGGGCTGATGGCTCAGAGCCTGGAGCCTGTTTCCGATTCTGTGTCTCCCTCTCTCTCTGCCCCTCCCCCGTTCATGCTCTGTCTCTCTCTGTCCCAAAAATAAATAAACGTTGAAAAAAAAAATTTAAAAAAAAAAAATAAATAAACGTTAAAAAAAAATTTAAAAAAAATGGTTAAAATGGCGACATTACATGTTCCATATATTTTACCTATTAGAAACAATCTCCAGGGGCGCCTGGGTGGCTCAGTCGGTTGAGCGTCCGACTTCGGCTCAGGTCATGATCTCGTGGTTTGTGAGTTTGAGCCCCACATTGGGGCTCTGTGCCTGAGCCTGGAGCCTGCTTCGGATTCTGTGTCTCCCTCTCTCTCTCTCTCTCTCTCTCTCTGTCCCTTCCTTGCTCACTCTCTGTCTCTCAAAAACAAATAAAAACATTTTTAAAAATTACATAAATAAAAAATATACACATTTTCCATTGATGGGCATTTTGGGTTGTTTGATTCTTCCAGTTTTATCAAAGAGAAAGTCTCCGTTTGGTGGTAGTGTAACACCTCTCTAACATATATTTCTCTTCCTTCCCTTTTTAACAAAGAAAGGAGCTCAGCATAAGCTCAGGAGCTCTCAGCAGACAGTGGTATCCAGCTGGAACTGAATATCCTAGCTTCTTTCAAATTTTACTTATTTTTATATTAACTTTCCTTTTTTGGCAAGTGATGGTTGGTTTTCCAGTTACTGTGGTGCTATAAAGTTTGTGTTTTTTTAATAATAAGTTTAAAAGAGGAAGTTCTTTGGGGGGCACCTGGGTGGCTTAGTTAGGTGTCTGACTCTTGGTTTTGGCTCGGGTCATGATCTCAAGGTTCATTGGTTCAAGCCCCACCTTGGGTGCAGAGCCTGCTTGGGATTTTCTCTCTTCCTCTCTCTCTGCCCCTCCCCTGCTCATGCCCTCTCTCTCTCTCTCTCTCTCTCAAAATAAATAAATAAAACTTAAAAAAAAAAAAAAGGAAGGGACACCTGGATGGCTCAGTCAGTTAAGCATCCGACTTCGGTTCAGGTCATCATCTCACGGTTCATGAGTTGGAGCCCCACATCAGGGTCTATGCTGACAGCTCAGAGCCCGCTTCGAGTCCTCTCTCCCTCTCTCTCTCTCTCTCTCTGCCCCTCTCCCACTGGTTCTCTCTCTCCCTCCCTCTCTGTCTCCCTCTCCCTCTCTCTCTCAAATTAAATACATAAACTTTAAAATATTTTTAAAAAGGAATTTCTCTTAAACGTATTAAGTGAATAGCATTATCGGTGATATACAGCTACAGCATGAATCATGAAGCTGGTACATGTAGTCCCCCTTTTTCACAAGTTCGCCTTCCCCCACTTCATTTACAAAAGACCTACATTAGTACCTGTTTTCACGAACTGCAAGACATCCGAAGAGGATTTTCACCTTTCCAAAAAGGGGAGAAAAGCAAAAACCGCATTCAGAATTTGTTTCGCGGCAAGAGCCACGGTGGCGGTGGCGGCGGTGCTCGCACCCCGAGCAGCAAGGGCGGCCCCTCCACACCGCCTCCCCGGGATTACACTCAGCGTCTCAGCATCAAGCCTCCAATGCTTCGAATGGTGTCTGGGAACATCTGTGCTTTCTCTCGATTTATTTCGTGCTTCCGTTAGCAAGATGTGTCCTAAGGTATCTGAAAAGCCTAAGAGAGGTTTTCTCAGGGAACACTCGAACATTTCCCGTATAAATTAATGGCAATTGCTTCTTTGCTTCATGCCATTTCAGCTTATGAAAGATTTCACAGGGACACTCTCCTTTGGGATAGCAGGGGAAACCTCTACTTGACTGCTGAAGCTTGGAAAACATGACTTTAGAGGTTGAACAGACGCCGCTTGAACCGGTGACCTCTGTGGCCCTTCCAAGGTTGATGGTCCCTGATATTCTGGATGTATAGACAGTGCAGGCCATGGGAGGTCAGTAAGTGTTAGAATGGTCAGAGAAGGCTTTGTGTAAGAACGGGACATGATCTTGGCCTTAAAGAATGAGTAAGATTTAGATGAAAAAGAGGACATGAGTTCTCCCAGGCAGACAGAAAGGCCTGAACAAAAACGTGAAGGTGAGACTGATCAAGGTGTGTTTATGGGCTACTGAGTTTGCTTGGCGGAAGCAAAATATAGTGATAAAAAAATAAAAAATAAAGAAAATAGGGGCAACTGGGAGGTTCAGTCAGTTAAGCATCTGACTTCAGCTCAGGTCATGATCTCACAGTTCGTGGGATCGGGCTCCGCATCAGGCTCTGTGCTGACTGTGCAGAACCTGCTTGGGATTCTCTCTCTCTCTCTCTGCCCATCCACTGCTCACTCTCTCTCTCTCTCTCTCTCTCAAAATAAATAAGTAAACTTAAAAAAAAATAAAATAAATTTGGATGGGCAGATTTGGAGGCTAGATTGTCAAAGCCTGAAAGATCCAGGGAGAGGATTTCAGGCTTAGTTTGTGAGATAATAGGGAACCACAGAAAATTCTTGAGCAGGTAAGTGACACGATGAAGGGAGTCCGATCTTGAGCAGGTACCATCTGGTTTTTGCTAAAAGTTTTCTCTTTTTGCTCAGCCTGAGACTGCTGATTAATTCATTCATTCCTCAAATATTTATCAAAGGCCTCTCATGTACAGACACTGCCCGGTAGATTCAGTGATGCACAAAAACGTATTCCTCATTGTCCAGAGCTCTAATGGATGAGCCAAACATGAATGAAATAATCACACTAGTGAGTGTGAAATTATAAATGTAATAAGTCTAACCGAGCAGGTGTTCCTGATGCCACGAGAGCACGTAGCAGGAGGGAGGCTCACCTGGCTTAGGAGTCGAGGCAAGGCTGTTCTCAGGAAGGCATGTCTGAGCTGATATTGGAAGGATTAGAAGGAGTTAAGTAGGTGAAGGGAAAAGTATTTCCCACAGAGAAAGCAACATGCGCCACCCCCGGCCCCCACCTGCCGAAGGACAGTTCGCTGTGGCTGAGTCTCGGCACGCAGGGGAAGGTGGTGAGGAATGAGGCTCAGAGGTCAGCTGAGGCCCCCCTAAGCCAGAGCCCAACAGGCTTTACGGGAGTGTTGGGCCTTTATCCTTGAGGAATGGGGAACCCTTGAAGAACGGGGAGCCGTTTACACGATCACATCAGTGTCCTAAAAAACAAAGAAGCAAACAGAACCCCCTGCCCCCTAAACGGGCTGAGTGTGAGTGGCTCTCTCTGAGGCAGCCCCATAACCCTCCAGGTCCCAGGTGATTTCTGGGAAGCTTGTCTTAGGAGAGCTGAGGCAGGCCTCGGATGGCGGGGGACGTAGCAAGGGCAGGGGGGTGACTAAGGATCCAACAGAAGGTAAGTGCAGGAGGAGGGCCAAAGGGGATTTGCATGATTCGGGGACGGGGACATGGAGAGGACCCTGGAGCCGGTCCCGAAGGCAGCGGAGGAGGGAGGCGGGATTTTGGAGAGACTTGGGCTGAAGTCACCAGCAAAGCTGCAGCAGTGACTAAGTTGCCCAGGAGAGGGCTCCACCCTGGGAAAATGGCTAAGTCTGCATGACTCCGATGCTCTCTGAGGTCCCCTGGAGAAAAGACAACCAAGAGCAGGGCTTTCGGGGAACCATGGCTTGGTTGGAGGAAAGGGGACAAAGCCAGGGGCAGTGGTTGGGGGCGGGCCAGATGGTGATGGTTGAGCAAAGATATCAGGTGAGAAGCAAGAAGGGGACCAGGAAGAACATGGAGCCACAGGGGCCAAGGTTTATGAGTGGGGACAGAGAGGGAGCCATAGGCAGTGAGGGTGACCAGCAAGCCTGGGAGGCTCTGGAGGCTCAGGCTTGTCAGTCCTGGGGGCTGGGGGGGGCGACGCCACGTATCTTTGGTTTTACTTCCTCCTAGATGTGAAAAGGGGTTGGAAGTGTTAGTGGAGGGGGGAGGGAAGCAGAGGATGTTGATCAGCATGATGGGAATCGAACTCCTTACTTTCCTCCCATGTCTTCCCCCTTTTTCTTTCTAAATCTCCCTAGGCCACAGAAAAATAGGGAAACTGAGAAGAAAATTCTCTCCTAAAGGAGCCAGACAAGGGGTGGAGGAAGAAGAGGAAATCTGAATAAGAACCTATGATTCTTGTCAATATTGTAAAAAATATTTTTAATGCTTATTTATTTTTGAGAGAGACACAGAGCATGAGCAGGGGGAGGAGCAGAGAGGGAGACACACACACACACAGAATCCGAAGCAGGCTCCAGGCTCTAAACTGTCAGCACAGAGCCTGACACGGGGCTCGAACTCACAAACCATGAGATCATAACCTGAGCTGAAATCGGATGCTTAACCGACTGAGCCACCCAGGTGCCCCTCTTGTCAATATTTTTTTTAAATGTTTATTCATTGATTTTGTGAAGGGGGGGAAGGGTGGAGGGAGAGGGAAAGAGAATCCCTAGCTGGGATCCCCTTCCATGTTGTCAGCAGGAAGCCTGACATGGGGCTCAATCCCAAGAACCATGAGATCATGACCTAAGCCGAAATCAAGAGTCAGACACCCGACTCAGCAAGCCACCCAGGCGCCCCCTCTTGCCAACATTTTTAAGAAGATGGGGAGCAAGGTAAGTTTGGAGACCCCAAGATTTGTGTGCACATGCATGCACACACACATACACTCACTCAGACACCCACCCACCCTCACCCGTGCACGCTTTCACATACACTCACACTCACTCACACATACCCAGCCTACCCCGCCCCCCCCAACACACACACGGGAGAACCTCAGACAACTGTTCCAAACAGTCTCTGATTCCTGGGTGGCGGGGGGTGTCACGAGCACCCACTAGCAGAAGTGCGTGGCTCCATAGCTTGTGGGGTGTGTGTTGTATGTAAAAGATCTGATTCACAGGGCAGCTGTGTAGGTGGGCAGGGACGGGGGATATCCCAAGACGTCATCTGTGTTTCTGAGGGGGTGAATGTAGTGGTCTGTGCCATCGTTCATTTTTTTATTCATTCAGGCACTCACTCAACAAGGTTGGGGGGGGGCACCACGTTCCCCAAGCACTGTGTGTGATTAACAGTGAACCACGCAGACGCTACTCCTGCTCACAATCTAATGGGCGCCAGAGAAGACAGGCCTTAGGGACACAGCTGGTAAATTCCAGCTGGTGGGGAGCGCCGTGTGCTATGGAAGCCGGGAAGAGGGGAGAATTTCCAGTGAATGGGGTGTGTACCTTCGTCGATGAGTATAGTCACCGGGTCAGGGGGCATCTCCAGGATGTGAGCTGCACGTCGTCGGCAGATCCGAATGTGTTTGGGCGGGCATGTGGACTGGGAGGTGCCGGGTGTGATGCGTGCACATGGAGGTGGCAGCCTGTGTGCATGGGAAGGGGTGAGGTGTGTATCATTGTCAGAGTTATCAGAGCAAACCAGCTCTTTGTTACATGTATAATTTCCCTGCGTCCCATCGGGTCCCTCTGTGCAGGGGGAGCTGGAGTGGAACTAAACCAAATAGGGGATTTATTTTAGCAACTTTGAGGAGCTGCAGCAGAGCTTCGGGTGCTGCTGATGGATGGTGCTGGCGGGCAGGGCAGGGGAGGGGAGGGTGTCCGCCAGCAACGAAGAGAGAACGGAGGAGGGAATGGAGGGGGTCATGGGAAGGGGAGTGGGGTGTCAGCCGTCCGGGAGGGTGGGGGACGGGGTTGGGGGGGAAGCAATACTGACTGGGCTGGGGGCAGGGACCCATGCCTGGTGCCCACCCTCAGGGATGGAGACTGGGGGACAAGTCCGGGCACTGGCAGTTCCCTGAAATAACCTGGGGGAAGAGAAGAAAGGGGAGTTGGGATGCCCAACCCAGCCCAGTCCTGTTTGGAGGAGGGGTTCAGGCGTGAGAGCCTGGCTGCACAGCTGCCCCTCGCTTGAAGGCATTTTCTGCATCTTATAGGTGGAAATTGACCTGGAGGTTTAGTGGAAACAAGTCATCTCAATGCTGAGTTCTAGTCTTAGCTTTGCAGTCGGACCTTGGGCAAGTGACTTCTCAGAGTGGTGTAACAATTGGGGCAATAATACTCACCTTGTAAGGTTGTGATGATGATCGCAGTAACGTATAAGTACTCTGACACCTACTAAGCACTCAATGAATGATGGCTTTTTATTAACGATGTCGGATCTGTCCATAGAGTGGCATCATCTACACGCGAATCCGTCTACACCTCGCCCACGGTTTAGATTCAAACCCTGCCCCCTTCCTATCCAGGCCTCTGAGCTGAGCCAGGCCCCTGGGGGCAACCCCTTCTCCCTGCTTGGGGCTGGAGAAATGTTTCTGAATAAGAGTATCTGTTCCCCTGGTCACCCCTTCAAGCATGTTTCTATCACCAGTTTCTTTTTTCTTCCCTGTATGACTTAATTTTTCCCTGCTTAGCCAGGTAATCCATGCTCATTGCAGAAAGTAAGTGTAAAGAAGCAGGAAAAAAGAAACCTTAAATCCTACCATCAGAAGCAATTATACAAACCGCTTCCGTTTCTCAAATGCTGCTACATATCAGGCATTATTCCAGTTGCTTTGGATGCTTTCTTTCATGTCATCCTCCAGATAACTCTGGGAAACCGGTCCCACCATTGTCCCCACTTGACCAGAAGGAGCCAAGGCACTGAAAGGTAACTCGCCCCGGATCGTACAGCTAGCAAGTGGTATAGGAAGGATGCAAACTCAGGCAAATTACACGTGCCTCCCAGTCTTCTCACTCTCCTGCTTTCTGAGGACTTTTCACTGGCTTCCGGTAGCCACTGCTGTCTTAGTTAAGCTAGCCCTCTAGCTTCCCCTTTACAAATACTTATTACTCATCTTCCCCATCCTTAGCAGAGTGCTGGGCTCTCCTGGAAGGCAGGAGGCAAGTACAGGCGAGCATGTCCAGGCCCAGCTTCCGGCAGCCCTGCAGAACTGGGACCAGAGCATAGTGCTCCGGGCCCAGTGATGAAGGAATGCAGAGGAGGCGGCAACAGATGCTTCCAGCGGGGCTCGGGCAGGAACCTGTCTCCTCGAGGACTCGACGCTCAGCTGAGCCACCTCCTAATGCCCACTTCTCATCACGATACTCTGGCTCTCTCTGGGACTTGGCCCTACCACCCAAAGGGCCTGAGGCCCAGGATCCCACAGCCCTGGGGGCTACAGAAAACAGCCTCTTTCCCCTCCATCCAGCCAATCCACTTGCCATCAGATGAAACATCGCAGGACACTCCATCATGTCCCCAGCCCACTTCAGACCCACAAAGCCCTTGGCTGGCATTCAGGGTCGGTCTCATTGATCTAATCTCCAGCTGCCTTTATGGGCTCCTTTCTCCTGTGTACCCATCACACAGGAACACCCCAACTGGAAAAGGCCTCCTTCTCAACAGCTCTCTCCTCTACTATTAGGGCCCCAGCTTTTTCTCAAGTCTTGGAATAAATGCCTCTTCTTACAAAACCTTTCCTGATCACCCTCCCTAAGCACAATGACTAGCAAATGTACCTCTACCTTTGCATTCCGTACTTCTCCTTACTCTCAAGACATTCATCTGAGGCTGCCTGACAGTGTAATTTTTTAAAAAAATATATTTTTAATGTTTATTCTTTGAAAGAGAGAGACAGACAGACAGAGTATGAGCGGGGGAGGGCAGAGGGAGAGGGAGACACAGAATCCGAAGCAGGCTCCAGGCTCTGAGCTGTCAGCACAGAGCCCGATGCGGGGCTCGAACTCACAGACTGGGAGATCACGACCTGAGCTGAAGTCGGACACTCAACCGACTGAGCCCCCCAGGCGCCCCAATTTTTTAATTGAAGTATAACATACTCGAGTGCGGTGATCTTTTTTTGAAGTTTATTTATTTATTTTGAGACAGAGGGAGACCGTGTGCACACCCAGGTGAGCAAGGGGAGGGGCAGAGAAAGAGGAGAGAGAGAATCCTAAGCAGGCTGGGCACGGTCAGCGAGAAGCCTGATGCGGGGCTCGATCCTACAAACCGTGAGATCATGACCTGAGCCGAAACTGAGAGTCGGATGCTTAACTGCCTGAGCCACCCAGGCACCCTGTATCGTATATACTCTTTTTTGTCCAACTTATTTCCTGCAACATGATACCTGTGAGGCTTACTTATGTTCTTGCGTAGTTCAGTATCGCACTCTTTTTCCTGGCTCTGTGGTATTCCTTTGTGTGGCTGTACCAAAATGTGTTTGCCTGTTCTATTGTGGGTGGACCTGCGTGGTGTCCCAGTTTTGGACCATCACAAAACCAGCTGCTGAACTCTTTTGTACAGGACTTTTGCTGAGCATAATTGTTCATTTTTCATGGGCAGAGACCCAGGAGTAGATTTGCTGAGTTACAGGATACACATAGTTTTAGCAGCTACTTCTAAACATTAGCCTAAAGTGATCCTACCAACGTAAACTCCCAGAAATCCATGTGAGATCTAGTCACTCCAGAATTTCCAGTCCTTTCAATGCTAGCCATTCTGACTGGTGTGAGTTATTTCTCTATAATTCAAAATGAGAATAACAGTTATTACTGTCACATACTGATCAGCTGTGGCTCTAGGAACAATTCTACACGAGGTAGGTATTATTATCTCCATTTTACAGGTAAGGCTCTGAGCAGCTTATAAGTTGAATAAGTGACGTGGAAAAGAAGGAGTAGAACCAGAATGCAAATGTAGAGCAGTGACACGAGGCCCTGTTTGTCCAGATCCATTGTGTTGCCTCTCTTATCTTATTCCTCTCGAGATGTTATGCAGTACCAAAGTAAGAGCTTAATAAAGGGTTGTTGAATGAAAGGAATTGGTGTCCACAAAGCAGACATCACAAAGGAGGGAGCTTCTGCATCAGAGAAAACCCATCTAGATATTCTAAATTATAATAACTGACTGGATTTAGTTGGAATTTGAGAGGCTGATCCTGGAATCAGGAAAACTGGTTCCTTGAGAGAGGAAAGAAGGAAGGAAGGGAGGGAGGGAGGGAGGGAGGGGGAAAGGAAAAGAACAGAAAGTAGGTTAACCTATTACTTTTAATCAGCTTGGGCCTCAGTTTCCTCATCTGTAAAATGGAGATAATAATACTGCCTTGGCCAATGAGAGATGAGAGGCAGTTCTTTGTCACTTGTAAATTGTAATTTTTTTTTTAACTATAGCATTTTTTAACCATAGCCTTCATCTGTGGAGCTCTATCAAATCTATGGATTGCAGGGGCCCAACCCTGAAGATACAGATTGGCTTGATTCAGGGTAGGGCACAGGCATGTACCTTTTTCTTTTTAAGGTTTTATTTTTTTTTAATTTTTTTAAACAGTTTGGCTGCTTTTTTTAAAATTTTTTTAACGTTTATTTATTTATTTATTTTTAAAAAAATTTTTTTAACATTTATTTATTTTTGAGACAGAGAGAGACAGAGCATGAACAGGGGAGGGTCAGAGAGAGAGGGAGACACAGAATCTGAAACAGGCTCCAGGCTCTGAGCTGTCAGCACAGAGCCCGACACGGGGCTCGAACTCACAGACCGCGAGATCGTGACCTGAGCCGAAGTCGGACGCTTAACCGACTGAGCCACCCAGGCGCCCCAACGTTTATTTATTTTTGAGACAGAGAGAGACAGAGCATGAACAGGGGAGGGGCAGAGAGAGAGGGAGACACAGAATCCGAAACAGGCTCCAGGCTCTGAGCTGTCAGCACAGAGCCTGACGCGGGGCTCGAACCTACGGACCGAGAAATCATGACCTGAGCCGAAGTCGGCCGCTTAACCGACTGAGCCACCCAGGCGCCCCTTATTTTTATTTTTTTTAATGTTTATTTATTTTTGAGAGAAAGAGAGCACATTGGGGGAGGGGCAGAGAGAGAGAGGGAGACAGAGAATCCCAAGCAGGTTCCACGCTGTCAGTGCAAAACCCAACGTGGGGCTCGAACCCACCAACCATGAGGTCACAACCTGGGCCAAAGTTGGATATTCAACCACTGAGCCACCCAGGCACCCCTGTGTGTATTCTTTAAAGAGCATTTTTTTTTAAGTTTATTTATTTTTGAGAGAGACAGAGACAGAGTGAATAAGGGAGGGGCAGAGAGAGAGGGAGAGAGAGAGAGAATCCCAAACAGGCTCTGTGCATCCAAGCCGACGCGGGGCTTGAACCCACCAAGCTGTGAGATCACGACCTGAGCTGAAACCAAGAGTCAGACGCTTAACCGGTTAACTGACTGAGCCACCCAGGCGCCCCTAAAGAGTACTTTAAGGTGACTTCAGAGCTCAGCTAAGGATGAGAACTGTCAGAGTAGAGATATGTATGGATATCATTATTGTTAAAGTATTATCATCACTGTTGTTATCTTTTGGGGTGGGATAGAATGGGGAGACACTGCTCGGAGAAGTCTTCTGTAAAGCGTGGAAATCCACCATAAACGCTTAGAGAAGGACCGCCACCAACATCTTCATACCCTGGCCATCTTTGGCCTAGAGTCTCAGAGGCAGGTTAGTGAGTGGGTGAGTGCACGTGTTGTGTGTATATAAGTGTGTGCGAATTTGTGCCCGGAAAGGGCAGGGAGTTAAAAATAAATCGTGCAGTTTCCGTATTGAGAGGAGGGGACCAGGGCAAGAACAAGCGGTCTAATTCCTGGGCTTAAGCCTATGGATGTTTATCCTCAAGAAACAAGCAAAAGTGACCCCAGGCTTGGCTCCTAGAGGAGCATAGCTGTTTCTGTCACCCTGATTTGGCCACAGCTGGGGTCTGAGTGCACAGCATCAGGCTGCTGATCTGGGGAGACCCTATGAGCTAGCCTGAGAATCCAGCAGCCAACCCCCTTCTTCCTGTTAGCCCCCCCAATATATGGGGCACCCCAGGATATTATCCATCCCTGAGTGGCCAGAGAGGGACAGAGCAGAGCAAAGAGCACCTCACTTCCCTCCAGCCCCACTGGGCTGCTCTGCCCACAGCCTGGAGGCCAAGGTCTGGGTCTCTTCCACTGTTTATACTCAAGAGGAGGACCCTGGGGACCCTTTGGGCTAAGCTAGTGCCCCTGCATGTCCCGGGGTGGGAGGGAGGAGAGGTCCCGCTGGGGCTCAGGAAAGGATGTAGGAGGGAAAAGAGGAAATAAAATAGAGGGCAGGATTAATGGAGTGGCTTCAGGAGCTAATAGTGCATTTACCAACATCTCCTCCTCTGACTCCCATCCAGGGGGAACCTGGCCACAGCTCGGAGGCGGACTGTCCCAGCTCCCAGGCCACCTCTTTGGGATCCCAGGGCTTTAAAGAGTCAGGAAGTCTCCCAGGCGAGGGAGAAAACCCCTCTTCTCTTACACCCCAACCTCTGGAGATGAAACCTCAGATCTTGGCCCCTCCTGTGAAGCCCAGAACCTTCCCCAGAGCTACCCAGCTTCGATGTAGCCAGCAGGAAGTGCATTACTAGATGGTGTTTGGGGGATTCCTTTCTACCCTGGCCCCGGGCCACGAGGCCACAGCCCTGGCCACCTCCGACAGTTTCTTTCAGGCTGTCCCCATCCCTTGCCCTCCTTTCTCCCAGGCCTGCTTCCTCGAAGCTGACCTGGAGCTGGATTTCCAAATAAACAGTAACTAATTGGATTAGAAGCTGATAATATTGTTGACCTTTCTTAATGTCTGCTGGCTGTCTTTCCACCACACTGAGGCTTAATTGTATGGGGTGGGGGGGGAGGGTGGGGGACTTCCAGGAGTGAAGTGTGACCCCTGTTAACCTCAGATAAAATGGGCTCAGCGTCTTCCCAACTGCCTGTCATCCCCCACGGAGCAGGAACACACACATGCTCCCACTGTCATCAAATAATTACACAGATGATACACACATGCATAGGCACGCAGAGAGGCAAATACACCCAGAGGCCCATATGGTGCACGCATGACTCTGAACACAGATCATGTATGTACACCAGTCACACTGGATGTTACGCATGCAGTACTTCCTAGATGACAGGCAAGTGTATGCACACACCCAGAGATACACGCTTGCAAAATGCAAGCGTCAAAATACATACAGACAAATGTAATTACATACAGGATGCTAATGCATCGTAGGTAGGCTCGTGAAAGCCCGCAGATACATGCACGTAAAAATACCCTGACGCGCACATATGTGCTCACACCCACGGTGCTCAAGTAAATGAGCACACACAGTCCATGGCACCTCCATGCACGCATGTGCACATGGCGCACATACCTCTCCACACCAGTGGACAGGGGAGCCCCCGCCCCCTCCTCACACAGGCAGTCTGGCCCCATCTCTTTCACAATCTCTGATGCTTCCACTTTCTATTTGTTCCCAGGTTCCCCGGCCATACTTCTGCGATCCTGAGTTTTGGGGTGTCCTGGAACTCTGGCTTGGCCTGAGTGTCTCCATCTCTCAGTGTCTCTGAGGCCCTGTCTCTACGTGTATGTCTCTCATCCCGGGATGCTGAAGTTTGAAAAGGTTTGGCAGGCAGTGTGGTGCGGAGGGCATGAACAGATACGAAGGGGAGAGAAGGAGGGGGGCAGAGAGGATGAAGAGGAGGGTCGGGGGAGAGGACAGGGAAAGAGGGGGCGGCGAGGGAAGGGGAGCGAGGGGCGGGGGCGGGGCGCCTGCCTGCGCACAGCAGATGTTGCCGCGCCTCGGATGGAGCTGTTAATGTAAGTGGAGTTTCTGCAATGGTAATTAGGAGGGCCCTCATTACCCTGGCGGAGCCGGCTGAGAGCCGATAAAGCCGAGGGGGAGAAGGGCCGACATCAGGGTAATGGGGGAGCAGGGCCATTGAGGAGCTGGAGCCGAGCCGGGACCGCTCCGCGCGCAGCTGGAGCCCGGCGAGAGGGCCGGGGAAGGGGGGCGCGGCCCGGGCCTGCAGCCCCGGGAGGAGCCGCGGTGAGAGCGGCGAGCGGGGCGGAGCCGCCCGGGCTTCGTAGGCCCACAAGGGAGAGGCCGTCCCGAAGGACGCGCGGCGCGACGGCTGCCTCCGTCTCTCTGCAAGAGGACGGTGTCCAGGAGGATTCCAGGCCGGAGTGCCCCGGCGTGTCCCCGTGGGAGGGGACATCCACAGAGGCCTCTGCGTCTCAATTCAGAGACCCCTGGTGGCTGGACGGAGATGGGGCTGGAGGGTGGGGATATGGAAAGGACACTCCGTTCTCCTCTGGTGTCCCCCCTCCCCTGCCCTGTACCTGGGGATCTAGGACACTCAGAGTGACCAAGACATGGACTCTAGAACAGAATAGCTAGGAGGAAAGTTAATGTCCAGATGGAAGGCTCCAGGATGTCAGGTCACAGACTCCGGAGGAGACCAACATTCAGGGAATGGAAGTAAACGTCCCCGTGCCCCATTCTCCCCTCACAGGTTGTCTTTCCCTGCCTTCCTTCCTCCCTCACGTCCTCCCCTGCACCACCACCCTGAACCCTAGGGTGGGCCCCAGAGCATGAGGATGCTGGAAGCTGGGTCCAGTAACTCTGAGCACCTGGCTTCCCTTCAGTGCTCTGCAGGAAGGGGAAAGGGGGCAGGGGGGGAGCACAGTGATGGCGGGAGACACCTGCCGCTCTGCTCCCCAGCCAGGAAACTAGGAGCCATCTCCAGAATGGGGGTCCTGGGCGGGGAGCCCACTTTGCTATTTATTCTCCCCGTCCCCGAATATTCGGTGATGAGCCGCCCCGCCCGCGTGCTTTATGGACTAAAGAGCCTGAAAGCCCAGCCTTCTCAGCTGACTGACAGCCATCTCTATGGGACGTATTAGTCCCCTTCTCCTGCTGCTCCCCCCTGCCCCAGGCCGGATGACCCTGGGAAGACTTTCAAGAAGCAAGGAAATCTGCCGCCAGGGCATGGAGAGGGGAATTATGGGGACCTTTGCAGCCCATCTCCTTCAGCGGAGGGCCCGTCATTGAAACCCCTCTATACACGGCCCCACCCCCACCCCACCACCTGCAGCTGCTTTCAGAAGCCCAAGGTCATTGACTCCTGAAACTCCGGTTTGCCAACTTCCCAAGAACCACAGAAGCCCCTCCATTATAGAAAGGGTGGAACAGAGCGCCAGACTTCTTTTCCTTTCGGGCTTTGAGGAAGGGACAGGAAATCCTGTCCCCAGAGGTACCAACAGCACCCAGATTACTGAGGAGATGTGGGGTCTCTGAACGGCGCCGGGCCGGGAGAGATCCCAGATGCCCCTCCCCTCTTCAGCTGCGGCGGCAGAGCAGGGGTTAACGGGGAGAGGCTGCGAGGCTGGAGCAGGCGGTGCCTCCCGCCTCCTCCTCCTCCCGCCCCCCCCCCAGAGTTGCTGACTCTTCCTTTTTGTTCGGGCTGACAGCGAGCACCTGGTGTGCTCGTGCTACAATATTGTTCCTGCCTCCCTCCCCCCAGGCCCCAGGCTCCCCTCTCTCCCCCTCCCCACCCCCGGCAGCCTTCCCCTCTGCCTCCTCTTCCCCTAGCCCCCTCCTGCCTATGGCCTCCTAGGCACCCCCCCCACCCACACCCCACAAGCACCGACCCTGCGGTGTCAATAAACACAACATATGCTGCCATTAATGTGAAAATCGTGCCCTCTACTCCATTCATCCCCTCAGCCTGACTGCCCCGCTGGGGTGGGATAGGGGGGTACTGAAAGAAAGGTCAAGTGGGAAACATTAACTACCCTTTTTTTTTCTTTTCTTTTTTTTTTTTTTTATCTGCTCAGCCTCCACCCCCACCTCCAGCCTTGAGAGAGGGAAGGAATTGGAAGGGCGTGGATGGGATAAGGACTCGGTGTTCGGAGACCCAAGCGCTCCACCGTGCCCACTGAGCCTTCCCATTGGAAACAGGTGAGCACCCTCATCCAAACACTACACCTCTTCAATTCCAGGGGGGATCAGAGGGAGGCCCTGGTAGCCCTCCCACAGAGAGCCATGTTGTTGACATGTTTCTCCAGGGGACAGAGGTGGTCATAAGGGTCCCATCCTCTTGCAAGGCCAGCAATCATCTCAGTTCCTGGGGACTTTCTGTCGAACCACCTGGACTATAAAAGACAAACCAGAGGCTTCTCCAAGTGGGGCCGGGCTTCAGAAAGCCCTTCTGCAAGGAGCCAAATATTTCAGATGGCTAAGGGAGTGGCCTGGCCTCAGTCTGCTCAACTAAATCACCAGTTCCAAGACAGCAGGGAATAATAAAGATAAAAATAATATAATAACAACAGCCAACATGTATTGAAGGCTTATTTATGTACCAGGCATTGTGCTAAGCACTTTACAGGCTTTATCTAATTTGTTCCCCGTAAGACCCCTATGGGGAAGTTACAGCTGATATCCCCATTTTACAGCTGAGGAAAACAGGCTTAATAAGGATAGCTAGCATGGAGTGAGGGCTCACTGCATGCCAGGCCCTGTGCTGACTTCTCTCCATACAGTGTCAATGACCCTATAAGGTTAGTACGAGTATTAGTGCCATTTAACAGAAGAGGAAACGGAGGCTCAGAGAGGTCCAGTAACTTGTTCAAAGTCACACAGCCAGTAAGCAGAACTTGGCCAGGAATTCAAGTCTGTCTGACAGCAAAGCTTTTGATCCTAATCCCTAGGATTAGGGATTTTCTTGACTCCTTTCTCTGTGTTTCTCCAACTCCTGTAGCCCCACAGCACATAACCACCGCCCCCCCCCCAAGCCTACCCCAGTGTTATTGGACATATAGTAGGGTCCGGGGGACAGAAAAGCCAGGGAGAGTGGCCAGATCACGCGACGTAGTTCAACTTTCCTTCTCTGCCCAGCTCTTTGCTTTTTCCTCTGTCACTTCCTGCCGCTGCTGAGCTGTACCCTTGCAGCCAGTGCGCTCACTTCACTGTCCCCCAACCCCCATGCCCAGCCCCGTTCTGAGGTTTGATTGTGGACAGGCAAAACGCCCCTTTAGGCTCCCAGAGCACAAAGACATTGTGCTTGGCTCTGCAGCTCCTCACTTCTGAGACTCCAGTTGCTTTATTGATATTAACTTAACACCCCCCCCCCCCACTTCCCCACTCGCCCTGGCCCAGTCTGACGGGCAGAAATCTGCTGCCTGGGCACCACCCTGACCTCTCTTTTCCTCTTTCATTATCTGCTCCAGGCACCAGGGAGCCAGCACCAAAATTAAAACAATAACTAAGCCCGAAGTGGACCCAGCAGCCCCCACTCCCACCCCAAGGGAGGGAAAAAAGCTACAAAAACACCTGGAGAGGAGAATAATCAATGGAAGGGGAGGGGGGTGACCCACTCCCATGACAGCCCCCCCCTTAACCCTTTATCCCCTGCACAGTACCAGGACTCCCCCATTCCATCCTTCCCACCCCATCCTGTAATGAAGCAGCAGTTTTTGGCAGCTGCCCAGCCATTTGGTGCTTTGGGACTTGAACAAACAAACCTGGGTTGGTAAAGTCCCCCAAAGCCCATAGTCAAAGGCAAAGACCCATGGAGGATGCCAGTGCTATCACAGCAGGAAGTTCCTCCTTAGGCAAATTCCTGGAGACCTGATGGATCACTTAGTGATCTGTGCTACTTGATGAAAGGCACAACCTTATTTGACCCCCACAGCAGCCCCACAAAGTAGGTGGTGGTGTTGTTCATATTTTTCAGATGATAAAACTGAGGCTAAACAAGTTAAGTGACTTGCCTAAATTCATATTCGTTAATAAGTGGCAGAATCAGGTTTCAAACTCAAACTCGGGACTGTTCTCACAGCCTACTGTTAACCATCTTGCTCAACTGTCTGCACAGATCTCTCCTACGTGTTATTGGCGTCTGATTAAACAAGTAGGCCCAGTTCAGGGATCTTCTGGCTCTCAGTCTCCCAGTCTAGAGAATGGACCTGCAGTGACCTCTTCTCTCACCTCAGAACTGTCTGAAAGGAAGGGAGATGGGCAGAAGCTGGGCCCAATTCTAGTCCTGCTGAGGCCAGCAGAGGGGGCTGCTGTAGCTGAGGTCAAGCGGTGGGAGAGGGAAGCCGAGGGATGGGCCTAGCCCAGAAAAGCAAAGGTGTTGGTTATCCAGTGGTAGTCAGCAGGTCTCCCCATGCAGGCCCCCTGGAAGGCTATGGGCAAGCAGCTCCAGCAGGGGGTGCCCTTCCAGGGAGAAGGGCAGAGTTAGCCCTCTCTGCTACCCCATCGGCAGGATTCCCATATCCTCCAGCAGGGCCTGTCCTTGCTCCCACCCCAACCCACTCTCCAGCCTCTCAGGTCTTCTAATCACCCCATTAGCTTGTCCTTTTTTTACTCTAATTCTGCTGACACAAGAGAGGGACTTTTCTAAAGGCACTGTACTAGAAAACCGAAGGAAAGACTAGAAAAGTCAACACTTAGGTTCTTGAGTCCAGGCATTGTTCTAAGGGCTTTGCCTAAAATTTGCACAACAGTCCTAAGAGGCAAGTACCCCTATTCTACAGATGGAGAGGAGAACCTGAGCACTCATAAGCTGTAGCCGGTAAATGGCACAGCTGGGATCTGAATCCAGGCAGTCTGCCCTTAGGCAGCACTGTTTTTTCCAAAATGAAAGAAGAAAGAAAAGAAAAGAAAAGAGAGAGAGAAAGGAAGAAAACTAAAGTCTTCAAACTCTTTCAAATTCTTTATTCTGCTTTAAACTGTAAGCTCCCTAAGGGTATTCTCACCCATCATTTCATTCCTATAGGGGAAGACAGTAGGACATCCATAAATGTGCACCAAAGGAATTCTAAGATATCTAAAGGCCACAGAGGACTGACTGTCACATCCTAAGGGCACAGACAACATGACACTTCCCCTTGCCTCAGCCTTGGCTGGTTAGGGTGCTAGACCCAGCCATACTGACTCCTGGACCAAGGTAGGCTCAGCTGACATAGGAGCCAGACCTGATGAGGTCCTCAGGCCTTTCTAGAACTCTTCCCATCTTCTCACTGGTCTCCCTTAACCCTATAGTTCCTGACCCAGGCTTGGCTTCTCAGCAAGTCCATATAGCACCCCTAAGTTCCTGCCTCTTCGTCCCTCCAAAGACTAGTCACCCTTCAAGTGGGCCCCTCATGACCCCGCCCTTCAGAGGTCCCGGCCTCCCCAGCTCAACTCTCTGCTCTGCTTGTTATCCTAGAGCATATATGTGGTTAAGACTGCCCTTCCCTTCAGAGGCTCAGCTCCCTCACCCCCACAGCCTGGTTTCAAGTTGTCCTGAGGCCAGATGCTCTGGACCCAGGAGCCCCTCAGCTGCCCACCTGCCCCCTGCCCACAGCTGACCAAAGACTTTCCTTGGCCACTCCTTCAACACGATCCGTCTATCGCTCTGTTCCTGACATGAGAGTTTCCTCCAAATCCCCACACTGCCTCCTGTGACCCACTTAGAATCCTCACTCTCCAGACTTAAAATAGAAAACACTCAACACAAGCTTTTACACTTCCCGCTACCAGCTGAATAAAGGTTGCATCTTTAGCAAAAACAAAATAACCGCCTACTACTAATAATAGTTGCCCACCGATTCAGAGTGGGTGGCTGGCCATTCATTTGCTCAGCTCTTCCCAGCCCACTTCCTACTTGTCCCCAGGCTGTGTAAGCGCATGCGGGTCTCTCCTGGTGTTGGTCAGGACTGTGGCAGTTGGCTGTGAACGGGGTGCACTGTGTGTTTTCCCCTCCTTGGGAAAAACTCCAAAGTGACTGCTTGCCCTGGGCTCATCTGTAATCTGGGGCATTGATCTGGGCCCATTGATAGCTGATTGTTTTCACACGTGACTCGGTCGCATTCCTGTAATCTCCAGCCTTCTGCTCAGTTTGCATGACAAGAAGCGGCCTCAGTGGGGAGAGGTCGCTCACCTCTGACCAGGATATAATTGGAAAAAGAAGGTCATTGCTGCCTTTGCTTCTGGGGCAGATCAGCTTCGTTCCATTTGTGTCATGAGCTCTCGCCAGCACGCACTCTCAGTGACATGGAGACAATGGCTGTGCCCCAACAATGGGGCCCACAGAGAGGTGCCCAACACGACACAAACACACCATGGGGACCCACACTCGCTCTCATCAGGACAGGCATGTACAACAGCGTGCACACAATGGGTGCTCTCAATAAATGCTGATAACACCAAAGACACATACAGAGGACGCACAAAGAGATACACAAAACAATGCTTGCCCAAAGACACAGGTTCCCAATGACATAGACCTAGTAATACACGCACAGACATTTCCACAAGGGCAACACACACACACACACACAAAAACAACCCCAGGCTGAGCTACCACACCCAGCATGAAAAAAATATGCAATAGTAATACCTTTCTTCAAGCTGTGCCCACGTAGGAATATATCAGAATTACCTGAGGTGCTTTGACAAAACGCATGTTTCCAGCAATCCCTGCCAGTCCACACACACTTCTTACAATATGAGTGCATGTGAGTAGACACGTTTATGTTGAAAAGCTCCCTCAAGTAATTCTGATATGCCCCCAGGTTGACAACCATTGAACTGCCACCACCAATCTCCCCTTGGTGGCAGAATTTGCCGGCAGGGTTGTGGGGCTGCTTTTTATTTTCGCATTCAGTTTGGGAAAGGACAGGCAGGAGCTGAGAAAAGGGTCCGTCTGGGTCCAAGAGATTAGGGGTCAGACAAGGGCCAGGAATTGAAAGAGTTAAAACTGGGCATTGATCCCGCAGCGACCTTGGCTGGGCGGCCAGCAGCGGCACAGCACGCGAAGAAGGACCCCTCTTGCTAGGACTGTCCCGGGGACTCGCCTGCGCTCCGCCGCCAGGATGCAAAGGCCCAAACCCCACACCGCCTCCGAAGCCGCATCTGCCGCAGACTTGGGTATCTTTGGGGGGACACTGGCCAGCCCCAGGCGCGGTGATCCAGTCCCTGGGGCACTTCCCCATCCAGGGTCCCCGGGTGCCATAGTCAACACTATGAAAGCCAGAAGGTTGCTTCTATTCGGGTTGGGGGCAGCGGGGGAGAGGCCCTACCCCCACCCCTGTCACGCGGAGAGGTCTTGGGAGAGGGCAGAGGGCACCGCGCAGAGGGACCAGGCGTCGGTCACTTGAGCCCTAGCTTGGAGGCACGTAGGCCCGCCGGGACAGCACGGGGTCGCGCCGCCCCCTGGCGGTTAGATAGCAGAGTTGAGGCAATAGGGGCGGGCGGCTGCGCGCGGTCTGGTTGCTCCGGGACAGGTTCCTCCTTCCCAGCGTTGGGGAGAGGGGGAACGGGGGAAGGGAAGGGTGTTGAAGAGAGGGCCCTTGGAAGACTGTCCTGTCCTGTCCTGTCCCTTCCCATCCGTTCTCCCTCTGTCCCTTTCTCCGTTCTTTCTTCCTCCTCCCCGCATCTCTCCCACTCTTTCTGCCCTCCCCCCTCCCCCGTCCTCACTCCCTCTCCTACCCCCCCTTCCTTTCTCTCGTCCTCAGCCCACCCTCTCTGGCCCCCGCGGGGCAGCGCCTCGGTGCGCCCGCTTGGCAGTTAGCCCATTAGATCTCGTACTATTGATCCGCTTCTGAGCCGAAGCTGACAGCCCCCCTTCCCGGTCTCCCCATGCCCCCATTCCCGGCGCCCCCCCATCTCCAGGCAGTCCCAGCCTGCGCCTCCCCCCACCCCCCACGCGGGCCGCGCCGAAGTCTCGCCCTCACGAAGGACAAGAACAAATGTAATTAAAGCGACCGGCAAGGGAGGGGGTGCGCCCCTACCAGCACCAGCGCGAGCCGGGGTCCCAGCGGCCCGCCCTCCGCCGCCACCTCCCTCCCCGCCCCCATCCCCCCACCCCCCGCCGGAGCGGGAGCATTTGGGTTGAGCTGCGCCTGTCCTATAAATCCACATATAATTCTCGCCTTTCCTGTTCAGCTAAGGAAAATAAACGTGTAAGGCTGTTTCTGGGAGCCCAGCTCAGGGACCGCTCTAAATTCTCCTCTTATTGAGTCCGGGCTGGAAATCATTCAGCTCGGCGGCGCGCCACCCTCCCCCCAACCCTGCCCGCGCCCGCGCCCGCCGCGCACACGCACGCGCGCACACGCAGGGCAGGAGCCGGGTATATAAATATCTCCAGCTCTCCCCATAGCCGGGCAGATTTATTCCGCTGCCAAGCCTGCAGAAAATTGACTTGTTCATGGAGGCGGCTATTGACACATCACCGGGGGGAGGGTTAGGGGAGAAAGCAGTGGAGCCGGCGCCCCTCCATTATACGTTAATGTAATCAGCAGTGTGCGAAATGACTGCGCGGAAAATAGCATCACTGACATTTATATTAGAGGATATTGATGGCAGGAGCTGTGACCGCATCACTCTGCCTCCCGTTTCCACGGATTGACACAGGAGCCTCTTGTTGGCTCCATCCACGCTCGCCTCCCCTCCCCCTCTCCCCCTCCCGCCCTCTCTCCCTCTCTCCACCCACTCTGTGTCTCTCCAGCTCTCCCCCTCTGCTCGCCTCACCCCCACCCTCCCTATTTACTCTTCCAGTCCATTCTTTTTACAAATAATTCTGAGCACCTACTGGGTGCCCCGTGCAAGGGTCTCTCCTGCATGCCTCTCTCCGGGTTTCTCCCTCTCCTTCTCCCCCACCGTGCCCTTGCCCTCTTGCTCCCTCCTCCCCGGCTCTGCTTCCCCCTCCCCCTTTCCTTGGCTGGGTGGCTGGACCGCTGCTGTCACAGCAGATAGATAATTGAAAAATGGGCCTCACCTTTGCAGCCAGCAGGAGTGGTTCAGGCAGTTACTGCCAGGGTTACCTACTCCATCTCAGGCCCAGGCTCCAAAAGAGATTCTGAGGAAATTGGATTTTACATGGATGTTTTATTCGGGCAGAGGCTTTAGTGTATATAAATACAGGCGAGGAGGCCTTGGAGGCAAGGATGAGTGAGGCGAGACAATCCCGCCTGGGGCCTGCAGGCTTAGGGGAGGCAGGCGGGCCATGTGCTCAGCTCTGGGTCCCAGACCTGGACATCAGTGCGTTCCCACCCCCCCCACCCCCACCCCCACCCCATCATCTGGGACTAAAAGAGGTTAATGCCTCTGTACCGTTCCTCAAAAGCTGCCTTGGGAATTAAAAAAGTGTGTGATTGTTGGGGATTGTTGGCAGGACTGTATACTGAGAAAAGAACGAAATATATTGGAGAAGTTTGAGGACTGATGCAGTAAATATTTATTGAACCTGAACTTGTGAAGGTTTGTGTTTGGGGGACAGGAGTAAGTGAGACATGACTGCTGCTTTCAAGGACAGTTGGGAGAATGACAACCTCGGCTTTCAGGTTAGGGGCAGAGAACAGGAAAGGTGAGAGAGTGGGTGCTGAGATCATTTTTCTAGGGCCTGATCATCCGGGGAGGTTGGAGGAAGAAGCAGAAGGGAAATTGTTCAGGTTGGAGGGATGAGGGTCCTACCAACCCTTCAGTCTCTCCCTCCTGGGCCTGGTTAGCAGAGAGCATCCAGGAACAGTGTGATAATCATGGCCTCCAAATCTATAGGCAAGTTCCCATCCAAGGTGTTGCAGTGAATCCTGGTGAAAGTCTCTGAGGGCTAGAATGATGGGTTATTAATGACCGAGATAAGGCCTTCCAGAGAGACAAGGTGTGAAGAGGGCCTCAATGAGGAACCCTTTGGGGGAGGCCTGAACTGAAGGTACATGGGCAAGTGAAGGGCCTCAGAAGACAAGGGAGGTGGGATTTGGGTGTGGGAAGGAGGGAGTAGGTGCTCGGGGGCCTCGGATAAAGAATCGTCCTGTGTTTGAATGCCCCCATCCTCATAGAAAGGGCTTTATTTTAGTCCCAGGCAGGGTCTTTTCTGTGCCTTGTCTGGTATCTAATTAGAGTCTATGTAGCTGACAGCTTTATTTTCTTGGAAGAAGAGCTCCTCATGAGCCATCCCATGACTGAAGAACTGGTATTAATGTGGGTAACCAGACTCAGAGTGCTCACGGAAAGGGCAGGGGCTCCTTCTGAACTCTGAGCAGAGACAACAGCTGCCTCATTCTAGCCACATCATTGAAAGCTGGACCAGTCCTCCCCCAGATTCCAAAGCCCTCTTGTCCTCTGCCACATTGTTCTACTGTTACATCATCAGCCTGCGGGGGCAGGACAGGTGCTAGATAGATCATGGCCATCCCTCCAGCTGCCCCGTACACATCTCAGGCCCTCCCAGATGGCATCTGGGAGCTCTAATCCAGCTGTAGGATGTGAGTATTCTGAGGTAACTGGACTCCCTGCCTGACCTCCGCCAGCATCTTCCCTCTCTCGATTACATTCACCCTGACAGCCCACTGAGGAGGGAGACCCTTCCCGGCTATCAGGGAGCCGGGCCACTCCCACTTACCTCAGTTAGCTTTGCCTCCTCCTCACCTCTGCCCTCAGTGAGCCACAGGAACCTGCGTCCTCACTTTCTGCCCCCCAGAAATCTGTTCCTGGAATTGTCTTCCCTTCCTTGTGGCTCATTTTACCTATGGACCCCGAGGTTCTGGTCTCACTCCTAGTCTGGGAACCCTCGAATAGGTTGTCAACAAGAACATGAGCGTGTGGGTATGTGTGTGTGCACCTGTGCTCACTTGGGCACTGCATGCCCGGGGCACAGGAGACACTATTCATGAAGCAGGACTTGGTCCCACCCTGCCTTCTAAATTAGGAAATTGAAAAAAAAATAATTGGGAAATTGACATCAGAAAAAAAAAATGATAGAGCAGCCAGGGAAGTGACTTCCCATAATGGGAGGGATGCCTCTCACTCTTCCAGCTCTCACTTCAAGGTGGGATCCTGGAAAATCATTCTTCCAGGATCATCTGCCCAGTAAGCCATCAGAGAGGACCCAGGGAAATGGAGGAGTTGAAAGCACTAGAAAGAGCTATGTAAGGCTCAATCATTTGTTATGATTCAGAGCCTGTTCTTTCCTCTCCCTGCATGAGAAGCCAGCTGGAGGCAGGCTCCAAAGAGAATGGACCTTTTAAAGATAGAAAGCTGGCTGGCTCAGTCTGTAGAGCATGCAATTCTTGATCTCTGGGTCATGAGTTCAAGCCCCACATTGGGCATAGAGGGGCTTAAAAGAAAAAAACGCCTTAGAAAAGGAAAGAGAGAAAGAAAGAAAGAAAGAAAGAAAGAAAGAAAGAAAGAAAGATAGAAAGCCTGTTTCTGGGGAGCAAAGGAAGCCATTAGGAACTGGAAGTTGGAAGCCTGGCTGGAGAAGCCAGCCTTTGCAAAGGAGCATTTCCAGCCTTAGCAACAAAGCCAATGTTAGCTGTGTGGCTGTGGTGAGAGTCACCTGACCTCTCCAAGATTCAGATCCCTCATCTGTAAAATGAAAAAATGAAGGTATCTTTCAACGCTAATTTCTGTGATTCTTTTTTTAATTAAGTTTTCATTTTAATTCCAGTATAGTTAACACACAGTGTTATATTAGATTCAGGTGTATAATATAGCGATTCAACACTTCCATACATCACCCAGTGCTCATCACAGCAAGTGCACGCCTTAATCCCCATCACCTGTTTCACCACCACCCCACCCCCCCCCCCCACGCCTCCCCTCTGGTAACCATCAGATTGTTCTCTATAGTAATGTGTCTGTTTCTCGATTTGTCTCTCTCTGTCTCTTTTTTTAAATCCCTTTGCTCATTTATTTTGTTTCTTAAATTCCACATATGAGTGAAATCATATGGTATTTCTCTTTCTCTGACTGACTTACCTCACTTAGCATTACACTCTCTAGCTCCATCCATGTTGTTGCAAATCGGACATTTCATTCTTTTCTATGGCTTATTTCCGTGATTCTAAAGTGGCGAGTGCATATGTTCAGAGAGCCCAACTTGGGATGAAAGAGGGAATTCCAGGGATGAAGATCCAGAGTCTTCCAAGAAAGATGAAGAGAGATAATTGTGGGGCCAGTGGGGCCTCTGAGGACTCTTGGAGGCTGGGAACCTACTGGGCCCAGGACGAGTACAGGGCAGGAAAGCAGCCCAGCCCTGGGGCCGAGAGAAGGGAGGGGTAGATCCAAAAAGCAGTGCCCCCGAAATTGGCTCAAGCCCAGAGTCTGCTCAGAATTTAGCTTGCATGGCCCAGAGATCGTGGGGAGAAAATCCAAGTGGCCAAGAAGCTGTTGGTCAATTGAAATGACAGGAAGTCTGTGCGCTTTTATGTTCTGGGATGGGTGTTTAGTGAGGGCCTTTGCCTGCTGTCTCCAGAGCTCCTTAGCGAAGTTTTCTTTTTTTTAAAAATTTTTTTTTCAACGTTTATTTATTTTTGGGACAGAGAGAGACAGAGCATGAACGGGGGAGGGGCAGAGAGAGAGGGAGACACAGAATGGGAAACAGGCTCCAGGCTCTGAGCCATCATCAGCCCAGAGCCCGACGCGGGGCTCGAACTCCCGGACCGCGAGATCGTGACCCGGCAGAAGTCGGACGCTTAACCGACTGCGCCACCCAGGTGCCCCTCGAAGTTTTCTAATTAAGAAATGTTAGCATCACCTTGGCTATGAGGATGGAGAAGAGATCAAGGCACCCCTAGTGACCAGCAGCAGCAGCAGGACCTCCTTAAGTCTTGCTGCAGGACACTGTGAGAAGCCGCTGGGGGAAGGCGGTGAGGGTCCTGTTCTAATGGAGACACCACTCCCCTTCCCATCTTGACTCTGAAGAAACAAGGCAGGTGACCAGGGAAGCCTTGCAGCAGAAAGCTGCCTGGGAAGAGAAACCTCAGAGGGAAAAGACTAGAAGCCCAGAGCACAGGCAGCTGGAAGCCAACGGGCAAGGGAGGAGAGGGGAGGAGAAGGGAGGGAAGATATCCCTTTCCACGGATGTGCCTTGGCCCCTGCCCAGGCAAGAGGGGCAGATGTTCTGTCTTGTCCCAAGCCCCTGCATTTGCCACCTTGTTTACCTCGTGCCTATTTATAGTTGCAGGCTCCAAGCCTGGCATGGGACTCTGCGATTTATACGACTATAAACCTCCAAAGGGCACTGAGAGCTGGCAGGGCATGGATAAAGACAGGGGCAGGCCTCTCAAGGTCAAAATGGCCATCTTCCCACCCCTGTTGACCTTACACCCCACTAAAGAGCAAGAGGTCATAAGGCCAGGCTCAGGCAAAGAAGAGATGAGTGGCAAGCCACAATTACCTCTTTGACTCTTCCTACCCTGAGCTTGTCCAGTTTAGGATTTGGAACAAATTAGAGAGGACCTGTTTTGTTTTGATTTCCCTTTCGGATGGGGTAGGGAAGCTCCATGTGGGAGGGTGGATCTCTTCAGAGAGTGTTTGAATTTGGAGAGAGTGAGTGAATCTAGAAAGGGGATCTGCAGCCCAGCTCCCACCTGCCCATCTGCTTAGCAGAAGGGGAAAAAGAATCATACGTAGAGCACTCCTGGACTCTGCTTGCCTTCTGGGGTGCCTTTGGCAGCCTGAGCTGGCCCACCTCTCACTAAGGACAGGGTATGCTGGCATACCCAGTGCCTGAGCCACCAGTCACCTGCTAGAGCGGCACATTGCCCACACCCTTCCCTTTGGGGACATCCTCCTCTGCCCCTGGCCAACCCCCTACTTCGTGGCCCCCTCTCCATTGCCTCTTGTCCTCCAGCCCCCCATGTGTTCCCATCCCACTTCTCCCCCAAAAGTGCCCTACGCTGTGCCTGCTACCCCTGCTCATTCTGCTGACTCTCCCAAGCCTCCTGCAGTGAGTTTACCCCCAAACCCGCTGTACTGGTTCCAACCCCAGGATTTATCATCTGAGCATTAAGGCTAGACAGAGCTCAGTTCTATGTGTGCACGTGTGTGTGTGTATGTGTGTGTGTGTGTGTGTGTGTGTGTAAGAATGTGCTGGGTAGGTGGACAGAGTCACAAGTCACAGGCCAAATGTGTGTGAACGTGAAGCAGAATACAAATGCAGAATGACCTTCTCCTTGACTGCTTTGTTATTTCTCATCAATCTCTAGTCTGCTGGACTAAACCCAAGGGCTAGCGGAGGGGAAGTATCTTAGAGCTAGTGTGACCCATTGGCCGTTTCTGGACCTCCTTTGACCCTCCCTTACCTATCACCATCATGGGCCTTAGCCCCCTCAGGAGCAGACTAAATGTGGTGGGGGAAAGGCAGAGCTGGGGGTCGGGGGTTGCCCAGCTGGGGCCAGCCCTCTGGTGGGGGGAAGGGCACTGGAGGACATTGAACTGTCATACTCCTGCCTGGGCTTGGGTTTAGTTTTGGCCTTAGAGATGGATTAGGCTCGGGGTAATACTCCAGGGAGACTGGGAGCTCCCAGGGGGATGAGCCTATTCTCAGGTCTACTCCTCCCTTCCCCTTTCCCAGCCCAGCACACAGGAGTGGGAAAGCAAATGAGTGAGTCAAATCAAAGCCTTTTCCTTCTCTGAGGAGGAGAGACAGGAAATGGAGAAGATTCCAGAGTCCAGAGAGTCCCTTTCAGTCACTTACTAGTCTACTTTTTACCTAGTGCCTTCTACAGGATGAGGGTTGGGGATCTGGCAGACATAGGTCAGGTGTGAGGACAGGGTCTGAGGACCTGGGGAGAAATCAGGGACCTGGGGAAGGGTGGGTGCAGTGGAGAGGAACCCAGAGGACTTGCACAGGGCTGGGAGGAGGACAGAGCTTGCCCTCTTGCCCTCCCCCAGAGGGAGGCAGCAGAGGACCATAGGAATTGCCCCATCCCGTTTCCTTTGTGCCCACTGTCCGCCATGGAGCCCATATCAAGGGACTCACCTGGTTTGAAGATTTCACACATCCAGCCCCTGCCCCTCTGTTGGAGAGAGAGGGGGGGAGTCAGCCTGTTCTTGACCCCCACAAGCCCTTCTATTCATTCCTAAGCAGAGGCTCCTCTCCTTCATGTTTGAAGCTTAGAAACATACTTTTGTCTATTCCCCCGGCTCCTTACATCCCTCGCCGTCACTCTCCCCAATTCCCTATCTCCCACTTCCCCACGGGGGGCCATGATCCAGCCCTGAGTCACCACCCTGAAGAGGCCCATTCTATCTGGGGGAGATACTCTGTGCCCGCTGGGCCATGACCATGACAGCTAGACATTGTTTGCATCTGATTCCCAATCTTCCCCAGGGAGTTTTGAATGAGGGTCACGCCCACATACTCCTGAAGTCTCTTTTCTCCTACCCCCATCTAGGCACTCACCAGGCCTATTTATGTGGGTATGAGGACCAGATCTGGATGTGGAGGGGCACGGGAAGACGGTCCTCGTGCTGTGGGTCAGGCTGGCATGGGGGCAGTGGCTAGCTGGGGGAGCTCTAAGATGTGGCCTTGAGTGAGATTAAAAAAAAAAACAAACAATGCCAGTACAGCTACAGAGAGGCAGAGCGGGAGAGTGGCAGGATGGAGCTTCTCTCCCTTACCCAGTCTCCTGCTGTTGGTGTCAAGAAGCCTGGTGCTCAGAGCATCCAAGACGTAAGGCAGCAGGCACCTTATAAGTCATCTAGCCTAGCACCCATTTTACGGATAGGAAAAGAGAGGCTTGGAGGGGGAAGGGTGGCACTCGGTCCCAGACCGTACCACCGCTTGGCCATCCATCCAACAGCCTGGTTCTCAGATCCCACATTACGCCTCCCCCAAAGATTTGTTCCCAGATTAAGTTCTCCCTCCTCCATCTGCCCTATTGATGCTCTGTGTTTACAGCCCTCCAGATCCGCCTGCCTGAGGAGCCCTGGTTGGAAAACCTCCCTTTCCTTTCCTAGTCCAGACTGGGGCTTCTTAGAGGCTCCCTTTGCAACCTGAGATGTCACTGTCTTTCTGTTAAAATGTCTCTCCCACTCTGCCTCTGCCTCTCCCTCTTTCTCTCTTCTCCAACCCTCCTGCCTCCCTCCTCCCACCAACCCCTCCTCTAGATAGAGCCCCTGAACTGCTGAGATGAATCTCTGAAGCTTATGGTTCTGGCCTGTTCCCGGTAATTGAGCTGTGCTCTCTAGTAGTGATGGGGGGAGGGAGGCAATGGTGGCCTGGGGTCTGGTCCTCCTTCCCCTGGCCTAGTGCCCCCACCCCCACCACTGTGATCCAGCTGAGCGGGTGAGGAGGGGAGAGGTGGTGATGCCTCCTCTTCTCAGCCCGCCTTCTCCAACTCTCTGTCTCCCCGGCTTCCCCTCCCTGCTTCATCTCCGGCACAAATCACATGGTGACAGCCCCATCCAACCTTTGGGGAAGGGTTTGTAAATGTGTCTTCCTTAGCTCTGATCTCCAAATTGTTCCTTTTATTGCATTTGTCACGGTGAAGATTAAAGTCCCTGGGTGGCCCGCACCACAAATCACAGTGTGCTCTCAGGAAGCGGCTGCAGGTTGGGAACTGATGGAGGGGTCCGGGCCCTGCACACACTCCCAAGCACACACTGCCATCCGTGGTGTGGACTTGTACCCGGGAACAGGAAGATGGGCCCCTGCTGTTGTCATTCTGAGCTGTTGGCCCTCTTTATAGCACAGTTTGTGACCTCTTCCTCTAGACTGTCTTCCAGGCTTACTCTGCCCGTTCCAGAGCGGGTATCACTACTTCTGTGGGTCTGTCTCTTCCATTAGATGAGAGGGAAAGCTGTGTTCGCATCACAGATATTCCAAGATATGCCTCCGTATCTCTGGCCATATCGATCTCTAGGTCTTCTCCTGGAAACACTCCAAATGGGTCAAGGGCAACTCGAGCCCAAGGCCCACCAGGAACCCACGTCCGGGATCCAGGAAAATAGCTGATCCTACCTTGCCCGGCACCTCCAGACCCTGACTTTCATTCTCATCCTGCCACACAACTGGGTGCAGAAGGGGCACAGCTGAGACAGAGGAGACACAGCAGAGGGACCAAGAGGACAAAAGCCCCCTTGTACACATGCACAGAAAAACTGTTCCTTTCCTACCCCCTTATGAGGTAGGTTTCCTGCCTGTCCCTCATGCACATTCATAACATTCAAATTTATGCCGTAATCTCCGCCGCTCCATATGTATGAGCCTTTGATGGGTGTTTGGGTTTATGGGATGCACCCAGCCCTCCGCTCCCTCGCCCGCCCACCGCCTCCAACCACTGCAAAGACGCTCGTACATAATTGACATCGGCAGATTCTTTCATTATACAAGATTTAGCATCTGCTCGGGGATTGCTCGCTCCTCACTCACTATAGATGACTTTTCCCCGAGTTTCCTATTATCAATTCAAATTAGCCCCATTTCCCCACCCGACCAGTGCAGCGTTTACACTTGACAGTGAGGAAACAGCAAGGCTGTAATGGGCTCCTCAATTATTTAGGCCCAGTTAGGCCAGGACCCAGAAGGCCTCAACAAGGGGGTGCGTGTGCGGAGGTGGGGTCATCACAGAGGGGAGGGTAAGGTCTCCACTATTTGGTCTGTTTGGCCTTCTCACAGCCCTGCACCCTCACTCTCCTTCCTGGGGAGTCCTCCCTCTCCCATCCGGGCCTCTAAGGGGTAGGACAGTCCCTTGCTGCCTCCACCCCCAGCAGCTCCTCTCTCCCTCCTCCCCGCGCCCCCCATCTTGTCTTTGCTCCGTGTGAATTCCGATGGGCTACCAGCAGAAACCAGAGAGGTCATAGGCACCAGCCAGCAGCCAGGCTGGCCCCCTCCCCTTAAGATGTCTCTCTATCTTAAAGTGCATCTCTGTGAAGATTCAAGGTAGTAGGCTAGGACTTAGAGAAGGTGGCAGTAGAAAGACTGAGACGGACACCAGTGAAAGAGATTAGATTCATGCTATGGAGCCCTAGGAAGAGAGAGAAACTCAGACCCAGAAACAGAGATACGTGAGAGCCTGAGGGAGCCGGGAGAGATGCTACTGGGGTTCGGGAGAAGTCACAGGGAAGAAAAAGGCTTGGGCAAGGCCCTTGCTCAGACCACACCGGCTGTGCAGAACTGTAATTAGGTCAGTGCTGCCCACCTGCTGGTCTGACTAGTCCAGGCCCAGCCTCCTGTAATAACTCTTGGGCCCAGTGGCTATTCAGGAGTCATGGGCTCCCCCGAGCCCACTAAATGGCCCAAGTACAGGACTCCAAGTCAGCATGGAGGGCCCAGGCCCTCATTCCAGTCAACCCACTGCCATCGCAAGCAGGGCTCCTCCCACGCCCCTCCTGTGCTGGGAGGGGGGGGCGTCACCCCTCCCTTCTGGTCTCTAGCCCCCAGCCCCTCCCTCTCCCTAGCCCAGATCAATTTGCAAGGGCAGTGATGGGGGAGGCAACAGGCAGGGATCTGAGAGGCTCTGGGATTAGAGGTGTCTTTCCCATGCTTTGCTTCTCCAGAATCAAAGAATTCCTCTGTCTGATTGGATTTACCCTAAGTCACAGGCGTGTGGGACCTTCTTTCCCTCAGCAACAGCTGGAAACAGCCCTAAATATGATTAATTAACGCTGTAAAAAGCCCTGGACACAATTAAGATTTATGTGTGTGTGTGAATATGCGCGCACATGCGTGTGTGTGTGTGTGTGTGTGTGTGTGTTGGTAGGGGACAGGAGTGGGGGGTGGGGGGAGACGGGTGGATTACCAACTACCTATGGGCCCTCCCGGGGAGTGGAGTGATATGTCCTCAGAGACATTCCTCCGTTATCCATCCCAGGCAGGGGTCATGTTTTCCCGCCTTCAGCTTTTGAGCAGATTAGCTCCTTCTTCTGTCGCAGGGGCACGGGGTGATTTTCTGCTCTGTCTTCCCTGATAAAGCAAGGGGGGGGGCAGTGTTCTGGGCCAGGTGCCTTATCTTTTTCCCTCCACCATAAGAAGACTGTTCTCTCCCAAACCTCAATTCCTCTTGCTGGGTCATTCTAGGGATCAGAGACATATGCACAATCCCCGAACACAGCTGCATAGACACAAACCCAAAGGGACGTTGAATAGGCATCTCAGAGGAATCCGAATAAACAAGCCACCAGCCAAGCTTCCCGCCCTTGGGAGATGTCTCACTTTCATCTTCAAAGACTCATGTCTCTGAGACAGGACAGAAATCATCTCTTTGGATCCCCCCTGCATCTCTAAGATGACAAAACCTCATTCAAGTGGCCCTCTCCTGACGCCTGTGTGATTTGGGCAGTCATTCCCCAAGGTGTGGACATCCTACCTTTGATAAGATGCTTGTGATGATCAATGTTATATACAGTTCTGAAGTGGAGGAGACAGGAACACAAACAATTCCAAACGGCAAGTTATCTGGAAAATCAGTTCTCAGGAATCTTTGAAAGAACACTGGATTTTAATTTCTTTTATTTATTGCAACTGACTGATCAACTTCTGTTTTGCTGAAATGAGTAAGCCCAAGAAGAGTTACTTAGATTCTAGCACTGATGGCCAAAGATGGAATGGACCAGAAGGAGCATGGAAAAGCTCCAGACTCTGCATCCTCTCCCAGGATCATTCTAGCGTCAGTGGCCTGAGTGCCTAAGGGTGCTTCTGCTTTATGGCTCAGTCCCCAGCAAGGCTGAGGACTGCCTGGGGGATCCTTGGGAGAGGGCCATCATATATCCTGATGGCGTCCATAACAAACATGGCCTTAAACCACTAGGATTGGAGTTCAACTTCCTGATATCAAGGCTAGGGAGTGTGGGAACTTCTTGTCAGTTTCCTGCCTTCACAGTAGAAGCTTGTTGTGAGGATCAAAATGGGGGGGGGGCATTCCAGAGGTCCCAGATGCACGTGTGTTGGCTCTACCATATGGGTTAACTGTGCAGAGAGCACCCCCCCCTTTCCAATCACACCCTTTGGGATCTACAGAGTACCGTACCTGGGAGAAGGGACAGTATGACTTTACCAAGTCAGTTCTGAGCTGAGGCTGAGAGATAAGAGAGACAGAGGGAGAACAGAGAGACCCTGAGGGAGTTACTAATTTCCAGTTGGTGTATCCAGGATACGGGCTTCTGCCAGAGGATGGAGAGGGGTTTGGCCTGACGGGCTGGCTGTCGGGCAGACTGGTGGCTCAAACAGCCCATTCTGTGGCCTCACAGATAGGCAGACTCTCCTTCCTGTCCAGCATCTTATCACCCTGCCCCACCCGCCAACTTCCTGGGAGAAAGGGAGACTTAGGAGTCCTATGGCAGGTTCTTGAATTCGGAGAAAGTAGCTGGGAATGCGTGGGGCTTGATGTGGGGCTGGGGATACTGCTTGCTCTTAGTCCCTGCTTCACCCTTGCAATCAGCTTTCCAGAACTCTCAGTGGACATGATAGGGTCAGGCAGCTGAGGGCAACCATACTATGATTAGGTCTGTTCCTGGAACTTCCCCCATTTAGGCAGCAGTTTCCAGAGTAGAGATCCTAATTATAAGCCTTGTATTTGGCTTCCAAGAAGCCTAGAATAGAGATGGGAAGGGAATAAAGGGGGCCTTAGAGGGAATATAAGAGTGGTAGTATTTTACAGTCATCATTTATTGAGTGTTTATTTTGTGCGAGGTAGTGCACTGAGTATTTTACATACGATGTTTCATTAATGGCTGCAACCATCCTGTGAGAAACCTTCTGCTCAGACAAAGAGATTGAAGGTCCAGGGTAAAAACAGGTCCAAAGCCACACAGCTATTAAGTGGTGGATCCGGCTCTTTCCATTCAGGGGCGGCACTGCCTCTTTCAGATTTAAAATCAATATAAAACCTGAGGTCAATAGGGAAGGTGGGGGCAAGGCTACCAGGTTAACAGATTCAGCAAATAAAAACACAGGATGCCGAGTTAAATTTGAATCTCAGATAAACAACAAATTTGGTTTAATTATGTCCTATGCAATATTTGGGACATGCTTATACCAAAAAGCTATTTGTTGTTTACCTGAAATTCAAATTTAACTGGGTATCCTGCATTTTATCTGGCAGCTTTAGGGTGGGGCCCAGGCCTGCCCCATTTCATCCAGAAAGCCCTGAGGGAAATAGGCCTGAAGTCAAAGGTGGTCTGGGGGCACTTGGGTGGCTCAGTCCGCTAAGGGTCAGACTTCAGCTCTGGTCATGATCTCACGGTTTGTGAGTTTGGTCCCCCCCATCGGGCTGTGTGCTGACGGCTCAGAGCCTGGAGCCTGCTTCAGATTCTGTGTCTCCCTCTCTCTCTGCTCCTCCCCTGCTCATGCTCTGTCTCTCTCTCCCTCTCTCTCTCTCAAAAATAAACATTAAAAAAAAAAAAAAAAAAAAAAACTAGGTCTGAGCTTCCCGGACTGCTCAGGCGGCACCGACAACTCTCTTCTCTCTCCCTGACTGTGGCTGATGCCTCGGACAGTGGGGCAGGGCTCCGTGTAGGGCGTCTGGGCGACCTGCCTGCCCCCAGCTCTGGGGGAGTCGAGATCACACCCATTCGCCAATCAGTAGGGATGGGCCCTTTTTCATCCCCGCAATGGGCTGCTCCACAGGCAGTGGCGGTGGACACCACTGGTGGGTGGGGGGAGCAGGGGGGACGGGGGGGGAGCAGGGGGCACGAGCACAGCAGAGGTCCCCGAAAAAAAAATTAAAAATTACAGGAGGAAAAAAAAAAGTCAGGATATTTGAGATGTCAAAAAAAGCATCAAAGCAGTTATCATGGGGAAAATAAAAACTTGCTGACATTTATTGTAGGGTGTAGCGCTGACTTATATAACGGGGGTAGGGGTGGGGTGCAGGGGTCAGCTGTATAATCCGTTCAAGTTCTCTGACCTCTGGTGGGTGAGGCTAACTCGGGGCCGGCCCGGGAGGGGAGGGGGGGGTGGCGCTGCTCCTACTTCCCCGCCCCTACCTAGTCCCTAGGCGCTCGAGAGCCCCGCTGTCGCCCCACCTCGCGTCAGGCCCGGGCCCGGGCCGAGGTCCTGGTCCTGGCCGAGCGCCCACGCGGGTTCGCGTTCCCGCCGCTCGGCACGCGGAGCCCCGCGCGGCTCCGGCTCGGGCTCCAGCGCCTGCTCCGGCGCGCGCTCAGGCGTCCTCGCGTTCGGGCTCCCGTTTGCCACTCCCGGCTCGGCTGGCTCAGCTCGCTCGGGGCGTCTCCCTACTGAAGAATTATGTGGCATAAAGCAGCCGCCACCATCTTGAACTGGCAGTGAACTTTGCTTTCTACATATAAATACAGATAGCAATCACACCCCAATCAGCGCCGAGGCTTCAGGGCATCATCTCAGCAACTCTAACTTTCCCATTACGATAATGTGATTTTCACTCAGTCTATAATATCACCAGCCATGAATAAAGCAACTGGCTCTTTCTGTCTCTCTCTTCCCTCCCCCCTTTCCCTGACTCTCTGCCACCCTCCTCAGTCTCCTTTCTTCTCCTCCCTCACTCCCTCCTCTTCTGTCTCTCTCTGCAACCTCTCTGGATATCTGTCTTCATCTACATCTCTGCATCTCTGAGCATCTTGGCCTTCCTCTCCCTGCCTCCGCCGCCCCCCCCCCCCCAGGGACTCACATTCCCTAAATACTAATGACTGGGATTTGCAGTGCCCTGGGCTCAGTTAAATTCTGCTCCCCAGCTCTGCCATCATCTGCCTTTGCCTGAAGGTGAGAAACTGCGAGCTTGGAGGTGGTGGGGGCCACCTGCAGGGTTTTGGGGGAAGGGAAGGAGAGGGGGAGGAGAATCTGGGAATTGGCTCCTCCCCTCCCCTCTCCCTCTTTCCTCGGGTGCCTGGATGGCCCTGGAAGGATCCCTACCAGGAGCCAAAGCTGGAGACTCAGGAACGGAAGGATCCAGCAGGGAGAGTTGAAAACTGCCTGCTTAGGGGAGGGTCTTGGAGGCTCTGTTTTTCTGGATAGTGGCGTCCCCAAACCCAACCAGATTCCAAGGGCCAGACTATTGTGAATGGATAGAGTTGGCGAGAGGGTGCTCTGGAGAGGCCTTGGGGGGAAAGGAGGAGCTAGCCTTCTAGGGTCACTTCTGTGTGCACTGGGCCCCAAACTCGGTAAAGCTATCTGGACTGGCGCTGCCTTTGCCAGGACATGGGATAAAAGCCCACAGACAGACTTCATCAAGGTGTCAGCCACCTTATCAGGGCTCTTGGAAAGGCCTTCATGGACACTCTCCAGGATGACGGTGGTGCCAGTCAGGGGATTGTCTGTGCCTCGGTCATTAATTGATTCATCGCTGTGGGTTTGTATTCTAGTTCTTTCACCTACGAGTTTTGGGACCGTGGACAATGCTCTTAACGTCTCGAAGCCTCAGTGTCCTTATCTGTAAAATGGAAGTATAAGAGTGCCTGTCTAGTGAATAAGATAATGCATTAACACAGTGCTTGGCACATGTGAAATGTTCAATAAATGTTAGCTGTTATTACTATTAGCAAATACTAAATAATCACTTGCTGAATGGGTTAGGCAGTATACCACAGAGTTTAAGAGCCTATGGTTTTGCAGTCAGACTGTCCGAATTTGAATCCTAGCTTAGCCACCTACCAGCTTTGGGACCTTGGAAAAGCCACTTAGCCTCCCTCACGGTTTCCTCATCTGTAACAGGAATAACGATAGTCCCTACACTTCATAGGGTTGTTGCGAAAGTGGTGCGGGCTAATCTAGTGTTTGGCGTAGTGCTGACATGTGGCGAGGGTTCTAGGAATATTAGCGAGTGGGGGTCTGGCACGGCAAATCCAGCCACGAGTGAGGCACGCACTGCTGAGTGTCCGAGAGACCACATTCCGTCTGCGGGCCATTCTTTGGGCCCTTGGCTTTTTCTGTGGCTCTGGACCATTGCTGGCCTTGACCTTTCACTTCTGTGGAGGATGAGGGCTTGCTTCAGTTTCGCTGACTGTAAGAATTACAGCTTTCCAGCTGCCCGCCCGCCTGGGAGGGGACTAGGATTCCTGCCTAGGCCCTTCCTTGGGCACTGGTGGAGGGAGAAGGTGGCTTTTGAATACACTGTCTTAGGCAAGGGTTACAAGGTCTAGAAGGCAACTCTTGAATTTGCTCCCGTGGGCACAGGTGACAAATTAGAATCAGACATCTGCATTCTGTCCATTTCTACATTTCTAAGTATTTATAGGTTGGTTTGCTTGTTTGCTTGCTTGCTTTTTAGTTTTTCTTGGTTTCTCTCTGAAGGATCCTTTGGAGGCATTCCAGCCTGATCTCAGATGAAAGAGAGGAAAGGGGACTCTACTCACTTTCATCGGGCCCCGAAGGGACACCAGGTGTTACCGTGGTCAGGGCTCCCAGGTCTGGGGCTTCAAGAGGTAGACCCAGGGGAGGAACTTAGGGGCACAGTGTTGGGCAAGTTGCTTATTTGGGTCTCTTTGCTCATACCTAGCCTCCCTGCTTGGCTCCAGGAGGGAAGAAGCTACCCTTCAAGATCCAGAGCATAACCCAAAACATTCTTCACCAAGTGCTTTAGCCAAGGGAACCAAACTCCCTACTTGGACTTGGAGTTTGGTCTTTACCCTACTCACTGTCCTCCTCAAAGACAAGACAGGCCCATGCCTTCCAGATGATCACAGTCCAGTATGAGAGACAGGCATGAAAACAAAGAAGCAGAAGACACACACAGTGAGAGCCAACATAATAGACATACTACAGGGTGCAGTGGGAACCAAAAGGGAGCGTGTACTCAGGTAGCACTTCCTAGAGGAGCTGGAGCTTCGCTAACAGTGGGCAAAATGGGAGGGGGAAGAGAAGAACATTTAAGGCAGGAGGAATGGCATTTGCAAAAACCTTGAGGTGTCACACAGCCTGGCTTGCTTGGAGAACTCAAGTATAGAGGGTAGGGTCACTTTGATGGAAGCCAGTGGAAAGGGACAGATAGTAAAGGGCCGTGCAAACTTGACTTCTAGCCTGAAGGGCTTGAGCAGTGGAGTGATTTGCACTTCTAAAAACTAGCTCTGAGGATGATGAAGAAAATGGGGGAAGCGTGCAGCCAAAAAAGCTGGAGGTGGGAGGGTGGTGAAGAGGCTCTTCAAACTCTACAGGTAAGAGACAAAGAGGACCAGCATCTGGTGTGGCGTGGGGATACCAAGGAGTGAGGCTGGAGAGAGCCTTTCACGGAACTGACAGAATTTTCTCTCTGAGCGGGTGTGGAGACGATGAGGGAGAGGATCCCTGGATGACTGCCGGGTCTTGCCTGGGCGAATGGTTGGAAGTGACAGAGATGGAGAATAGAAGAGGTGGAATAGGTTTGGGGAAAGAAGAACTACTGAGTTCTGATCGGGACATGCATATGGTGTGGTTGTCTAGAGTACATCTCAGCGCAGGTATGCGGGAGGCCAAGAGACCGTTAAGAACTTTATCTCCACACTTTGGAAATCAAGATGTCTGACAGGGAGCTGGAGATAGTGTGTGGAGTTCAAGAAAGAAGTCTTGTCAGGGTACATGGATTGGAGAGTCACCAGCTTCTGGTTAGTAATCAAGGCCATGGGAAGGAAGTCTGTTACTTGGGAAGGACAAATGAGGGGAGAAGGGGGTAAGAGCAGAGTCTTAGGGAGTATCAGCACTTAAAGGGGTGGTTTTTGGGGTGGCTGGGTGGTTCAATCCATTGAGTGTCCAACTCTTGATTTTGGCTCAGGTCATGATCCCAAGGTCATGGGATCGAGCCCTGCATCAGGCTCCACACTGGGCATGAAGCCTGCTTAAGATTCTCTCTCTCTCCCTCTGCCCCTCTCCCCACCTCATGCTCCCTCTCTCTAAAATAAAAAAAAATGCATTAAAACAAAATAGAGGGGTGGTTTTCAACCTTGGCAACCATTTGGATCAGACAGGGGACTTGAAAAACACTCAGTCGGTTAAGCCTCTGACTCTTGGTTTCTGCTCAGGTCAGGATCTCACGGTTCGTGAGTTTGAGCCCTGTTCAGCACAGAGCCCACTTGGGATTCTCTCTCTCCCTCTCTTTCTGCTCCTCCCCTGTGCTTGCTCTCTCTCTCAGAACAAATAAATAAACTTAAAAAAATTAAAAAAGGAAAGAAAAACACCCATGTCTAGGCCCCACCCCAGACCAACTAAATCTGAATCTCTGAGAGGAAGCTGTACAAGTTCCTCAGGTTGAGAACCAATGACTTAGAGGGAGGGCAGAGGAACGGGGCTGGCAAAGGAGACTGAGAAGGAATGTTCAGGAAGATAGGGAGAGTTTCAAGAAGGGAGAGTTCCAAAGCGTCCAATTGTGCAGAATAATAATGGTTAACTCCTACCCATTTTGTGTGCTATGTCAGAGACTACGTGAACTCCCTGAATCCTCCTGGAGACCCTACAAGGCCGGTACTGTTATTATAATTGCCATTTGAATGATAAAGAAACTGAGACACAGGGAGGTTAAGTACTTGCCCAAAGTCACACAACTAGCAAGCAGAAACGAGGATTCAAGCCCAGGCAGGCCGCCACCAAATCTGTGCTGCTAACCACTGTGCTAGGGCCACCTCTCTTGCCGTGGCTGAGTGAGAAGAACGTTGTTCCTGGCTTTCACACTGAGCTGATCAGAACAACCTCCCAAGGGGTCAGCTCTCCTCCTGTTCTCCTTCATCTTTCTGTCTCTTTCCTTTTTTCCGTTCACAGCAGGTCTGTGAGGGCTGCTCCTCACCCTTCTGGCCTTCTGGCTGATGGGGCTAGGTGGGGCTGGTTCTCTTGCTGAGACAACACAGTCTGCCCCTTATCAGGTGGCCACAACTATGGGCCACGTGGCCAATAGCCTCTTCATTCACCAGGCAGAGTTGATCATTTTTCTAAGCCTCCACAGTCTAGGAGGCGGGTGGGGAGTCAGGGTGATGCAGAAGGAAGTACATCTTCTGGGAAGTAGATGCAGAGGTAGACCTTGAGGAGGAAGGAGACTGGAATCCACATTCACATGGAGGGGATGTGAGCATTTCCAGGGGTCTGGGAGCCTGGGCAGCTCAGTCAGTTAAGCGTCTGACTCTTGATTATAGTTCAGGTCATGATCTCATGGTTCATGAGTTCAACCCCCACATCGGGCTCCTTGCTGACAGTGTGGAGCCCCCTTGGGATTCTCTCTCTCTCTCTCTCTCTCTCTCTCTCTCTCTCTCTCTCTCCCTCTCTGTCTGTTCCTTCTGCACTCTCTCTCTCACTCTCTCCCTCTCTCTCAAAATAAATAAACTTAAAAAAAATATCTGCCTGCCTAGGCTGTTACAAAGATCAAAGACAATGCTACATGTAAAGCTTCCCACTCAGAGTTAAGTGTAGAATTCCCAGGGGTCTTCAAAAAACATACTGCAAGGGCCACCTCTGGAACAATTGGATCAGCATCTCTGGGGCACGGTGGGTTTTAAAAGCTCTGCAGGTGATTCTAAAGTGTAGCCAGGGTTGAGAACCACCACCTCAAGAAGAGCTCTGGATAAGTACGAAACGGCCCTGCTTCTAACCTTACTTTTGTTACTTCCACGCTGGGATGTCTTAGGAAACCTACTGGACCTCTTTGAGCTTCAATTTTTTTTTTCTGTAAAGTAGGGGTAGTAATTCCATCCCTGCCTACTTTTTACAAGTAGTTATGATGCTCAGGTAGACTATCAGATATGATGTATTTTGTTCATTATATAGGACGCTATACAAAAATGAGGTGGAATTAACTCATGCAGACATTAAAATGCAAATAAGCTACTCTGTCCACTTAACACAGGTAGGTGCACTTGAATACACACACACACACACACACACACACACACACACACGACAGCTGCTGGTTGTGTTCTGAAAGCAGAGCTGTGGTTTTCTAGACATGGCCTTTTATGTTTTTAGCCTTCAGAATGTGCCATTAAAATATGGAGAGATGATCTGGTGTGTGTGTGTGTGTGTGTGTGTGTGTGTGTGTGTGTGTGCATGGGCGCACGCGTGCGTGCGTGTGTGTGTTTAAATGATTGCTAAAGTGCAGCATCATTTGAGTCTGCCTGTCAGCCTATCAGAAACGTCATCTATAACCTTCACTGTTTGCAGTTTAATCTCCCCTGCCTCCCCACGGGCCCTGTTCTGACATTTTAAACCCCATAAATGACAGTAGTGCTCTAAGCCATTTTGAAAAAAGCCAAGCATTTGGAAAAAACACACATAGAGACATACCCCTAAATTCCCCTTCCCCTGAACACATGCTCACTCACGCTCATAAGTGGAATCACACACATGCTCACATCCCTGTGCTGGCCGATTTGGGAGAAGTCACAGATACAGCCAACGTGAGTGCACGTGCGTGACAGCAGGCCACAGATGGATGGAGGCATGGCCGCGTATCTGATGCCCGTGCATGCATTCCAGTGGACCCACAGCAGACATACCTTTCTGCTGCCGTCCTCAAGTCCCATCCATTCTCCTGCTCCTTGGCCTTGAAAGACAGTGGAAGAAACCAGGGTCTTTGAAAGCCTGGTTCTGAGAGCAATGGGGTGACAGGAAAGGCTGACAGGCCCCAAATCGTACAGTGTCAGGCTAAGATGTATATTAATAGGCTCAAGGTCCCCACTCTTGGAAAGCCCAGGGGTAGAAGGGGATAGCTAAGCAAAGTGCACTCCACCCTCTCAGCAACCAGATAGCTTACCACATTTGGGGACTAGAGTGAAAACAGGAGACCCAGAAATACTTACTAAAGGGATGTCGTGTCTGAATGCAGAAGGTAGCAATGGTGAGCTCCACAGAGGCAGGTCTCTATCAGCTCCCGGCTGTATCCCTCGGGCCTGACACGGGGTCTGCGACACACCAGAGACTCGTAAATACTTGTTGAATACATGACTAAAAGAATGTATAAGCTCTAGAGTGAGTAAGTGTGTGTGTGTGTGTGTGTGTGTGTGTGTGTGTGTGATCCTGATGGTGTTGGAGATGGGAGATAGGCCAGTTAAAGACAGTTTCGTAGAAAAGACGAAAAGTTCCAATCTGGGACTGGGACAGAGAGGCCCATGTCACATCTGGTATCCATGTGTTCCAGGGTACGTGGCTGGCTTTTCCTGCTTTGGACTGTGACTTTACAGCAAGATGTCCCCACTCAAAGATAAGACGGACTTCCAAATGAGGTGGGAGATGGTATGAGTGGTGAATTAGGATTACCTTTGTGCAGTCCTGGGGCATTTTCCTGAGCGGGGGAACTTGTCTCCTTAATGTGCAAGGCAGATGTACCTGCAGAGGATAGGGACAGCCCTGCTGATGCTGAGGGGCTCTGTGGATCCTTTGTGGCATGGCTGGCTCCTGTGGCTCTCCCTTCCACCACCTCAAATGATCATGTACTGTAAGGAACTGGTTTCCATGGCAACCAATTAGTGTCAGAAAGCGAGGGCTGTGATGTCAGAATGGGGGGTAGGGTGAGAAATTTCCATCCCCCATATCCCTGGCTCCTGGCTCAGTGTCTGCTGCTTTGCAGGGAAAGCTCTAGAAGAGATGCAGGACATTGCACTCCTGAGAAGCACACGTTCTGGGTCAGGGCCCAGGAGTCGGGACAGAGTAGAAGATCTGATTCACCTGGCAGTGTCCCTACCTGCCGCTCGACTCCAAAATGCTGACAAGGCAGTGGGCCCAGTAGAGAGACAGTGTGGGCGTACTCAGAAGGGTAACAATAATCTGAGACCGTTGCCTGGGCTCCTCCCTCTTCCCTGGGAGAGGGATCCTAGGCTTGCTTTATTCGTTGAGGGGGGGGTGGTGGCTGTGAACAAGGCCCAGAAGGAAGGAAGTCTTGGCTCAAAGAAGCCTTGTCATACAGCTAGTATAAAGGCAGGGCTACAGTATAGTTAAAGCATCCTAGACTTAGTCTTCGCTTCAAGGAGAAAGTGTTTCAGCGTAAAGCTTGTCCAGAGTGACTTCGCCCACAGGGACCCTGTGCTCAGGCCTCATTTGAGATTTGTTGTCGCCCCCCCAAAGGCTGGATGTTTTGGTCTATGGGAGGAAAGTACATGCTTTAAATAAAAGGGTAGGGAGCCCAGCTGGGAATACATCCAACAGTGTAGGAGAGATATCTGGTAGGCACTTAGCTCCTGATTCTTAGGGCAAAGAATGAGATATGGGTAACAGAACTCCAGCAGTTTGAACCTCTAGGTCTTTGGGACCAAGGTTTAGCTTCCCAAGGGATAGTCTGGCCAGTCTGGGGAGGTCATTCCAATAAGAAGACAAAAGGCAGAATGCAAAGAACCTTGTCTGTAGGGGAGAAAAGAAGGTTGGCCGTTCATTCACTGGACTTCATGGCCAAAGTATGTTCCCCCCATCACACCAGCCGGGCAGAGCCTGCCGTAACAATGACGAGGACGACGATGATGATGAGAGACAGCACTATATTTTCATAGCTATATTTTCATAGCCCGCCACAAAACACCCTCATCCTGCAGTAGCCCCATGGGTGGGTAGGTAGGCAGGACTCGTCTGCAGGTTGGTCTGGAGGCAGACTTTGGGATGGAGACCAAGGCGCTAGAACTTTCCTGGCGAGTGCCCTTGGGATTATCACCAGTGCAAGAGAAGGCATTTCTCCAGAGGGAGAAATTGGGCTGCACTGTAGTCTCAGAAAAAGGCCTTCACCAACCTCAAGGGAACTCTGAGGCAGGGATGGCCCTTCTGAACGGTCCCGAGGTAGGGAGAGGTGGCTGGGCCTTCATATGTCCATGGTGACAAGGCATTGGATGCAGGCTGCCCAGGGAAAGGCATGGCCTTAGGTGAGACAGCTCTCTTCGGCAGAGACAAATCCAAGGGAGCCTGACAGGGCAGGGCAACAGTTGGAGGCCCTCCCTCAGTACCCAGGAAGCACACAGCATTGCACCCCAGCCTCCGCCATAGCACTTATCTCTCTCCTTTTGAAGATGACAAAGCTGAAGTTCAGAGAGGTGTGATGAGCTCCTTGTCGCACAGCTAGCACAGAGGCAGGGCTACAGCATAGTTAGTCCCAGCATCCTGGACTTAGTCTTTGCTTCATGGAGAAGGGGTTTCAGTGGCAAACTAGTCCAGAGTGACTTTGTGAGTACATCGTCGAGCGATCACTCGCCCTGGGCTCCATGGAGGATAGACGGTAGGAGCTTGGGGGGTGATGGGGGGCTGGAAGGGGAGCTCAGGGTACTACACCCCAGGGGCAGACAGAGTCAGGGTGCGGCGACCCTGTGCCAGGCCTCCGGAGGGCCCGCTCAGCTCTGCCGAGGTCCAGGGAGCCTCCTTTCCCTCTGGAAAGTGGAGACTGTGGCCTTCATCCTTCTCAGCGCAGGCCACAGAGCTGGCTAATCTGGGTCGCAAGAGAAAATTTCCTGACAGATGTGTTGGATTGGCCAAAAGATGAGGGGCTTTGAGGAAATTATTCTGCCTGCTTGATGCCTGGCCCTTGGGCCTGCAAGAAATGAAGCCCTGTGGGTCTCCCTGGGGGCTTTTGGAAGGGGGCGGCACGGCAGTCAGCAGGGGTCCAGCAATGGTCAGCCCCCCCCCCCCCCCCCCCCCCCCGCCCCGGCCAGCCCCAGGGGCAACAGCCGCCTCGGAAAGTCTGACAGAAGATGTTTGCTGGGGGATTGACAGAGGGGAAGGAAGGAGCTGACAAGGCGACAGAGGTGAGAGATAGCAAGGTTCCCAGAGAACAGGGAAGGAGCTGGCTCTCTCAGAACTAGCCATTCCCGCAGAAAACTGAAGAACCGAAGTGCCCAGTCTGGGCTTGTTTGCAGGCTGCTGGACTGGGCCACTCAGGTGCTATTCAGGATGTTGGAGGTCATCGAAGAGGGTTGTATGTATATGTGGTAGGGTTGGGGCGCGAGCCATGAGGGTGAGTGTGGGAGACAGAACGAAGGAAATCCACACCCCTCCCTCGCCTTCCACGTTGGAGTTGCCGAGTCCACAGCCTGGGAGGGACAATGGTTCTTACTCTTGTTTTTCTCCACTCTTCCTGCCTAGGAGGTGGGAAAGAGCCTGAGCCACCACAGGGGGAAAGACCCAAAGGTGCAAGGGGCCGAGGGACAGGGACCCAGTGGCAGCTCCGGGGTCTCTGCTAGGGAGACTCACAAGGACTTGCTGGTCCCTACCCAGTCCCTCCTTTACCCTGAGGGTGATGGACACGTGGCCCACAGTCCTTCTTGCCCTTTTCTGGGAGGCAGGAGTGAACAGCGATAGCTTCTGTCCAGGAGACCCTGATTGGAAAGGGATTGTTAGTTTTTTGGTTTTTGGTTTTTGGTTTTTCAACTCTGCCAACTTGCCCCTCCCCACGTACAAATTTCCCTTCGTGACCTTGTGACTCTTCCACTAGGTCTCCTTTCTTCTTGCTTCAAGAAAAAGCCAGGCGGGGAGGGCTGGGGACCAGGGAGGGAGGCGAGGCGGCGGAGAGGCTGAGCCGATCGCGGGTCTGCAAGGTGCAAAGCAATCAGCGCAGCCGCTGGTGAGCGGGGTCACTCAGTAGTGTGCACATCAGGGTGAAATCCTTTCAGCTCTTCTCCAAACCCCTAGTGAAAGACAATCAGGCTCGCTGTCACCGAGCTAATTCTGTCTATATAAAAGCAGTAATGAAATTCACGGCAGGATTACCCTCTCCATCCAATGGGCCAGCGTCGTGGTGACATATCTCTCTTATTGCCCGAATGTAACACACCATCTAATTTACGTCGTGTAGCGAGCAGGAATGAAATGTTCATAAAGAATTGCTGCATCTCGTCACCTTAACTGCGGCCCGGGGCTCTGAGGCATCTGTCAGGGAGAGGAGCAGGAGGAGGGAGGGCGGGCGGGGCTCAGGGAGCAGCAGCCGGGGGCAGGCGTTCTGGGGGGTTGTTGTTTCTTAATAGGGTGAAGTGGAGACAGAGGGAGGTAGGGGCTGGGGGGGGCAGCTAGGGAGAAGAGCGGGGGAGGGGGCACGGAGGGCCTTGGGAGGCAAGGATCATAAGGGTAGGATGAAGTGGTCTGTAGGGAGTGTTTGGAAGTCGATGTAAGTGTGGGGAGCCAGAGAATCTGAGAGTATGTTTGGGTTTGGGTGAGTCTGGGAGGACAAATGAGTGCCTCAGTGGGGGTTGGTTGGGAAAATGACCCTCTAAGGTGCCTCCCAGATGCTGCAGGCTATCTTGTAGTCTCTCTCATTCTCTGGAAATGGAGATGCATCCACCTCCAAAGGCTATCAGAACGAAACTCTTGGGTGGACGAGGTAGGAGACCTTTTCTAGAAGTGAACAAGGAGCAGACAGATGCTAGGAACAAGTTTTACAGAACTAGGAGTTCCCCATGGCTCCTCTGCTCCCTCATCTGTCACTGCACGACCCACCATCAGTGAGCCATTTCACTTACTCCCCCCCCTTTCTATTTCCACCCCCTCGGTCCAAGGCCACTGCCATCTGTTGCCCGACTGACTCAACCCTCTCTCGACTGTGGTCTCCACAGGTGCCTTCCTGCTCCCTCAACTTCTTGCCCCCTCAACTCGGCCGAGTGGTGGTCATGTCACTACTACGGTCCCTCCACTCAAAACCCTGCTATAGTGTCCCCTTGCTTTTAGGATGAAGACTGGAACCCATGACTCCAACGTCTTTGCCTCACACTCTCCGTTGCAGGCCATGCTCCAGGCCATATTGGCCTTTTCCTGTTGTCTCTGAATGTGCCACATTCTAAACAGCCACTGGGGCTGTGCATGTGAGGTTGCCTCTTCTTGGAAGACTCCTCTCAGGGCAATAGACCACTCCAGCATGGCCTTCACTCCTCCCATTTCAGGTATCAGCTGGCATGTTACATCCTGGAAGAAGCCTTCTGGGCCTACCCAGACTTGGCTAGTGTTCTCTTCCTTGATATGCTTTCTTAGCATCATTTACTTCCTTTTCAACACAGATCATACATCGTAAGGATTCTGGGTTTTGTACAACTATTTGATGACAGTCTGTATTCTCCCACTGGGCTCCCATGATCTCGTGAGAGCAGGGGCCGTGTCTATTTTGCTCACCATTGTAGCTCCAACACCTGGTACAGTACTCAGGAACATTGTAGCCACTCATTGAGTGGCTTAAATGAAGAAATGAGGGGCCCGAACAACCACTACAGGGGTAGAAACCCTTCTCCTTCCTTCTTTCATTCATTCAGCAAACATCTACTGAATGTCTCCAAAGGCCAGGCATTGTCACAGGCACTGTGGCCGCATGGTAAACAATTGAAGACATAGTCCCTTCCCCTGAGGAGCTCACAGTCAAGGGAGGGAGAGAGACAAACTCTGGTGCTAAACCTGTCCCGTGCTGCTCACTCCAGAGAGAAGCTATGTCCTGGGCCCATTGTGAAAGTCACCTACGAGAAGTGGCTGATTTGGGGCCATATAAAATTCTCCTAAATTTCCCCCAGACATAGCTCAGTCACCACTGGGGGGAAGATACAGCAAAAGAAAGAGACTTTATTAAAGGGGCATAATTGGAATTCTTTTACTAGTGCTAATAAGAAGCATTTACTGAGAATCAACCATGTGCCAAGCTTCTCTTCTCAAGTAACCCTCACAATAACTGTGACACCTAGGTATTATTATCCCTGTGTTATAGATGAGGAGACTGATGCCAAATGAGTTTTTTTTAATGTTTATTTATTTTTGAGAGAGAGAGAGAGAGCACAAGTAGGGGAGGGACATAGAGAGAGGGAGACACAGATTCTGAAGCAGGTTCCAGGCTCTGAACTGTCAGCACAAAGCCTGACATGGGGCTCAAACCCATGAACTGGGAGATCATGACCTGAGCCGAAGTTGGACACTCAACTGACTTAGCCACCCAGGTGCCCGTGAAGCCAACTGAGTTTAAATAGCTTGCCCAAAAGAGGTCACACACTTGTCACACAATGGATGCTCAATAAATATTTATTGAGTGAGTGAATGAATGAGACACTAATAAGTAAAAAAGACAGGAATCAAACCTAGGCTTTCTGGCTCCAAAGCCCTTGGTATTTCTACTACTTATTTCAGGCAACTATTTTTGGACTCTCAGGGTCTGGTCTGTATTGGAGAAATAAACTGACGTTGGACTCTAGACCCATGCTTCCTCCTGACCCAGACCCTAGCCTCTCCACAGACACGGGATACCTTAGAAGACCAGACCTGAATCTCTGTGGGGAGATGCCCATAATGCAAACCCTTCCCAGTCCTGCCCTGTCCTTCCTCTAACACCCCAGGCTTGTGTTTGCTTAGTAAAAAGTCTGGGAAGGTCTTTGTGGGAGATGGAACATCATTCCTGTGTGTATAAATCAACCACATCTTGTAATGTGTCCCTTTTGATTAAGCCATGTGGTCCTTTCTCATGAACTCAGAGATATTTACTCACCAGATGATATGTATCTGTGTGGACATGTTGTGTGTGGACACGTGTTCATGGATGCATACACGTGCATCAGTGATCCTCTCCTTGCACCAGTTCTCTCATATCCCATGATGTGCACTTTCCAAGTATGCAGACCCCTGAGTCCGCACCCTGAAGTTCCCGCCTCACAGATGTCTCCAGATATATGCCTCTGTAGCTGACTTTTCCTCTTGCTTCTGTCCTCTACCCAGGAAATTATGTGACCCTCCAGCTAATGTTGGCAAGCCGCAGAGTAGGATTGTGTGCCACGAGCTTCCTCTTATTTTGAGGAAGTTCTGTTCCCTGGCAGAGAGTAACTTTCTCTGTCAAAGAGCTGGTGCATAGATGCATCATCAAAGAGAAAACATATGCCTGGCACACAGTAATCTCTCAATTCATGTCAGATATTAACACTATTGTAGCTCATTTGTCCTCCCTGACCAGAGGGCATCCCTCCTTCTTCCCACAGCCCTCCTAGGGCTGGAGGTTCAAATAGCCCCATCTCCTCCTGCCAGGAAGCTGAGCGAGGCTTGGTGCACTTACAAGGATCTCCTGAGTTTATAGGGCTCCAGGCCATTGCCATCTATATCTCTCAGTAGGACAAAAATCTCAACACACCCCTGGCAAGTAGGAGTCACTCATATTTTTTAAAGTCTCCATAAAATAAATCTCAAGAGTCTCTTTAGACACCGCATCCAAAACCTTAAACTCCTAAGACACAGATTGTTTCCTAAACCCATTCTTCTGTAGCTGACATCTTTTCTTCTGGGCCAGACCCGAGGCCAGACCCACTGGCCAATGCCCACCGGAGAAGCACAATTTCAGTCATGATGCCTGATACTTCTAACCACTTCCCTCTGGCCCAGGTGGCCTACCCTCCCACCTAGTGATTAGTTTTGTGGCTCGGCCAGGAGCTGACATCCTAAATCAGACCACTTCTTCAGGTGAAGCAAGATATCATTGAAGTTGGATGGATACAAAGCAAGGGCAGGGCAGGGGGAGAACGAGAAGGGGAGATCACAGCAACCATCGCAAAGAATCAGGATCCTCCAGACAATATCTGTCCTTCAGTTGGCATCAGGCTTTCCTCTCATGGTCTGTGGAAACCCAGGGGTCTGTGCCTAGGGGTGTATTAAGTTTTGTTTGACTGTCTTTGGACAGACAAGAGGAGGGAGGAAGATTCTGTGGAATAGATAAACTAGAAGAGGTTGGTGATGGATTAAAAATTGGAATCCAACCCTGTCAATGTGTTTATTTCATTTCCACATTCTCCTACCCCCTTTATTCCCACTCCTCTTTTCCCTTCCCCCAGACTGACATAAAATGATACCCTGATGGCTATTTCAGCTGCAACCCTATATACCCAGGGAAGCCTGAGCCCCCCAGCTGCTGGCCAGCTCTGATCCCCTAATCCCAGAGGGACCAGCTGGTCAGAGTTCTCAGGGACGGCAGACCTCAAGTGCAAATTTGGCTTCTGCTTCCAACAGACTCTGATCATGGCCAGATTACTGAGCTTCTCTGTGTGCTGGCTCTATTATCAGCATCCTGCTCCCCCGGTACACATACTACCCCAGATGATAGAAAGAAGCATCCTGAATTTCTTGAAACACTATTCTAGAAATGCACCTTTCCATTTCCCATTGTAATTACCACATCGGAATTTAGTCCCCATGCGGGTTAGCTTGATCTTGGGTGGGCCAGTCCCCTTCACTATTGGCCTGGACGGCTGTTTAGTCATCGGCCAGCAGGAGAGAGAGTGGGTCAGTGCAGCTCAGCCCTGCTGCAGAGTGCACGACCCATTATGAGAACAGAGAAGATAATTTTCCAGCCTCCTGGCATGTCTGAGGGCTTTGTGAGTACCTACCGATAACACATGGTTTAAAACCGTATCCGCGGAAAGCAACAAAGAGGATCCAACCTGCTTGGAGTTCAGTTGATGGCGAGCGGATGTCTGACACGTCGATAAAACTGAAAGGCCCTCGAAATGAAGAGTAATTGATGACTTGGACAAACAGGCATAAATTCCTGTTAAGTGTGGCTCAACGCCCTTGCTCTCCAGGCCCCCCCCCCCCCACCGGCCGGCCCCCCGCAACCAGGAACTTGGTTTTGGTGGTCATTACCTGCTCAGTGTCATTAAATTCTCTGGTAATCCGCAGGGATATGTAATTATGCTGTAGTTAGTGGTTGTTCACTAAGTAAACCCTTGGTGTACTTACCATGTAAGTCAACGGTATTTACAGGATATTTTTTCTGCCTGTAACTCAAAGCCTTACCGAAACAAATTGGAATTGCCTTCTGGAGGCCGTTGTTATAAATTACAGACCCAACATCTGTCCACATCTGCAGTGTCTAGACAGCCTGTCTCAGCTACAAGAGAGGAGAGAGATGAACGGGGGAAAGCCAGAGAGACGCGAGGAGTGGCAGAGGGAAATCTCAGATTTTTCACAATTTTTCTCTTCTGAGGTTTACCCAGATGAATCCGTGCTGACTTCTGAAATGGACCTGAATCTTCAGCAGCCCAACACCAAGCTCTGGAGAGTTCGGGGCCCGGTCATCGCCCCTGGATGTATTGGTGATGCTCCTTCTTCCATTGGGCCCCTCTCTGCCCTGACAGGCTCTCAGAGGTCACAGCGGGGCCCAGGGCCCCGGAAGATGGAGTTACAAATACGAGGCTGACTGCGGCCAGATCAGGAGAGTCGGCCTGTTCTCCCAATTCCTTCCATCCCCTCTCCTGCTCCCTGACTCTTCCCCCCACCTGGTTTTTCAGGGCAAGGCATTCATTTGCCTGCCTCTCCTGTGGTCCCTTTCTTGCACCCACGATAAGGAGCCTGCCCGTCAGCTGAGTGATTGTATTTTTTTACAGTTCCTAGCACAAACCTTCTCATTTATATGTAAAGCAGCCATTAGTCATAGCTCCGTTCCCACACACTGCCTGATGTACAATCACATTTTGCAGCGGATGAATCTTTCCACACAGCTGCTCTGCTATGAATAATCCGTCTCCAGGCCCATAAATCAGAAAAAAATCATGCACCTCGTTCGCCTGATCCTTACACAAAGTCATATATTTTACATGAGGACGAGCTAAATATTCATGAGTCTTAAAGGCTTTTTTCATAGGCACTTGTTGGGGTTGTTTTCTACTATTGGGGGGATACCGGGTTGTATTTAGTAGAACCAGGGATTTTGGAAAGGAGAGAGGAAAAGGAGGTGGGAGAGGGTGTGTGTGTGTGTGTGTGTGTGAGAGAGAGAGAGAGAGAGAGAGAGAGATTGATTGAGATTCCAAGCTTATCTCTTAGTCTAAGCGTCATGTGGGACAAAGGATGCTCATGTGAGGTCTTAAAAACATGATAAATACTTGTTTACTGAGCTTCCATTCTGCTCAGAGCCATGGATATTGCCTCTCTGACCTTCAAGGTCATTTCACGAACCTTTGCCTCCTCACCCGTGCAGCAGTGATTTGGGCCCTTCTCTGTGTAGGGAAGTGGCTGGGAGACCCACCTGGATCTGATGAAAGCAGAATTTGGGGGTGAAGGAGGGGAGACAGTGGGGAAAGAACAGATAGATGTAAAGGAAATCACTCTCATGCTAACAATTCCCTCTGACCTACACACAACTTCAGGCCTCTAGCAGCTTCCTAGTAATTTGTTTATAGCCCATTTTTTTGTTCCAGAGAGCACTTAAGGTAGCTTTCCTCACCCTCTGGTTTATTTCCCTCCCCTGGGCTATCTCCTTCCCCTCACCCCCTTAACCTCAGGCCCTGATCACTGTACTATCCTCTGGGTAAGGCTTCTGCTCAGCCGGCCCATACCGCATACTCTCCCCATACTGCTCCTCAAACTCTCTTTTCCCCTAAATGCAAAATTTGATCCCTCCAAGGAGCCACCTTCTGTTAAAAAAGGAGTTACTTGCCTTGCCCCCCCCCCCACCCCACCTTCCCTAGCCAACCCACTCATCATAGTAACCCCGCCGCTGGCAGGTGCTTCTTCATTTTTTTTCCGGTACTCGTGCAGCATATGTGTGTTCGGTGGCCTTGTCTGACTCATTAATGCCATGGTCTGCAGTGGTGACGATGATGTGCCCTCACTTCCCTTGGAAGGGTAGAAAATTCTTCCTGGATTTCACTGACAAGATTAAGAACATATTTCTAGGTAGAGGTTTCTTGGATTCAACTTTAGTTATGGAAACACACAAAAGCCCTCAGACCCTTTGAGCTTTCAGTAGATAGTGATAATGACTGGGTCCCAGTGGCTGTTCTCAGATGAAGAACTATGTCAAAACTGTAGTGGCAACTCTGTGGGGAAAATCACTTCTCTATTTAACAGATGGGCAAACCGAGGCATAACCCTGGCAGATTTCTTTCTCAAAGTCAAATCAAGAGGAGATGACAGGAAGCTGCAATGGTATCTGAGCTAACTTTTGTGAGTTTGACTCAAGGCACCCAGGTTTTCCCACCAACCCCCAGGGCCAGAGGCCAAGGATCAAAGCCTTTCCCCATTTCTCTAAGTTCTTTGGGCTTGGGTACTGCTGTGCTGCCTCTTGCTCCACCTGCCCTCAACCCTCTCTTGCTAACGCTCACAAAGAATCAAGTGAAAAACCCGCCAGAGAGGAGGAAAAAGTCCAAACAATCACAGATGGCAGACTCGCACATTTAATTTAAAATCATTCTTTATTATCCAAAATATTAAAATTAAAGCTATAATGCCCAAAGGAAAACACAGATTAAAACCCCCTATGTTGCACTGCCTCTTCCTCAGGGGGTCCCCAAAACACTGAGCAAGAATGCTTTGAAAAGAAAGCAGGAGTGCAGGCGCAAAGAGCCAGCTGTAGATCACTGAGCCAAACACTCGGTGACTGACCCAATCAGCTTCCCTTAAAGCCAAACACCAACTGTTTCATATGCAATTAATGATTGCCCTGGCAAGTGAAAGTGCATCAAGTCGTCACAGGTATCCTTGAACGAGAAGACACACAGCAGTCACAGGTAGCTCGTCCCTGGTATCTACATAATGATATTACCAGGCTAATCTAGGCTCAGAGATTTAATTCTGCAAAACACCATGCGCTAAATATTTATATTCATAAAAGGACTAAGGGGAAAAATGCCCATGTGCTGCCTCTAGGCTCCCCATTTGTCTAAAATAGGTTGCTGGATCATTTACTGTACGGTTGGGGGTCAAGGGCATCAGTCAAGTGTCAGTAGAATCCCGGTGTTTCTGGCCTGCAACTTCACCTTTTGGAAGGGGCTCATTGCTAGACTGGGGATTTGGAGGTACCCAAGAGAATGCAAAGCTCCTTCCTTCTCTGGAGATGCCAAAGCCAAAGAGGAGACTTCCTCGTATGTCGGAGCTGAGAAGGGGCAGAAGAATGGCTGAGAATATCTGTTCCCCACTCTCTGGCGCAGAAAATCAAAGTCCAGAGGGGGACGAGAGACTGTTACCATCGTCCTTTACACATCTCAAATTCTCATTTGTAGATACCATTCCAGTTATTGATGCTACTACCATGCTTGAACTATAAAATTGAAGAGGGACTCTTCAAATAATCATAAATAAATCAGTGCTGATGGCCTTTTGGATTTGTCTCTGTTTCCTCCTAATTCTGAGTCATAGTCCTTACTCGAATGTTCTCATTGCAGCACACTGCTGGGCCTGAGTGTCTCCAGTATATAAGGCACAGGACCCAACCCGGCTTGGCCTAGCCCCTCTCCTAATGGGATTGCCAGGATCACTTCTGTGTCTATCCTGGAGACTGCTCTCCTCTTCCCACTGACATCTCAAACCCAGTTCTTTCAACCCAGACCCCTCTGCCCTTCCTCTCTCCTTGGCAGAAAATGCAGATGATGGAGCCTGTCTGGTTCCCCGTGCACACCGTGACTTGGAGCCTTCAGCAACTTTTCCACCACTCTGAGTATTGTAGTCAAGATGGGATCAGCTAATAAAAATTACATTGGTTACAATCCAAAAAGATTAACCAGCCTTAAGGGTTTCATGGCTATGCATTACACTTTTCAATTTTCCTACAATTAAGCTAGCAACAAATAATATTGACAAATAAACTGCCAGATCCCCTAGCTGAAGCCCTGCCGTGGGAAGGAGGGTGGTTAGCCCTTGCCTAATCGGAAGGTCCAGCCTGTGAGTTCTAGCATGCTGGGGCATTGGCACTTGAGCCGTATAGGTGGAGGGGTGATGAGGAATGGGTGCCGGATGCTGTGCTCCTAAATGAGAATAAAAAAGATGACGATCCTGACTCTTGACCTGCTGTCACCTCTGGGGAGTTTTCCTGGTTTCACTGATTTCTCAATCTCCTGCTTGAGAAAATCCAGGAGGTCTATATTCTTATGAGGCAGAACGATATCAACTCATTAATTAATTTGGAGTCCAAGATCCAGGGCCTGAAATAAATTAGACCTAGGGCTAATAAAATTGGGGGGCAGGTTGAGATGAGAGTCTCCTCCGTAGGAAAGCTCTCCCACACAGATGCTGATAGAGGTCTGTGGAGGCCAGACTTTCCCCTGCTTGGCTGCCCCGGCGCTAGGGAGGGCAGGAGGCCGCAGGATATTCTGGAACCTGTCTGCACTATTTCTAGTGCTCAGTGTTGGAGAAGAAGACCATGGGAGCAAGGGCTGCGAAGGGAATCAGGATCATTGTTGTTATTTAATGAGAATTTACCATGTGCCGGGCGCTGGGTTAAGTGCTTTCACTTGGCAATTTATTTAATCCTCATCATCTGTGAAGTAGATCCCATTCTCTATCCCCATCTTACAGTTAAACTTAGAGAAGTTAAATAGTAGCTCATGGATTGAACCCAGGTTTGGGTTCTAGAGCCTGTGCTGTTAACCACAAAACTGTTGAAAACTGCCAAGTGATTATAGGTACAAGAGAACTCTCTTTCTACAGCAGGATCTAAATTCTGATCTAAGCTAGAAACAGGACATCTAGCCTCAAAGTTAGGTTCGTTTTGATGCTATGTTTGATCTTCATGAAAATCCACAAATATCTGTCAAGAACCCAGGATCCTGGGCCCAATGGGAGCCTGAGGGACTGTCCTTTGTTCCTCAAATTATGAACTAAGGACAGTCTTTAACTAAATCATCTGGGAGGCTTGTTAAGATGCTGGTTCATGACCCCCACCCAATCTTCTTGATCAGGATCTCTGAATATGGGGGCTCGTGAGCCTGCTGTTTAACAAGCTCTCCGGATGATTATGCATCCAAACGTGGGAAACAGTTGGTATAATCTGTGAACACTGGCTTCCAGTAGTTTCAGTCAGATCCCAAACCTCCACTGTGGTATCCAGGCCACCAGTCTGACCCTAGGTGGCCCTCGCCTCCACTCTCCCTGATTGTTCCAGCCTTTCATACACGCCAGCTGTGTTCTCCTATCTTCGTTCTAATTCACCCTGGTCCTCACCCTCACCTATGTATGCCTTCCCCTCCACTCCTCACTTGGATCTGGGTTTTACATATGTGGGCCTGGTATGGCGTTTTTCTCTCCTCTCCCTCTCCCCCTCCTTTTAATGTAATTTTTATTTAAGTGTAATATACATACAGAAAAGTGCACAGAATAATAAGGTTACAGCTCAATGAATTTCTTCAAAGTGAATATACCCGTGTAGCCAGCATGAAGTCTCTCTTTTTTTAAAACACAAATTTGACTCTAAATAGCACCAAAGAGTAATTTAAGTCTTAATCTCTTAAAGGGACAGCAAAGAAGGGAAATTCCACCACACATCACTGCTTAAAGACCTCTGCTTATAGAAGCTTCTCCCCACCAAAATCTTTCTCCCTTCTTCCACTCATCCTTGTCACAAATACTTATTGAGCAACTACCACATTAGGTGCTGGCTAGATAATGCTGAACAAGATATACCTGAGTCCTGATTCAAGGGCACTTGAAGTCTCACGGGGGAGACAAATGAAACACAAGTAAGCAAACAATAATTCTGAATTACGATGAATGCTCTGAAGGGACTAACTGGGTGCCCTGATGCCTGCCCAGTGAGACACAGCAGTCAGGAGAGGAGAAAAGAGCGACTTAGGCGAGAGTATGAACAGCAAGTGTAAAGGCTCTGAGGTGGGACCTACCTTGACTCAAGAGAGAATTTTTTTCCCTTCTCCTCTGATTTAGGTGGTCTTTCTTCAGTTCCTCCTCCTCCTTCAAAATCTCTTCTTTCCCACCAAAACCTTTTGATCCTGTGTGCCTCTTCTGCACAGAGCAATCTACCACTTTCTCTCTTCCAGCATGATAAAGGTTCAGCAACACAACCCCCACTGCTTAGTGAGGTAGAGAAGGGGGAAAGAATGTGAACTTGCCCTGTAATTTTGGGGGGGGGGTGCGGGGGGGTAGTCCCAGAAACATTTAGGTAGGATTAATCCACCTACTGTTTGGAATCAACCCTCAGTCCACCCTCAGTGGCGTTGTCCCTAAGCTACTTCTCAAGTTATCATTGGGAGCATCACAAAGCACTTCTGCTCTGGAACTCAGAGGTTTGGAATCAGGAAGTCTCATGGGTGGTTTTAGCAGCTAACTGCTTTGTTCCTGAGATAACGCTCCCCCCATAGATACCCTGGTATTGAAGGGAAGGGGCAGCACAGTCTGTGACCCAAAGGGTTTGGCTGTGAACCATTCAAGTTCTCACCTAGTACTGATGACTTGAATAAAAATGTTTTACAACCACAAGACCTGAAGATTCCAGAGTGGCTCCATGGCTCTGTCATCTGGCTTCTCTTCCCGCCCAAGTCATTGGGGGTCCGACAAATCCTCTGACCCCAGAGGGAGGCCGAACACATCCTTCCACTTGCCCCTTCCCTCCCTTTTCCACCTCCACCCCCAGCCATCCTCAGATTCTCATTCCATCCTTTCTTCCAGGGTCTGGCCCCTTCTCTGAGGGACTCTCTCAGTCAGATTCCCTGACACATGACCGAATTGGGGAGAATGTTGGGAGGCGAGCGCTCATAACAAAAGCCCAGCTTTACAACCCTCCGCATATTTCCAGCATTGTGTGATCAGAGCGTCTCCTTCTGTTAAATCCCCCATCACCTGGAGAAGGTAAATTAAAACAGCCACAAAAAACTACTCTGCCATGCTTAGATTCAAATTAAGGCCTCACAGCTGAATTTTGTTAAAGGAATCTTTGCTGAGTCCTCTCTGGACCTGAGTCCTTGACAGGATTCTGTCTGGTCTTTGTCACTGCCATCATCACCACCGCCCTGTAACATTTACTAAGTCCTTAGCATGAGCTGGGGCGCTGACAAAGTGCTTTCTATGTGTCTTCTCCCCCTGGTCCAGCTAAACCAGAACTGCTAAGCCTGAACAAGGACAGCGTTTCTCCAGGGCTTTGCTGTAAATGAGGCAGACCCTCAGGCCAGTACTGGAACCAGCAGGGGTGGGGAGGAGTGGGCTTGCTAAATTTAGGCCAAAAAAAAAAAAAAAAAAAGAATGCCCAGTTAAATTTAATTTCAGATAGGGTACTCAGGGGTTGGGGGTAAAGTCTAGATAGGCTGCTCTCTGACAGTTGGGACAAGTTTGCGACAGTTCTCTGACAGACTGGAGAGTAGCATTCGGTCATGTCTCCATTTAATAACGATGTGGAAAGATACTAGCTTGGGATAAAGGAATTCTGTTCTCTGGAAAGTTTCGAGATCAGAAATCAGGACAGAGCTTTATGACATTATAAACTGCAAGCTATTGACATATTCATGGCTAAAATGATATATCTGAGATTTGCATCATTATAATCCAGAGGACAGGGGAAAGAAGTGGGTGGGGGGTACACATGAAACAAAAGTGGCCATAATGTAGCCGGGACACAGGGGTTGCCGGAGCCCCTGGCTCCAGGAGTCCCAAAGAGATCAGGTTCGGCCACTCGCTACTGACAAAATCCAAAAGCAGAGAGATTAATGGAGGTGAAACAAGAAAGGGATTTATTTCACGGAGACCAACACTGGAAAGAGTGGATTAATGTCTCAAGGACTGTCTCCAAAGTTCTGAAAACACTTCCAGGTTTGTATAAGGAAGATGTGGGACAAAGGTGGGTGGGTCCATGCTGGTGGGCAGTGAGGTCAGGTGGATCATCATCTTAGGGTCAATCACAGTCAGGGTTTGGTCACTCAGGGCAGTTCTTCTGGCTTGAAAGCGTCGTTTCACTTCCTATCACATGCTTTGCCTGCAGGGTCTTTTGCCTGAGTTAAGAGGTAAGCTGGAAAGAAGAGCTCAGAAAGCTGGAGGTCAAAATGGAGGTAAAGTCCCCTTTCAATAAGTCAATATTTTTGAAGCTGAGTAATGAGTGAAAAGAGTTCATTATATTCTTCTCTTTACCTTTGTATATGTTTGAAAGTTTACATAATTGGAAGTTCAATACCCACCCACATGTACACATACACTGTGCCTTTTTCTTTTTCCCCTTTTCTTTCTTAGTGTGTGTGTGTGTGTGTGTGTGTGTGTGTGTGTTTACTTCTGGGTGTTTTCTTTTTCTCGGTTGTTTTGTTATTGCTTCTGAAGTAATGTGTGTGTGTGTGTGTGTGTGTGTGTGTGTTTTAATTTTTAAATGTCAGCCTATTATAGCTGTGGAAAAGACAAACCAAGTTAAATGGGTTCTATTTACATCTGGGCCAGTGAGAAAAGGGCTCCTAGGATCCAGGTGCAGTGGAGGTAGAAGGGAGGATTGTGTGAGAACCCCAAGAAGATGCAAATTCTGGGATAGGGAGGCCAGACCTTTTTGTAGAGCTGTCCTGGCACCCTCCTCTATACTCCCACCCATCCTCAGAGTTGTTCCCTCAAAAATTGTCTCTTCGTACATGGAAGAGATGGCATTTGATTTAAGGGACGGTTTCTTAACATTAAAATTCTGCCTTTCTGCTACCTTGTGTCCCAGTATGATCCCAGACCTCTTGGGGGCTGACAGCCTGGCCGTCTGGATTGTTCTCTGTTAGCCTACTAATGTGCCCCATGGAAGGTCCTTCCAGCTGAAAGTCTCCCTGCGGTTTTTTCCTGGGGCCTCCCTGAATGATCTGCCCTGGCCTGCAGGCTGTCCAGATCCCAGATCTCATCCACCCCTAAAGCAGTCCCATGCTAAAGTCTTCTATTTGCCCTTCCAGATCCCTTTTCCATTCTTACCCGCCCTACTGTGGACCCTGGGAAACAACCTAGGTGAACTGCATCTTGCCCTCTGGTTCCTGTTTGGCCAACAGGAGATATAAGAAGATTAGAGGAGAGTGCGGTATGAATCATTCTGTATCCCTTTCCTGTTAAGTTACTGTGGAAGGGCTGCATCCCCTTGTGAAGGTCACAGATATTGTCAATGGTCCTTACCCCAAAGCCACCTCCTCAGTATCTTGGTAACCACTCCCTCCCTTCAACTCTTCAGGCCTAGGACTGCTATGGTCTCTCCTATTGCTAGCCCAGGGATATATACTATCTCTTGGTGGTTTCCCTAAATCCTGCCCACACCTTTGAAAAATAGGCCCTTAGTTAAGACTTCTTCAAACTAATCAAGTTTACATATGCCAGGATCCTGACTGGCATATATATGGATATACAGGCCCATACTATCACTAAGAGAACCCTGGTTAGTATATATGTTTGTGTTTTGTTTCCTTTACAAAACAGAAAACTTCTTGAAGTCATGGCCCAACTCTTATCTATCTATGTACAGGGTAATAAAGATCTAGAGAGAGTTTAATAGTCACTGAGAGAACTATTCCTGGCCCTGATCACCTTTTTCTCAAATGACTTTTTTTGGGGAGGGAAGGGAAATCAAATGAAAACTAGCTTCAGATACTGTAAATGTCTGGGTGACAGCAGCCAGATAAAGGAAGCCATCAACCTGAAGGCATGGTAGTGATGGGATCTGGACAAAGGCCAGTGAAGGAGAAAGCCTCCTGTATCAACTTCAGCTGAAAGCTATAAAATGAAATATGGAAATACTCTTGGTCAAAGGCTATAAATCTAAGCAAAGAGATCGTGGGAAAGATAGCTTTGTCAGTACAAAAGGCTGATTAACTCCCAAGCTGAGAAAAATATGCAGCAAGTAGATAAAGTATCTTTTTAATTTTTTTTAATGTTTTTATTTATTTTTGAAGGAGAGAGAGAGAGACAGAGCATGAGCAGGGGAGGAGCAGAGAGAGAGGGAGACACAGAATCAGAAACAGGCTCCAGCCTCTAAGCTGTCAGCACAGAGCCCGACGCAGGGCTGGAACTCAGACTGCGAGATCATGACCTGAGCCGAAGCCAGATGCTCAACTGACTGAGCCACTCAGGCGCCCCAATAAAGTATCTTTTTATAACTGAAGAGAATACTCTTTTTGTCTGTTTAGGATACCACTGTTAATCAATGAGATACTATCACTGCAGTTAGGTGCTGGTGTTGGACTATCTATGGGAGAATCTGTATTAGTTGTATATTGCTGCCTAACAAATAACCCCAAAACTTAAGAGTTTAAAACAACAACAGACATTCATTATCTTACTTGGGTCAGGAATTGATGAACAGCTCTAGCTGAGTCTTCCACCCAGTGTCTCATGAGGTCACAGTCACGATGTTGGCTCAGGCCATAGTCATCTGAAGGCTTGACTGGGGCTAGTGGATCCTCTCTATGATGGCCCATGCACATTACCAGTTACTTGGTGCTGACTCTTGGCAGAAGTCTTCAGTTTCTTGCCATGTGGACCTTTCCATAGGGCTGCTTGACAGTTCTCATAACATAGCCTATTTCCACTAGACCAAGTGATTCAAGTGAGTAAGGCAGAAAACACAAGAGCTTTTATAACCTAGCCTTGGGAATCATCCTCCATCATTTGTGCAATATCTTTTTAAAAAAATTTTTAATGTTTATTTATTTTTGAGAGAGAGAGAAAGAGACAGAGTTTGAACAGGAGAGGGGCACGGAGAGAGGGAAACACAGAATCCGAAGCAGGCTCCAGGCTCTGAGGTATCAGCATAGAGCCTGACACAGGGCTTGAACCCACGAACCACGAGATCATGACCTGAGCTGAAGTTGGACACTGAACTGACTTGAGCCACCCAGGCTCCCCGATTTTGTGCCACATCTTATTGGTCACACAAGTCAGCTCTATTCAGTATAGGAGGGAAGTGAATTGGAGGTAATTTTTGTTCTTCTTTGTTCTCATTGCATTCTATCTGGGGCACACAATTTCAATTTGCCTCATTCCTGATGATGTTCGGTCTGATCAGTTGATTGAAGGATTGTTTGCCAGGCTTCTCTACTGTGAAGTTACCTTTTTCTTTTTCAAGTCATGAAGCATTTGGGGAGGAAATACTATGAAATGATGTGTCCTTTTGACATATCCCCACGATTCTTTGAGCACTTCCTCATGTTCTGGCACAAAATGTTCTGGGCTCATCTTGTACTTTCCTTGTCCCCGCCCTGGAATCAGCCATTTATCCAAGGAGTATTGATTTCTTTTAGCGGAGAATGGCACTTAGAAGCTAAGATCTGGGTGCTACATGTACTCATTGCTATTGTGTATTGCTGCTCCAAGGCCCTGGCAGTGGGCGGAGCTAGGGAATGTACATATATATGTATGTAGCCAATCTTCCATCCCTGCTGCTAGCTTCTACCTCCATATGGATACCCTACCAGGCCACTTGGATTCCAGGGGCCCATGCAGACCATCTCTCAGCACAGACATCAAACTTATTCTGCCCTACATAATGCTTTTTTTTTTTTTTAAAGATCATTTATTTATTTTGAGAGAGAGAGAGAGAGAGAGAAAGGAGCTGGCGAGGGGCAGAGAGATAAGGGACAAGGGATCCAAAGTGGGTTCTGTGCTGACAGCAGAGAGCCCACTATGGGGCTCAAATTCACAAGCCACGAAATCATGACCTGAGCCAAAATCGTATGCTTACCTGATTGAGCCACCCAGGTGCCCCCTACATAATGCTTTTAAGACTAAATTGTTCAGGAAGGAGAAGGTGCAAGTAAATTGGGCCCACCTTGATTGTACTGTATATGCAAATTATGGGAATTTAGACCTATACGTTGCTAACATTTACTGAATACTTACTATTGCCAGGTAATGTTCTAAGGATTTTCTATGAATGCTCAGAGCAGTGCAATGAAATAGGAACTATTGTGGTCCCCATTTCACTGATTGAGGCATAGAAAGGTCAAGTAACTTGCCCCAATTCACCCAGTTACCAATGAGGTATAGCAGAACTGTTTTACTGGGCTTCTAGAACGTACCCTTAAAAAGGGTCAGATGTCCTGTGTCCTCTACAGCATCCTCCTGCTGTGCAGGCTTGGAGTACAAATATTGCTAAATATCTTCTGGGGAACAAAATCGCCCCCAGCTGAGAACCACTGGTCTAGAATAGCATTCATCTAATCTAAGAAAAGCTGCTTTTTGATTGTGCTAATGAATGAAAGAAAAGGGATAACAAAATCTAGAAGAGCAGAAAATACAAAAATCTCATTTCTTTTTGTGGCAAAGATTGCTAGTGGCCTATTCCAACATCCAGCAGAAGGGGACTTCTTGATCTTTCTCCTCCAGCTAGCTCTATGCTCAACTTGATTTTGCATCCCTATTCTCCTCCTTCCTGTCACAGGAAAATCCCTCCATCTGGATCCCATTTTGTCTTACCTGCTCGGGACCTGGCTCCATCATTATCTCTCTCTCTGTCTTTTATCTTCAGCCTTTCTCTCTAATGGGTCTTTTCCATCAGCATTTAAATATGCTCAAGTCTCATTTCATTTCATTCCCTAAGTTTTTATTTTGGGAAATTTCAAACCTTCACAAAAGTTGCAAGAAAGAATGGGTAGGTACAATGAATACCCGTAACCCTTCACCTAGATCCATTGATTACTAACATTTTGCCACATTTGCTTTAATTCCCTCCCTCTCTCCGCGCGCACGCGCGCACACACACACACACACACACACACACACACACTTTTGTTTTTTTCTCCTAAACCATTTGAGAGTTAGTTGCAGACATCGTAACATTTCGTCCTAAATATTTTAGCATATAGCCTAAGGACTGGGGCATTTTTTGATTTTCTAATCCTCACACCCAGAAAATTTAACACTGATATAATACTATTATCTAATATACAGCCTATATTCCGTTTTCCCTGATTGTCCCACTAGAGTCTTGTATAGCTGTTTTCTCTTTTGTGTGTCAGTGTGTGTGTGTGCTGTTCCATGGTCCAATCAGGGATCAGTCCAGTTTATTACATTTAGCTGTCATACCTCTTCAGCTTTTTTTGAACTGAAGTCTCCCTTCATTTAAACAAAACCATGAACACTTTCCTTAGACCCTCCGCTTCTACCTCTAACCATTGTGCTATCGCTTCTGTCTCTCCCTTGAGAGCACTCAGCTCACTGCGCTGTGGTATCCGTATCAGCCTCCCACCGAGATCCACACTCGCTGGCTTTTCCTCTTGACTCTCTGGTCACTTCTTGGGCTCTTGCCAGCTCCTCTTCTGCTCTTCCTGTAAATCTCAAGGATCTTCAGGACTCTTTCCTAGACCTGCTGCTCTTTACACTGCTTATACTTGCCCTGAGTGATTTCATTCTTTGCGGGGGGAAGGGAGGGTGCTGCAATTACCACCTGTATGTTGAAGATCTCTATGTGCCGCCCAGGTTTTTTTCTCCAGCTTCAGTTCCAAATATCCAGCTGCCTCCTCAACATCTGAATCTACGTGGAAATCTCGTCTCGCAGGCACCTTAAAGCAATATGTCCAAAAAAGAACTGATTATCCTCCTACCCCCTGTTCCTTCTACTGTGTTCCTTGTCTCAAATAATGGCACTCCTCATTCATCCTGTTTCCTGAGCTAGATACCTAGAAGTCATCTTTGACACATCCCTTTGACATCATCCATGACATATCTAATCAATCACCAAGTCCTACAGATTCTATCTCCTCAATATCTCTGGAATCTATTTACTTCTTTCTGTTCATCTCCCTCATCAGGCCTCCATCATCTCTCCCAGGAAGATTTCAGCAGCCTCATAATCCTTTTCCCAGCCTCCAGCCATAAACGATTTTCTAAAATTACAAATCTGATCATGCTACATCTCTGCTTAAAAGTTTTCAGTTGTCTCTTCTTTTACAGCCCTCAGGATAAAGTCCAAATTCCTTAATGTGACCTATAAATGGGGGGTGAAAGTTAAAATATCCTATTGCTAGGGCGCCTGGGTGGCTCAGTAGGTTAAGCGGCCGACTTCGGCTCAGGTCATGATCTCGCGGTCTGTGAGTTCGAGCCCCGCATCGGGCTCTGTGCTGACAGCTCAGAGCCTGGAGCCTGTTTCAATTCTGTGTCTCCCTCTCTCTGACCCTCCCCCATTCATGCTCTGTCTCTCTCTGTGTCAAAAATAAACAAACGTTAAAAAAAAATTAAAAAAAAATATCCTATTGCTGGTAGGGCACAGGTACTGACCCCAGTTTGAAAGGATGTCAGCTGGTTCACCTGACCAAAATGTGATGGCTGAATGATGGCTTGCCTATAGAGTCTGATGCTATTGTTGTCTGCAGTCTCATCTAATGTCACTCTTCCCCTAAAGTCACCTGGCCTTGTTTTGGTTCTCAGAATGCACCATTAAAAATGCAGTTGCCTTTTCCTGGAACACTTTCTGGTGGCCCCACAACCATCCCACCCCATTCCCACTGCCATGAAGGGGACTGATTGCTCTATCTAGATAAGGATGGCCTAGGCCTATGACAGTGATAACAATTGTGAAGGGAACCAAATCTGGATCACAGATCACTGTTAATAGTGACTCCTTCCACTTCGGTACAAGAATATAGAACCCCAATGGGGTCAACAAACTTTCAGAAGTCACCCACTCTTGACCTTTTATGAGAATAAGGACGTGAGGGGAAGGGGGAAAGATCCTTTCTTTAGCCCATAACTAAAACAATGTCTCTCCTGCCAACTGAAATACAAATAATCTTTCCTACCTCCGCTGGAGGTCTTGGCCCTAGAATTAAGCCTATCAGATATCAAATGATTGATGGGGTTTTAATCAGTCCATCACTTTGCTTCTGGTCAACCTTGAGCTTTGATTGGCTATTCTCAGAAAACAGAGGGTTTGGGGATGGGAAGAGAAGTAATTCTAGAGTTTTGAAGATAAGTTAGGCATGGAGGGGAACTCTGGATAGCCAGAGGTCAGCAAGAAGGCACTGGGCATCTAAACTCCAAGGCAGTGCTTCCAAATCTGGTTACAGATTAGAACCACCTGGGGACCTTTTTACAATTACCATTGCTGAGGACATCTATCAAATCAGAATACCTGGGGAGTAGAGCTTAGACATTGATATTTTTTATAAAGCCCCTCAAACGACTCGTAAGTGTAATCAGGGCTGAGACCCCTATTGGGTACAGGAGAAGGGAATGCCATGGAATGAGAAAAAAGTGAAGGCACATGTGGACTATTTCTGGCTCCAGCCTGCTATGTGTTACGATTACACATTACGGGGATAAGGGTTAGAAGAGCAGAACAGTGTGCTTAGAGAAGGACATGATCCTTGTGCACTTTCTTAAAGAGGGTAAAGGGGCAGCTGGGTGGCTCAGCGAGGTGAGTGTCCAACTTCGGGGCAGGTCATGATCTTGCTGTTCATGAGTTTGAGCCCCACATCAGGCTCACTGCTGTCAGCCTGTCAGTGCAGAGCTCGCTTTGGATCCTCTGTCCCCCTCTATCTGTCCCTCCCCTGCCTGTACTCTCCCGAAAATAAACAAATATTAAAAAAAAAAAAAGAAGAAGAAGAAGGTAAAACGTATAGACTGGGGAAAAATGGTAGAAAGCTGGATAATGCCAACTGTGGTAGAATAGTGTGATGGAAGTGTAGACTCTTCTGGTCTTTCTATACCTCAGTTTAGCACTAAATAGTCCAATTAAGTGTCCTTAATAGCTATGAACCAGCAAGTATGAGCTTAGGTAGGCATTCCCAAAGATACTCTTACTCAGGGGGTATGTAGAAGGTTGATCACTGCAGCGTTATTGGCAGTGACTGGGAACTGTAGGCTTTGCTGGGAGAGTGGATAGATAAAACATGAGGGATAGACAACATCAGGGTACTATGCAGGATTAATCAGTTAATTTGTTTATTTTCCTTATTATTATTTTTTAAATTTAAATCCAAGTTAGTTAACATATAGTGTAATAATGATTTCAGGAATAGAATTTAGTGATTCATCACTTACAGATAACACCCAGTGCTCATCCCAACAAGTGCCCTCCTTAATGCCCACCCCCAGTTTAGCCCATCCCCCCCATCCAACACCCCGCCAGCAACCCTTAGTTTGTTTTCATATTTAAGAGTCTCTTATGGTTTGTCTCCCTCTCTGTTTTTATCTTGTTTTTGCTTCCCTTCCCCTATGTTCATCTGTTTTGTTTCTTAAATTCCACATATGAGTGAAATCATATGATATTTGTCTTTCTCTGACTGATTTTGCTTAGTATAATACCCTCTAGTTCCATCCACATTGTTGCAAATGGAAAGATTTCATTATTTTTGATCCTACTATGCAGCATTTAGAAGCAACAGGTTAGATGTACACATAACAACATAAATGGATCTGAACACCATAGGCACTGGGTGAAAAAAGTATGAAACATAATGAGATATATAAAACAATATTACCTATATATTATAACATATAATGACATATATAAACAGTATGTAATAGAATTAAAAATGTAGTGCATGAGGGGTGCCTGGGTGGCTCAGTTGGTTGAGCATCTGACTTCGGCTCAGGTCATGATCTCACGGTTTGTGGGTTCGAGCCCCACATCGGGCTTTGTGCTGACAGCGTGGAGCCCGAAGCCTGCTTTGGATTCTGTGTCTCTCCTCCTTTCTGCCTCTCCCCCACTCACTCCCTGCTTCTCAAAAAGAAATAAACATTAACAAAATTTTTTAAATGTAGCACATGAATATCTATTTTTCAAGAACCATACAAAAAAAAAGATAAAAATTGTCTATGGGGGAAGGGAAAAGGGACCAAGCTATGGGCTAGAAGAGAACAATTAACAAGACAACTATTTTTAAAACTAGGATTTAAACCAGACCTTGAAAGATGAATAGGAAAGGGGGAGAAAGGGAAGACTTGTAGAAGTCTGAAATGATTACCACAAGCCAAGGCCAGGAGGCAGGAGTATACTGAACAGGTGTGTAGGAGAAATGTCTGATTGGAGCAGAGGGGCATATCAAAGCAAAGTGGGGAGTGAGGTGGGAGAGGGGACTGGATAAGATTGTGAAGTTCTGGAAAGCCAGACAAAGGAATTTAAACAAAGATGACAGAGACAAGAGAGGCAGAAAAGGATTGAGCAGGGAAGAACTGGGATGAAAGTGAAGTCTAAAAGACAGTATCATATGAGGTGGAATAAGAGCCTCGAGTCAGAGGACTAGATTGGGGGTGAATATAGCGAACCAAGCAAATGAGATGGTGATAGTCTGGAATAGACTAACATTGGAGGTAGAGGCTGGAAAAGACATTTTGATAGATTACTGGCTGAATACAGACACTAATAGACCAGGATGAGTCAAAGAGTACTCTGAGGTCTTAAACCAGGAGGTTGGGGAAGAAATTAAGTCCAGTAGTAGGTGTGATTTCTTATACTGGAAATCTAATTTTTCGGTAAAGTGGAGCTTTAAAAGGTTCTAATGATTCAGTGTTCTCCTTGAGCAACTGCACCATAAGTAGGCCCATAAGTGCACCCATTTTAGAGTTGGCAGAGATCTTTGTTTTCTAGATGACAAGAGAAAGGAGCAGAGAGGTTCAGTTAATTGCCCAGTCAACAAATTAACTGGAGAAAGAATGGGCTAGAACCAGGCTTCTTAACATCCAGTCCAATGACTAGTCCTAAACTATGTTGGATATGACAGGCTTCAAAATAAAGGCCGTGTATACTTGGATTTCTCGGTTTGACTGATCATGAGCAGTCAATTTTCAAGAAAAGATTTACCCTCTCTGTACCCAGTCCCTGCCAGCTTCAATCCGTATGCATATGAACTGTCTAGCTCGTTGTGCTTTCAAGCACAAACTCCTTGGGTTTGCTTTACTAATCCTTAACTTTACATGGCTGAACAAAGTGAGGACTATCACTGACTGCCAGCCTCATCTGGCAGTATTTTCATACTCCTTTATGGATAACAAAGTACAACGAATGATTTCTCAACAGAATAGAATATAGCGTTTAAAAGATCTTAACCTCCCACCCAAACTGAAACCCTGTAGACGTGCCCAGATAGTCATCCTGCCTCTACATGTTTTCAGGAATGGGGTGGCCCATTCCTCTGTCAGCACAGTTCTGATTAGTACAAAGCTCTGAGTCTGAGTCCTATGCGTCTGCAGTGTGGTTCAGGGAATATGGCACAGACCTTGGAGTCAGGAGGACCTGGGTTAGAATTCTGACAATGTAATTTGCTGTAGGACTTGTGCAAGTTATTTATCTTCTATCAGTCTCTTCATCTGTAAATTAGGGGTAATAATGCCTATTTTGCAGAGTTACTATGAACATTAGAAATTACGAGTATAAAATTCCTAGTACAAAGCCCGGCACAAAGAGCTAATAAAGTGATAGCTGTTATTATTGTCATATGCCTTTTGATACTTTCAAACACTTGAATTTAGTTGTCGTGTTATTCCTAAGTGCTCTTATTTTTTTCACACCAAGCATCTACCAATGTTTTCTCCCTTGGTCAGCCTGGCCTTGTCTATGCTGCTGCATATGATGTTTTGTAGGACACGGCGCCCATAACTGAACGCAGTATTCTAGGTGTGGTCTGATTGCTTCAAAACAAAGACCACGAGCCTCTATCCCCCGGACACTATGCTTCAAGCTGCCTAGAACTCCTTAAGCATTTCTGGCAATTGTGTCACATGCTGCCCTAGTCCGATGAAAACTTCCAGGTCGTTTCCATGTGAATGAATTTTTAAGTTTTCTCCATTTTGCAGTTGTGTAGAACTTTAATTCAAGAGTAAAACTTTTTATTAACTGAAAGTCTATTGTGTATTAAGTATCGTGCTGAGTTCTGTGGACAGAGAGATGACTAGGAATACCATATCAACATACCATACATGGGAGCTCCACAAAACTGGGTCTATCATGTTCACCAATGAATCCCCACTTCTTAGGATGATGTCTGGACACAGTTATGGACTTATTGTGGAACAGATGAATAAAATAGTTTACAATGGAAATTTTTTCTGTAAGTGGAAAGGCATTTTCCTAATTCACTTATTTTATCAGTCCGGGTATTCTAAATTTTTTTTTTCAACGTTTATTTATTTTTGGGACAGAGAGAGACAGAGCATGAATGGGCGAGGGGCAGAGAGAGAGGGAGACACAGAATCGGAAACAGGCTCCAAGCCATCAGCCCAGAGCCCGACGCGGGGCTCGAACTCACGGACCACGAGATCGTGACCTGGCTGAAGTCGGACGCTCAACCGACTGCGCCACCCAGGCGCCCCCAGTCCGGGTATTCTATACTAGCATATCACTTCTAGCTCAACCCTAGTGTTTTTTTCCACTGAGGTAGACACAATCTAAAATCATACTGTCCCTTTGCAGGACAAACTAAATACTTACAAGCTTTGTTTGCTCGATGGCCATTATACCCCACCACTGAAGGCATTTTGTAAGCACTTTTTGACCCTTAATGCAGGCTTAAATCCCGGGGTTAGCAGTAACAGGCAATGCCTTCTGAGTACTAAACACTCAAAAATTTCCTGAGGTGAGTTCTCTCTGACCCTGACTTCTTGTGGGGGTAGAATAAGGTGCTCAGGGGAAGTGTGGGGTGATAGGTTAGAAGGACCTTGAAATGTGCACGGGTCCGTGAGGTGCTGCCAAGACCTCTGCGTCTTCTCAGTTTTTCCTAGCGTTTAGGCTACAGGTGAGGCAATCGTCGCCATCTTGATATCAAATGCCAGGCGAGCCGCCACTGGCGTCGCTCGGTAACCACGGAGACACCCGTGCCCCCTCCCGTTTCCCATCCGTAGAGGCTGTAAACTACGATTCCCATCAGCCTATTTTCTCTACTTGATGGCGAGTTGTCTAGATTTGCCTTTTGGCCGCCGCGACCGTGCCGCAGTGAACCGCGGGAGTTGCGGTTCGCGACTAGGCCTCGCTTTTTGCCGCGGGAAACTCCGGCACTACAAATCCCGTGAGCCAGTGGGCTCACGCATGTGCACAGAACAGTGGGTCCTCGTTGGCCCCCTGCCGGAGCCTGAGAGGTAAGAGAGGGCGGGGGAAGGAAGAGGAGGCGGATCCGGGAGCTGCGTTGGCTGCGGCCTGGCACCAAGGGGGCGGCCCCGGCGGAGTGCAGACCCAGTGGCCCCCGGTGATTATGGACCCAGCCGAGGCGGTCCTGCAGGAAAAAGCGCTCAAGTTTATGGTGAGGAGAAGGCGCAGGCCGGGGTACTGTGGAGGCGGTGGCGTTGGCGGCGTCGCTGAGGCTCGGGCCTGGGCCGCCCGTCTGCGGGAGGAGGGGGCAGCAGGACCCTGGGCCGAGGCCCGCGGCGGGGGCAGCTGAAGGGACGGGACGGGAGAGCTCCAGGGAGGCGGGAGGGGGTTGCGGAGAGGACCCGGGGGTGGGGGCAACAGCTCCGCCATCTTGTGGATGAGAGGCCAAGTGACAGCGGGAGCTTAATCAGGGAGGGGGCTCTGGGAGGCGCGCGGGGCCCTGGAGGGAAAGGGGCGTGGGGACAGTTACTGAAGAGCCGAGGAAGCCCGGAGGAGATACGCCGTGAGGCTGCTGGCAGGGCCTTCTCGGTGTCAGGGTTTCGGGTAAGGCCCAGGAGAGGAGGTTCGTTCAGGAGTGGGGAAGGGGAGCGAGGGATAGTGGAAGGAGAGCAATGAGGCGGGGGGCATGGGGGAACCGGCATGACGGGATGCAGATGGATCTAAGGGTGGAGGAGAGAAAGCCAGGGCAGGTGGGAGACTTGTTTTGTAGAAGGTGGGTGGGGGTGGTGGTGGTGCGGGGAGGGGAGATAGCCTTTGCCTTCAGGGTACAATCCCAGCTTGGCCAGACTGGTGTTGACAAACTCTGGAAAGGAAGAGGCCATCCTCACGAGGATGAGGGCTAAGGATGGAGACCTAGGGTTGTGGTGATAGTCTATAGGACAGGAAGGGGGTGTTGATGGTGAGTCAGAATTACAAATGTCACAAAAAGGGATACATACTCTATTTTGAAAGGAGAGGCTAATTATTGTAGCTAGGATGAGGTGATAAAACACAAGAGATTGGCCTGTCAGGGAAACAGGTACAGGAGATTGGGGGGAAATTAGTATCTAACAGAGTAAAATAAACCATAGTGCTTAATTGTAAAGACAGTAAAACATGGGGGCCTGGTGCGGTATCACTTTCTGGGGAAGGAAAGGCCATGGAGATTACAATCGCTGGGCTCCTAAGAAGTGATGAGATCAGTGGAGAAATTCAGGAGATAAAGAGGAGATGTAATTAGTGGAATAGATGTCAGAATTGGTGTTTACTTATCAGCTTTAGGTTGAAGCACGGTATGAACTTGGATTGGAATTTGTTGGGTGTATTTAAATCCTTTGGAGCCTAGTTCTTTAACTTTGTATCATGCTTTTCTTTGGCTGTGCTTGTTTGGCAAATTTGTATAGGCTGATATTTGATGCTTTTAATCTGATGCTTCTTGTATATCCTAGGTGTAAAACCAAACTTCGTGGTTACTGCTAAAGAATGATGGAATGCATAGATTGCTATCTTAACAGATGGCCTTAGGGATACTGATATTATTTGCGGTGGAGTCCTTTTTCAGAAGTAATTGTAACCTCTCATTCCAAATCTCATTTCTTTGATAGTTATTTTGTTTCTGCCTGAAATACCAAAGCAAATCTAAATAAACCTGGACACTATTCTAATTGAAATTAGGCTTTAAACTGCCCCATTTATAAGAATACTTTTTCAGAGACTGGTCAAATTTACTAAAACTTAGTGCTTTCAAAATCACCTACCTAAAGTTCAAGTGTATCATTAACAAAATCCCATTAGGCCTGAGGAAGGTTCTTGAGTTTCTGCCAGTGTTGAAATTCTAAAATATTAAAATTTTTTGGACTTTAGAAATAACAGGAAGTTGCTTTATATTTTACTTTATATTAAATAATCTCTGTGCTTAATAACCTGTATGTCAGCTTCTAGATTTTAGTTAGAAAATTGGTAGATGCTTATTTTTGTTTTCCTACTTAGAGGTTGGCTGTCCTGATCTTGACACTTGTGTCAGATTTAGGGAATAATGTGATTTATAGATCATAAAGAGACATTATGAGATAATCTTCTTTACTCTTCATTAGACCTCAGCCTAGGAACATTCTCAACCACTTGATTTTTGCTTTGTACCAGTGAGTTAATGTTTCGATAATGGTCTCCCGATTGAGTTAAAGTGGATCTGGAGATGGCCATGTAGTAGTTTGCAGCTTTTAGGGAACCACACATTATTAAATATTGAGTCAGTTTTCATATGGAGAAGCCAATTTTTTCTTTAATTTTAGTTACTTTCATTTTTGACCTTGCCTGCTATCTTGGCTGCTGCTGTTTGAGAAAAGACCAACTGGAAGAGCGTCACCAAGAATGACGCCTAAATAACCGAAGCAGAGAATGGAGAGTTAGAAATTTCGTATTTTTCAGCCCAGTCACAGTCTTATTATGAATCTGAGTAAGTCACAACTTGCCTTTGGTCCCATTTACCCTGCTAAAACACGTCTCTTTACTCAGTCAGTTTTGAGATAGGAAGAACTTTTATTTGTGCTTGTACCAAGTCATTAGTGCACAATCCACATGGAAGAATGATCCTTTTAATCAAATTGAAATTTTTATATAGTTTTTGGATTGTTTGGGTCTTATTCCTTCCCTCAACTGCGAATTGTGAATGGCAATTTTATACAGATGCCCTGATTTCCGTGGTTTAAGAAAATGTAAAATTTATTTAATATGCCAACATGAAATACTCTCTTTCATGATTTTTGCTTATTACAACATTAATGTAGTGCTTTGATTAGGAATTTTACAGTAAAGTCTTATTAACAAGACTGCTAATTCAGAGTTGGCCATAATTTACACATAGTCTAGATTTAAAGTTTACTCTTGGATACTTGTCAAAAAATAGTTTAAGCAGAATGTTTAACTTTCAGAAACAAATCACATTAAAGCAGTAGTATACATTGAATAACCTGTATGCTAGTATCTCATTCAGCTTTAGCAGGTCCTCAAGTACCTTCTTAATACTTGGTCGACAAAATTATAATTCAGAATAGATAAATGGGAACTGGAAGAGGGTCTGAGAAGTGGAATGAAAATGATTGAGGGAATGTAGGCACCATTTTATGAGATATTAAAAAAATGTACACAGTGGATGGAAAGATGAGTTGAGGGCTGGATTTGAAGTTTATTTTTAAAAAAGGATAAATGAGTCCCAGAATATTAGATCTGGGGAAACATTTGAACTTGGATGAAATAATTTTGGGGCATATAAAATATTTTTTATAGAATTGATAGCTAAGTTAAACACTATAAAAGATAATTTGTGGTAACAGACTACCCCACAACTTAGTAGCTTAAAAAACCAACTTATTATTTCTCTCAAATTTGTGGTTGATGATGGGTTTTCTTTTTCACGTGGTGTTGGCTGGAGCGCCAGGATAGCTGGAATGTTCAGAATGGCCACACTCACATGGCTGACCATTGCCTGAGTTCAGTTAGCCCTGAAGGCCTTCAGTCCTACTTTATGTGGGCCTACTTTCTCCATGTGGTCTTTGGATTTAGGTAAGCATGGTGCCTGGATTCTAACAAGGAACATTTTAAGAGATAGGAGTAGAAGGCAATCAGCCAGTTCTTTTAAGTCCTTGGATTGGAAGTCTGAGAATGTCACTCTTGGTCAAAGATAGTCAAGGCCAGCCCAGAGTCAGAGGGAGGGGAAATAATCTCTGCCTGGAGACAAGAAGAATGAGGTGCATAAACAGGGAAATTGCTGGGGGCCATGCCCTTTTGAGACTGGCTACCAGGGATGCTATTCTAGTTGGATGTTCAAGCTAAAAATACAAATGGGATCAGCCAAATTTGTGAATAAAAACACTAGGTTTGCTTTGGAAGCATCTTTTTTTGAGGTTAACTTCTTAAGGAACTGACATCTCCTGCATGCCTTGCCTTAATAACATTACTGCAGAGATAATACCGGGTGAATTATATGATTCAGTAATTTCTTATTTGCTTGAGAAGCATATGTATCTAAAAGCAAGAAATTGCATTTTAAAATACTCAGATTTTTTCACTGTGATGGGCTTTTCCTTAAGTCAGTGAGATTGATTACCAGCTGGTTGGGTGAACATTTGAAACTAGTTCTTAGTTTAGTTGTCGGAGTTTCTGTGTGTCTTTTACTTGTTTTCAATTTAAATTAGCCTTCAGTTTCTTTTTTTGGATACTCATATAGGTATTAGGGTATGAAATTACGAATTAGTGGTAATTCTTTGTGCTAATTTTTTGAGTTCATGTTTGTGATGTACATAATGTATTACTGGAAGTGAATTATTTTTTTTTTAAATTTTTTTTTTTCCAACGTTTATTTATTTTTAAGACAGAGAGAGACAGAGCATGAACGGGGGAGGGGCAGAGAGAGAGGGAGACACAGAATCGGAAACAGGCTCCAGGCTCTGAGCCATCAGCCCAGAGCCCGACGTGGGGCTCGAACTCCCGGACCGCGAGATCGTGACCTGGCTGAAGTCGGACGCTTAACCGACTGCGCCACCCAGGCGCCCCTGGAAGTGAATTATTTTTTTAAGTTTATTTAGAGAGAGAGAGCATGGGGGAGGGGCAGAGAGAGGGAGAGAGAGTATTTCAAGTAGGCTCTGCTCTGTCAGTGCAGAGCCAGAGGCAGGGCTAGAACTCACGAACCCTGTGAGATCATGACCTGAGCTGAAGTGAAGAGCTTGTCACTTAATGGACTGAGCCACTGAGGTGGCCCAGATGTGAAGTATTAGTTGTAAAGTGAAAATTCTGTTTTGAAAGATTGTCAGAAAAAAATTTTTTTTAAGTTTATTTATTTTGAGAGAGAGAGAGAGGGAGAGAATCTCAAACAGGCTCCATGCCATCAGGGGGTCCTGATATCATGAACTATGAGATCATGACCTGAGCAGGTATCCAGAGTTGGAGGCTTAACTGCCTGAGCCACCCAGATGCCCCAGATAATAAGTGGTCTCTTTTTAAAGTTCATTTTCTAATTTAGCAATAAAAAATTTCTGATAGGGTGCCTGGGAGGCTCAGTCAGTTAAGCCTTCCACTCTGGATTTTGGCTCAGGTCATGATCTCGTGAGAACCCCGTGTCCCGTTCTGCACTGATGGTGCAGAGCCTGCTTGGGATTCTCTTCCTCCCTCTCTCTCTGCCATTCCCCCTCTCGCATGCACTCTCTCTCTCAAAATAAGTAAACTTAAAAAAGAGAGCACTTATTATTGTATATTATTTATATAGTGTTTAAATCCTGAAAGAGGAAGCAGATGAGAATTTTTTTCCATTGCTAAAGGAAGATGGGATATATATATAAAATCTTGATCACGTATAGAAAAGATTATTTTATGGTAAATGGCATCACAATTAAAACGAAGAAAGAAAAAGGAAATCTTTGTGCTATTGAAGTGTTTTAAAATACCATTTACTTTGTAGCAATATTAAAAAAATTTTTTTTGATGTTTATTTATTTTTGAGAGAGAGGGAGAGACAGAATGTGAGCAGGGGAGGGGCAGAGAGGGAGAGACATAATCCGAAGCAGTCTCCAGGTTCTGAGCTATCAGCGCAGATCCTAATGCAGGGCTCAAACCCATGAACCGTGAGATCATGACCTGAGCTGAAGTCGGACACTCAACTGACTGAGCCACTCAGGTGCCCCAGGATATACTTGCCTTCTTATTCCCAAGCTATGATCTTACCTGACTTGACTCTGTCAGTAATGAGGTAACCACAGTAGAAGTGGGCGAGTTGTGTTTTTTTTAATTTTGTGTGTTTTTAAAAATATAGTTAGCCATGAATAGCTAACAACTATCATTTACTTATTGTTTACTATGTGCTGTTCTAAATTCTTTTTTTTTTTTAAGTTTATTTTAATCTCTGTGCCTAATGGGCTCGAAATCACCACCTTAAGATCAAGAGTCGAATGCTCTTCTGACTGAGCCAGCCCTATGTCCCTAAATTCTTTATAGATATTATTTCATTTAATCCTCCCAATAATAGATTCAGTACTATTTCCATTTTCAGATAAGAAGACTCATTCCAGAGAGGTTAAGTAACTTGTACAAAGTCACTCTGCTAGCAAGGAGCCTGACATCAAATCCATGCAGTCTGACTCAACCCTGACTTACACTATTTTTAATCTTTGAAGAGCAGAGAAACAATGGAATATAATGGCATATTTCTTTGCTAGTCACATGATAGCTGGAGTGGAAGAGTTACTGTCCAGACTTATCTATAGATTTTCTAATCATTTGAATTACTGAGGAAGTGGAGTAAGACTTTATAGTTTAGTCACAGCATTACTGTATCAGTTAGCTGTTGCTGAGTAATAAAACCCACAAAATACCATCACACACAATGGTAGACATTTATTCTCATGAATATGTGGATTTGCTGAGTATTGGATGGTATAGGCTGGGCTTAGCTGGGTGACTCTGGACATTGCTGCTCACTGAGGACTGTTAACATATGATATTCTGGGGCTCAGACTAAAGAAATGGTGACTTCTCAGGCAAAGCTCTTCTCATTGCTACAGCAAAGGCACAAGAGAGCAAGCCCAATTATTCAAATACCTTTCAGTCATTGGTTGTATCACACCTGCCGGTATTCCATTAACCAAAGCAAGTCACATGGGCAAGCCCAGAGTCAAAGGGCAGGAAAATATACTCTGCCCGTAGAAGGCATGGGGGAGGGAGAAACTTGCCCAATAATGCACTTCAATAACAATAGTCTGTACTCTAGTACATTTGATTTATAGAAGAGTGATAAAATGTTTACTATGACAGCTATTGTGCTTTCTTTCTGCTCTTCATTGTTATGCTGTCCTGACTAGCACTTTCTCACTTTGGTTAGTGAACAACACTTTCTGGTTGGATACTTTTAGAATCACTATTTAATATAACAGGTGCCTTTGCATAATGTTATGTACAATTAAAAAAGGGCATAAAGAAATAGTTAGAGGGGCGCCTGGGTGGCTCAGTCGGTTGAGCTTCTGACTTTGGCTCAGGTCATGATCTCACGGTCCGTGAGTTCGAGCCCTGCGTCTGGCTCTGTGCTGACAGCTCGGAGCCTGGAGCCTGCTTCGGATTCTGTGTCTCCCTCTCTCTCTGACCCTCCCCCATTCGTGCTCTGTCTCTCTCTGTCTCAAAAATAAATAAACGTTAAAAAAAAACTTAAGAAATAGTTAGAATCTTGACTTTAATCCACAGATATGCCCTGAAAAATTCATCACTATTACAAGCTATTCTTCAATCCCTGGGGAGGATAAAGTTGATGTCATTCCAGTGGCATTTGTAACAGAATTTGAACTGTAACAGAATTTGAATCAAGGTCATACATAATGCTTTAACAACTCCCTTGGTAGCAGGGTTAGAGCTCTTAAATCCCTTCTCTGCACCTAAACTTGAGGCTGCAGAGATATGGTACTGGTATTTTCAGATGTCTGGGGGAATTTCAGGCTTTCACTGAAAAGTCATAGAAATAGACCTCCAGGTATTATAGCATGTGGATAATACCTTTGCTGCTCGGATGCACAAATCCTTGTACTTGGGAACTAACACATTAGCACTAAATTGTTAATGTGGTTGTTTGTGAATTATTGGATTATTTCAAATATTTCAAAATATTTAGTGACATCTGAAAATGTACTAGTAAACATACACACAAAAGCATTACTTGGGTGATTTTCTTTGCATTCTTTAATGTTTTCTAGATTCTACAGCGAATGTGTATTGTTTTTAATAAGAAATTTAAGTTTAGTATACTGAGTGCGTATACTTATAAAACAAGTGCCTCAAATTAAGACCTGCACTTGATCATGGACTGCAGTGTAGCCAAGCTCATTTTCTTAACTGGAAAATGGGCTGTTATTAGTTTTACCTTCCTAAAAACGTTCTCTTTTTTTCTCCTTCTCAGTTCATTTTAAATTGTAAATTGCCATGTATTATGTATTAATTGATAATTTATACTGTTAAACTCCTATGTATCCAAGATTTTCATTGGGAATTTAGGACTGTGTGTTCCTAAATTGTGCTGGAGCACTGTGTTTTCCTTTTAAATAATACTTGGCATATTCAGTGGGTTGACAGCTGAAAACGAAGCCATGATAGTTGGCATGCAATGTGATTTGATAAAAATGTGAACATAAACTGAGTTGCAAAGCATCGTGTTACATATGGAGGGAGGTGGTTACGGGGGCAGGAGGGGACGAAGATACAAAATTAAATAAAACTTCTGTCTCCTCTAGAACTTCACAGTCTATTGAGAAGATAGGCATTTATAAATACCTCTTAAGGCACACCAGTAAGTGCCAAAATAGGGGCACAGAGTGTTACAGAAGTTAACGGAGGGGAAATCAGTTTTAACTGGAGAGATCTTTGGACTCTGTGGGAGAAGATAGCTTCATATTGGATCTTGTAGAATAGATAGGTTTTGATAGACTTGTTTTTGAGGTGGGTAATTCCAGGAAGAGGAGGGAGTAGTTTGGGTAAAGGTTAGAAAATCAGGAGATGGGCAGGCACAGGTTGAGTAGATAGATACGACTTGAACATAGGTGCATAGCAGACAAGAAAGAAAAGAAATACTGAGTACTGGGGAGTTTGGATTGAATTATATTGAAAAATAATATTCTGGTGTACTTTGTGTATGTGTCTGTGTAAGCTTTTTCGAGAAGTAATTATATAAAAAAGCACATAAATCATAAATAGGTCATTCAGTTTTTACCCTGATCACTTAAAACATTTTTTTTTGTTTATTTTTGAGAGAGAGAAATAGCGCAGGCAGGGGAGGGGCACAGAGAGAGAGGGAGACAGAGGATCTGAAGCAGGCTCTGTGCTTACAGCAGAGAGCCCAATGAGGGCCTCTAACTCACAAACCACGAGATCGTGACCTACCTGAGCGGAAGTCAGACACTTAACCAACTGAGCCACCTGGGTGCCCTGATCACTTGTTTTTCTTTCTTTCTTTCTTTCTTTCTTTCTTTCTTTCTTTCTTTCTTTCTTTCTTTCTCTCTTTCTTTCTCTTTCTTTCTCTTTCTTTCTCTTTCTCTCTTTCTTAAGTTTATTTATTTTGAGAGAGAGTGAGCAGGGAAGGTGAAGAGAGAGGGAGAGAGAGAGAATCCCAAGTGCGCTGACAGTGCAGAGCCTACTGAGGAGCTTGAACTCACAAACCATGAGATCATGACCTGAGCCGAAATCAAGAGTCACCCAGGCACCTCAGTGATCACTTCTGTGTAAGCATTATCTAATATCTAAAGATTAGTTTTACCTTTATTTGTATTTAACCTCATATAAATGGAATCATTCCAGTATATATTCTAAGTGTCTGGCTTCTTTTGTCCCACGTTGTTTGTAAGACAATTCATTCAGGTGTTTTTGTTAGGTGTGTAGCGTGTTCATTCTTATTGCTGTGTAGTATTCCAATGTGTGACTATACTTCGTATTTTTAGCCATTCTACTGTTGATGTACATTTGGGCTATTTCCAATTTTTGACTATTGTGAATTGTGTTGTTATGAATAATCTTATACATGTCTTTTCTTGAACCTATGTACATATCTTTGTCGAGTATATATCTAGGAGTGGGATTGCTGGGTCATAGACTATGAAAATGTTTAGCTTTCATAAGTACGATGAAATTCTTCTCCATTTCACACTTCGAACAGCAGCGTATGAGAATTCCAGTTGCTTTGTGGTCTTGTAACACTCACTTGTTGTCTTTTTCATTTTAGCCATACTGGTAGATGAATGGTACTCAGTGCTTTAATTTGCATTTCCTTAGGGACTACTGTAATCAAGCACCTTTTTAGGTTTATTGGCTCTTTAAATATACTCTTTTGTAAAGTGTCTACTCAAGCCTTGGTCATTTTTTTTTTTTTTAATTTTTTTTCAACGTTTATTTATTTTTGGGACAGAGAGAGACAGAGCATGAACGGGGGAGGGGCAGAGAGAGAGGGAGACACAGAATTGGAAACAGGCTCCAGGCTCTGAGCCATCAGCCCAGAGCCTGACGCGGGGCTCGAACTCCCGGACCGCGAGATCGTGACCTGGCTGAAGTCAGACGCTTAACCGACTGCGCCACCCAGGCGCCCCTGGTCATTTTTTTTTAAATTGATTTGTTCCTTATATTCTGAAAAATACAAATCTTTTGTCAAGGATATGGTATCTTTGTATGAACAGAATGTTTGTTTTCAGACTTTCATTTGAGGGATCAATAAAAAATGTCACAAGATTTTGTGTACTACCTAGGATTTTGTACTACATAGGATTCACGGGATTAGCAAGTTTTTTTTTTTCCTCTACGTACCAGTACTTTAAAAACAATCATAATGGGGCACTTGTGTGGCTCAGTTGGTTAAGCCTCCTACTCTTGATTTTGGCTTAGGTCATGATCTCACTAGCCCTGTGTTGGGTTCCATGTTGACAGTGTGGAGCCTGCTTGGGATTCTCTGTCTCTGTGTCTCTCTCAAAATAAATAAACTTAAAAAAAAAAAAAAGAATCATCACAACACCATCATTTTATAAAAGAAAGAAATGCCACAAATAGCAAGGATATAATCTCAGGATAAAGGAAACTCTTTAGGGTAGGCAGAATAAACACCCCCCCCCATTCCCCAATTCCAAAAATCTGTGAATATGTTAAATTACATGGGAATTAAGGTGACTGATGGAATTAAGGTTGCTAATCAGTTGACTTTAAGATAGGGAGATTATCCTGGATTGTTCATGTTGGTCCCAGTATTAATCACAAGGGACCCTAAATGTGTAAGAGGAAGGCAGAAGAAGAGGTCAGAGTGATGCCATGTGAGAACTCAATCTACTGTTGCTGGCTTTGAGGATGGGAGAGGAGAGGCATGAGCTAAGGAATGTAAGCAGCCTCTAGAAGCTGGAAAGGACAAGCTAGAGCCTCCGGAACAGAATGTATTCCTACTGACCCCTTGATTTTGGCTCAGTGAGACCCATTTCAGACTTCTGAACTACAGAACTGTAAAATAATAAATTGATGTTGTTTTAAGCCACTAAGTATGTGGTAATTTGTTACAGCAGACACAGAAAACTAATACACTCTTTCTCAAGAGAAGATGGTTACCCTTGGAGTGTCTGGGTGGCTTAGTCCATTAAGCGTCCCACTTTGGCTCAAGTCATGATCTCACTCATGGCTTGTGAGTTCGAGCCCTGCATCGGGCTCTGTGCTGACAGTTCAGAGCCTAGAGCCTATTTCAGATCCTGTGCCTCTGTCTCTCTCTCTGCTCCTCCCCCACTTGTACTCTGTCTCTGTCTCTCTCTTTCAAAAATGAACATTAAAAAAAAAAAGGTAGTTACCCTAATTGGGGTGTATATGTTGATAAACATGCGTATATACATACATGCATAATATCAGTATCTTTATCTTTAGTGTTTGATAACTACCAGTGCAGTCCTTTCTCTTTCTGTCAACATTTTATTTTGAATCAATCTCAGAATTACAGAAGAGTTTCAAATGAAACAAATGAAATTTTTTCCTGAATCATTTGAGTGTAAGTTGTCACATCACTAAATGCTTTCGTGTGTATTTTTACAAATAAGGACATGCTACATAACTATAATAAAACCATTCAGAAATTTACAGAGTATAGTTACAGATCTAACTCTCAGACCCCATTCAAACTTTGCTACCTGTTCCAGTAATGTTCTTTATAGCAAAAACGATCGAATCTAGAATCACACACACATTGAATTTAGTTGTCATGTCTCTTTAGTCTCCCTTCAGTGTACAACAGTTCATTAGTCTTTCTTTGACTCTCATAACTATGGCACTTTTGAACATGATAGGCTAGTTATTTTGTGGAATGCTCCCTCGATTTGGATTTATCTGATTTTTTCCTCATGATTGGATCCAGGTTATGTATTTTTGGCAGAAATCCCACAAAAGTTATGCTCTGTTTTACTCATTGCCTCCTATCGGGTGACACATGTTTTTATTTGTCTTATCATTTTGTTTACTTCATTAAGGTGGCATCTGCCAGTTTCTTCTTTTAAAAATTTTTTTCTTTTGTAGTAAATATTTTATGGAAAGAGACTTTGGAACTAGGTAACTATCCTATTTTTTTCATCAGATTTTCAGTCCATTTATTTGTAACAGAATGGGCTTATGAAACCCTGTTTTATTTGATGGGCTATAGTCCATTACTGTCATTTTTATCTATTTTTATTTTTATTTTTATTTTTAATTTTTTAAAATTTACATCCAAGTTAGTTAGCATATAGTATAATGATTTCAGGAGTAATCCAGTGATTCATCCCCTACATATAACACCCATTGCTTATCCCAACAAGTGTTCTCCTTAATGCCCCTTGCCCATTTAGCCCATCCTCCCACCCACAACCTCTCCAGCAACCCTCAATTTGTCCTCTATATTTAAGAGTCTCTTACATTTTGTCCCCCTCCCTGTTTTTATATTATTTTTGCTTCCCTTCCCTTATGTTCATCTGTTTTGTATCTTAAATTCTACATATGAATGAAGTCATATGATACTTGTCTTTCTGTGACTGACCAATTTTGTTTAGCATAATACCCTCACTCTAGTTCCATCCATGTTGTTGCAAATGGTAATATTTCATTCTTTTTGATTGCTGAGTACTATATTGTATATATATACCACATCTTCTTTATCCATTCATCTGTTGATGGACATTTGGGCTCTTGCCATACTTTGGCTATTGTTGATAGCACTGCTGTAAACATTGGGGTGCATGTGCCCCTTCAAAACAGCACACCTGTATCCTTTGGATAAATACCTAGTAGTGCAATTGCTGGGTCACAGGGTAGTTCTATTTTTAATTTTTTGAGGAACCTCCATACTGTTTTCTAGAGAGGCTGTACCAGTTTGCATTCCTACCAGCAGTGCAAAAGGGTTCCTCTTTATCTGCATCCTCACCAACATCGATTGTTGTTAATGTTAGCCATTCTGACAGGTGTGAGGTGGTATCTCATTGTGGTTTTGATTTGTATTTCCCTGATGATGAGTGATGTTGAGCATTTTTTCATGTGTCTGTTGGCCATCTGGATATCTTCTTTGGAAAAGTGCCTATTCATGTCTTTTGCCCATTTCTTCACCGGGTTATTTGTTTTTTTGGGTGTTGAGTTTAAGTTCTTTATAGATTTTGGATACTATATTTATTTTTTAAATGTTTATTCATTAAAATGTTTTTTTAATGTTTATTTATTTTTGAGAGAGTAGGGGAGGGGCAGAGAGAGAGGGAGACACAAAACCCGAAGCAGGCTCCAGGCTCTGATCTGTTGGCAGAGAGCCTGACATGGGGCTCAAACTCAACTGCGAGAACTGCGAGATCATGACCTGAGTCAATGTCAGATGTTTAACTGACTAAGCCACTCAGGTGCCCTAGATGTTTACTCATTTTTGAGAGAGAGAGCAAGTGAGCAGGGGAGGGGTAGAGAGAAACGGGGATAGAGGATCTGAACTGGGCTCTGCACAGACAGCAGCAAGCCCAATGCATAAACCATGAGATCATTACCTGAGCTGAAGTCACACACCCAGCCAACTGAGCCACCCAGGCGCCCTTCAGTGCTGTCATTTATTTTGATGCTTAAGCTGTTCCCTGTTTAGCTTATGACAGTGCTTTCAAGCTGCTTCCTTTGTCTTTTTGATGTATTCCCATCATTCTTTAAGCATTTTCTTTCTTTCTGGTATAAGAAGGTATTATTATATTTAAAAAGGCTCATCTTGTATTTTTTCCCTCAGCCCTGGAATCAGTGATTTCTCCCAGTAGCCTTGGTTTCTTTAGTAGAGAATGATCTTTAGAAGTCAAGATATGGGTGTTAGATGTACTCATTGCTATTGGGGTCTCACTGCTCCCAGGTCCTCTCACTGGACAGAGGTAGGGTATATATGTATGTGTAAACATGCACGCCTGCATTTATGTCACTATTTTAACTCTATCTACATATTTATTTCAAACCATGAGTTCACTTTGATATGTCCAGTTCTAGTCTAACACTGTAATAGGTTTCATTCAGTAATTTCCTTAATTCCCTTTTCTGACAGTGAGTTGGTTTTCATTATCCTCAATGTATTTTATCAGTCAATTTCCCTGTATGTGACCAGTTTCTCCTCTTGCTGCTGTTCCTGACATCTACCACATGGATGGCATCCTCACCTTACTCAGGCTCCAAAATCCCATATCAGGCTGCTGCCTCTACTCCCTGTTTGAACATCTTTCTCACTTCAGGCTCTGATACCCTGCACTAGGTTGCTCTTCTCAGTCCATTTGGATTCCAGCACTCCATGCAGGGCTGCCAAGGCTGCCATATTCCTGTATGTACATCCTCTTTATCCTGCTAGCACTCTGACTTCCTACAGTAGATCAGTGCTGATCCCACCACCCATCTTGTGTAGACTTATATTGTGCTTGGCCCTGACTAAACTGGATGCTTTTTTTTTTTTTTTAAATCTTGCAAAACAAACTGTATACCCATTTAACAACAATTCTCCATTTCCCCCTTCCCTCAGCCCTTGGCAACCACCATTCTACTTTGTTTCTATGAAATTGGCTACTTTAGAGACCTCATATAAGTGGTATCCTATAGTATTTGTTTCTTGGTAAATGTCTTATTTTTTTTTTAGCAGGATGTCCTCAAGGTTCATCCATGTTGCAGCATATGTCAGAATTTCCTTCCCTTTTTTTTTTTTTTTAATGTTTATTTACTTTTGAGAGAGACAGAGAGTGAGCAGGTGGGGGAGCAGAGAGAGAGAAGGAGACAGAATTCCAAGCAGGCTCCATGCCACCATCACAGAGCCTGATGTGGGACTGGAACTCAAACTGAGAGATCATGACCTGAGCCAAAACCAAGAGTCGGATGCTTAACCAACTGAGCCAGCCAGGTGCTCGTCCTTCCTTTTTTTAAGGCTGACTAATATTCCATCGTATATAAACATCACATTTTGTTTATCCATTGATCTCTTGCCAGATGCTTGGGATCCTTCCACCTTTTGGCTATTGTGAATAATGCTATGAACATGAGTCTAGAGATAGTCTTTTTAAGGGGGTGTCTGGCTGGCTCAGAAGAGCATGCAACTCTTGATCTTGGTCATGAGTTCGAGCCCTGTGTGGGTGTAGAGATTATTTAAAATAAAATTAATTAAAAAGAGATAATGTCTTTAAGACCCTGAAAGGCTTTATTGTTTTACCTTTTCCTTCCTTCCTTCCTTCCTTCCTTCCTTCCTTCCTTCCTTCCTTCCTTCCTTCTTTCCTTCCTTCCTTCCTTCCTTCCTTCCTTCCTTCCTTTCTTTTGAAACGTTTATTCATTTTTGAGAGACTGAGACAGTGAGAGTGGAGGAGGGGCAGAGAGACAGGGAGACATAGAATCCGAAGCAGGCTCCAAGCTCTGAGCTGTCAGCACAGAGCCCAGAGCAGGGCTTGAACTTGTGAACCATGCAATAATGACCTGAGCTAGGTTGGACGCTTAACCACCTGAGCCACCCAGGTACCCCACCTTTTACATTTAGATCTATAGTCCATCTGGAATTAATTAATTAATTAATGTTTGGTGTGAGGTAGAGGACAGAATTCAGTTTGTTTTTTAATCCAGTTGATCCGATGTCATTTATTGAAAAGATTATTCTTTCTATGTTGCATTGCAGGGTCACTTTTGCCATATACCACCTGTCTGTATAGCTTGTTTCTAGGACTCTCTGTTCTGTTCCATTGTTCTGTTATTCTTGTGCCAATATCATACTTTCTTAATTACTATATTTTTATATCACTTCTTGATATCTGATAGTATATGCCCTTCAGTTCCTCCACACCCCCCCCCCCCCAATTGTACTGGCTATTCTTGGCTTTTTGCATTTCCATATATATTGGAATCAGCTTGTTAATGTCCACAAAACATATGCTGGTATGATTTTTATTGCATTGAATCTCTATATAAAGTTTGGGGAGAATTGAGATTGTAACACTATTGAATTTTACAATCCATGAAAATGGTACATCTTTCCATTTATTTAGGTCTTTAATTTCTCTATGTAGAGGTCTTTCTACATTTTTTGTTAGGTTTATTCCTAGGTATTTGTTATTTTTAGATGCTTTTTTTTTAAGATGCTATTTTTAAAATTTAATTTTCCATTTGTTGCTGATAGTGCAAAGGTTTTTTAATCTGAAGTCCATGGCCCCCCTTCAAGATATAAACACATGCAAATACTTTTTTTCTGAAAGGTCTATAATTTACATCTGAACCTGATTCCCACTGAGGGCAATAACAACAAAGGTTAAAGACCACTGTAGCAGTTTCACTTAGAGTAGATTGGACTTGGGAGGAGGGAATAGACAGAGGCAGAGAGGTCACTTAGAGGTTATATAATAGTCCAGGTAAGAAGCCATATGGGCTTGAGCCAGGACAGTAAGTATGGAAAGAACGAAAGACACTTAAGGAATATTCTCGAGATAGAATGAATAAGGTTTGCCTGGAGTAGGATAGGAGAAATACATAAAAAGAGAAAAGAGTAAAAAAAGGTGTCAGGCATGTTTGGGGGCAGTTAAAGGGAAGTTTTCCATAGCAATAGATACGGGAAAATGAGTATTTGGCAGGTAAAGATGTTGAGATAGTCCCTAATTCTAACAAGGAGACTAAATTTAAAATATATTCACATAGATAAAAATGGGCATGGGGCGTCTGGGTGGCTCAGTCAGTTGGTTAAGTGTCTGGCTTCAGCTCAGGTCATGATCTCATGGTTTATGAATTTGAAACCCGCATCGGGCTCTGTGCTGACAGCTCACAGCCTGGAGCCTGCTTTGGATTTGTGTCTCCCAATCTCTCTGCCCCTCTCCCCCACTCATGCTCTGTCTATCTGTATCTCTCTCTCAAAAATAAATAAAAACACTTAAAAAAAATGGGCATAATGGTATATTTGGGATTTGCCTTGGGATTTGGAAGGTGGAAAGCTGAGTGAAGGGAATCCATTATATGCTATTCCATACTTTTCTGTGTATATAAAAGTATCATAGTAACAAGTTAAAAGAGAAAGATTTATCCGCATAGAGAGTGAGCCAAATTGAAGTTCTCTGGACCACTCACCTCAAATTCCTATGTGATAGAAAGATCAGGATTCATCTAAACATTATATTTGGCTTTTGAGTAATTTCATGATCACTGTCTTGTGCTGTGACACTGTTTTATCAAGATCAGCCAGATAAGGATGCTCAAAGCTACAAAGGCTTTCCATGCTAGCTGAGGTAGGCCAAGTGCGTGGATGTGGCTAGGAGTTAAGGAGAGGAAATTTAGCTAGGTAGATGGAACATGGCATCTGTTGGCAACTCAAGTTTCGCAAGGGCAGGATATTCTTTCAGGGGGAGAATAGTGACAAGAAGTCTGGGTGCAGATATTCTGAGGAGATCCAGATAGACGGCATCAGTATGTACTGAAAACAGGTAGCAAGGACGCTGATTAAAGTTTGGGATCAAAAGTCAAACTGGAATACCCAGCAAGGAACTAAAGAATTCATTCATTCAATTCATTTATTCATTCAACCAGTACTCATTAGTGCCTGCTACAATAGTCCTACACTTTACCATGCATAAGAATTATTTGGAGAGTGTGTTAAATTGTAGTGCAGATTCTCTGCTTTTCTCCCTCCACTTAATTTAGTAGGTCTCAAGAATCTGCATATTTAACAGTGTTACTTCTTTTTAATGTTTATTTTATTTTATTTATGTATTTTTAATTTTTTTTAATGTTTATTTTTTGAGAGAGCGAGAGAGAGACAGAGTGTAAGTGGGGGCAGGGGGGGTGCAGAGAGAGAGGGAGACTCAGAATCTGAAGCAGGCTCTAGACTCTGAGCCGTCAGCGCAGAGCTTGACACAGGGCTCGAACCCACAGACCACAAGATCGTGATCTGAGCTGAAGTTGGATGCTTAACCAACTGAGCCACCCAGGCGCCCCTATTTTATTTTTGAGAGACAGAGAGAGAGAGAGAGAGAGAGAGAGAGCGAGCTAGCGAGCACATGAAAGCAGGATAGGAGCAGAGAGAGGGAGACAGAGATCTGAAGCAGGCTCCACGCTGTCTGCGCAGAGCCCCATGTGTGGCTCGAATTCATGAACCATGAGATTATGACCTGGGCCAGATGGTTAATCGACTGACCCATCCAGGCACCCCTCAGTGTTTCTGATACAGATATTTCTCAGATCATGTTTGACAAAAGTCTAGTCCACTGTGTTCTGGCCAGTCTACCGACAAAGAGGGAGTGGGGGAGTATTGTGGCTAGAACCAAAGTAAAAGGTGAAGCATTGTACGTGAAGAACATAGCAGGAAGGAACTGAGTTAACTGGAATCAAAAGTGAAGGCAGGTGGTAATCATTTTGTAATATAGTATGTAAGTGTATTAAATCAACGTATTATACCCCTTAAACCTGCACACTTTTGTATGCCAGTTATATGTCAATAAAGCTGGGGAAAAAAGAGTGAAGGCAGAATGACACAAACCTCATGGCAGAGGCTTGGAATCTGAATTCCAACGGATTAGATTTCTAAAAAGAATTTACTTCTGGGGGCTGTTTGCAGCTAGAGAAATTGGTGAGCTATGAGCGGCAGAAAAATAAGCAAGATAGGCCATTTATAAGAGGTATATCTAGCAGAGGGGCACCTGGGTGGCTCAGTCAAGAGTGTCTGACTCTTGGTTTTGGCTCAGGTCATGATCTCATGATTCAGGTTTCAAGCACCATGTTGGGCTCTGCACTGACAGCGCGGAGCCTGCTTGGGATTCTCTCTCCCTCTCTCTGCCCCTTCCCTGCTCGTGCTCTTTCTCTCTCAAAATAAATACAAATAAACTTAAAAAAAAGAAGAGGTACATCTAGTAGAAGAACAATAGCAACATCCCAAAATGTGGACACTCTAGGTATGTTAAAATTACCTCACAGTACAAAATAGTAGTCCCTGTTGGTGCTTATGAAATTGTTGTGAATAGTTCTGATGTTACTTTTATTGTTAGTATTTTAGGAACCTATCACATGTGTGAAAGTAAATAACAACAGAATACCTCCCCAGTTGTTTCATATTGCTCTTAAGTAGAAGTAATGTTAAGGAGCAAGGGAAGAATTTTGAGGAATCACTGAAGTATTGCTTAAAAGGCATACTTAAATGGTAGAGAAATTTATGATGAAAGATTAGTCTCTGGTACAATTACCTAGACTGGAATGCTTTTGAGCAAGGACCTCAGGCTGACCTCAAGTGACAGGCACATAGCCACAGGCTCTCTAGGTAGTGAGAAATTCTGTCTAAAAAGGTCTTTTTCTCTCCCATCTCTTGGATCGTCATCACCATCTGCCACAGCATCTTTCAAATAGAGGAAGGAAGATATAATTTGATACAATTAAATGAGGTAAATGTGACAGTGCTTTCTAGGCCATAAAGATATAGTGGCGATGATACTTTTAGAACAAAATTCTAACCCGAAATAATTCACACAGACTTTCAAGGTTTATTGAATAGGCATTCTACCACTATTCCATTTTACTGCTTGAGCATATATTTATTCATGCTGCTGTGTGCAAATTTTTGGTCTTAGTTCTTTAAAAAAGAATTTTTATTAACATCCAGTAAAATTGAGTTTTTTTTGTGTATAGGTCTCAGAATTTTAACACATGTGTAGATTTATGTAACTACCACCGCAGTCAATATACAAAACAGTCCCACCACTCTTCCCCAAAACTCCCATGTACTATGTTCCCCCCCACCCCATCTCTAACTTTTAGGAACTGTGAACTTTCTCTCTTATTTTAGTTTTATCTTTTTGAGAATGTCATGTAAATGGAATCGTAGAGTATGTGATCTTTTGCCATTGGCTTCTTTCACTGAGCACAATGCCCTTGAGATAGATTCATGCAAGTTGTTGCATATATCAATATTCCATTCCTTTTCATTGTTTAGTAATCCATTGTATGGGTTTTACCACATTTTGTCTATCCGTTCACCTGTTGAAGGATATATGGGTTGTTTCTGGTTTTTGGTGACTTTAAATAGAGCTGGTATATATACTTATGTATAGGTTTTATGTGAATATAAGGTGTTTTTTTTTTTTCTGTAGGGTAAATACCCAGGAGGGGAATTGCTGGGTTGTATGGTAAACACATTTTTAAATTTATAAGAAACTGCCAGTTTCCAAGAGTGACTGTACCATTTTTTTAAATTGAAGAATAATCGACGTACAATATTGTATTAGTTTCAGGTGTACAATGTAGTGATTTGACATTTACATAAATTATGTAAATTTACTTAGTGTAAATGTAAATGTAAAATTACTTAGTGTGGTCACCACAATAAGTCTGATTGCAGTCTATCACGATATAAAGTTGTTCCAGTATTAGTGACTATAATTCCTATGCTGTACATTACATCCCTTTGCCTTATTATTTAAATTTTTTTTAAGTGTACGTATTTATTTTGAGAGAGAGAGAAAAAGCATGAATGGGGGAGGGGCAGAGAGAGTGGGAGAGAGAACCATAAACAGGCCCTGTGCTATTAGTGCAGAGCCCGATGGCGGTCTCAATCTCACAATCCACAGGATCATAACCTGAGCTGAAATCCAGTCAGACGCTTAACCAACTGAGCCACCCAGGCACTCCTGTCTTATTTATTTTGTAACTGGAAGATTGTACCTTTTAATCCACTTCCCCTATTTCATCTCTGGCTGTACCATTTTGCATTCCCACAGCAGTGTATGAAAGTTCTGGTTGCTCTGCATCCTTAGTTGCCTTTGGGATTGTTTCTATTTTTTATTTTAGCCATTTGAATATGTATATAGTAATATCTTACTGTGGTTTTAATTTGTATTTTTCTTTTTTTTTTTTTTAAATTTTTTTTTTTCAACGTTTATTTATTTATTTGGGACAGAGAGAGACAGAGCATGAACGGGGGAGGGGCAGAGAGAGAGGGAGACACAGAATCGGAAACAGGCTCCAGGCTCGGAGCCATCAGCCCAGAGCCTGACGCGGGGCTCGAACTCACAGACCGCGAGATCGTGACCCGGCTGAAGTCGGACGCTTAACCGACTGCGCCACCCAGGCGCCCCTAATTTGTATTTTTCTAATGAATGCCTCAGTTCTTGATGACTTTATCTGTTGGGATCAAACACAAGAGATAGTCATCATCAGAAGAGTCAGAGGAATGCTCATCAGAATATGCCTTAAATTTAACATTCTTTTTTTTTTTTTTTTCAACGTTTATTTATTTTTGGGACAGAGAGAGACAGAGCATGAACGGGGGAGGGGCAGAGAGAGAGGGAGACACAGAATCGGAAACAGGCTCCAGGCTCTGAGCCATCAGCCCAGAGCCTGACGCGGGGCTCGAACTCACGGACTGCGAAATCGTGACCTGGCTGAAGTCGGCCGCTTAACCGACTGCGCCACCCAGGCGCCCCTAAATTTAACATTCTATGAAAGATACTCTGTGAATATTTTAAAAAGGAGTTTGTACTAATAAATGTTCGTGGTTCTTAATTAAGAGTGGGGCACTCTGAAACATGTCTATAAAGTCTCAAGTAAGCCTTTGTGACAGTGAGAATGAGAGAAGTTTGTTTGTTTCTGGTGACCTTTGGTCTTACATAGCACACTTGGTGGGTTTTAATAAACTGAGGAGATAAGCAAATGAAAAATATTATCTGGTCATCCTATAATTTCTTAAAGTAAAATAAATGAGAAACACTTGTGGTCATCATGATCAACATAAACTGATCTATTACTGGTAGCATAGGTCAGTGGTATGATTTTGAATAACTTGCTTATTTAGGGATATAATTTAGATAAAGGAAAGATAAAGGAAAGGAGGATATTCCTGTGAGTAGTAATATTTGACCCTCTCCTGCTTCTTTTCCCTTCCTTATAAATCATCCCAGGCAGCAGTTTGTATTATGAGAAGCAAACCAAATGTTTGCTAATTAAATGTTTAGTGTTTATTTTAGTTGGTTATTAGCTTGAGGTCAAATTTGTTTAATGAGTAAATATGGAAGAGTTATGTTTTTCTTTTTCCACTTTGGACAAATACTTGCTCATCATCGGTATGTTATCCTAGTTCATGAAGCTGGAATGTAATTTCCTTATTTTTAATGACTGTAGATGTTTATAGTTATTGACTCTTTGTTTTGATGTTGTCAGGCATGTGAGTACTTTCTTTGTTACCAAGTCCTCAGGAGATAGCTTCCTGATTATAACTTATTTCCCTGGGAAAATATAGTCCACTTTGAAGCAGTTTCCAGTAATATATTGCTACAGAGATAGGCTGTCAAGTAGTGACTCTAGTGTAATTTAGAAAAGGTGACTTAAGTAGAACATTGATTCATCTGTTTTTCAAATTGCAGTTAATTATAATGGCAGCTTATAAGATCTGCTTCACTCTCTCTTGGACTTTTGCCTAAGATTACAAATTTTATGAGATTTGAGGTAAAAATGGACAATTTAAAATTATCCAAATGAATTCATTGAAAAGAATCCTGCTTGTTAAATCATACTTGTAAAGGTTTTTCACACCCTCCGATCATATCCAGGTTTGGCATTTCGAAAATCAGAATGGTCACTTTATTTTTTATCAGAGTTTGAGAATAGAGTTCTTTATTCAGGTAGGTGTCATCTTTGATTATATGGTAGTGTTCTGAATATAGTCCCTTTACCTGACACCTGTAGCTGACACGTATTGATTGCGTCAATAAACTATATGATCCTTGTTATGTTCATATGTGGTCATGTTAAAAAGTATTTCTTAAGTATTCTTAAATGTGTCTTACCAATATTTTATGGAAAAATATTCACGATCTTTTGAAAGTGTTCATGTTGAAAAGAATTAGAAATGATGTTTATTTATTTTTTAATGTTTATTTATTTTTGAGAGAGAGAGAGAGCTCAAGCAAGGGAGGGGCAGAGAGAGAGGGAGACACAGAGAATCCAAAGCAGTTCTAGGCTCTGAGCTGACAGCTCAGAGCCTGGCGTGGGGCTCGAATTCACAGACCATGAAATCAAGACCTCAGGTACCCAGGTGCCCTGATGTTTATTTCATTTGGACCCGCTTCACTTTCAATGTGTTATTAAAATGTAGGCATAGTATATAAGAATTCATACTATAGGATCAACTGAGACTTTGATTTAAATATATTATAAATTATACATGGAAGGCTGCATAAGATGCTACATATTTTTTTTCCCAAAGAAGCTTCTTTAAATGGTTCTGTTAAGTATAGGAATGTTCTGATGATTATCTTTTTAATTAAAATGAGAAATCTTTGTTTAAAGTGGCATTCTTTTTTTACGGCCTGTTACAGTCTCTGTAACAATCATTTCTTAAGTCTGAACGTTTTATTTCCAGGAATCCATTTATATAAAACTATGTTTAGACTTAATTAAGGAACGATTCTTACAAAGCTTGTAAATAGCCAGGAAAAAAGGGACCGAAAATAAAACTGACATTCACATTTAACAAAATGATTGTTACAAGGTATGTAATAAGCTATAAAAATACAATAAATCCGTTTTTATAAGAGTTCATATTTTTTGATCCTTGTTTTCAAGGGTATTTAAGAAAAATATCAAAGCTCTGCGAAGTGACATCTGTTTTGCTGAATGGACTAGTGATAACTTCTTTTCTCTATAACTGACAGTATGGGAGTTCTACCTGTCTTAAGTATTTTCTTTGAAATACCATGTAATCTTTTTAGATTAGAATATAAATTTTACATTGTGCTATAGTGAAAACAAGACCTTGTTCCCATCTCACACTACTTTCTAAAAGTCATAAAACATTGGGCAAGTTGCATAACTTTTCTGAGTCTCATTTTCCTCATTTGGAAAGCAGAGATAATAATACTCTTCCTACTCCAAAGAGCTGTTGTGAGGACTAAGTGAAGCTATTGATAGTAAAAATATTTTGGAAATTCTATAGGACTATGAACATCCAAGCTATGATTCTTTATTTCTCTGACCTTGGGTGGTGGTAGTTGTAGGTAGTAGTAATAAAATAACTACAGTAATAATGACAGCAAAGCTTAGTACGTACCATGCTGGATTTTAGGCACTTGATGAACATTAACTCATTTGACCCTCTCACCTTATTAGGTATGTATTGTTATTATATAACCCTGATTTACCAATGTGGTAGTAAAAGCTGTATTAGAATTTCCTGGAGGGGGCGGTGGCTGGGTGGGTCAGTTAGTTAACTGACCAAAGAATAACATCTCACGGGTTTCATGTGGACTCGTACTGACTGCTCAGAGCCTACTTGGGATTCTTCCTCTTTCTGCCCCTCCCCTGCTCGCACTGTCTCTGTCTCTCTTAAAATAAATAAACTTAAAAAACAAAAAAGAATTTCCTGGAGGGGTTGTATTTTCCATTCAGTAGGCCTGGGATGAGGCCTGAAAATTTGCATTTCTAGTTTCCAAATGATGATGCTAGTTGTGGGATTGTAGTTTGAGTGCCATAGTGACTTCTGTAGGCCTTTCAAGCCAGGATTTTGCTTGTGAAAATTTGGACTCCCTTCCACTTGTTTGCTTTCTCTAGAATAGTGGATATAGAATAGTGGAATAAGTTGAAGTTTGCATTAGTTAATTTTGATAAATGCTGAAAAAAATGTGGAAATTGGCTTCTATTGGCTATTATTGGCTAATACTATTACTGAATAGGATCTCATTAACCTGGCTAATCCAGAATTGACTGTGTTATAAAGAAAATGGCTATAGGCTATTTAAAAACTTACTGTGGCATTTGTATTTGTTGAATTTTCTTTATTTCACTTAATGAAATACTGATCCCTTAGTTTTGACTGAATTAGATGTCTGTAGTGATCTGTTTGGGCCTTCAGTTCTTAAATGATTTCTGCATACATTCCAGCAATTTGGTTCTGTTAAGTCTGTGTAATTAGTAAAGCAAGTAGAATATTTGTTATGTCATAGAGATATTTTTGCTTTTACACAATTTGGTCAGTTGGCCCAACTCCCTTGCTTCCCGCGTTAGAAATACTATAAACATCAGAGAGAAAAGGATGACCTTAATATTTGCTTCCCAGACTAAATCACAGCTTTGAAGCAGTTATTTCCTTCCAAATAAAAAGTTTAATTTCACGCCCTGATTAGTGCTAGTACGTGCAGGTGGATATTTATTTTATGCAGCTAAACTGATCTGCTTTTGCAAATTACTTGCCAGTCAGCAGAGCCATAATTTCTTATGAGTAGTTGGTGGTAAATTATAGTTCTCATTAGTAAGTTTTGTGTGTGTTTTTTTAACTATGTATTTATGAAGTAGGAGTGGGAATCAGTCACCATATTTTGGCCAGAGTAGGATTTGACTAATAGCTTTTTTCAAAGGCTCAGGGATTGGTGAATTTGGACTAACAATCCCAATTAATTATGTAAAGCAGTTAGGACAGAGTGAGATCTTGTTTTCAATTAATGTGAAAATCTACTGAGGACCTAGAAGGAGTGATGCCTGGTGGAAAAGACCAAAGAATAGATTATCTTTCTTACTGAGGATTGGAATATATTGTAGTTAAAACTTGAATATTTAGAGAGGCTTAAAAGGAGATGAACTGAAGGTTTTGAAATTGGAGGAAGTTATTGAAATGAATTTTTAATTGTTTAATTGAAGCCATGAAGTTTTTTTTAAATTTTTTTAAATGTTTATTTATTTTTGAGAAACAGAGAGACAGAGCACGAGCAGGGGAGGGACAGAGAGAGAGGTAGACACAGAATCCTAAGCAGGCTCCAGGTTCTGAGCTAGCAGCACAGAGCCAGATGCAGGGCTCAGACTCAACGAGCTATGAGATCATGACCTGAGCTGAAGTTGGACACACAACCCACTGAGCCACCAAGGCACCCCTAACTTTTTTTAATGTTTATTTATATTTGAGAGAGAGAGAGAGAATGGGAGAGGGGCAGAGAGAGATGGGGACAGAATCTGAAGCAGGCTCTAGGCTCTAAGCTGTCAGTACAGAACCTGACATGGGGCTTGAACTCTATGAACCTTGAGATCATGACCTGAGCTGAAGTTGGACACTTAACCAACTGAGCCACCCACGCACCCCAATGTTTGTTTTTAATATTTTTTGAGAGAGAGACAGAGAGACAGACGGACAGAATGTAAGCGGGGGAAGGGCAGAGAGAGAGGGGGAGACAGAATCCGAAGCAGGCTTCAGGCTCTGACTCAAGGCTTGAACTCACAAACCATGAGATTATGATCTGAGCCAAAGTCAAACACTTAACCAACTAACTGAGCCACCCAGGCACCCTGAAGCCATGAAGCTTTAAATTTTAAATTTTTATTTATTTCATTTGTTTGTTTGTTTTTTTGAGTAGGCTCCATGCCCAACATGAGACTTGAATCAAGAGTCCCATGCTCTACCCACTGAGCCAGCCAGGCACCCCCCCATTTTTATTTTTACAAATTTTATTTGGTTTGGGGCACCTGGGTGGCTTAGTTGGTTAAGTATCTGACTTCGGCTCAGGTCCTGATGTCACAGTTAGTGGGTTCGAGCCCCACATCAGGCTCTGTGATGACAGCTTGGAGCCTGGAGCCTGCTTCAGATTATATGTCTCCTTCTCTCTCTGCCCCTCTCCTGCTCACGCTCTGTCTCTCTCTCTCTCTCTCTCTCTGTGTGTCTCTCTCTCAAAAATAAATAAACATTAAAAAATTTTTTTTTTAATTTTTATTTGGTTTTAATTTTTATTTATTTTAAAGTGAGACTTTTATTATACTTGGAATAAGAGAAAGAGCAATGAATCAGGAGGCAAAGTTCTATTTCCTTAATAAGTCAGTCAGTGATTTGCCTTAACTAAAATGTCACCAAATATGTATGAGGTCATAGGCTTTAAGAATCTGGAGTATCATCTAATTAAAGGCTTCATAACCTTTTTTGTTCATGGACCTAACTAAAAATCTTTTGTATTGTCATGAGCTACTCTCCCCAGACAGGTTCTGTACACAGTTTTAAAAGGCTCAGGGATCGATGAATCCTATTCCTGGATCCTAGAGTAAGACCCCTGATCGAGCCTTATTTTAATGTTGTTTCATAATGTATTTTAGTGGAGAACCTTTTATTGTAAATTATGTCACTATAACTATTTATAACTATTCACTATAATTATTTCACTAATTATTTCACTATAACTAGTTTTGACTGTTTTAACAAGGATATGACTATCCGATCTGAGCTTTATCATAAAATGTCATTTTGAGAAGCTAATAAAATGTTGAATATGTTATTTGGTAGTGTTAGGAAAAATGGTACAGAAATGACTTGGGTGGTGGTTATCACAAATCCTACGGGAACGTCCTGTTCTTAATTTTCTCATTCCCTCAGCCACCCAGGCAAGCAGCCATAATTTATTCCTGTCTATGATGATGGAATTTTACTTGTCAGGGCTATATGGATAGACACACTTAAAGCCTTTGATTGCAAGCCTACTGATATTTCCATGATCTTTCTACTTTTATCAGTTTTATTAAAGAAATAGTATGACCAAGTAAATGCCCAGCAAGGTCAGTTTACCCCAGTGAGTGCACTTTACATTTAAGAGCATTTAGAACACACTTTTCTATCAAGGTCAACCTTAAACACTGTCAACATATTCAGTTATTTATACTTGCAGTACTGGGAGTGCTGGGAAACATCATTTTCTCTTTTTCTTCATTCTCTTAAGGTATCAACATTGGGAATGCTGTCCACACCTCATTCAAGAATCTGTGATTCCCTGATCATTTTAGATCACTTTGGGCAAAGACCTTGTTTGGATCATAAAGTATGACTCCATTCTTTTAAAAATGAAGAAACTGAGACCCAAAGAGGTCATTTGACTTGTCCAAAGTTAACAGTTGAATACAGCCTGGATTAGAGCCCTCATTTCCCTAATCCAAACCTAGTTGGTGCCCTTTTGACTTGTTTTGTTTGTGTTTCTTCCACTGGATGTAATTGTGATTGATAGGTGAATTGAAGGGTGTGTGTGTGTGTGTGTGTGTGTGTGTGTGTGTGTGTGTGTAGGAGTGCGAGTGTTTCTTTGACTTGTTTAAGAAAACCTTTTCTACTCTCATGAGCATAATCTCATGTTTTCTACTAGAAGCTTTATAGTTTTGCCATTTATATTTAGAACTTCAGTCTCTCTAGAATTGATTTTGTCTGTGATGTGAGGAAGGGATTCCATTTCATTTTTCCCTCATATGGATTTCCAATGCCTCCCAGCATCATCTAGTGGAAGAATATGTATTCTGCACTGATCTGCAGTGCTCCCTCCATCATAATTCATGTCCTTACATGCCTTGTCCTCATGTCCTTCATGCATTGATTTGTTTTTGGACTCATTATTCTGTTATATTGTTCTATTTTTCTATTCATCCCTGTGTCAGTATCGTGTAGCCTTATTCATGTAGCTTTATAATAAGCCTTGATATATGGTAGTTAGTTAAGTTCTCATACCTTGTTGTGTTTCTTCAAGAGAGTCTTGTCTAATCATGGCTTTTTATACCTTCATAAATATTTTACAGATAACTTGTCAAGGTTCAGTAACAACAGCAACCCAAAGGCAAACAGTAATAAACCTGTTGGGATTCAAGTTAATTATTAATAGAAGCCAAAATATGGAGTTATTTTAAAAATATGTATTTTTGGATAGTAAAACATGCAACACAGTACAGAATTTAAAAAGTAGAAAAGGATATATAGCATTGGGGCACTTGGGTGGCTCAGTTGATTTGAGTTAGTGACTCTTGATTTTGGCTCAGGTCATGATCCCAGGGTCGTGGTATGGAGCCCCATATCAGGCTCCATGCTGAGCATGGAGCCTGCTTAAGATTCTTTCCCTCCCTCTGCGCCTCTCACCCATTCGTACATGCTCACTCACCCTTTCTCTCTCTCAAAGAAAAAAGAAAAGGATATATAACAAAAAAATCTTTCTTACCCATCTGCTTATCATTCAGTTTCCTGCTCCAGAAGCAACTATTTGTCTCCTTTCTTATTATTTTGCTAGATTCTATAAGTAGTTTTTTTTAGGACCCACCTAGAATACACCTACAATGGGTTAAATACTAAATTTTGAGAACCTTTGGCTAAAGAAGATGGCTTTTTTTTTTATGTTAATAGCAATGGGGTTTAATGAAAGAACACTTTGTTGAGCTAGATCATTTAATAAGCATTTGGTCCTTAGATAAATTTTCTATATGCTGGAGTTTTTTAGCCCTTTCTCCTGGGTCCTCTTCTGCTTCCTGTCTACAGTTTCTTCCTAGGTGATTTCATTTATTTCTGTGGCTTTCCACAGTTTCAAGTTACCTGTGGTCATTTCCTCCTTCTGACATATTGTCATAAAGTCAGTGGTAGCTCAGCACTACCTCAAAATGCCTCTGTTACTCACTCACTTTATCTCCTCACATAGTGATTTTGTATCTTACATCATCACAAGAAGAAGGTGAGTCCAGAGCAAGAAGATTTTGAGAGAGAACATTCACATGACTTTTATGACTTTTATTATAATATATTATTATAACTTCTATTTTTATTATTATTGTTGTTAACCTCTCACTGTACCTAATTTATAAATTCAACTTTATCACAGGTATGCATGCATAAGAGAAAGTGTATATAGGGTTTCAGGCATCCACTGAAGGTCTTGGATTGTTTTCCCCCTGGCTAAGGGGGAACCATCTGTGTGCTGATGACTCCTAATGTGCCATTGATCTCCAGCTCATCTTTCTTCTCTGACACCTAGAATTACATATTTAACTTCCTATCCACTTGAATGTTGCATAGTGATTTCAAACTTAATACGGTATATCAGAAATCTTGTTTTTTTTTTTGTTTGTTTTTTGTTTTTGCTAGCCCATTTACTCACGATTTACCCAGTTACTGAAACCCCAAACCTGGGATCATCCTGGACGCCTCACTTTTCCTTACTCTAATATCCAATCCCTCATCAGATTTTATCTGTTTTACTTCCAAAATATCTCAAAATCTTTCGCTTCTTTCTGCTTCTGCTATCATCAACTTACTATAGGTTATTTTTGCTTTTAATTTGTAATAGTTTTCTAACTATTATACTCATTAAATCTAATTTCCATACAGAAGTCATAGGGATCTTTCAAAAATCTAAATATAAAACTTTTCATTTTCTTTCCTTTGCACTTAGGCCATGCATGATTAGACTTTAACTTTTGTTCTGCCAGGCAGATTGGGTCCTTTCCTACCTACCTCTTTCCCTATCTAAAGTCAATATGCCCACTCTTCACTTACATTATAGTTACACTGGCCTTTTGCCAAACTTTTGCAAGACAACTGTAAGGCCTTTTCATTTGCTGTTTTCTTTGACCCTGGTTTTTTGCTTAAATCCTTACTGGATCTTTTGTATCTCAGTTCAGATGTCACTTTCTTAGAGACTACCCTATCTAAAGCCAGTGCTCCTTCATTGTTATTTCTACTAGAAAATAAACTCCATGAGGTAAAGTTTTATCTGTTTTGTCCTCCAGTATATCTCAGTGGATGGCACATGATAGGCAGCAAATAAATATTTATGAAATCACTTACCTTCCATATTTCTCATCTTGTAAAATGAGGGTAATGATAAATGGCCTATCCCACCTCATGAAGTCATTCTAGGGAGTAAGTGATCTTAACAATATTGTAGTATCAGTTTTGATGTTCCATATGATAACTTTTGATAAATGAGTTTTTTTCCTTGCTTTTTTTAAAAGAACAAATTTGAGAAAGTAAAAATTTAAAAATCTTGTCACCCTACACAACCACTTTTTAAACTTTACTTATTTTTTAAAACACTTTTAATGATTAATATACTGTCTAGCACTCTTCTGTTTTTTCTGTCCCACGCAGCTTCCAAACATTTTTCAAGTGATCGTATCAGGTAGAACACATTAATTTCATGCTTTTGAAGTTATGTGGGTAATTCAAATGTGTATTTTGATGCTTGTGTGAAAAGAGGTAAATATAAATGGTTCTACATCATATCTGGAAATTTTACTCTTGATTATTTAAGTTTTTATAAGAATTTTGCCTAAAGAACTTTTACTGAAACTAGTCTGTATATAAGCAGGATTTCTTGATATGGCATACAGTCTGATTTATATTTTAAAACAACTTGTAGAGGTTACTGTTTATCCTAGATGGTAACTATAGCTCCTGCCATGATTAAAATATTACAACACTAAAAAAAATATATATGACAACACTTGAGGAGTTAGGTTAGGTTTGGAAAATCGTGTAATTTGAATTCCTTGGAACGTATTTTTGGATTAGAAGTATTCAACTAGGAGAACTACTTTTTTTTAAATTTATTATTTTGGAATGTATAAAGAAACTACCCTTTGAAACTAGAGACCATCTAATCATTTGGAACATCTAGTGTTTGGAACTAGAGGCCTAATTTACTAGCAAATGGAGTTTGTAATAACTAAAAAAATAGTACTGTCCATGTTAATTGTCTCTGCGTCAGTTGTTACAACAAATGCCAAATGGAAAATTAGTTTTGTTTCTTAGCATGATTTTAGCTTTCTTAGTTGACGCATCACAAAGTCCTCCTTCTTGTTCACCAGGTGTAAGTTGGAGGTGTAAAGTTCAGAGACTGTTTATAAAAAAGGCAAGGTTGGCATGTGCCTTAATTTGCTAAATTCTTTTAAAAACAAATCCAAGTGATCTTAATTGTTCCTGCCACCAGAAGAAATGATAATTATGTGAGAAATTATAATTATGTGATGAGATGAGGTGTTAGCTAACACTGCAATGGCAATCATATTGTAATATAAAAATGTCTCAAATCAATATTTTATAGACTTTAAACTTACACAATGTTATATTTCAATTATATCTCGATTAAAAATAAGTAAATCCAAGTAACTTTCTCTCTAGAACAGTGGTCTCCTAGCCAAAAAGTAATTTTGAGTACCCATCCTAAATATTTTTATTTGTTGACTTACAAATTGTAAATTGTATGCGTGCACTACTATCATTAGCTACAATATCAAGGCATAGTATATGTACTTACAGCAGGACATACACATTGTATATACTTTATGAATATATATTATGAATAGTGGGGGTGCCTGGGTGGCTCAGTCAGTTAAGCGTCTGACTTTGGCTCACGTTATGATCTTGCAGATTATGAGTTCGAGCCCTATATCGGGCTTGCTGCTGTCAGCATGGAACCCACTTCGGATCCTCTGTCCCCCTTTCTCTCTGCCCCTCCCCTGCTTGTGCTCTTTCTCTCTCAAAATAAATCAGCGTTAAAAAAATTATGAATAGTGCATATACATGTATATAAATAGTACACATAAATTCATATTTCAGATGGTTGCTTTATATTGTCTTTGGCTCACTTTTTTTTGCAGATGACTAATACAGTGTTTTTATCTTATAAAGTAACTAATGAAGGACTTCTGCAAGGAATTAGAGAAGCATCACTTGACAGTTTGTTTAAAACTAGATTATGTTCTTAAATCCTGGGCACACTACGATTTTTGCAATATGCTAAAAGAGAATGAATGGGAATTGAGGGGTGCTGCTGCCACCTCATTTGTGTTGTGGAATTCTCAGTCTTCCTTTGGGTCACTTGGTTCACAAGTGACATTTGACCATCTAACACATCAGATCAAGTGAGGGAACCAGTGTCAATCTGTATTATAAAAATCAGAAAACATTAATTTCTTTTCTACACTAAATTAATTTAAATAAAAGTCTACCTTTCTCCCCTGCATCCCAAATGATCATCTAGCCTATTCCCTGGCATGTGTACACCTCAATTTGGAAAACAAGTGGCCTAACACAACTGGCCTACTTGTGACAGAATTGAGTTCTTTGCCTTTCTTTTCTCACATTCTCTTCAAATTTCATACCATTGAAAGGCACTAGATTGGGAAAACTAATCCTTAGAATAAGTATAGCCCATGTAATACAAACTTCTTACACTGTATAGAATGTCCTTCTAAAATTAGCTGTATGCCTAGGAATTTGTACCTACATCTTTATTCCAAGGCTTTTAGTAAGTTAAGACTTTATGGAATGTGGACATTGTTTAGCTGGACCACAGGAGATATTTTCATCTCAATTCTATTTGGAAGAACTTTATAAATCACTACATTGTATCTTGGAGTGTGGGAGTACATATAGATCGCTTACATATATATGAAATTCTTACCCTTTCCTCACTTTTTGCAGCAGACAACTGGCTTGGCTTGTGAATTTCACTTTGCTTCTTTTTTTTTTTTTTTTTTTTTTTTTAATTTTTTTTTTCAACGTTTTTATTTATTTTTGGGACAGAGAGAGACAGAGCATGAACGGGGGAGGGGCAGGGAGAGAGGGAGACACAGAATCGGAAACAGGCTCCAGGCTCCAAGCCATCCACCCAGAGCCTGACGCGGGGCTCGAACTCACGGACCGCGAGATCGTGACCTGGCTGAAGTCGGACGCTTAACCGACTACGCCACCCAGGCGCCCCTCACTTTGCTTCTAATAGGGACAATAGTTTGTTCTTTTGTTAAGAGTTTTTGTCTTTTTGTAGACTCAATTATCTAGTATCAAAGGTAGAGCTAAAAGCAGGTTCTATCCCTACTCTTCTCTCCACAAAACACATAAGAAATAATGAATTTAGTTATGAGTAAAACAAAAGCAAACCACCTCTTAAGGAGCAGAGAGAAGACATAAGAAAGGCCCTTGCCCAGAGAGAGTAAGGGTTAAAATTCTTACCACTCTTGACAGGGTATAACACATTCCTGAGAAGAGTGGTAGGGGCTTGTCCCAGTAGCCTGTAAGTCCCTGTGGAGTACATGGCTAGACATGTCAGATCAGGGCAGGAATAGCAATTCTACCAGTGAGTTCCAGCAGGTGTAACAGCAATAGCACGGATCTGAATGCATGTCAGCTCACAGCAGACTGCCCTGGAGATGAGGCCAGAGGCTTTCTTTTAAGGGGTATTTTGGATGAGTCATTGCTTTTACCAAGAATGCCAGGCTGCACAGGCACAAATAATTCACTGATCCTGTCAAAGTGTATCACAAAAATCCAGTCTTGAGACACATGATTCCAACAGCATTAGCACCTAAATTCACATTATTGCAGTATAATAAAATTACATCATGTTGCTTACAGCCTAGGACCTACTGGCTTCAGCTAATTTAGAAGTCATTGCAAGGTAGCACTTCCTTGGGGGAGTGTAGGCTTTACAAAGGAGGATTTTCTTGAGGTTCCTTACCAATACAACAAACTAAGGAAAGAAGAAAGCAGGGGTGGAGAGAGGTGGGGTTTTGTATATGATTTTAGCCTAGCTTGCTGGTTTCATTTTCATGTGAGGGTCTAGCCATTTCTCCTAGGATTGGAATTTATTTTGTGCTAGTCTCTCTCCTTTTTTTCAGCACCTTCTGTGCTGTTGCTACCCCTCTCTCATCCCCCCTGTAAGCAGCGTAAACACCCTATTGCTCCAGTGGCCTTATTTTCATTATCAGTGTTCCTCAGTTTCCTATGTGGAAAGGATTCTAAAGGAAAGATCTTGGTTCAGTTATTACTTTTGCTCTTAACGTTTTCAGACCCTCTCCACTACAGCCCTTTAAAAAAAAAAAAGGCTAAAAATTGTTGCATTGTTACTTTAGATAAGTTAGTAGATTTTTTTCTTTAAAAAATGAACTTAAGAAATGATTGTGCTATGAAAGACTAAGTTTTCTTTTGATCCTCAGGTTTGGTTAAATAAATCTAATTTTTTCAGATCATTGTAAACAATAAAATTTATTAAATTATCTCAGCTGTGATTAACATTAAAATGTGTCTTGTTATATTAATATGTGAAAATTAGTTCTATCCTGTAAAAATACTACAATATTATAAATGATCTTTTATATGCCTATAGGGAACTAAAGGGGAATTTAGTAACATTTGCATATTTTCTCCTTTACATAGTAATAATTCCATGTTTTGTTTATAAGCAATAAATATGTACATATATTCATGGATATTTATGCAGTGGGAGAAGTTTTTAATGTATCTTTGTCAGCTGATTAAAGGGCTAAAAGATCTGAACTTAGTAAGATAAGCTATTAAATTAAGGTAACCTTTTGCATATACAAAGTCCTGTTATAGCAAATACTGATACAACAAAGGGTTATAGCAATTGAGAGTTTTTAAAAAACACACTTTCACGTCCCATCTTAATGGTCCTAGTTATGGATATGGTGGTTCAGTAGCCAAAAATATTTTTAAAATTTTATATTATTGGTTTAGAATAATAAATGCTTGTCTTCAATCTATTGTATGAATGTTTTTATACTCAATATATAGTATAAAAGAATTTGAACTGTATAAACTTCTGCAGGATTCTACCACCATGGAAAATCTTGGATAAAGGTAAAGATTTTCAAAAGTAGTTTACGTAGTATAAAGTCTGCTACTCCGAACTTGTATTTGTAATCAGTGATGTTGGATTACCATAGCAAAGTATGTGGTGCAGAACTGTCTTCATTCTTGATTGTTCTACTTGGGACAGGTATTAATGGACACTTTGTCCTACAGCTCATAATCATGATGGTATTGTTGTCTTTTGCTTGTGGAAGTCTATACAAAAATCAGTTTAGATTTCAGCAGATATCAGGGTTTTTAATGTTTGGTTTCGTATGACGAAAGACCCATCAAAATGAGATTTTAAAAGATCTTAAAATTTTAAAAGATTTTAAAATTTTTATAAATTGTATTATTTACTTTTTTCATGGGGAAATCCAGTGTCTTTAAGATTACAATCCTAAAATAAAGTTGTCACATAATGGAGAAAGGCAGAATAATTGTGTTGTTATGGCAACTCAAATGGAGAAAATGAAAACAGCACATGTAAGCTGCATCCTGTTGTCATAGCAACCATAGTTGTGAAAATGATTAAAGTTGGTCTAGAAAGGATGTATTGCAGCATTAGTCCATTGGAAGTAAGTATGTAAGAAAAGACAGAATTGGTTTTAGACAAAAGTTAAATCCTGCTGGTGCCACAAGTTGCTAGTACCGCTGCATGTAGACAGATATCTGTCCTTTCTAATTATATTTCAACTCTGTTTTATTGCCTCAGATCATAATGATGGTATGAAGGAAAGATAAATGTAATAACTATATGAAAAGCGTTAAAAAAAATTTTTTTAGAGCAAAATTAGAAAGAAATCAAAGTTACAAAATTTGTTACTGAAAATGGCTTTAAAAGAACAGTAGAATGTTTTCCTTTTCTCCTATTTCCCTTTCCCCTCATTACTCACCCAATACTTTATTTTCTTTCTTTTCCATAACCCCTTCCTGTATCAGTTCAGTCTTGTGTTGAACTGTAACATAAACACCTAATGTCATGGCAGTTTGTAAAGCATCAAGTGCAGCATTATGATTGCAGATGAACAGATGGGTTTGATGATGAATGATAAGCATCCTGTAGGTGTGGAGAAATTTATTTTAGCTTTATCTTTCAAACTTCCTCCGTAATCAAAGCTTCTTAATTGTTATTTTAAACGCCATTATTTCTTTCCTAACTTCTAGTTGCCCACCATAGCAAAATATTTTATCCTGGTGGAGTGGAGACATGTTAGGAATAAACCCTGATGAAAGCCGCACTCTTTGTTCAGCATCTGGCTGCTTGCAAGGGTTTTTGTGGTAATGGAATCGGCATCTCTGTATTAGAGTATCGATCTGCTGCTTGGTGTAGGTACTGTGTCAAAGAAGTATCTCAGTAACAATGTATTGAAATGGTTTAAGAGCAGTTTATGTTACAAATGAGCTGGAGGAAGATGGAGTTCTGCTAGACTGGACACCTACGCACTATAAGTATCTATAAAACTGAGGGGCTTGTCTAAAACTGTGTTGTCAGAATTCCCATATATTTGTCTACATTTGAACATTACCCGAGCCTGAGTACACTAATGCCATTACCCTTTTGCCCTTTAGTTGAGATTTTTGTATTTAATATTCTTGTGGTATGAACATAAGTCAGTTATGAGAGATAATATTGACTTGACCATAAGAACAGTGTTTAATGTAATCTATTGAATATTTTCAGCCACAATCCAAATATTGAATGTTAATTTGCTTAAATACTAGTTTTCATAAATAAGCTCTTTAAGCATTGCGCAGGTTTGCCTGACCGACCAAAATCCGGCCCTTCATATAGGTAGGGAAGAAACCTCTTTTTATTTTTATTTAGTTTTTAAATGTTTAATATTTTTTAGAGAGAGTGCAAGCGGGAGGGGGGCAGAGAGAGAGAGGGATAGAGGGTCCAAAGCAGGCTCCATGCTGACAGCAGCCAGCCTGATGTGGGGCTCGAACTCCCGAACCATGAGATCATGACCTGAGCCGAAGTCCAATGCTCAACTGACTGAGCCACCCAGGCGCCCCAAGAAACCTTGTTTTAAAAAGTAGAAAAAGATGGCAACTTTTTTAGAGGAAAGAAGGAGAGCTAACTAGAGGGTTTTTTGTTTGTTTTGAAAGATTTGTAAAATACTCATCTTTTTCTGTTGTTCTTTATGCTAATAGGTCATGTATGACTTATGTGACTAGATCAGACAACTTAAGCTATTAAATGGTTCAGATACACAGCAGACACTTCAAAGACTCTTGTCAACAAGTTAGCTAAAATTCTGTAAAGGAGTTGGAAAATGAAAAGTTGACCGTAAGTGCCCATATCCCTTATGCCTAGATACTGTAGCACCACTGGGAGGTAACTGAATTTGAGTCTCCCTTTCTCCTAACTTATCTTGGAACAGACATTTTTAAAGGTAACTTTGTAAATATATAAAAATATTTCCCATTAAAATCTGATGCACCGATTTTTAGATTGGTGTCTAAAAGTGGGCAATATATGGGGCACCTGGGTGGCTCAGTCGGTTAAGCATCTGACTTCGGCTCAGGTCATAATCTCACGGTTCATGAGTTCGAGCCCCATGTCGGGCTCTGTGCTGACAGCTCAGAGCCTGGAGCCTGTCTTGGATTCTGTGTCTCCTTCTCTCGCTGCTCCTCCCCGACTTGTGCTCTGTCTCTCAAAAAAAAAATAAATGTAAAAAAAAAATTTTTTTTAAGTGGGCAGTATCATCAGATTGTGCATTTGAGATTTACTAGTTTGCATCTTGGCTTGTGATAAATTGGATTGTAAGATCAAGTACTTTATTTTCCTGGAAGAAAAAAAAATATTAGATATATTCATCACTCCCATTTCACAATTTCTTGTCACATTTCACTTGCTTCAGAAATATTCATTTCGGATCCTTCTTGTGAATATGTAACTCTTAATACTGATGTCCTGAGAGAAAGCAGAATTTCTGATCTAACCTAAATAATAACCACACCATCACAGAAAATGTCCTCACAACATATCAAGTAATCAAATAGCCAATAAACCTATTCTCCTGCTAAATTCCATAAACTGGATGGGGAGGGTAGATGATGTTCATTTTTGTTACTTACCTGAGAACATGACACTTGATCTTTGAAATGGTTATTTATTTTCATATATTGTAGCTGCCAATCAGCCAGCCATTTGCAAATAGTGAAGTAAACACACTGCTGAAAGCAAGTTTCTTCTCTGCTGGTCTGTGGTGCCTAGGAAGTCAGATGTAATACGGTTCCATTTATTTATGTAGGCATTTACTCTGTTTCTAATGAGGAAGTAATTTTCTTTTCTCTTCTCCTACACAGAAGTTAAATTAAGGAGTACCCAAGAGGGCTGGGATACTTGGTTTGCAGTCTTTGAAATACTGTTTGATATCCGGGGACCCTTTTCACGAGCAGAGTTTCCTTCTCAGTTAAGAAGAAAGCTCCAGATAGTTCTCCCTTTTTTTTTTTTTTTTAAACTTTTTTTTGAGAGACAGAGACAGAGTGTGAGTGGCAGAGGGGCAGAGAGAGAGAGAGGGAGACACAGAATCCCAAGGAGGCTTCAGGCTCCATGCTCACAGCTCAGAGCTGTCAGCACAGAGCCTGACGTGGGGCTCGAACTCACGAACCGGGAGATCATGACCTGAGCCGAAGTTGGATGCTCAACCGACTGAGCTACCCAGGCACCCCCGATAGTTCTCCTTTTGAACTCATTGTTAGAGCAAATGCATTTATAGAGAGGGGGATTATATAGAAGTGTGAGGGTTTGTCTCCTCTCCCCTGTCCTGACCTCTCAACCAAAGGATTTTACTCTGTGGCTTCTTTTGCTCTTTTTGCCAGTGAAGTGAGGGACAAGAGCTCTGATTGCTCATATGATAGCCAGCCTGCTATGTGGATTATTAACATGACACCAACCTCTGTTGAGTAATAGTAACTCCTATGAACAACCATGTAAATCCATACCGAAAAGGAAGTGTTATAAATGTTCTTCAAGATGGAAGACTGCTTCAACTTCTCTTTACTTCTCTAGTTACAACCAAACTTTTTTGTGTCTCCCCCGCCTTTCTTTTCCCTTACCCTACCTTTCCTCTCGTTCTTTCCTCCTCTTTCTCAGAACACATAAAGCCTAATCTAATCCTTCCAGTGAGCACTGCAGTCATTTGAAATTTGTATATAGGCCAACCCCACATCATCAAAAATTGTTGTGTTAACCCCAAGATTCCTAGGCCTCAGCTGGTGGCCTACTTATTTAAAATAATATTTAATACAGTAAATTCTAGGGCAAGAAAATAATTTGGACAGTTTCTTAAGAGTTTATTATAGTGGGATTTGACTTGAATTTTTAATTCAATGGAAATCTAGTATAACCAAATAATTTCTTTGTGGCATGATTTAAAAGGTCTTTAAGTACAGGTATAGGAGATTGAGTTTGTAAAAACTAATCTGAGCTAATTGCAGTTTTACTCATACTGAGTAAATGAGCACTTCAAAAATATACGAATTCTCTCTACTTAGCATAAGGTGATTTTTAATAATGTAGCAAAGAAAATGTAAGTGAACATCCTTACTTTTTGTTCTGTTATGAGGAGAATAAAGATACCACCTGGCTGTATGCATAAATTTGTTTACTAAGTTGGTTGATTTCCTGTGGTTGGGTATTAAAAATGACTTTTTCGGTACAGAAAACATGTGGCATCTAGGTATTATGATACCCTGCTGCCTACTGATGTTGAATATTTTATGTGATTTTTTTAAAAAAACAAAATTGTTCTTATTTTCAAATTCAACAATCTCACATAAAATCAGCTATGGACCAAATATTTAGAATTTGTTATATTGATACAAATGAAAGAAAAACGAAACACAAATATTTGGTAATTAAGGAAACCAGAATGTCAGTGTTGGAAAAATTTGGTTATAGGCTTGCACTCTGGAGTTCTTCTCTCAAGCCAGTGACTTTTAAGATCTTTTGTTTTATTTACTGAAACAGATTAGTGACAATGTTTTTATAGAAAGTTATGAAAAGAAGTCTATGTATTAATTTGCTTTGGGTCATTCTAGTCTCTCTGGTAAATTCATAATTAGAAAGGCCTTTTAAAGACTATGTTCTAGTCTCACAGGTACACAGCTACTCCATATCTGGTAAATCTAAATTCATATGTGAGGAGGTTATGTTTTTTTAAAGCATATTATTTACACAATTCACTGGAATGGCTCCTTTGGAAGTAGGGTGACTCTCTTATGTAATTATGTACTTAGTAACCCTGCACTACACAGCAGTAGAAATTCGAGTAAGAATAATTTATTGCTTATGCATAGTTATTAGAATTTTAAAGCATTTGTTTGTTCAAAATTCTAGTTTATCAGTGTTATATTTGACTAATTGCATACTTAATAGATAATAATGAATAAAATTTATTTTAGAAAGCAGCCAAAATTCTAGTTATCAGAGTGTTATATTTGATTAATTGCATATTAATAAATAATAATGAATACAATTTATTTTAGAAAGCATCCAAGTTTGAATTTTAACAGTTCTAAATAAACATCAGGGGCTGCTTTCTCTCCTCCCCCTTCATCTTACTGTTTAAAGGGATTTCGATCCCTTTAGTCCAGATTTTGTGGTGAAACTAATAATTCCTAAGAAAAATCCATATTAGAAGTATTGTAGATAGACTTAAATCACAGAATTATGGAATTTCATTGCTGCAAGGTACTGTCAGAAATGTTTTAATCTACCTGACTCTACCAGTGGAGAGGCTGAGATGCATAGAAATGAAGTGAACTGCTCAAGATCTTACAATTGGTTTGAGGATAAGTCTGTACCAGAACCTGAAGTCTTCCCTCCTGGGTTAGTGTCACATCTCCCGGTTGTCATGATAATTCAACAGTTTATTTCACCAGGGATTTCTTGAACACTTCTGCTATGTGGGCTGGGCATGCAGAGATTATAAGAATAGTATGAGTTTGTACGGTCTAACAATGATACCAAACAAGTAATATTTTACCTTTTAATTCTAATTTATTTTGTGTTTTCCAGTGTTTATAAATATTAACATGTAGTGGACTAAATTTTTAAATCTACTTATTCTAGATTATAATCTTTCTTTGTTTCTACTAGATTATAATCTTAAAGGCAGGTCGGGTTTTGTTCTCATAAACTTAATCCAGTTTCATTTTGGAAAGTTAAATTAAAAAAATTTTTTTCAAGCATTGATGGCATTGTTGGGATAAGTAGCTTCCCATGGTGTCTACTCTGGGGATAATACTCATTTTAGAGTTATATTTCTGTCTTCATCAAGTGCTTTTGGTTTTAAGTAACAGATGTATCATTTCCCCTTAAGAAGGGGCAACTATTTTAGGGTACAGAGATAGCTTATAGAGCTAAGTGGAAAGACGTATAGTGAGGTACCACAAAAATGTGGGAACTGGGCATCAGAACACCAGTAGGAATTTAGGTAGCCACACTTGCAATCCTGGGGTAAATCCTGGGGTAAATCATGATATATGGCCTTTTTATATGTTGCTGGATTTTGTTTGCAAGTATTTTGAGTAGGATGTTTGCCTGTGTATCCATTAGGAGTATTGGTCTGTAATCTCCATTCTGCTATTGAGTCCATCCACTGAGTTTTGAAATTGCAGTTATTTTCAGTTCCTAGATTTCCATTTGGTTCTGTGTTATATCTGTTATTTCTTTGCTGAGACTTTCTATCTATCCATTTCTTTCAAGAGTGTCTGCCCTTAATATTGGAACATTTTTATACTAGTTGACTTCTTTGTCTCTAAAGGTAATTCCAACATCTGTGTCAGTTTAAAATTGGCATCTGTTGATGTAAATTGAGATTTCTCCTCCCTCCCCCTCCCTCCCTCCCCCTCTCTCTCTCTCTCTCTCTCTCTCTCTCTCTCTCTCTCATGCCATGTTATTTTGGGATTGTAACCTGGACATTTTTAAATATTACAAGACTCTGAGTTTTGTTTAAATCTTATTGAAAATATTGATATTTTTGTTTTATCAGGCTCTCACAGTCCAGTTGAGTTTGGCCTGCGAGTTCAAACAGCCTTCTGTGGGGTTGTCATTTCAAAGTCTATTACATTTTTAAAGCCTTTGCAGTGCTATTGAAATCTCTTCTGTATGTATGCTAGTCAGTGGCCAGTCTGTAGTTCATTTCTCGAAGTCTGTCTGTGGCTTGCTGTTTTGGGTCATAGCCACACACATGAAGCTTGTGGGTGAGCACAGGAGTTCATGAACCACTTTATGGGCTTGCTTTCCTGAACTCCTTCTCCATGATCTCCCCAGTACCATCTAGTTCCCTAGGACTCCCTATTTCAGTTCTCTAGCCAGAGAGCTGGAGCTTTATTTAACCTGCTTTGCAACCTAAATATGTTACTGTATCTGGGGCTAAGTGACGGGAGGATGAAGAGGAAAAAGAAGCAGTGATGTTTCACCTTAGCCTTTTAGGATCACAGCTCCTCTGATCAAAGAGAGTTTCCTTGTTTCAGAGTTTCAGACTCCCATGGGCCCCTGCTTCTACTGTGGCTTTCATCATGAGATTACTTGGAGGCAATGGACAGAACTTTAAGGAAATAAAGATGAAGTTTTCCACCATTTTCTCTTAGTGTTAGATTCCCCTTTACACTCACTGGGCCAGAATCAGAGGGCTTCTCTTGGATCTCTCTTTGCCACTACAGATACCTACTTTTGGGTTTCAGGCTGTAGTCTAGGCTGGTGGATACTAGAGGAACAACAAAAAACAAAGGTAAGTCCATTGTTGGTCTAGTATTGTGTTGAAGTCTTCTTCCCCGGTTTGCTTACTGCTGTTTACTTCTCAGAGTCCTCAAATAGCTGTGCCATGCATTCTGCCCACTTTTGGTAGCCGCATTCAATGGGAGATAGAGGAGAGACCATGCTTATTCCATTTTGACTGGAACCAGAATCCCTTTTAGTTATCTTTTTGAAACTGTTTTATAGCTAGTTAACGACATAATTTGTGCAAGTTCAGTCATTTGAAATTTGTTGATATTTGCTCCATGCATTGCCCATCTTAAGTTCTGTTTTGTAGCAAGCGTGATTGAAAATACCTACAGTTGTTTGGTGCAGTGTTCTAGAAAAGTCATTAGGTCAAGTTCATTGATTATGCTCTTCAGTTCTTTTTTGCTTATTCTATCAAGTAGCTGAGGGAGGGATGTTAAAACCTGAAACTGTAAATTTGTCTATTGTCCCTTTAGTTCTGTTTATTTTGCTTGTTATATTTTGAAATTTTGTTATTAATACATGTACTTTTAAGACGTCTTGATTAATCGACCTCTTTATCCTTATGAAATGGTTATCTTTATCTCTATTGATATTCCTTGACAGAAGTGTACTTTGATGTTAGTAGAGCCATTTCAGCTATCTTATGATGGCCTTTTGTGATATCCTTTTCAAGCTTTGACTTTTATCTGTATGCATTAATATATAGTTGTGTCTTTAATTTGGTCTAACAATCTGTCAGTGTTTGGACTTGCAAACACTGTCCAGTAGAAATGTGTTAGTCACAGATCTTAACAAAGTATATAACTTAAAATTTTCATATAACCACATCAAAAAAGTAAAAAGACTCGTTGAAATTTTCAGTGTTTTTATTTAACCCAGTATATTTTAAGTATTATTTTTTAAAATACATTTTTAGGGGCGCCTGGGTGGCGCAGTCGGTTAAGCGTCCGACTTCAGCCAGGTCACGATCTCGCGGTCCGTGAGTTCAAGCCCCGCGTCAGGCTCTGGGCTGATGGCTCGGAGCCTGGAGCCTGTTTCTGATTCTGTGTCTCCCTCTCTCTCTGCCCCTCCCCCGTTCATGCTCTGTCTCTCTCTGTCCCAAAAATAAATAAACGTTGAAAAAAAAAATTTAAAATACATTTTTAAATGTTTATTTTTGAGAAAGCGTAAGCAGGGGAGGGGCAGAGAGGGGGTCAGAGGATCTGAAGCAGACTTTGCACTGACAGCAGCGAGCCTGAGGTGGGGCTCAAACTCATGAACCAGAAGATCATGACCAGAGCCAAAGTCAGATGCTCAACCAAGTGAGCCACCCAGGTGCCCCTCAGTATTATTTTAACATATAATCAATATAAAGTTATTGAGATATTTTCTTCTTTTTTCCTTTATATTGAGTCCTCAAAATCTCATGTGATTTTACAGTTAAGCACATCTCAGTTTGGACTAGCCACCATTCAAGTGTTCAGTAGCCACATGTGAGTAGTGGTCACTATTTGAAAAATGTTGATTTAGACCGTTTATATTTAATGTAGTTATTAGCATGACTAAGTTCAAATGCACTGTTTCGTTATTTGTTTCTGTTTATACCACCTGTTCCTTTTTTACCTTTTTATTTATATTTTCCTGCCCTCTCTTGAATTAGGTGTTTTTTGTTTTTGTTTTTGTTTTTGTTGTTGTTTTGTATTCCATTTTATCTCATCTATTTATTGGCTTATTAGGTATCTTTGTTTTGTTCTTGTGGTCACTCTAGAGATGACAATATGCATTTTATTTATTTATTTATTTTTAAGTTTACTTATTTATTTTGAGAGAGAAAGGGCATGAGCAGGGGAGGGGCAGAGAGAGAGAGAGAATCTCAAGCAGGCTCAGCATTGTCAGCATGGAGCCCAACCATGGGGCTCAAATCATGAACTGTGACATGATAACCTGAGCCAAAATCAAGAGTCGGACACTCAACCAGTTGAGCCACCCAGGCGTCCCTACAATATGAATTTTAAAATACAGTTGACCCTTGAACAACACGGGGGCTATGGGAGCTGACACCCCTCCCCACAGTTGAAAATCCTTATATAACTTTTGACACAACTTAACTGCTAATAACCTACTATTGACTGGGAGCCTTATCAATGACATAAAGAGTTGATTAACATGTATTTTGTATATGATATGTACTATATACTGTATTCTCTTACAATAAAGTAAGCTAGAGAAAAGATTTTATTAAAATCATAAGAGTAAACACATTTATAGCACTGTACTATATTTGTCCAAAAAAGTCTGCATATAAGTTGATCCTCACAGTTCAAATCTACGTTCAGTGTGATTCATTGAGGTGAAATTCATCTGACATAAAATTAAATTGCTTAAAAATTTTTTTTTTGATATTTTATTTTTGAGAGAGACAGAGAAACAGAGCACAAGTCGGGGAGGGGCAGAGAGAGAGATACACACACAGAATTCGAAGCAGGCTCTCTCTCACAGAACTGTGAGATCATGACCTGAGCTGAAGCCGGACACTCAACCAACTGAGCCACCCAGGCACCCCTAAAATTAACCACTTTAAAGTGAACAGTTTAGTGTCAATTAGTACATTCACAATGTTGTGCAACCACCATCTCTATCTAGTTCCAAAACTCCTGGTAAAATTTCTTTTTTTTTTTTTTTTTTCTTTTTGGAGACGGAGAAAGAGTATGTTTGTGCCCACGCAGAAGGGGGAGTGGTGGTGAGAGAGAGGGAGAGAGAGAGAGAGAAAATCTTAAGCAGGAGCCAAGGGTGGAACTATGTGGGGCTCTATCTCACAGTGGGGGCTTGATCTCACAACTGTGCCATGATGACCTGACCTTCTTTCACTTAGAATGATGGTTATCCGTGTTGTAGCATGTATCAGTACTTCATTCATTTTTAGGGCTGAATAATATTCCATGGTTTAGAATATACCACAATTTGTTTATCTCTTCATTTGTTGGTAAACATTTAGGCTGTTTCTACCTTTTGGTTGTTGCGAATAAGGTTGCTAAGAACATGTTTTCATATATTTGAGTACCTGTTTTCAATTCTTGTGGGAATACACTCAGTAGTAGAATTGCCAGAAACGGTCACATGGTAATTCTTTAACTTTCTGAGGAACTGCCAAGCTGTTTTCTGTAGTGGCTGACCTTTTTTATATTCCCACTAGCAACGAAAGTTCCAGTTTCTCTACATCCTCACTTGTTATTTTCTGTGTGTGTGGTTTTGTATTTTTGTTTTTTGTTTTGTTTTGTGTTTCCATTATTGTAGCTTCAAAAGCTTTTGAGACTGAATAAGACTTTGATGATAAAACCCCTTCCAGTCCAGCTGCATCTCCTGGCATGTGTCTCATCTGAAGTTTCTGGATGGCTCTGGTTTTTTTGTTTTTTTTGTTTTTTAATTGCCATCTTAGTGGGAATGAAGGGCACCTCCTGTGGTTTTGGTTTTCATTTCCCTAATGACTAATGATGTTGAGCACCCTTTTTATGTGCTTGTTGTCCATTTATGTATCTTTGGAGAAATATGTGTTTAAGTTCTTTGTCCATTTTTGTTGTTTTTTTTAAATTTTTTTTTTTAATGTTTATCTATTTTTGAGACAGAGAGAGACAGAGCATGAACGGGGGAGGGGCAGAGAGAGAGGGAGACACAGAATCCAAAGCAGGCTCCAGGCTCTGAGCCATCAGCCCAGAGCCCGACGCGGGGCTCGAACTCATGGACCGTGAGATCGTGACCTGAGTTGAAGTCGGACGCTTAACCGACTGAGCCACCCAGGCGCCCCTCCTTTGTCCATTTTTGAATCGGGTTTTCTTTTTGTTGAGTTGTAGAAGTTCTTTATATATTCCGAATACTAGACCCTTATCAAATATGTGATTTGCCAAACTATATGTACTTTTAACTTACTACAAACTCCCTTGAAATACTATTTCACTTCTCATATATTTCCTTTTCTATTATTCTTGTGGTGTTATTTTCATATATTTTGTTTCCAATTATGAATATCATAATTCATTATTGTTAAATTGATATTTATTTTTAAATTGTTTATTGTTTTTAAAGTAAATTTTTAAAATGAGAAGGATTTCAAAAATATTTACTCACATATTTAATATTTCTGGCACTTTTCATATTTATTTTTAAATTGAAGTATGAGTAACATACAGTGTTACATTAGTTTCAGGTGCACAGTATAAGGATTCAAAATTCTATAAATTTCTCAGTACTCATCAAGATAAGTGTACTCTTACTTCCCTTTATCTGTTTCACCCATTCTCCTGCCCATCTCCTCTCTGGCAGCCACCAGTTTGTTCTCTGTGTTTAAGAGTCTGCTTTTTTGTTTGTCTCCGTTTTTCTTTGTTGATTTGTTTTGTTTCTTTAATTCCACATATGAGTGAAATCATATGGTATTTGTCTCTGACTTGTTTTACTTAACATTATACTGTCTAGGTTCATCCATGTTGTTGCAAATGGAAAGATTTCGTTTTTTTAATGGCTGAAAAATATTCTATTGTGTGTGTATATCTATATCCATATATGTTCATTTTATATATATACCACATCTTTTTTATCCATTCATTTATTGATGGACACTTGGGTTGCTTCTGTACCTTGGCTATTGTAAATAATGCTGCAGTAAACATAGGGGTGCATATATCATTTTAAATTAGTGTTTTTATTTTCTTTGGGTAAATAACCCAGTAGTAGAATTACTGGATCATATGGCAATTCTATTTTTAACTTTTAGATTTTTTTTTCCAACGTTTATTTATTTTTGGGACAGAGAGAGACAGAGCATGAATGGGGGAGGGGCAGAGAGAGAGGGAGACACAGAATCGGAAACAGGCTCCAGGCTCTGAGCCATCAGCCCAGAGCCTGACGCGGGGCTCGAACTCACGGACCGCGAGATCGTGACCTGGCTGAAGTCCGACGCTTAACTGACTGCGCCACCCAGGCGCCCCAATCTATTTTTAACTTTTTGAGGAAACTTCATACTGTTTTCCACAGTCATTTGCACCAACAGTACATGAGGGTTCCTTTTCCTCCACATCCTGGCTGATATATCCAGTATCATTTTCTAAATATATTTGGGAAACATATTTTCCAAATATATTTTATGCTGCCCCCCTCCAAATGCCCCCAGTTTTCTTTGTGGGACACCAATTATACATATTTGGGACTACTTTATTATTTCCCACAGGTCATTGAGGTGTTCAATTTTTTCCAGTTTTTTTTTTCTCTTAGTGCTTTATTTTGCATATTGCTATTTCTTCAAGTTCACTAATCTTTTCTTCTACAGCTCTTAATCCTATCTCATGAAATTAACATTTCAGACATTGTATTTTTTTTTCCCTGGGAGTTCTATTGCATTCATTTTTTTTTTAAATCCTACAGTTCCTTTCACTATGTTCATGTTATAGTAGCTATTTCAATATTTTGGTCTGCTGATTTCACCCTCTCTATCATTTTTGGATCTGCTTCCATTGACTGGTATTCTTCCTGATTATGGGTCACATTTTATTGCTGCTTGTTTCATCTAGTAATTTTAGATTTAGATTGTGAATGTTACATTATTCAATATTTGTATTTTATTGTCTTTTTAAAAGAAGGTTGAATTTATTTCAGCCAGCAGTTAAGTTTCCTGTGGATCAGCTTGATACTGTTGTGGCTTGATTTTAAATTTTATTAGCGTAGACTTAGTGTAACCTTTATACTAGTGTAGTTTATCCCTATAAGTGAGGTGTGAGCTTTCTGGGTCTCCTGCTGAAAGTCCCAAGTGTTCAGCTAGGCTTCTGCAATCTGGATGGTCAAAACAAAAAAGTTCCCTAGCCCTGTGTGGGTTCTGGGAGTTATTGAGCTTCTAGCTCCCTCATAGTTCTTTGCTTGGCCTTGTAGAGTTTCACTTCATGTAAATAGGATTTTGTGTTCAGGAGCAGACTTAATGTTCAGATATCTGAAGCTTATTTGTGCATATAATTCATTCTCCAGTATTCTGCCTCATCAATTCTAGTCTCTTTGGCTTCCCCAAATTCTGTTCTGTATTTCCTCAATAAGTTGTCCCATTTTGCTCTGCTTGGATTCCCCCTTTCTTGTGCCATTGACTGAAAAATGCTTTGAGGTGTAAGAGTAGGACGATGATGAGGGTCATTACAATCTGTTTATTGCCTGTTGTCCAAGTTGTCTTCAAATATATGTTTCACATATTTTGTCCAATTTTCTTGTCCATGATGGGGGGCTATTTTTGATATTAGCTACTCTCTTATGGTGGAAGCTAAAGTCTAGTGTGCTTTTACTGAGAGTTCATATTTTATTTAATGTACTGGAAGACCTCACTTTACATGGTTCTGATATGCACAAATTTCAGTTTACTAAAGTTCAGTTAAATAATACTGTTTCCCCAAAACATGGCTGAAATTTTAGTTATCCGTGTATTAACTGTAATTTTTATAAAGTACAAGCTTTCTGGTCTGCAGTTCACTGTGGGTAAGGCAGATACTCATCATGATCACACTTGTTCCAAAGTCTGTTGTGAATTAGTCACTGCACATCTGTTATTGAGTTTATGCATAGACAACATGAAATACAGTTGTATTGTCTCCTCTTCCAGTGTTAATTCCACGAGATATTTTACAAAAATGGATAATGAAAGAGGCAGTTTGCCAATTTTTTTTTATGTTTATTTTTGAGAGAGAGAGAGAGACACAGAGGGTGAGTGGGGGAGGGGCAGAGAGAGAGGGAGACAGAATCTGAAGGAGGCTTCAGGCTCCAGCTGTCAGCACAGAGCCCGATGTGGGGCAGCTCGAACCCATGAATCCCAAGATCATGACCTGAGCTGAAGTCAGATACTTAACCGGCTGAGCCACCCAGGTACCCCACCAGTCTAAAGAATCCTTTTTTTTTTTTTTAATGTTTTATTTATTTTTGAGGGAGCGCAAGTAGGGGAAGGACAGAGAGAAGGACAGAAGATCCCAAGCGGGCTCTGTGCTGACAGCAGCAAGCCGATATGGGGCTTGAACTCATGAACCATGAGATCATGACCTGGGCTGAAGTCAGACACTCAACCAACGGAGCCACCCAGGTGCCCCAAGAATTCTTAAATTCAGCTTTTGTGTTTGTAATATTAACTTCTGTGGTATATATGTTCTGTTATAGATTTGAGTTTTCTGATGGAATGCTTCATTTTTTTCATCTTGAATATCTTAAACGTGGTTATTTTATTTTTTTATTTTTTTAATGTTTATATTTGTGTGTGTGTGTGTGAGAGAGAGAGAGAGAGAGAACATGAGTGGAGGAGGGGCAGAGAGAGAGGGAGACACAGAATCTGAAGCAGGCTCCAGGCTCTGAGCTGTCAGCACAGAGCCCAAGGCAGGGCTCAAACTCATGGACTGTGAGATCATGACCTGAGCTGAAGTCAGATACTTAACTGACTGACCCACCCAGGCACCCCCTAAAAGTGGTTATTTTAAAGTTTATTTTTATTTGTTTTGAGAGAGAATTCTAAGCAGGCTCTGCCCTGTCAGTGCGGAGCCCAATGTAGGGCTCGAACCCACAAATTGCGAGATTGTAACCTGAGCCAAAATCAAGTCAGACACTTAATCGACTGAGTCACCCACGTGCCTCAAACATGTTTGTTTGTTTTTTTTAATTTTTTAATGTTTATTCATTTTCAGACATGGAGAGAGACAGAGCATGAGCAGGGGAGGGGCAGAGAGAAAGAGGGAGACACAGAATCAGAAGCAGGCTCCAGGCTCTGAGCTGTCAGCACAGAGCCCAATGCAGAGCTCGAACCCACGGACCGTGAGATCATGACTTGAGCTGAAGTCAGAAGGTTAACCAACTGAGCCACCCAGGCGCCCCTTAAACATGGTTATTTTAAAGCCTGTGTTTCGGAGTTCCAATACTTACTACTTTTGGGGGCTTTAAAAAATTGTATTAAAATGTACATAATCATCTTACTCATTGTTAAGTTCAGTAGTTTTACATTCACGTTGTTGGCCAGCCTATCTCCAGAACTTTTTCATCTTGCAAAATTATAGGCCAGTTAAACAGCAATTCCCCATTCTCTTCTTCCTTCGGCAACCACTATTCTTTCTCAGTTTGATTACTCTTGGTACCTCATATGAGTTGGAATCATACAGTATTTTCCTTTTTCTGACTGGCTTTTTTCATTTAGCATAATGTTTTTAAGATTCGTCCATATTGTAGCACATGTCAGAATTTCGTTCCTTTTTAAGGTTGAATAGTATTCCATTGTATGTATATGCCACATTTTATTTATCCATTTATCTACTGGCAGATACTTGGGTTATTTCCACCTTTTGGCTATTTGGGTCTGTTTTTATTGTTTATTTTTCTGGGTTTTTGGGGGGGGCAACATTTAATCCCTTTTCTTTGAATTCTTGGTAATTGTTATTGAATGGTAAACATGAAATGGTGGAGACTTTAGATGATAGCTTCCTTCATAGGGTTTAATATTCTTTTCATGGACATATCCCTTTGGTTTGATTGATTTCTGGTGTCTTTCCATGGCGTCAACTGAAAGTCTAACTTTTTTTCCCCAGGGTACCTTGTCCTTGATCGGTTCTGTATTCCAGTTTTTGGTGCCTTAGCACCATGAGATTGCTAAATAAATTTTAAATTTGGTTTTTCAAATCTGACTCTACATGCAAAACATAGGACCAAATGTCAGCAAATGTCTGGAGGGAAATTGCATAGAATATCAGATTCACTGCAATACATTTCCCTCCTGCCTAGAATTTTGGCCCCTAAAGTCTTAGCTGCATTAGTTGTTCTCTGATGCCTTCAAATAGCTTTCTGTATTTTATTCAGATTTTATAGTTCTCTTTTTGTACATAAAATTTAGTTTCATAACAATTAATACACCATAGCTGAAGCAACATCTTAATATAATTTTTCATTAATTAAAATTTCATATTATTTTAAAAACATTCTCAAGTTTACAGAAAAGTTGCAAGTAAAATACAAGTAACATTTTCCTATAAATCATTTGAGACTAAGGTACAGACATGATTTCTCATCACTCCTGAATTCTTTGATATGTATTTCCTACAAACAAGAGCATTCTCTTACATAACCTATTAATAGCTATCAAAAATAAGGACTGCCAACTAATTTACAGACTGTATTCAAGTTTTTCTAGCAATCCTAATAAATGTCCTTTATAGCAAAAGGATCTAGGTCAGAATCACATGTTGCATTATGTTGTCATACTTTTTATGTCTCTTTCAATCTGGGATGGTTCTTCAATCTTTCCTTGACTTTCATGACATTGACTTTTTTGAGGATTATAAGCCAGTTATTTTGTAGATTGTTTTTTAGTTTGGGATTTCCTGACGTTTTCTTATGATTAGGTAGAGGCTGTGTATCTTTGGCAGAATATCACAGAAGTGATGCTGTGTTGTTCTTATTGTATCCTCTCAGATGACACATGATTTTAATTTGTTTCATTATTGGTGATATTAATGTTGATCACTTGATTAAGAGGTCAACCAGGTTTTTCCACTTTAAAGTTACTGTTTTATATGGGGAGACATTTGAGACTATTCAATTATCATGCTTCTCATGAAACTTTCAGTTTATTCTCTCTATATTATTAATAGAGTCATATATTTTTATTTTACTCGATGGCTTATTATATTAGGTATCTTTTGCCGCATACCAAATTACCACAAATTTAGTGGCTAATAATAACATGCAACACACATTTATTATCTTGCAGTTCCTTTGGGTCAGGAGCCTGGCCATGGCTGACCCAAATCCTTTGCTTCAACATCTCTCATGAGGCTGTAATCAAGGGGTAGGCCAGGGCTGAGGTCTCATTTGAAAGCGTGATTGAGGAGAGATCCACTTGCAAGCTTACATGTTTTTTGGTTTTTGTTACATGTCGTCGTTGTTTGTTTGTTTGTTTGTTGCAGAATGCCTTTCTTTAAGGGCTGTTGGACTGAGAGTCTCAATTCCTAGCTGGCTGTTGGTAGGAGGCCATCCTCAGTTCTTTGCCATGTGGACTACTTGCTTCATTAATACATCCAAGCCAAGAAGGCAGTAGTGTCTGTTAGTAAGATGGAAGTTACTGTTTTATGTAACTTAGAAGGTATTAGGCTGTCCCATACTTAAGGGCATCGATAGGATTACACAAGGGTTGTGAATGCCAAGAAGTAGGGATCATTAGGGAGTATGTTACATTTTGCCTACCACAGTTATAATCCACTATTATCATTATTTTGATATCTGATTTGTCTCAAATTTATCCTGTGAGAGCATTTCATAGTGGCCCCATGTCATTTTGCGATGTTTCCGTTATCCTTTGAGTACCATGAGAAAATGTTCTTTGCTCATCTTAAACTTTTTCCTGCCCGAGTCCTGGATTCAGCCATTGTTCTAAGCAGCTTGGAGAGTGATATTTAGGATCGTTAAATGTATTCATTGCTATTAGGGGGTTACAGTTAGTGAGCCTTCTCAAATGATAGAACGGGGGTGTGTTTTTGTGTACAGGTATCTCCTGCTTCATATCATTTTGCTTTTATAAAAGACCTACATTAGTACCTGTTTTCACTAACCAAAAGAAATATGAAGGAGATTCTCACTTTTATGAAAAAAGGAGACAAGTAAAAGTAGCATTCGGTATTTGTTTTGCTGTCAATTGTGGTAGAGGGAGCGTACTATTCCCTGGAGCAGTAAGAGTGGCACTGTCATGCTCCTTCTCCAAGAATTATACTCAGCATCTCAGCATCAAGCCTCCATAGCTTTATGAACATCTTTGCTTTATCTCCTTTTTTTTTTTAATTTTTTTTTAAATTTTTTACATTTATTTATTTTTGAGAAACAGAGTGAGACAAAGCGTGAGCAGGGGAAGGGCAGAGAGAGAAGGAGACACAGAATCCGAAGCAGGCTCCAGGCTCTGAGCAAGAGGTCAGCACAGAGCCTGATGCGGGGCTCGAAACCACGAACTGCGAGATCATGACCTGAGCCGAAGTCGGATGCTCAACCGACTGAGCCACCCAGGCGCCCCTTAAATTTTTTTTTTTAACGTTTATTTAACCTGAGCTGAAGTCGGACGCTTAGCCGACTGAGCCACCCAGGCGCCCCTGCTTTATCTCCTTTTATTTTGTGTGTCCATTAGCAAGATGTGCTGTGAGGTATCAGAAGATCCTAGGAGAGGTTATTTTTTTTTGGGTCTGGGAACACTAAAAATGTTTCCATATAAATTCATGGTAATTCTTTCCTTGCTTTATGCCATTTTAGCTTACGAAAGGTTTCATAGGAACACTCTACTTTTGGATAGCAGTGGAAACCTGTATCTGTAATGTGTATGTATGTACACATACATATATATCATTTACCTAGAAATTTCTCCATGTACTGTAAGCTTTGAGCTCACAATATCTTTAATTGTAGTTCAGCAACATAGCATTCATTCAGTTTTTCTTTTCTGTATCTTGTAACTTTATGAGAAATCTTGCTTCTATCCTCAGTATTTGATCTACCCCCTTATTTGATCAATCCTCCTATATAACTCATCTCCCGTTGCTAGTAGAAGGCTCTTCATTCCCTACCTCATATTCTGTGTGGATGTTTTCCTTACTCTTTAGGTTTCTGATTATTTGCATTGGGCTCCTCTCCCATTGGGTCTGAAACACTGTTTTGGGCCACTGCCCCTCCACCCTGCTTATCCCACTGGGTCTGAAACTCAGTGTTGGGCCAATATCCCTCCACTCTCAATGAATGTCTTCTGTTCACTTTGGGAACCCTTGCTGCCCTGCCTTCCTGCCCTGCCCTGCTCCATCACATCCCTCATCATCCTGCTCCTGCCATTCTGGTCCCCCATGTGGAAGCCTTTCTCAGTCCCCTAGGGTGTGGTACCCCCTGCCAGGCCACCGTCTTGTGCATATTTTTTCCCTCACCCAGCTTGAGCTCTGAAACTGTGGCAGGCCTCTAACCCCTCAGAGACACCTTTCTCATACTACTTGGACTCCAAAAGCCTGTATCGGGTCACTACAGCTACCACTTCTACCACTCAGCGGGATGCCCACTTAGCCTGTTCTTACTTAATGGCTGTTGAATTGAATTTTTCAAGTAGGAAAGGAGACAAGGAAAGAGGAATAAAATTTTATTTAAAAAAACCTCACTAGTATTTTTACAGCAAATGCTTTTAACCTAGTGCTTATGTAGAACTCAGTGATTCCCACATCTATGTAATCTTTACACGTTTATATCCAAGCTTTCATGCTAAATTTTTACATACTAGAGGTGTATTATCATGTCAAATTAATGATTTCTGAGCTTATCTAGCTCACTTTCCTCCTGCCTTGTCCAACAGTGCTTCTTGGACTTCTAGTCCTTCAAATTTGAAATCTTACAGTCATTTCTGACTGTACTCCTTCTTTCCTTATAGTCGGTCATTAAATCCTGTTGATTTTTCTTTTGATGTACATTTATCTTCTCCATGGCCATTACTTTGATGATTACAACAGCCTCCTGGGTGGGATTCCTTTTTAAGTGCCATTTTTATGTGGGACTATCCTAGGTACTAAAATACCTAGTTTTGAATCCCATTTTTACTGCTTGCTTGCTAGGTACCCATCAACTTTTGTTAATTTATTTAACCCCTCTGGATCTTATTTACCTTGCTAGATTGTTTTACAGGTAAGTAAGATAATGAATTGTGAAAGAGCTTTATCCAACACCAGTCTAGTAAGATCTTCCAGTCTAGTAAGATTGGTGTTAGTAAAGTAACCATTGTTATTTTATCAGTGTTTTTACTATTCCATAAGTAAAAAATGTTTCTTTCTCTGTGGTATGTAGGTGTCCATGATCTCTCACCATAAGCTCACATTTATTGAGTATCTGCTATGACCAGATACTGGAGATTAAAAAGAATATATATATATATATATATATATATATATATATGACTCATCTCTCTGAGGACTACAGGCTGATAGAGGAGCAAATATATAATTAAATTACATATAATAACAAGTGCTACAATAAAATTAAAGGCTGTGTCTGAAGTTTTCTAAATTTTAATTAAACTTATACAGCAGCTGTTGTCTAACACAATTTAATACATTCTTCTGTTTTTCCTGGCAGTTACTGTTTGTGTTGGTTAATTTATCTCCCTAAGATAGAGTGTAAACTACTTGAGAACAGGTCGTTGTTGTGGTGAATCTTTGGGTTTGGGTAGACAAACACATTAGGGTCTTATTTCTGTCATTGCCATGTAGTTACTGTAACTCTTCTGAACTCGAGTTTACTCTCGAGTTTAAGTGAAATATTAATAACCCTTTGACGTGGATTGTAGTCATTAAATGGTATAATGTATTTAAAGGGTCTAGCACAATTAATGCCTGATAAATTTTGGTTCTTCTCTTGTACTCTGTATGTATCCATTCTGGTAAAGAACAGTAAGTATTTGATTGACGGATTAATTTATTGATTCTATGGTCTGCGGTTCGCAATGGCTTCCCAGAACATTTTGAAATGCAAGTGACATTCATGGAATTCTGTTCTTAGTAATGATGCCAATTTATATGTTTTTTCTTTTGTACTCTTATTTTAATTTTAATTTTATCACAACCTTGTGCAATAAGGCTAGGCAGATATGACTATCCTATGTGACATGTAGAGTTTCATTTTTAAAGTGAGTGAACTAAATGGGGATTCTTAAGAGGCAGTCATTGAATTTGTATAGGTAGATTCTGAATCTATTACATGGCCTATGGAATACTGTAGTTCTCTTGGCCTGACTTTTTAGTTGATATAGTAGTGAAAAGGGAATTCTTCTATTCCATGGCTTAAGGATACACAAACTCTCAATGCAGCAATCTTTTTATTGTTGATTATTATAGCTTCTATTACTCCTAGAAGTTGACCAACAGGGACCTGAGTTTAGGAGATTTTGTCATTCAGCTTTCATATAGTAAATGCTGAGGCCAGCCCTTTGCCTGCAGGGCTCTCTATCAGTGAAGAGGAACTGTGACTTTTCTCTAGGCAGCCAAGTAGGGGGAGGAGTCAAGGTTTTCAGTTTTTCTGTGAAAATGAATTTGTACTGTTGAACCTGAAGGGCACTCGGTAGTATATTCTTCTTGAAGCACTGGAGGCCCTTTGTTGCAACATTTCAATCTCTTTCTGATTCTTCCAAGTAGTAGAAAACATGTTCAAGGATTTTTTAAAATGCTGTGTCTGCTTTTCAAAAGCTGGTAAACTTAGTTGGATAACAGAATTCAGTTGTAATTATTATGGCCTTCAACTTTCTTTGATTTTGCAGAGTAGAGTTAGTTGGAATGAGGTTAAATGGAGAAAGCTGAAGAGACAAACATGTGCTGTGTAGGACTGGATTTGTATAGGATGAAGGCACACGTATGATCTAAACTGTTGTATCTTTTGAGATTGCATAGGAGTAACATTTAAGGAGTAGGTCATTCACAAGCTCTTTAACAGTTAACAGAAATTAAATATTTAAATGTGAGGATGTAGTTGCTAGATTGCAGTTCTAAATTATTAGAACCTGCTTTTTTTTTTTTTTTTTTTTTAAGTTTATTTTGAGAGAGACAGAGAGAGCGCAAGTGGGGAAGGGGCAGAGAGCAAAGGAGAGAGAATCCCAAGCAGGCTCTGAGCAGCCAGTCCACAGAGCCCGATGTGGAGCTCTCACTCATGAAACCCTGAGATCATGACCTGAGCCAAAATCAAGAGTCAGATGCCTCATTGACTGAGCCACCCAGATGTCTCTAGAACCTGCCTTTTTGTTTTTTAATGTTTACTTTTGAGAGAGAGAGAGAGAGCGCGCGCGTGGGTGTGCAAGCGCAGGAGACACAGGATCTGAAGCAGGCTCCAGGCTCTGAGCTGTCAGCACAGAGCCTGACACGGGGCTCAAACTCAGGAACGGTGAGATCATGACCTGAGCCTAAGTCAGACAATTAACCAACTGAGCTACCCAGGTGCCCCACGAATCTGCTTTTTTTAATTAAAAATTTTTTTTAATTAATGTAGAGAGAAAACCTTAGAAATTTAAATATTTTGTAGCCTAAACTTCAAGTAGAAAACTATTTGTGCTCTTCGGGGTTTTAAAGGTAAGCTTTAAAGGGGATTATATATTAAACATTGAAGGACAAAAGAAGTCTTAGGTCTTTGTCAGAAATTAACCAATCAGGATGGCCCTGAATTATATAGAATACATAAGAATAGTAACCAAAGTGACACTCCTTTCCACCTGTTACTTACTTACTTACTTCCACCTGTTACCCAAATTTCTTTTGATTTCCCCCTTCATTTAGAAAATACTCCTAAATGTGAAGATAGAAGGGAAAGAGGTAGAGTAGAAGTTACAGCCTATTCCATTAATTTTGTGATTATATTTTTTTCCCTCAATGTTTTTAAGTGGCATTTACCAGTATGGGTAAGATTAATTGTTATAATACAAACCAATTTTCAAATTGGTTTTTAAATTGAGCTATAATGTATAAAATCTTATGATAATGCTCAGATCTGACTATATGCAAGTGTAGTTTTCATACCCATACCAATTGTCTTGTAATAATGGAAAATGCATCCTCTGCGTGGTGTTTGCAAGTTAATGCTGCTTTAGAAATCATCCCAGTATATCTAGTGGCTTTTCTGGGTGTCTTTGTTTCATTATTGATTATAATTTTATTTTGAAATTTTAGTTTAAAGGGATGGGGTAAGTCCTTTCAAATTCTTAGTTAGGAGTTTCGATGGAGGATAGGGATGAATGAATAAGGAAGAGTGTTAGAATGAGTAATAGTAAGGAAGTTACAATAATTAATCAAGGACATACTGCAAAAATAACCCAGGATCTAATATAAAATGAAGGAGACAAAACATTACAAAAAGAGTGCCTTAAAAACTTACCAGGGAGTGTTCACAAATACAAACAAATATGCATAGTTAATAAAAAGGAAGTGATCATGCAGATGGCTTCAGTGTGGCATAAAGCGCATGAGCCGTATACCTCTTACGAAGGGAAGTAAAGCTGTCTTCCAGTGCTTACTGCTTTTTCGTTCTACCATTTCCTTTTTCCTCTACTGTATTTTCATTCGCTCTTTTTTATTCTCCCTTACTCTACCAGTTTTCTGAAATTCAGTCCCTTCTCCAGGATGAGATTTTCTTTTCTACCTGGCATACATAGAACTTTAACCAATTGCTTTATAATGTGCAGTGTCTCTCGTTAACCATGAGAGAAACTCTCAACTCTCAAAAACAAGTTTTTGGATTTTTGTGGTTTTGTTTCTTACATTAAAGATTTTAAACATAGAATAATTTAAGTTTGACAGAATGTCACTAGAATGGATTTTTGTCTCTTGTTCATTGTTCTATCCCTGGTCTCTAGAACAGTACAAAGAAAATGCTCAATAAATCTTTGTTGAATAAATGACTAAAAAATTAGACTTACAAGTTTTTTTAAAAAATTTATTTTTTTAAGTAATCTCTATGCCCAACATGGGGCTTGAACTCACAACCCTGAGATCAAGAGTTGCATGATCTTCCAACTAAGCCAGCCAGGTACCCCTAGACTTAGACATTTTTTTTAACTTTTTTTTTTTTTAATGTTTATTTCTTTATTTTGAGAGAGAGAGAGAGAACATGAGCAGGGGAGGGACAGAGAGAGAGAGGGAGAGAAGAAATCCCAAGCAGGGCTCCACACTCAGCATCGAGCCTGACGTGGTGCTCAATCCCATGACCTTGAGATCATGACCTAAGCTGAAATCAAGATTTGGATTCTTAACCAGCTGAGCCACCCAGACACCTCTGACTTAGAATTTTTTTAAAAAAATGTTTATTTTTGAGAGAGTGAGCGAGCAGCGGAGGGGCAGAGAGAGAAGGAGAGAGAGAATCTGAAGCAGGCGCTGCACTATCAGTGCAGAGCCCCGTGCGGGACTTGAATTCACGAACTGTGAGATAATGACCTAAGTTGAAATCAAGAGTTGGACACTCAACCAGTGACTGAGCCACCCAGGTGCCCCTAGACTTAGAAATTTTTCAACATCATTTATTTAAAAAAACACTTTAGCGAAGAACTTTATAACCTCTGTGGTAGAGCAGTAATATGAAAACAGCGATTCTCAGGGAGAAAGAAACTTTTTTTGTCCTGCTCCCCCTTAATCTCTTCTCCCTATTGCCTTCTGACAATATGAGAATCTCTGCTACTGAGACCTACTGAATGAGACTGCAATTAGTATAAATAGTTCTAAGGAGAGCTGAAGTAAATGGGAGATGTACATTGGTAGGGTGAAAGGGAGAAGGAAATTACAGGTTCAGAGGATGGGAGTAAGATGGATATTTGAACAAAATATCAAGTTAGTTATTAGCTAGAGTGCCAGGGCCAATTGGAAGGACAGAGAAAGTGTTAATGTAGGCAGTAGGGAAAGATCAGATCAATAGAGTGCTTGGGTTTACAGTAGATAGAGGGAGCCATTATGAATTATTGGCGAGAGTGACACGATAGTAAGGTGAACACAATTATTCTACTTAGTTGCTCTTCATAAAATGAATGGATTATAGCTTGTGGTGAAGGAACATTGGGAACAGTGAACAAAGTCAGGAGATTGTTGTAGTAGTTGAAAGCAGCGTAGCTATTTTGGTTGGTGTGTTATCCAGTGATGCCTTTAGCAGATACCCTTCTTTGAAGTCTCATGTCTCCACATTATGACCTAGGGATGGATGGAGGGAGGCAGGGCACTTAAAAAGCAATAGGCCAGTTTTCCAGTACCTACTTCTCTGCTTTCTAAATTCATGATCATGAATAAATACTTCAATTTTTCCTGGGTATCAGTCACCTTAATTGTAAAATGAGGAAATAATGACCTGAAAGCAGGATCTAGACCAGATGATTTTTTGGAGTCGTTTTCATTGCACACTTCTTATATCAATTATAGGGAGTGTGAGCAATAAATACTATGTTTTGTTTCCTAATATTAATTCCTACAACTAGGGTATTTTAAGAATAAAAAAGTCCTGGGCACCTGGGTGACTCAGTTGGTTGGGCATCCAACTTCAGCTCAGGTCATGATCTTGCTGTTCATGAGTTCGAGCCCCACGTCAGGCTCTGTGCTGATAGCTCAGAGCCTGGAGCCTGCTTCGGATTCTGTGTCTCCCTCTCTCTCTGTCCCTCCCCTGCTCATGCTCTGTCTCCTCTCTCTCTCTTTTTGAAAATAGATAAACATTAAAAAAAAAAAAGAAAAAGTCCCATGATACTAAATATTTCAAAAGTTATAATTTCAAGTTTAATATTATGTGTATTGACTGCTATATTTTAAAATATGTATTCCTGTTTTTACATATGATCAGGTGTTTAGTTTTTTTAGTACTATTAGATTGTAATAGCACCCAAGTTGATGGACCAAACCTCCGGTGAGGATACATTTAGAGAAACTTGAAGCATGTAAAAATTCTTTTAAAAGATATATTATTTTATAAGATTATAGGAGCAGTAATACTGATAGTGTTTAATTAATGTTACTAAAAATCATATCTGCTCTTTTTTGCTACTGAATACACTGTGTATATTTATACTCACACATATCTTTCTGTTTAGGAGGTTTTAATACCAGTAACTTTTTTGGGTTCTTTCTCTTTTTCTCTTTCTTTCTCTTTTTCCATCCTGTCTCTCTTCCTTTGTTGTTTTCCCTTCTGTTTGAGTTGCCCCCCCCTCCCCGCCCCCCAATCCATCTGGAAAGATGAAGAGGCAGCTGCTATGGTAACTATGCATTTCGGTTAATGAATAGCAGACTAACAAGATACATAAAACATATGCAAACTGTGCAGAGTTGGTCGCTGTCAAAGCTGTGGGGGCATGATACTTTCTCTTTTCCTCCTCCCCACCTTCTAAAAAACACCAACTTTTCTCTTGTATTTTATTTTCTAATTTACCATTCCTGATAATGAAATGCTACCATGAAGGGTTCCTTTTGCTGCTTAGTCTGTGCAGTATTTCACCCTGTGGTGAATTTATGGGAGATGGGTTGAGGTGTAGAGAGAAAAAGAATTGATTATTGGATTAAGAAGTAGATTTCCTTTGGACTCCTACGTAAAAGAACAGAGAAAAAATTTTCACTAGATATTTGTTTCTTTGATCTGTAACCTCCTTTCTTTCCCCTTGCCTTTTGGCCACTAGTGCCCCTTTTGAGGTTCTCTCTGGGGTTACAACTTGTAAGTAGTATGTTTCTTGAATATGTTTCTATCATAAAGGCCAGCTGCAACTGGAGTATTACATTCAGCCAAGCTTTGAAAATTCCTGTAATCTGTGCCATCCTGTCTCATACTGTCCCATCTCATAGTTGTCCTCTCTCTGCAGTGCTCTATGCCCAGGTCTCTGTGGCTGGGCTGCTCCAGCCTGGCGGACAGCATGCCTTCGCTGCGATGCCTGTATAACCCAGGGACTGGCGCACTCACAGCTTTCCAGGTACTTTCTCTGTCTCTGTGGGTTATTTGCGGGCATTAGTGTGTATGTCTGATTCATTAGCGTGTCCTCGTTCTTTCTTGTGCTCTACTTATGTTCACTTTCTCTCCTTCATATTGCCTGTATTTCACATCACTCAGTACTCTTTTAATTATTATTTTTTAATGTAGACCCAGACTATTCCACTCTTAAGACAATTTTATTATCGTGATTGGTTTGCCAGAATTGACATAGCACAACTTGACTGTTTTCATATCTAGTGGAAGTATGATAGTGAATTTTAAAGTAATTTCAACAAATAGTGTTTATTATGTAATGTTTGTTCTGGACCTACATAAAGCCAATTAATGTAATTGATTAATTAATTACAGCCAGTTGCCTGAACACGTTGTGTTTTTCTTATGATTACTAAAAATAAAAAGTGCTCTGTTCAGAGTGTCTCCTGGTTGCTATACAGCTATATATATATTTTGGGGTAAGATCTGTGTTTATTTATTTCTTGACTAACAAGTCTAGTTTCAAGGTGAAAAGGCCTTTTAAAGACCTTTGAGTAGAATATTTAGCTTGAAACAGTCCAGCTTGTCTTGCATGAACTGACAGATTCTAGTTCCCTTCAGCCTTTCTTAGAGAATAGCAGAACAGTTCTAGGATGTGAAAGAAATCTATAGAGAGAATGAAAAATTTGTAGAGAAAAAGGTAAGAAAGCACTTGATGCTCGTAGCTTACAAATCTGGGTACTGTATATTTTCTTGGTAGAAATGTTATCTATCCACCTCAGGTATTTGCAGTTTGTGTTTAGCATTTGATAGCAATACACAACAAGTTAGCTTTTGGTTTGCTTTTAACCTTTGTAGCTCATATTCTATTTAGAAGAATTTCAAAGGCAAGCTGTAAGTAAGCATCAGAATGCGTAGACTATCATCTTAGTTAGAAGAGACAAAGTTAAGTGTTCCACATTTTGGACTGTGCTGACAATTGCTAGTCTTTAATGATACAATTTTAGTGGTGATAATGCTAGATATTTGTATTTGTTCTTTGCAAAATAGAATATTAAACTTCCTTTGCTTGTCTTAGGAGATACAATATAGGAAAGTGCATAGGCCTTAAAATTAGTTAAATCAGGGCTTACATACTGTCTTTGTCACTAGTATGGTCTTGAGCAAGCCATTTCACTCTAATCCTTGTGTTCCTCACCTGTAAACAGAGACTGCAGTAAAGGCATGCAGTAAATGGTTGCTGTTTTTATCATCTTCATCTTCATTATTATTAACATTACCGCTATTACTGTTAGAGAATGCTACTTTCCTATCAATTTATTTCAATATTCAATATTGTAAATTTTTTTTACTACATGTCATATTGATAAAGTTTCTGCTCTCGAGGAACTCCTGGTCTAACCTGTGGGTTTTTAATCTTGTTTGGGTTGTAATAAGTTTAGCCAAACTCCAAACTCCAAGAGAATAGTCACTGCAAGACTGCCCTCATTTCAGACACCAGTTGCAAGTTTAGGAGTCCCCTTGACCACATTCATGCTTGAGAATTCACTAAAAAGGACTCACAGAACTCACTGAAAGCTCTTAGAATTTATTACAGGGTGAGGAGACAGGTTAAAATTAACCAAAGAAAAGAGACACATAGGGCAGATTCAAGAGGGGACCAAATATAGAACTTCCTGTCATCATCTCCATGGATTCAGGAATGGCGTTACTGCCTCCTGGCCACAGTATATGACAGTACAACACAGGGTATTACCAGCTAGGGAAATTTACCCAAGTCTTTGGTGTCTACAGTTTTGTTGGGGCTCAATTACAAACTGCCTGCATGGCTGACTGTTAGTCTCTAGCCCCTCCTGTAGGTCACACTAATGCTTTTTGCCTCAGTTTCCTCTCCGGATAGGAATTGATAAAGTATGGTTCAGAGCCCCCACTCTAAATCCCATTTGTCCAATGGCCAGAAGCCGCAGGAAGAAAGACACTTCTGTTAGGTAAGAAGTTCCAGAAGCCTAGATACCACTTCCCGATAGCCAAAGGAAAAGGCCATGCCTATCTTTGGTAGGGTTAATCCTTCACTACACAGGTGTTACGGACTACTTTGAGAATCTAATGAGCACTATTGACCTTGGGAAAAACTGCATATGGCACATAGGCAAAATTTTATCTAATAGTTTTGTGTATGATTATTATATTTATATTAAATCATATAACTCTCAAAGTATTAACTCCCAAACTGAAAAATCCTATCACAGAAATATAGAGGAGCTGTAAGAATACATAAAAGAGGAACTTGATCTAACCTGAGGGTGAGGGTAAGGAAAATCAGGTAATGTTTGATTGAGTTAAGGTCTAAAGGGTGAGTAGGAATTAACTAGGCAAAAGAGGGGAGGGGAACACATTTCAGGCTTAAGGAAGAGGCAATGCAAAGGCTCTGGGGACTGGTGGAGCTTGTTGCATGTAAGGCCTCTACTGAAAAAAACACTATTATTTTAGAGAATGAGGAGAATGGAGCTAGGAAAGACTGGGAAGTTTGATCATGCAGGATTTGTGGGCCAGGTTAGTCTTGATGCTAAGAAGAGCAGTAAGCTGTCGAAAGGACTTAAACACAAGTTTTGATTTCCATTTAGATGTATTAACTCTAGCTATCACAAGGATGATTTCAGTAATTGAAGAGACAGATTGTGGTCGTTTGGTTCTGGTCTGGAACTCCTTTGCATTCTAAAAAATTATTGAGGCCAGCAGAATGCTTTTGTTTATGTGGGTTATATGTACTGATAGTCACTATTTGAAATTAGAACTGAGAAAAAATTTAAGTATTAACTTATTAAAGTATCTGTAAATAAATCCATTACATGCTAGTGCAAATAATGTCTGGATTAATGAAAGGCAGCTGGATTCTCATTTCTGTTTCTGCAATTTGTTGTGTTGTGGTGTTTTGGTCGAAATATATGAAGTATCCAGCCTTATACAGATACATAGTTTAAAAAGAGAGGGGTGCTTTAATACCCTTTTCAGTTAGTAATTTCTTTATTATTTTTTTATGTTTTTTTTTTCTTTGTTTGTTTTTGTTTTTGACAGAGAGCGAGCAGGGGAGGAGCAGAGAGAGAGAGAGGGAAACCCAAAATCCGCAGCAGGCTCTAGGCTCTGTGCTGACTCATGGATCATGAGATCATGACCTGAGCTGAAGTCAGACGCTTTACCAACTGAGCCACCCAGGCACCCCAGTTAGTTGTAATTTCTTAAAGATGAGTTACAGTATAGAATCTGAAACGTACACACTTTTTGTGTTCTGTTACATTAAGATGCATTGGTCTCAATCTTTTCAACAAATCATGCTGGAACAATTGGACATCTATGTGCAAAATAATGAACCTCGACTGTTACATTGCACCATATATAAAAATTAACTCAAATTGGATCATAGACCTATATATAAGCTAAAATTACAAAACTAATAGGAAAAAATGAGGGAGAAAAAAGTCATTGTGACTTTGGGTTGGGCAAACACAGTGAGATACTACTGCATTATTACCACATGCCTCTTCTCACCCTGGATGTAGGGATTGGGAATTCAGTAGACCCTAGGTTTAGACCCACATCCTAGTTTAATATGAGAGATGTTGGGCTAGAAAATTCCTTGAAAGCAGAAGCAATCTTTTGTATTTATCAGTTGACCTTCACAGTGTTCTGTAGAGTGATTTTTAGTATTTGGGGGGATGATTTGAACTATATTAGACAGTGTTAAATAACATGCGATTAAAAATCGTGTAAGTTAGGGGCACCTGGGTGGCTCAGTCGGTTAAGCCTCCAACTTCAGCTCAGGTCATGATCTCACAGTTCATGAATTCGAGCCCCCTGTTGGGCTATGTGCTGACAGCTCAGAGCCTGAAGCCAGCTTCAGATTCTGTGTCTTCCTTTCTCTCTGCCCATCCCCTGTTCATTCATTCTCCCTTTCCCTCCCTCTCTCTGTCTCAAAAAATAAATAAACATTAAAAAAAATTTTTTAAAGCATATAAGTTAAAATCATCTGACTTGCACACCAAAATACCAAAAAAAATCAAATTTTCATTTTATCTAAAGCAGTCTTGAATCTCAGGTCAGGTAGGAAAGAATTCTGCAATTTACTGTCACTCTCAGGACTTTCTCTATTTGGTCTTTTTCTTTTTTGTTTTTTAAGATTTTATTTTTTAAGTAATCTCTGCCCCCAACATGGAGCTGGAACTCACAACCCCGAGATGAAAACTCACATGTTATACTGACTGAGCCAGCCAGGCGTCCCTTTCTGTTAGCTCTTAATTAAAAATCAACAAATATCTATTTAAAAAATATTTTTGTCTCCTTGTAAGTTGCCACTTCTAGAATATAATTGGAGGGATGTTGATTTAGTGATTTTGCTGGAAAAATCAGGAATAAATTGGGTGTATGGACCTTGAAGTATATTGCAGGAGTGAAATTGTGTGGCACAGGCAGAAAAGAGGTGCTTAAGAAACATTTTAGAAAAGCAGGCCAAAGGCTATTTTGTAGTGTTGTGGTTATGAGCTTGGGCCTTGGTGTCAGACTGCTTGAGACTTGTGCTTGGCTCTGTCTGTGTGTGACCTTGGGCAAGTGCTTGACCTCTCTATACCTCAGTTTTTTAAATCTGTAAAATGGGGATAATAATAGTACTTATCTCATACAGTTGTTAACATTAAATGAGTTATGTTAAGTCCTTAGAACAGTGTCTGGCACATGAATGAGTTTTATATTATTGGGAAAATGTACAGAAGAATAGGTTTGGAGACTTTCAGCAAACACTGTTTTCACCTTGTTATAAAGCAATATACTGTTCAATAAATTCTTATTTTTTTTTCATTCCTTATGCCCAATTTTGTATCATAGGGAGCCTACTCTTGGTTCAGGTATTGATGAAAAAATTTTGCTTTTCTCAATATTACTGTAGGTGTGAATGTTTATTTTTCTTATTATGTCTTACATAGCAAAAATGGAAGACATGAGCTTATATACCAGTTTTATTCTATTAATTCAATAATTCTATGACAGGGTCAGTGTGCACAGATGCTCAATATTACTGGCTGACAAATTAGCAAGATGCAGGATTTAAGCCTTTTCTGTTCCTACTAGAATAAAACAATCCTAGTACATTTACATCTTTCTGGTTTGGGTTTTATTTTACTTATTTAGATTTTTATTAATGTAAAATTTACACACAAATCTGAAGTGTACTGAGTTTGACATTTATACATTTATGTAACCTCATTCTCAAGACATAGAATATTTGCATAATCTGAGAAAGTTTCTTTGTATCCCCTTCCAGTTAGTACTCATCCCCCCTATGCAATTACTGTTCTGATTTGCCACTAAGATTTTTTTTCCTGTTCTTCAGCTTCATATAAATGCACTCATATAGCATACATTGTTTTGTGTCTTTTTTCTTTTGACCAATATGTTTTTGACATTTGTCCATTTTGTTGTTTATCAGTAATTTATTCTTTTTTATTGCTGAATATGTTCTATTATATTACTGTACCACAATTTATCTGTTTATTGATAGACATTTAGATTATTTCCATTTTTTGACTACTATGTATAAAGCTGTATACAGTTTGTACAAGTCTTTTTGTGGACATGTGTCTTTATTTCTCTTGGTAAGTGCCTAAGAATGTAATTGCTGGGTCGGGACACCTGGGTGACTCAGTTTGTTCAGTGTCCAACTTCAGCTCAGGTCATGATCTCACGGTTCATGAGTTCAGGCCCCACATCGGGCTCACTGCTGTCAGCCTGTTAGCACAGAGCCCATTTGGGATCCTCTGTCCCCTTCTCTCTACCCCTCCCTCACCTGCGCTTTCCCAAAAATAAATAAATATTTCTAAAAAAAGAATGTAATTGCTATGTCATAAAATAAAGCATTTTTTTTTAATTTTTTTTCAACGTTTATTTATTTTTGGGACAGAGAGAGACAGAGCATGAACGGGGGAGGGGCAGAGAGAGAGGGAGACACAGAATCGGAAACAGGCTCCAGGCTCCGAGCCATCAGCCCAGAGCCCGACGCGGGGCTCGAACTCACGGACCGCGAGATCGTGACCTGGCTGAAGTCGGACGCTTAACCAACTGCGCCACCCAGGCGCCCCAATAAAGCATATTTTTAACTTTAAAAGAGACAGTCAAATGGAAACAGCCCAACTGTCCATCAACTGATGAATGGATAAAGAAGATATGGTATGTATGTGTATATATTTGTGTGTGTGTGTGTGTGTGCGTGTGCGCGCGCACACACACAATGGAATATTACTCAGCCATAAAAAAGAATGAAATCTTGCCATTTGCAATGATGTGGATGGAGCTAAAGGCTAGAGAGTATTATGCTAAGCAAACTAAGTCAGAGAAAGACAAATACCATATGATTTCACTCATGTGGAATTTAAGAAACAAACGAACAAAGCAGCAAGAAAAAAAGAGAGGCTAACCAAGAAACAGACTCTTAAGTATACAAAGAGAACAAACTGATGGTTACCAGAGGGGAAGTGGATGTGGGAGATGGGTTGAATAGGTGATGGGGATTAAGGAGTGGTGTATGGAAATGTTGAATCACCATTACATCTGAAACTAATATTACAATGTATGTTAACTAACTGGAATTTAAATTTTAAAACTTAAGAAGAGAGACAGCCAAATATTTCTTCAAAGTGATTATCCCCGAAGGAATACTCATTTTACTAATATTGCCAAATGTGTGTAACGAAGTGAGTTGGTAATAGCTTCATGATATTTTTTTTCTTTGAAATTATGTCATTTCTTTAGTAAGTTTGAAGTACCTGCAGAGTCAAAATTCAATGACAACAGAAGAAGAGCCTTGGAGTCATTATTTAGTTTGTTGGGTTATCTTCAGTAACTCATATGGAAATGGCAACATTGAGATGGTTTGATTATTAACATTTCACATCACACATTTTAAACTAGTCACAGAAAAGATTGTGAAAATATTGTTTAAATGGATTCTATGAGGACGTGGTTAATTTGAACATATTTTCATTTTCATCATTCCATTGGTTTGTCCTGGAAAGTATATGGATAATTAAGAGGATTTCTGTTGATTAACAGTGGATGTATTTCGTGGAATCGTTTGCTCATCCTCAGCAAGTGGTGATCTTATGATCTGATATTAAATGAAAATGAGCAGTAGAAAGAAAGTGCTTAAAAATAACTGAGTAATTAAGATTCTTTATTTTCTTTAGACATTGAAAGAGAAGAGAAATTGTAACATTAAGAATATAACTAGATTTATATGACCTTACAGTATTTCAGGTGTCAAGTATAGCTATGATATTTTAGGGAAATCTTGAGCTAAATGTACCATATAATATTTTAATATCAGTAACAGTCCCTTGTCAAAGGTTGAAATTGTTTGGGGTTGACTTTAGGAGAGACAGTGTATTTTATTGTTTAAGAATATTTAGAGGTCTGGGGCACGTGGGTGACTCAATTGGTTGGGTGACTGACTTCAGCTCGGGTCATGATCTCACTGTTCATGGGTTGGAGTCCCGCGTCTGGCTCTGTGCTGACAGCTGAGAGCCTGGAGCCTGCTTCGGATTCTGTGTCTTCCTCTCTCTCTCTGCCCCTTCCCCACTCGCACCCTGTCTCTCAAAAATAAATAAACGTTAAAAAAAAAAAGAATATTTAGAGATCCACTAAATCTTACCATCTACCATGGAACATACTAGGAAAATTAAGCATTTTTCAAAATGTCCGTGTGTATGTATATGTATGTATGGAAGACTTCATTTTATAGTTGAGGTTAAATGGCAGTGTGGATTATCACCCTGAATGTAAACTGACATTCAAATCTGACCAGAAAATAACACCATAAGGAAAATTTTCCCATGACAAAAATGCTTACTAGCCCTAGGTGATGGCCTCCTCCACAGCATTGTATATGGATAATCTCAGTACAGCATAATTTCTGTATAATAAAGAATTTGGTTCTTTTTGTGCATATGTTGACATTTGACCTATGTTTATCCCAGCCATAGTCTTTGCATTAGGAGTTAGCATGTAGTGGCAAATAAAAAATGCTTTTATTTTGTGTGTGTGTGTGGCAGGGGTGGGGAGACACACATTTCCCCCTACTTATAAAACCAATTTATTGTTTGTTGTAGAACATATAAATTATTTGGTAAATATATAAACAAGAAAATATTGCCCATAATCCTTGCACTGTAAGATAATCATATGTTAGCTTCCTTCAGTTTGGAATGACCTCCATTTGTGGATATATGCACACAGGCATGTCTTGCAAATGCAGTTTAGCTTTAAAATATTTTTTATTCCATTTTATTGTAAAATTATAAAATACAAAAATTAAAATTTTAATATTGTAGAAAATACAGACAAGTAGAAATAAGAAAGGAAATGGTTTTCTTTTAATTTTTTTTTTTTATGTTTTATTTTTGAGAGAGAGAGAGAGACAATATGAGCAGGGGAGGGACAGAGAGAGGGAGACACAGAATCTGAAGACAGGCTCCAGGCTCTGAGCTAGCTGTCAGCACAGAGCAGAAAGGAAGTGAAATGTTTTTGTTTTTGTTTTTAATTTTTAAAATTTTTATTTACATCCAAATTAGTTAGCATATAGTGCAACAGTGATTTCAGGAGTAGATTTCCTTAATGCCCCTTACCCATTTAGCCCATCCCCCCTCCCCAAATCCCTCCAGTAACCCTGTTTGTTCTCCATATTTATGAGTCTCTTATGTTTTGTCCCCCTCCCTGGTTTTATATTATTTTTGCTTCCCTTTCCTTGTGTTCATCTGTTCTGTGTCTTAAAGTCCTCATATGAGTGAAGTTATATGATATTTGTCTTTCTCTGACTAATTTTGCTTAACATAATCCATGTTCCATCTTGCAAGTGGCAAGATTTCATTCTTTTTGATTGCTGAGTAATACTCCTTAGTATATGTATACCACATCTTCTTTATCCATCCGTCCATTGATGGACATTTGGGCTCTTTCCATACTTTGGCTATTGTTGATAGTGCTGCTATAAACATTGGGGTGCATGTGCCCCTTCGAAACAGCACACCTGTGTCCCTTGGATAAATACCTAGTAGTGCAATTACTGGGTCATAGGGTAGTTCTATTTTTAGTTTTTTGAGGAATCTCCATACTGTATTCCAGAGAAGCTGCACCAGTTTGCATTCCCACCAGCAGGGCAAAAGAGATCTTTCTCCGCATCCTCGCCAACATCTGTTGTTGCCTGAGTTGTTAATGTTAGCCATTCTGACAGGTGTGAGGTGGTATCTCATTGTGGTTTTGATTTTTATTTCCCTGATGATGAGTGATGTTGAGCATTTTTTCATGTGCCGGTCAGCCATCTGGATATCTTTTTTTGGAGAAGTGTACTATTCATGTCTTTTGCCCATTTCTTTACTAGATTATTTGTTTTTTGGGTGTTGAGTTTGATAAGTTCTTCATAGATTTTGGATACTAACCCTTTATGTGATATGTCGTTTGCAAATATCTTCTCCCATTCTGTTGGTTGCCTCTTAATTTTGCTGATTGTTTCCTTCACTCTGCAGAAGCTTTTTATTTTGATGAGGTCCCAATAGTTCATTTTTGCTTTTGTTTCCCTTGCCTCCAGAGACATGTTGAGTAAGAAGTTGCTGCGGCCAAGATCAAAGAGGTTTTTGCCTGCTTTTTCCTTGAGAATTTTGATGGCTTCTGGTCTTATATTTAGGTCTTTCATCCATTTTGAGTTTATTTTTGTGTGTGGTGTAAGAAAGTGGTCGAGTTCATTTTTCTGCTTATCGCTGTCCAGTTTTCCCAGCACCACTTGCTGAAGAGACTGTCTTTATTCCATTGGATATTCTTTCCTGCTTTGTCAAAGATTAGTTGGCCATAGGTTTGTGGGTCTATTTCTGGGTTCTCTATTCTATTTCATTGGTTTGAGTGTCTGTTTTTGTGCCACAGAAAAGAAATGTTTTTTTTTTTTTTTCAACATTTATTTATTTTTGGGACAGAGAGAGACAGAGCATGAACGGGGGAGGGGCAGAGAGAGAGGGAGACACAGAATCGGAAACAGGCTCCAGGCTCCGAGCCATCAGCCCAGAGCCTGACGCGGGGCTCGAACTCACGGACCGCGAGATCGTGACCTGGCTGAAGTCGGACGCTTAACCGACTGCGCCACCCAGGTGCCCCAAAAGAAATGTTTTAAGTGTCCTTGTGGATATTACCACTTTATTGAAACTAATACTTTCCAGATTTTAACTATGATGTCATATTCTTGTTCAAATTCTACATTTATCAGCTGGTTACATTGATTTTGGTCAGTTTTTATCTCATGGCCAGTTGCTTACATGTTTGTAAGTTGAACATAGTTTGAAGTTGGCTTAATAGATTGGCTTGCCACCACTTTCCTCTCATGTAATTCTTAGCCATTTCAAATTTACAGTTCTCCAAAAGTGCTATGTTCTCTTATATATATCTGTGTCTTTGCGTGTTCTGTTCTACCTGGAGAACCCTACAGAAAACACCTGTCCTCCCTAACTAACTCCTACCTCCCACGTTTATCTACCTGACTACTTACTAATCTTCATGATTCAACTCAAGTAGTTTTACCTCTAGGATAAAGGTCCTCACTGATCTTTTCACCCTCCCCCTTAATCTCGTTGGAGCATCTGTACCCAGGGCATACAATGGATACCTCTGTCATAGCACTGATAAGCTTTTGCAGTTGTTCCCTCACTAGACTGAGTTTCTTGAGAGTAGGATTATGTTCATTTCATATTTTCAATGTCAAGTACAGTGCTTGATACAAAGTATGTGCTTTAGGATTTTTTGCGGAACAAATGACTTAAATAATTTGAAGAAAACTATCAAATAACATATATAAAGTGGGAGAAGTGAAAGCATTGAATTGCCAGTGGTACCTACACATACATACACACTACTGTTGTGCATTCAGAAAGAAGTCATGATAATTAAACATTTCAAAGACCACACATTTACATGGAAAAAAGGAAAACACGCTGAATCTGATTTATGGGTAGTCTTCAAATTTTATACATTTGGCTTTCATACAACTCACACTATGATGATCCCCTCTGAATTGGATTTTGTATGCTGAATTTGGACTCTTGTTGATGAACAAATGCACATTTCCAGCTATTAAATAGTGGCACTGCCAATGCCAGCCAGTAAACAGTTTGGTTTCGATGATTCAACATCTTTATCAACACAGCAGTGTATGTTTGAACAATTATTTGACTATTTTATTGCATTTTATCCTTATTTTATGAAGAATAGACACTGGGAAAATTAAAATAATGATAGTAGTGATAAACAACAGTCTAGAGAAGGTAGAATTCATCAAGCATACTGAAAGTGACCCTTCAGGCTTGATGAGGCACAAAATTAAAGTACATGTGCAAGATGTTGGAAATATATTATTGAAGATCATTTCTTAAAAATAAAGTATAATTATAGATTTTAAAACATTTTAGCTAACATTGGAATTTACTGTTCAGCTTCTACCCTTTTCAAAGTTTGTATGAATTTCACTAAGAAAAGGAGAGATGAACTGAGTTTGCTGCATTTTACTCTATCCTGGAAATAGGTTTTCTTGGAGGAATCATTAGGACTGATTTGTCTTTTTAAAAAAATTTTGTTTTTTAATTTATTTTTGAGAGAGAGAGAGAGAAAGGAAGGGCGGGAGGGAGAGGTAGAGAGGGAGGGAGACACAGAATCCCAAACAGGCTCCAGGCTCTGAGCTGTCAGCACAGAGCTCGACGCGGGGCTCGAACTCACTCACAGACCGTGAGCTCTTGACCTGAGCTGAAGTCAGATGCTTAACCGACTGAGCCAGCCAGGTGCCCATGGATCGATTTGTCTTTTAAGATGCCCACTTTGGTTATTTAAATACTCCAGTTATTTCAAGTTTTGTTATAATAGATTCCTCCATTGCTGAGTATTTTGACATGCCTGTGATGCTGGTAATGTTCATTTACAGGCTAATGTGCAAAATTATCTAATGTTTAGAGTAAACCAAATCAAAATCATTTTATTGTGAGACAATCATTTCCTTTAAAAAAATTTTTTCCCTAATGGTTCTGAAAAATTAAACTCTTCATAAAGTGGGCTTACCCTTTATGTTAAATAATGTTGGATTTTCCCTAATTGCTCTAAATTCAACATGACCTCTAATGGCAGAAGGGAGAGTACAGGTACGCCAAGGGGCCTGGGGTTGCCTCAGTGTAAGAAGCACAGACTGGAGGAAGGAATTGATAAAACCTTTAAGGGTGATGGGAGCCTCTGTGGATGTACTGTCCTTATCAGACAAATTCTTGCTATGGGCAGTTAAGACTCACCTGTATCCTCTGAAGAAGTATGTATTACTTTCTTTATATTCCAAGATTACCTTCTTGTTATTCTCTTTTTTGTGCTGAGTAGAGGCCAGAGTATCACAGGAGTTCTTTCTCTGTTCTTCAGGAATCATTGTTGGTTGTTTTTTGACTACCACAGCTATTTGTACCTTCTTTCACTATTCTGCTTTATGTGGTAGTGTTTTATTGTCTTGCTGTCCTTCCTTGTGTTAGTTTCTAGACTTGGTATTTTATGTGGACTGTCAAGATATGCAGTCTTGGTACATAGGCAGCATTCAGGAAACTTTTTTTGTCATTTTTCATGAAGAGAGAAACCCAGGTTATTTATGACAGCCTCATGGTGGGGGGTGGAGGGGGGACCCATCTCTTTACTTGTTTAGCTGCATAGGCCTCTAAGAATTGCAATACTTTACTATTGGGAGGTGATACCCATGAGTTTTGTTTTTCCTGAGAGTGATGTTGAGTAGCTTTGAGATTTTCTATATTCTCTGTCCCAGCCCTCTGGAGACCAAGTCTGTTATATTTTGAAATAGTTATTTGGGTCTAGGATGTAGTACATCATTATGGAACAGCATGTTGCAGCGTACCTTCCCCTGTTGGGTTATCTGTCATCCGCCTTTTAAAGTTCTCAGGTGTACCATTCAAATCCTTAAGACCTTTGTTGCAAACCTAGTATCTGTGTCTTGATATGAATTAAATTGGAATTTTGTGTCCTGTAAAACTGACATTAAAAAAGAGTATATCCATTTTCTTATATGATCCTTCAGCAAAAAGTTCAGGTCTTAGCCTGATTTGGTTTAATTTTTTTGTGTTAGAGGTCATAAACAGAAAGGAAAAGAGTAAAGAGATAAGTACTTGTTTTGTTTTCATGTTTCACACACACATGAATATAGAGAGAGCACTATTTCCAACTAGTAAATATAAAGCTTTCATATAGCATGGAAAGTTTTATATTTGAATGAAAACACATGATCAGTTTTACTAAAAAATAGTTGCTATTGTTCATTGCAATTTCTACCCTTTGCATGAGCCATGTTTTTTGGGGGGAGTGCCTGTTTCTTAACATGTAATAAAACGTAAGGGAAATTTCTGGTATAATATTTGTATATTTCTCCTAGATTTTTAAATTGGCAGGTCATTAATTTTTTTAAGCATTTCAGTTGCAGCATAGTGCAGTCCTTTGGGGGGAATTGGTAAAATGAGGATAAAATGGGTACAGGATTCCAACAGCTTGAAAATAACACAGTATTTGACCAAAATCTCTTTTGTATTCCCTATTCTGGTTCTATTCCAGTAGTCCTGGAAATGTGCCTATGGACTATTTACAGTGAGATTATAAAACTGAATCATGATTTTGGCGAATAGAAGCCAGAGCATGTGGCTCCGGCACCCCAGCTGGCAGTAAGCTCTCCCTAGGTTTATGAATGTAGTTAGATGGCCCCCAACTGTTTACAAGACAGCAGAGGTGAGGTCTTTGATTGACAAGTCAGAAATGCATTATATCATTCTCTCTGCCAGTCTCTGGTTCATGCTGTTAAAAATGTCAGCCTCCAAGTTTGAATGGCAGCCTGAGGGCCTTAGAAGCTTTTTGTTTTCTGAGATGGAAACACAAATTGGATGTGTGCCTGAGCGCTTCATCCTGGGCTGTAATTTCATCTTTTAGCTAAGAACCACAAGGTACACGAGCAAAGCACCCTGTAAACAATAATACTGTGGAAAAAAAAATAAACAAGGTCGTGTTTCTGGTACGTTGATCCGATGGTGTCCTGACCTCTATCACGTTGAACATCTCCACTCTGATTGCTGTTCCCTTTGGCATTACAATGAGAGAAAGAGAGACTGACATAGGAGGAAAAGATTTAAAGTTGCAGTGTCGTTGCACATTCCTTGTATTGGCTATGAAATATTGAACTGTCAGAACGTGACACGTGGTTTTTTAAGCAACCTTTCTTGTTTGAGGTGTTTGCAGTTCATTCCTTTCTCCCCCATTTGTCTGCTCTCATTGATAGGGTTGGAGGTGGTTGCCTTAAATGCATGAAAAGGGACAATGTTAAAGAGAAGTGGTGCTGATGGAGCCAAATAAACAACACTGGAATAGAAGTGCCGCCTGTGAGGCATGGGCAAAAGCAGACTAAAGTTGGGTTAGCTCATTAATCTGGGGGTTTATGGAACACTGCATAAGGAAGTTTAGGAAGAATTGGTTTAGGTCTTGGTTCTATCTTTTTGGAGGCAGGAGGTTGGGAAGGCAGTAGTGGGTAAAGATAAGAGATGGGATAACATGGTTTGTTAAACTGATAGCCAACTACATAACAGTATTGTCAGTGAAGTCAGAATTAATGCAGCTATGTTATTTATTGCTCTAATTATCCACTGTCTTTAGGAAGTGGTTCATTATGAAAGGCTTAGAAGTTCAGTAAGAAAAATAGCGTTTTTTAATGTGCAAAATTCATATTTATTGTAAGGTTGATGATGACTAGGTCATATGGAAAGAACCATTATGTTTGTATTAGTACAACTTAATGGCACATGAATAGAAAATCTTGGTTGCAAAAGCCAAACCATAGTTTTCTTGGTAAATATTCTCTAGTTGTAGAATGTGTTTTCTATTGCTATTTGTTTTAAGATGCTATTTGTTTATCTTAAAACAACAAATATTTTTTTAAAAAATTTTCTTCTTAAGAAAACAGCACTGTTAATAGATGTGTGCTGTTATCTTAATCCATTTTGGGGCATAGACCTTACCAGTAAAGTTTTAAGTGAGAATGATATTTTGTAATTCTTCTGGAGAATGAAAAAGTAGGAGTTTGTGTTGAAAGTACTTGAATTAACACTATTGGGGTGTGTGTGTGTGTGTGTGTGTGTGTGTGTGTGTGTGTGTGTGTTTTAACATTATCGATGGTTTTAAAGGACATTTGTTTCGCTTAGCTCTCTCCATCTACAAATGTGAAAGGCAGGAGAGCTGCTCTGTATCACGAATACATAGTGAAATGCACTGGAAAAATGGTGGTAATCATTTTGGACATTTCTTAATTCCCTCCTTTGAGGTCATGCTGGAAAGAGAGGAGATAACAATTGTAAAATAACATCCTGCTCTCCTGTACCCAGAATTATGTTTTCACTTACAAAATACAGTGCAAGACCAAAGGGAGAAACATTGAGAATTAATTACTGTTGTTTTAAGTATTGCTCTCTATTTTTAAAGCATAAATATTGATGTAGATATGCATTTCAGCTGTGATGTGAGAACCCACTCTCTTGACTCAGTTGGGACGGGGGGTTTCAAAAATCATTCTCACAGAAATTGATTTCTCATTGTCTGATTTCTTGAGGATTAATAAAAACAAACCATTCTGTTCAATGTGGGAAGAATAAGAGTTATGCAAGCGCTTATCAAAGAAATAAGGCTATAAATATGTACATTTATGAAATCTCCTAAATCTTAACACAGAGAAAGTGTGCAGAATTTCCTCTCTTGTTATATTATTAGTGCATCAATTACTGTGAAAATGCCTCCGCCCGTGGGCTTTTAAACAGTCACACCTCCATGATAATGATTAGCCTTACTACCTAAAGTCCAGGCTTGCCTCATGAGCAAAAATCAGTGTATTCATGGAATCTTAGAATTTCAGAATTGGGAGGGACATAGATGGACATTTTGTCACATAGAGGAATCCTTTATGAAATGTTTGTCACGGGGTCATGTAATCTCTGCTTGATCACAGCCGTTATTGGCAAGCTGGACTTGCTGAGGCATCTTGTTTTCTTCTTCACTGTTGGTTCTATAAGAAGGGGGTTCCCTCAAGAAGGAGTCAAACTTTTTGTTCACCTAGTGATGAGAAGTCTACCTTTCATAGTAATATAAAGGAATTATTTTCATGTTTGTATATTTGTGTTTGAGGATGGCTATCATGTTGCTTATATTTTCCGTTCCCAGGGTGAATATTCTTGGTTCTGTTAGGGTTTCTTTGGAAAATATCAGTATTCATACCTGTCATTTTCATAACCTCCTTTTTTGGTGGAGGGCGTTATCATTCTGGTTGTCTTTCCTTGTAAGTGCATTCCACCTTGACAGTGTCCTCATTACAATGTGGCATGCATAACTGGAGGTAGTGCTGCAAAAGTGTGTAATAGTGTAGTATACAGTGAAACATCTTGTTTTGAACGTGAAATTCAGAGTATGTAATTTAATTATTGCCGCCTAAAACTGAAATACTTCTGTAGGGGAGGGGATAGAAAAATCTCTAGGAACTTAGCCTGGGTTTGTTTCCTCACCTTTTCTTTGAAGCCAGAAAAACGTGTGTAAGCACTTTGACAAATGACATAATGTAGTGGCATATCTGAGTGGTACAGGTATTTTAAACCTACTCCAGTTCCTGAAGATGGTGAACATCTGCTTAGAGGTATTGTAGAGCTCCACAATGCACTAATTGAATTACTCTTTTCTGGAGTTGCCGACTGCACTAATTGAATTAGAATCTGTGTGTGTGTGTGTGTGTGTGTGTGTGTGTGTGTGTGTGTGTGTGTAGTGTGTGTGTAACTGAGATAGTTCTAGTCTTACCGGGAGAGACTGTGGGAGATATGACTGATGGTGTGTACTGTGCTGCTATCTAATGGCAGCCTATGGAACTACTCCATGGTCTCCTGGGAAGAGAGAACACAGTCTTCTGATCTGGTGTGACCTCAGTCTAACCCCGTCCTGTTTAGTTCAAAAGGTCTCAGGATGTATTTTTGTAATTCTAAATCTAAGAAGGAAGAATGTGATTAATTTCTCCATTAAAAATTAAGATAGGTTTTATTAGGCATACAATTTTTTTATGAAGTATTAAGTTGTAAATATTCAATTAAATTTAAGACTTCTCATCTCTAATTTAATGGGTGAAAACAGTTGCAAATGTACTGAGTCAGTGGATCATGTTCCTATTTTGCCTTCCATATGACACAAAAGAATTACCTTTTTGAAATGTCTTCGCATCACAGAAGGGAAGAGTGGCATAGGGTTTGGGTTCTTAACTAAAATCTCTTCCTGGTTGTCAAAATACCGATCAGTCAGTTTAGGAGTGTTAACACATTTTGTTATACGTGATTATGCTTTATAAAATTTTCAAAATTGTTATAGAGAAAAACATTTTAAGTGTAGCAGTATCAGATCAAGTTCCACAAATGTCTGTTCCTCTAGTTAATTTAAAATTTAACTGTACCATAAATTTGGGCAAATTTGAAATTCTCAGAAGTGAAATAGGTAATTCTTTCCTTTTCCTAAAAAAATAATTGAATGATTTTTGTAAAACATCATGAAAAGTATAATTCTATACAGCTTTAAAAGCAAACACACTGAATAGAACTCAGCATGAACTGTTCTTTTGATTCAGTTTAGCTCTAGGCATTCTAACTGTAAAATAGCCCCTACCAGAAAAATAAATATGTGTAATCCCCTGATTTGTAGAAAGTGTATGTGTGCATGTACCACTACTTTATGAATAGAGAATTGCTACTGGTTACCTTTCTGAGCATTTAAAATGATCTTTTAATTTTATTGTATGAAAGAGACAAAGTATTATAAAAGTTTTAATCTCTCCTATATAATCATCATTATTAAAATAAAAATATAAGTTTGAAATATTCTAATATTGTGTAGGCAAGTTTTTTATTGTAAGATGGAACTACATAGGGTTTTTGTACAAGTGGTTTTGATAAAAATGACTGAAGTATATGATGTGTGCTCTATATAGGCTGTAAGGGGAAAATGCATTTTGACATCATGTAGATCTAAAGCTTTAACAAACAATATTGCCATTCACAACTAGCCACAATCCCATTTAATTCATATATAGAGGGAGTACTTTCTGTGTGCCAGGTACTGTACAGAGAATTGGGCATAAATTAAGAGTCAGGCCCTGTCCTCAAGGAGCTTAGAGTCATTTATTAGACAGTTATGGAGAACCTATGTACCAGGGCACTATGCATATAATTTGAGGCATTGCTACTGTGAGCAACCATTAGTTGAATGCTTTTTTCCCTTTCATTGAGCTAGAGGCCTGGCATAATAGCAGCCCTAAGGAGCAGTACACTGATGTTCTCATCAGATATAACTCATCTCAGCCAAAAGAGTGATATGCATATTTCAGACTAGTCTGTCTCTTTAATGGCTTTCCCTTCTTCCTTTAGACACCTTCCAAGGGAGCAGTATTGTTTTTGGTAGTTTTACATACAGCTTAAAAAAGAGATGGGTAACATTTATTATAGTGCCTCCTGCTGGTAGAGCACAGATTTTCAATCCTTGTTTCCAGAGTTGGTAGTGCCCACTTGTGGTTTGGTAGTTAGGGCTTCTTCTAAGGCCACAAACGGGAAAGAGTCCATTGCATGCAAGGTATAAAATGCTTCTTTAAACAGTCTATTTCTAGAACCTAAATTGTCATGGGACCAGCTCTTCATATAAAAATTCATTGAAACCTGTTTTTCACAGAGTGTGGTAACTCCTTGCCATAGTGCTGTAGTGTTAAAATTCACATTGGCCAGGTTGTTCTGTAAATTAAACACTGACAGCTACCCTCAGGGGAACAGCCAATGTATTTATGATGATGTGCTGATTACACAAAATACACTGCAAGCAGAAAACAGCTGCAGAGAACAAACCTCTTAAAAAGAATACAATTACAAATAGCACCCTCAGTATTTCTAGTGGTGAGTGTAGAATACAGCATGCTAATGCAGGTTTCTTACTTAGTCTGCCTGAAAACAAAAAATCTGAAGGAGATAAGTTAAATTATGGTTGATTGCACATGCGGTGCCAACAGAGCAGTAAACAAATTTTGTTTCTGAAGAGTATAGGTACAAGTGTACAAATAGCAGGTGTATAGTAGCCTCCCCCCCCACCCCCGCCCCCGCCCCCGCTTTTGGTAGTAGGTTTCTCATATACAGTAGGGCATGGCCTTGTTTTAAGCATTCTGGACACTTGAAGGATATTACACAATGAATTGTGTTTTAAAAAATCCAGGAGAAATGCAATATGTTGGGATTGTAGATATCAACATTTCTTTTGAGATGCGGCTCAGTATTTTCACTGTTATTAATAGCTTTGAAGATGTTTACCTTTGGAATTAGTAAGAGGAACCATGACTCTGTATCTATGGTAAGGTCTTTGTACTTTCTTAGATTCTCTTTTTTTCAAGAATATGGTGTTTTAGGATACCGGAATGGCTGGGCGATTACATATTTTTAGGAGAATCCACTTTCAAGCGTGTCCCCTTTCATCCCTGCATGTTCCTGGTTACATGCAGACAAGTAAGAAGAAGATAAGAAAAAAATAGTTTTCCTTGTTTGAGATTCTGTTACAGTTTAGGGTTAGTATCTATAAAATATTTTAGCTGCTGGGCATGGTAGCTTCTGTTTAAATCAGTAGAAAATATGTTGATCTTCCAAGACATAAATTTACTCAAGCCAACTCTAAGGTAGGGGGACATAGTGATTGGAAACAGTTCACTTCACCCGCCTGAAACTAAGAATCAACTTTTCAGTATATGGATCACTGGTATGTAATAATCGACTATTATTGGTCTGTCTGTTGGTCTCTTTTTAAATCAGTTTGGAACCTCCTGGAGTTATTTTCTTGCTCTGCTGACATCAATCCCATGTGGCAGAGGAGTTGTATATAACCGGTTTGGTTTAATCAATAGAATAATTGATAAACCAGATAAGATTTAAACTGATTATAGCCCCCAACAGAATTCCCCAGAGGCCTTGGACTCTCTTAATTTTGACATGTGTGTTGTGTACCCTGAGGATGAAGTGCAGTTTGAATTATCTGTTTTTATTTGCTTAATGACGGGGAGGGTGTTAAAGTCAAATGTTTAATTAACCCAGCAATGGGCTGCGTTGTCACTTACACACAGCTGATTGAGATATCTCATGGAGAATACTGAATAGGAATGATAATGTGGCACTGGGACGGAAGATTGCTTTTTCAATCCATTTGCTGGGTCACTGCTTTGAATGTCTTATTGGATGAAAGGCATTCAGCCTGGAGAAAAAATTCAGCATTTAAGTACATTTTGTTCTCTTTCCCCCCCAGCCCCCTCCCTGCCCAGAAGTTAACTAAAACAGATATGTTCTAGGTTTAATAAGCCATTCATGTACTAGTAAGAGATCAGGGTAGTCAGTAGCCTCAAGCTACATAATTTCCTGTGGAAACGGAAAAATTCTACTAGCCTCCAAGGTATTCTAAATGTGAGCTCTTTTGTCCCTCACATGCCTTGTTCCTTGCCATTATTGTGTAGTTGTCTTTGGTTTCTTGTCTCTTGCCTTTTTCTGTTGTGTTTGCTTGATATGCAGCTACTCTAAGGCCATGGACAGATCCTTTTCTCCTAAAGAAGCATATTCTTCTGTACATTTTTGCCATTTCATGCTGCTGGCTTCTATTCAGTTATATTTCTGATCAAATATTGTAGTAAGATTGTTGAACTATTTAGAAAGATGAAAATGTGAGGCATAGAGATTCTTGTTCCTTTTGTTACTTCTATTATATAAACAGTTGGTTCCCGGTATATTTCATTTTGTTGAGAGGCAGTTTGCTTTCTGTATGGACTAAAAAACTAGGCCAGGAAAGATTCTAATAGCCACACACCATCAAAAATGCAGTCCAGGCAATTGGAGTTTTAATGACTTGCTGCCCTGACTAGCTTTATAATCAAATGTGAAATTCTTTGGAGGCATACTGAGCAAAACTTTAAAAAAATTTTATCATGACTTTCCTTCTTTGTGGTTCTTATGTTTCTTCCTTCTATCCCCTAAAGATCTAAACCAGGAATTTACTAATTTTTTTTCTTTGCTTTAGTCATTTGTATTCCACAGAGCACAATAGGGAGAAGGATACAAGATTGATTTTTTTTTATGTGTGTCCTCTTGAAAGCATAGTGTGGGGCATGACTACTTGGAGGCACGGGGTGGGGGGGGGAGCAGGGTGGGGGGAGCGGATTTACAAAGCAATAGAAGCATGCAGCTAGTTTTCAGGCGCAGGTTGGACTTTTGCGGGTCAAGGCAGACCAGACGAGTAGCTTATCTTGAGGGACGCAAGTAATAGACCAAATATAGAGCAGCTATTTCAGGAATCATGTAGGTCATTTAATTATCCATTATGATTGAGTGGCTAATGCTCTTTTGGCAATTACATGACCTCTGTTATTCTTGAAACCTTTCCAGGCCCTCGTGGGTCGAATGACCCACCAGTCAGTGCTTGCGGACTTCATTCCACTCAGAAGGAAAAGAGATGCTGGGAACTACTGGCATTTAGAAATGGCTATGCTTTCTTTACCAACCACTACCCAGAATGTCTTTGTACAGCAGTCAGTGATAGGCAACTGGTTTTGAAGTCAACTATTCCTTCATTGCCTTCATTGCAGGAGCAAGAGATCCATTGGTTTCCACAAGAGGGAATTGCGGCAAAACAAACTAAATACCGAGTTGGTTCTTAGGCTATTCACAGGTTCTGGGCTGTGAGAACAAGTACTAACGTGTTAAAACTAATGTTTGATATCTGTCAAACCAGTTATCCAATATGGAGGTCTAAAGTTAGTAAAGCGATTTTTTTTCATCCATAACACAACAAAATACTATTGATGATAATAATAACAGATTTTTAAAAATCATTGATTAAAACTAGTCCCATTTAAATTGGCTAATCATTATAATTTTTATCATTTTAGCATGATTATTTAATTAAATAAAAAGGCCATTTTAAAATGAGCTGCTGATCCAAGGTCGAATAATTCTGGAACATTTGGATTAATATTTCTCATGTGTTTTTTCTTTAATCAACAAAGGATCATTAATATTTGCAAAGAAAGCTCTTTACTTCTGCCAAATGATAGTAAAACTTACTTTTTCAATTTGTAGTGACTTTTCATGTAATTCTGAGAAAAGAAAATAATGTAGATTTGTTGTGACTCTTTAAGAACAGTTTTGGTATAGAAAGTAATGACACATAAACTGTTTGTAGGATTTGTCAGGAATGCATAAACAAAATTCTGTATACTTAACCAAATGGAAGATTTAAGGTATTTAATCATTCTCTAGTATTCCAATAATTGAAGACCATAGGCTTAAGAGAAATAGTTTTGTTAGAGAAACACACAAACATACCCTTTAAGTAGAAACCATTTGCATTGTTATATAAAAAAAAAAATCTGGAGAAAAAGAAAACTGTTTTTAAATTTGTTATACTTAAAGAGCATTGTTAAAACAACAGCAGCCAACCTACAAAGGTTGTTTATTCCTGGGGCGGTAAAATTAGCCATCTTTCCAAATAAATTTGTTAAAGTACTCCTGGTAGAACTCTGAAGTTAATCTGTTTTGGTTTTATTTTCATTTTGTTGTTTGATAATATTGACAAATGAAAAATTGAAGCCATGAATTGTTATTTATAACCTTTGACCCTTCAGAAATAGAAGACTTCTCACTTAAATTTTAAATCCTTTAGGCCAGTACTACCTTGGTATCTGGCTATTTAGAGGCCTATGAGAATATAGTCATTATAAATTATATTAGCTGTTTTCTGTTTAAAAACATATTTTCCCTTATTGTAGTTTTTTTTAAAAATTCTGTGGTGGAGATGAGCAGAAAATGAGAAAGCAGAATTTATAGTAAAAGCAAAAGTTACAGCTTCAAGCCGAGTATCCTGGATAAGGAGTGTAGTTAGTCTGTTTGGCATTTTAAGAAGAAAGCAAGAGATATAAAACAAAGTGTGATTTTTTTATTTATTGATATATTGCAGTTCTTTAAGGCATATCCTTCAAGTATATGTTGGCCTATGTTGGACCATGTTTTTCTACCCTTGGGAACCAAAAATCTATATAAGTCTATGTAAGAGGAGATGATATTTGTAATTTTAAAGACCTGAAAATTCGTTAAGACTTTGTATAATTAGTGGAAAAGTCCAGAGGATAATAAGCCCACAAAATAGTAATTTTTTAATAATAAGAAAAAAAGTAATTAAATAAGGGACAGTTCACAACTGAAATACATACCTGACACAAATCTTAACCTAGTCCAATCTGGTTTTTAGAAATTTACTTACTTACGTGGAAGGATTTCATTTTTACCCCACAATAGGTAGACATTGGGGATATTACAGTTTATCAACTTTAAAGAAGCCTTTAATTTTTTTTCATGATATTGTTGAATTGTAATCAAATGGGAACACCAAAACAGGGAAGACATCCAAGGTGACGAAAATCATTTAGCAGGAAAAAATCAGGAATAGGGATGAGAGAAATAACTAATCTGCAGACAGAAAGGATTTTGGCATACATCCTAAGGGTTCTATAGTTCTCAACCCCATTTTGAGAAATCAAAAAGATCTACAGAATGCAGATGTCTTTGAGTTACAAAAATAACCAGATGTGCTTATTAGTAGAAGCAAATGTTTGCCTCTTAATTCACCTAAAACTATATGCAGAGGATCTCTGGATGAAATATTGTGTAAATATGGCAGAAAAGAAAATTGTGGCATGAAAGGCTCTGCCCTAAACACATAATCAAAAAGGTAGTATCTTGAAAAGGAAAAAAAAAAAAACAAAACAACACCCATTCTTTAAGATCCATGTAGATTTTTTTTTTTTTTTTAAATTTTTTTTTTTTTTTTTTTTTTTAACGTTTATTTATTTTTGAGACAGAGAGAGACAGAGCATGAACAGGGGAGGGGCAGAGAGAGAGGGAGACACAGAGTCTGAAACAGGCTGCAGGCTCTGAGCGGTCAGCACAGAGCCTGATGCGGGGCTCGAACTCACGGACCATGAGATCATGACCTGAGCCGAAGTCGGACGCTTAACCGACCAAGCCACCCAGGCGCCCCAAGATCCATGTAGATTTAAAGGTAAAAGAGGTAAATTAAGCTAGAAACACTTTTGTTTCACATGGTAGGTGAGTTTGGTTTTATATTATTACATGTGTCTTTTTATCCCAAATCTTTGGTGAATTTTTGTTCACCTTACCATGCTTGTTTAGCTACTTCGTGTTTTGTCAATTGTATTTTAAACAGTGAAAGCATATGCATGAAACTCCTTTTTTTCCTGAATGAGAGTGATAGTTGTCTTAGTTCTGTCAAGAAAAACAATCTACAGTAGTATATAAATGCCCCCTTGTAAGCCTATTGGGATTTTTAAAAATATTAAGCCACATTGTTACAAGTAAATGCAGTTTTGTGACCTAATTGGGATGTTAAGCAGAATAAAATGAAAAAATAGGTGCTGGAAAGGTCAAGGTGTAAAGTTTTTGGTTTGTTTTTAAATCAAGCCTTTAGAATCAAAAACCTTTAGAGTTTAAATAGACTATTACTTCTGATGTGGAGCATATTAACATAATTACAAACTCTTTTATATACTCCTAGTCATTCTTAAGTTGAGGTTCAGCCTTTAAGTCACACAGCTGACTGTGTTGAGACTGCTGTGTGATAGCTCTTCTATTCACAAAACGTGTAAAACAAGTAACTGTTTCAGCTTTTTTTTTTTAATTCCCATGTGTATTGGCAGAAATTCATCCTTTTCCTATAGCTGTACATTTAATGGTGAAGTATTAAAATGCCATATTACAGTGTATTCTGTAACTTGAAAGTTAACAAAAGCATGCTTGTTCCTTCCTGCCCTTGCCTTGTCACTCCCTGGTGCAGCTCCTCGCTTCCATCCTTCTTATCGGAGTATCTCAGTGTTTAGTTGAGCTTGTTTATCTGAAAAGAGCAGGAGGCAGGCTTTTAGGGAGTAAGCTACATGTTCCAGTATAACAGGCACCAATGCTGTTTGACTTGAAAAACATTTGATCTCTTACATTAACAGCCCGTGTCACTGTAATAGAGACTACAGCTGGGCTGCTGCTCAGTTTTCTATTATTTTAGCTTTGAAATAACTGTTAGTGCTGCTCCAAAATCTCCGTGTTTAAAATTGTATGTTGGCTGTCCCCCCAGGACTCGTAAGTAAACAAGGTGATATGTGTGGCCAGGAGCATATTTTGTTAGCTTTGTTTTAAATAAGAATCTTCCCTATCTAAATATGGTGTTTGTCTGATCCCTCATAGTGTGCATGCTTTTGTAAATTTGTAGATCTAGCAGTATTGTAAAGCAGACTTTTGTTTGTTACTAATGCGTGAGCCTGATCAGTAACTATTAATTAGGAACTTTTTTCCCTCGAATTAATGAAGCATTTAGTTTTCTCATGAAGCTTAACTTCAAATATCCTGCACAATTTCCCTAAGTATAGCAGTAGTTGAAAATGGGTAAGCAAGAATTTAAGGGGTATGTTTGTTAGGCTTAAATATGCTTAGCTTTGTTTTAAAATATTCAGTTATTGGTCATTTCTGTGCCAGGAATACTCTGACAATTGGAATTAAAGTAGCAGTATTTAAAGAATAGAAAATCAAATTTGTAAATTCAGTTTGTTGTTTTCTTCCTTTTTTGAAGTACCTCTTATTTTAATAGTGGTAGAACGGCAGATTATAGTATTGGTGGAATGATAGCAATCTTACTCCTTTTCTTCCTTTCTGTATTTATTAAAAACCCAGTATGTTTTCCTCTTCTAATTATTTTCTGGTATCCTACAGAACTACCAAGCCACCCAACACTTTCTTTGAACTTAACCTAAAATGCATATATCAGCTAGCACAAGTATAATTGGTTGAAAGGCAGCCATCTATCTGGGAGTTCTTCTAAATACTGAATGTGTCATGTGCTTTGACAGGACATATCTGTAATATCTCTGAATACAGAAAGCACTTTCTGTGTTAGCTGTAGGTGTTAATGCAGTAGTGTGTTTTAAGAATGTGTGCAGTGCAAATTCAAGCTTGTGAGGTAATGACAAGTGTTTGCCTGCATAGACAATATATTTTTCCCCCTGAGGTCCCCACACACCTAGTTTCCCTCAAGCTCATCATCTCTGTCAGGTTAATCAATAGGCACCGTATGGCAGAGGGTCAGTAATCAGTGTCATCGTGCCTTTAAATCGTGTTGAAAATTTGCTTAAAGCCTGGGCCAATTAACATCGAGATGATGAATGGATGGGAAGATGGGAAGAGCCTGACGCTCAGGGGCTTTGTGAGGAGGAGATGCTCAGCTGTTGAGCAGCAGACACCAGCGAATAAAATCAGCCATTCATGTGAGCTCAGTCCACCCACTCTTAATGATAATGTCAATCTAGCAAAATATATACACATTGGAGTTGTCACGAGTTCATAAATCAAAGGAGTTTGTCAAAGGCATTCAGATTAACGAGGCAGCAGCAATAACAAGTCAAATTTGCATAGAGAATTGCTCGAATCTCAGTAAATTATGATCCTGTTTTTCATTTGATTATTTGCTAATGTCTCAAGAGGGAGAATGATTATATTAGCATGCAAAATCTACTCCAGAAGTAGAAATCTGAAGTATAGAAGACCAGCACACTATGACAATTAATCAGTTTCTGCATACTAGCATAAATGCACAAGGCCCAGAAATGAACTTCTTTTTTATTATTATTTCTCCTTGCTACTGATCCAAATGGTTCAGCTTGACAGAGACTTTATATTGCTTTAACAGTGTTCTGAATTGTGCCTGCAGGCAAGACATAGTTATGCAGCTATAACCAACCTATCCATCTGCCAACCAGATTGGAATTCTCCTATCCAAGGCTTCCATTAACCCCCACTGACAGCTCCAAACAGGATTAAGAATTTGGAAGCATAAAAAATAGTTGTTCTTTGCAAATATACACAATCCCTTTGCATTTTTAGAAAGGCTGCATCTGTAGTGTTTTATAATTAGTGCCGGACAGTGTCGCAGGGGAAAAAATCTAGTTGGTAGTTTTTTTTATTTCTCTCATAGGAAGTAAGACAGTACTAATGGAAATCCTGTGTGTTTGGTTGTCTGATAGTGCTTTCCATTATATTTGGTTCCTAGCACTGTGCTTGGATTGGTATATTACTAGAAAATACCACTTCTTGAAAGCTTTAACTGGAAGATCTTGTTGAAGTTTAGCAGGATGGGGAGGCTTTGATGTGGTTGTGGTTTAATCGAGTATGTCAAATGATAAACGTGCTGGAGAAGCAGTGTGCATGAAAACATGCCAGAGAATATTATCTTATGAGGACACTTCAGGTCCTCCCTAGAACTGGTCCTTGAATAGGATTCTTCAGTCAGCTTCTGAACTTAAATGACCTATGTTTTCCCCAATGTATCCTAGAAGGATTAATTAAAATTTGTTTAGATACACACACACATATTTTGGTTGTCACCTTTCACTAAAGGGTTTGAGTGGTTCTTATCCATGTAGTTAAATTAACCTTTAACCTTGTAGAATTGTTTCTGTTTTTGAGAATTGCAAATCATATATATTTGGAGGCTGTTCTTAGTTCCAAATGATATATTAAGTTAATGGGAAAAATATTAATTCAATTACTAATTTACCAATCAAGCCCACTGTATGATGTTTGCAACTAGCTATTAGAAATTGGTCTCAAGATTTCATCTTTCATGTGGTTGTCATTCTATGTGATGATGCTCAAATGACTCCATTTTTTAAATGTGTTCAAAATCAGAGTCAAAATCACCACAATTTACCCACTTCACTAAAATGATATAACTTTCCTGGTTACAGAATCCTTTGAATTTCCTCAATAAGAAATGTGGCATAGGTGGGGAATGTTACTTCTAGTGTTGGCAGTGATTATTTTATTTATAACAGATGTCTATTTAGACAGACTCAGGCTCTGTTGCACCATCCAACCTTGAGCAAGATGCTTATTCAAAGATTATGATAAGTCATTACAAGTGGCTTGACTTTTCATCACTGTGTAAATTAGTTTTTCATTTGATTATATAATCAACTCTTGATTATCCATGTCATCAGGAGTTGTGTGTTCGAATAGATAACTGAAAACAGTAAATAAGCCACTTACTAGGTCGTGGAGAATATTGCCCTAGCCGTAAACCTGCTGTGTGCTATCATCAAAATCCGTCTACTTGTTTTGGACACTGGGAGAAACAAATAAAATCCATTTCTGAAGAATCAGGAGTGCTTTGCTTATCCACAGAAGAACTTTTCCTTCTTAATCAAGGCTTGGCAAACTTTAACTGTAAAGGACCAGACAATAAATATTTGAGGCTTTCTGGGCCATAGGATCTCTATTGTGATTATTCACCTTTGCCATTGATGTATGCAAGTTGCCATAGATAAAAGGTGAATGAATGAGTGGAGTTGGCTAAGTTCCAGTAAAACATTATTTGCAAAAACTTTATTTAGAGCAGGAACTTGCTAGCTCCTGCTTTAAATTGTCATGCTGACATCCTTAGTGATGGGCTAGTAGGACTGTAGTTGGGCTATCACTTTGAAGGTTTTCTGCTTTGAAAATCTTTTTTTTTTACTAAAAATTTTTTTTACATTTTTTTATTTTTGAAAGACAGAGACAGAGCACAAGTGGGGGAGGGGCAGAGAGAAGGAGACACAGAATCCAAAGCAGGCTCCAGGCTTCGAGCTGTCAGCACAGAGCCCGATTCAGGGCTTGAACCCACAAACCGCGAGATCGTGACCAGAGCTGAAGTTGGGTGCTTAACCGACTGAGCCACCTAGGTGCCCCTGAAAATCTTTTTTAAAGCTAGCTGGACAATGTGAATATAGGGCTTTGATTATTTATTAAGCACTTATCTGTATATTATGTAATGTGTTGGGAAGTACACGGAGCCACAAAGACTTTACCCAGTAAGCTTTCAATGTTATTGGGTAGCTGAGAGTAACATGCAGACATTTACCTAATTAAGTGCTCAACTGTGTGGACCAAGATAAAAATGTTAAGGAATTTCCAGTAGGGAAAGATGGAATAGCTGTATGGTTTCTTAGAGAATTCGACAGTTGAAACTCATTTCAAGAATGGGTAGGACTTGAATAGATTAAATAATTTTCTTGTGTTTATAATTGTTGAATGAATGACATTAAAATTAAGGATCCTTCCAGCCTGAAAATGTTGAGGTCATATCACTTGTTTATAAGACTGTGAAGAGACTTGCTTGACTAGGGCAGAAAATGTATGTTGAGGGAAATAACTTGGTGTAATGTGGCAGAAAATTCTAGAAGATCTTGAAAATCAGGCCTAGAACTTAATATTTGATTCCATAGATACAAAGGGCTACTGAACGTTTTTAAGGAAAAAAGACCACCATGAAATTAGTGGTGTTTAAGAAAGATTAATCTGGCAATAGCATTCAATCCAGCAAACGCTTAAAAGCTCATATTATGTTCTCAAACTTTGTTCTGAGCCACTGGAAAATGCAGATGAAAAAGAAACTGCCCCTGCTCAGAAGGAATCTTACAGTGGGGAGTAGGGGTTGGAAGCTTGTTCACAGAGAGATATAATATAGAGAGATATAAAGTAGAAGTGCCAAAATAGAAATAAAGTGCTAATTCAGAGTAATCAGTTCCATCTGGGGTAAGTGTGGTGTAGGTGGAGGAGGGGATAAGCGTAGGCTTCCCTGACAAAGTATCGTTTTAGTTGATACTTGAATCAGGATTTTGATGATGGAGAGATCAGGAAAGGAGTCTATTACACACTGAGGGAATAGAATTAGCAAAAGCACAGGGATGAGAGAGTGCTTTTCATACTTTGGAGAATGGTAAATAATGTCATGTAAATGGTTCCAGAGACTGATGGAAAGGTAAATTGTCCAGATTGTGGATGCTATACTAAGAGGTTTGGACTTAATCCTGAAGGTGACAGAGAGCTATAAAAGGTGTTTGAGCAAGGTGTGGGGTGAGATGAGGTAAGTCTTTTTAGAACGATGGTTTAGACAGTAGTGTATAGAATGGTTTAGATAAGGGTTTCGGTAAGTGTGTCAGAAGGCTGTCTCAATAGTAATAGCATTGGTGGTGGCCTAGAGTAGAGACTGGAAATACAAACCAAGGGTTAGATCTATTAAAAGAGATGATTCAAAGGAAAAATTGAAAACCTGAAATTGGTTAGATACATTCAAAGAAAAAAAAAGTCGGGGGGAGGGATGAGTAAAAATTGACTGAGGATTTAAGTTTGAGGTGGAAAGAAAAGTTGGGAGAGAAGGAGGTGGCCTAAGATGGGTAAGAATGGTAAAAGAGTGCCTTAAATTTGGATATGTTGATTTTGAGACAGGTTATTTAAATTTATCACCTGAATACTTTCTTTGAGATGATTTCTTTTTCTTTTTTATTCACCTCGAGGTTACTCCTGGACACATTTTATCCAAAATACATCCCTGAGATCTAATGCACAGGCTTTAGCATTATTTCACTTTATTGACTTTTTCCTACCCAAACATCTGTGAGTATGTGTATAGGTGTTACAACCCAAATGCTTCCAGTTTGAAGTTACAATTCTAAACTAGTAAGTGCTGGACTAAGAGAGGGGGTGCAGGCATGAGGGTGGGGCGGGCAGAGAGAGCGGGAGAAAGAGAATCCAAAGCAGGCTCTATGCTGTCAGCACAGAGCCTGATGCTTGGCTTGAGCTCAGGAATTGTGAGATCATGACCTGAGCCGAAATCAAGAGTCAGATGCTTAACCTACTGAGCCACCCAGGGGCTTCTGGGCTTAAGTGAGAAATATTTGAATTAAAGGTAATAAATTTATGAAAGGTAATGAAATATTTTAGAAATATTTAAATATACTGCTACTATTTATACCATATTATTGCTCCAGGACTACAAATACATTCTGCAAATGTGTTTACTATAATGAAATGTTTAATCTGAGTATTGTGAATGAGCTGTAATAGGCAGTCAGATTCTTCTAGTTGGCTCAGGGTTAAGTGGTAGAATGTTAACTTTTATTTATATTTGAGGGAATTTTTCCCCCAAAATTTATTTTTCACTTATCTGACTTCTACCTTTCCATTTTTTTAAGTTCATTTATTTTGAGAGAGAGAGAGAGAGCAAGTTGGGAGGGGCAGAGAGAGAGAGAGACAGACAGAGAGAGAGAGAGAGAGAGAGAGAGAGAGAGAATCCCAAGCAGACGCCGTGCTGTCAGCGCAGAGCCCAGTGCGGGGCTCAAACTCACGAACCATGAGATCATGACCTGAGCCGAAATCAAGAGTCAGACGCTTAACCAGCTGAGCCCTGTCTTTCCATTTTTAAACATATTTTCCTCTAGGAAAATCAGTTTTACTTGTTATTTTTTATTTTCACATGATTTCAGAATTCCAGAACAGTTGAAAGAATAGTGAAAAGAGTCCCCTTATACTCTTCACACATATTCTCCACATATTAACATGTTGCCACATTTGCTTTATCTCTGTTTATATGGAAACATGTGCTCACATTCATTTACTTATTATTTTTTCTGAACCTTTTGAAAGTTAGTTACAGATATAATGTCCTTTTTCCAACATAAGTGTTTCATTGTATGTTCCAAAAAACAAGGATATTCTTTCAAATAATCACAGTACAAATTATCAAAATCAGGAAACAATGTATAAAGAAACTGTGGAGCATCCATACAGTGATACTACTTGACAGTAAAAAGGAAAGAACTACTGGTCTATTCAACAAGAGTGAATCTCAGATGTATTAAGCCAAGTGGGTAAAGGCTCAAAAAAATTACATAGTATATGATTCCATTTTGTGATATTTGGAAAAGATAAAATTATTGAGACAAAAAAAATCTGTGATTACTAGAGAAAGGGGCTCACTGGATAAGGGCAGTGCAAGAGAATTTGGGAAATGATACATCTTGAGTGCGGTGGTAGTTACATAACGGTATGTTTTTTGTCAAACTCGTATAACTAAACACCAAAACAAGTGAATTTTTCTGTATGTAAATTTTAAAAGTGAGGAAACAATCAGGAAATTAACACCAATACAATGTTATTAGCTCATCTGTAGACCTTATTCAAATTTTTCTAATTGTTCCAATAATGTTTTGTATACCATTATGTCACAATACTCAGTACTTAACCATCAAAATCAAATGCAGTAGAGCGGTCAGGAGGAAGAAAATTGTGGGTGTGGTCTAGATAGGCACTACTCATTCTGTTAGATGCAGATCACTGTTGTCACTATATAAGTCTGTACAGAGGAGTTTACCATCAATTTTACCCCCACCCCAGTGATCTCAGAGCACAAGTTGCATTCAGTTGTCATGTCTCTTTAGTTTTCCTTTCACCTGAAACAGATCCTTAGTCTTTCTTTGTATTTCATGACTGTGACATTTTTTGTTAGTACAATACTAGTAATTTTAAAAAATTACTCACTCCCTCAATTTGGGTTAGTCTGATATTTTCTGTGATCAGATTGAGCTTAGATATGTTTGGCAAGGTTACCTCAGAAGTAATAATGTGTTCTTCTCAGTACATCATATCAAGAGGTACATAATGTTAAGGTAGTGTCTATCAGATCTCTCTACTGTGAGGTAGAGATAAATAAATCAGATTAAGAGAGTCAGGAGGAAGAAAATTGTGGATATGGGCTAGGTAGTTGCCGCTCATTAGGTTCACATTACTGTTTTCACAATGTAATTTAGTATATAGAGAGTTTACCATCAATTTTGTTTCACTTCCTGTACGTATACAGTAAAAATGTGCTTTATGGTGACTTTACTATAATAAACTTTGACCGAAACATAACTAGGCTTCCAGTTTATTATGATGACATTTTTACAAAACATAATTAACGTTCAAATATAGGAATTTACATTGAATTAAACCAGTTTTGATTATAAATGGTACTTCATTTAAGGGAGGGTGGAACTTCATGGTCTGGGGAATAGTTACTTGGAAATTGTAAGTTTATAATTGAATACTGCCTTAAGTTTGTATTCTGTAAAACATTTAATTTTTTAATTTTAGCATTTAAAACTTTGATTTATGCTTTATTTTTTATTTTGTTTAACGTTTATTTATTTACTTTGTGAAAGAGCGAGAGAACAAGAGCTGGGGAGGGGCAGAGAGGTAGAGAGAATATCCCAAGCAGGCTCTGCACTGTCAGCACAGAGCCCAACACAGGGCTCAACCACACAAACCATGAATCATGACCTGAGCCAAAACCAAGAGTCAGACACTTAACTGACTAAGCCACCTAGGCGCCCCTATACTTTCTTTTTTTTTTTTTTTTTAAAGTTAAATACTCAAGTTGATCTTACGGGTTTAATGTTGGCCTTTCCCCTCCTTTGCTTATCTTACAGTGGCATACATTGCTAGTTTCCTTGTTTGGAATGCTTTATAGTCATTAATTCAGCTTTATCTCTCTGTTTTGTAGGTAGACTAAATTACTTTTTTTTCAAAATGCGGAGAAAAGACAGAATTCTGAAGTTACTGAGTCTCTCTGTCCCTTGCTTATAGCAAAGCATATTTTTTTCTTTTTTGTCTTAATTTTGGGGACCATTACCTTCAGGTGGTCATCACAAATATAAAATATCAAGTTAAATCTCATAAGAGATTTCTGCCCAAAAGGAACACCTTACAGTAGTAGTCTGTCACCCAACTACAGGTAATGCACAGGGCCCACAGATTGTAGCCACAGAGGTGCAAAGGCCCTAAAATGACACTATATATATGCTGCTTGTCCTTTAATATATTTTAAAATACAATATTTGATACAAACCAAAAAAGGTACACCTAAGTTTAAAGTACAGTTATGATCCTATACTCTACTAATAACTTCATACTTGTATGAAAATTTTCAGATCAACTCATGTTTGGAAACAATTCCTGGATCTAAAAATAAAGTAGCTCCCCAGTTAGACTGTGTTGGATATATGTAATGAGTATTTTAAACTTGCAAATATTAAAATATTAACACTATAAATGTAGTTGTGGAAAATAGTACCCAAAAATATGTATTCGGAGTTTCTGTATTTTGCCTTGCAGATAGTGACTTACATGTGTTGATTACCAGATTTTTTTTTCTATTATTTTGTATTGTGGTAAAAATATATAACAAAATTAATCATCTTAACCATTTTTAGTGGTGTTAAATACATTCATAATGTTTTGCAACCATCACCCCCATCTGTCTCCATAATTCTCCATCTTGTAAAACTGAAATTCTATACCCATTAAACAATAATTCCCCATTCCCCCCTTCTCCCAGTCCCTGGCAATCACCATCCACTTTCTGTATGATTTTGACTACTCTGAGTATCTCATATATGTGGAATCATACAGTGTTTACCTTTTTGTGACTGACTTATGTCACTTAGCATAATGTTCTCAAGGTTTGTCCATGTTGTAGCCTGTGTCGTTTTCCTTCCTTTTTGAGGCTGAACCCTGTTCCTTTGATGTATACACCACATTTTATTTATCCCCTCCATCAGTCAGTGGACACTTGGATTGCTTCCACCTTTTAGCTATTGTGGGTAATGCTGCTATGAACATGAACGTGCACATACCTCCTTGAGACTCTGCTTTCTACTCTTTTGAGTATATACCAGAAGTGGAATTGTTGGATCATATGATAATTCTATTTTTAATTTTTGAGGAACCACCATACTGTTTTCCACAGCAGCTGTTTCTACATTCATACTAACAGTGCATAAGAGTTCCAATTTCTCAGCAACCTTGCCAATATATATTTTGGTTTTTGTCTGTTTTTTATAGTCGCCTTCTTGATGAATGTGATGTGGTATCTACTTACACTTTTTGATTTACATTCTGAAATATGATTAGTGATGTTGGTCATCTTTTTATGTGCTGATTGGCCGTTTGTACCTTCTTTAGAGAAATGTCTAGCCAAGTCCTTTGTGCATTTTTGAATTGGGTTGTTTAGGGTTTTTTGTTTGGTTAGTTGACAACTTCTTTACATATTCTAGATATTAATCCTTTATCAGATACATGATTTGCAAATATTTTCTCCCATTCTGTGTGTTGCTGCTTTATAATTCTGTTGATATTTAGAATTCTGAACTTGCTTTCAATTGGATTGTTGTTTTTCCTCCTCTTCTTAAGTATTTAAAAATCCCATTGACATTTATGGCCTCCTAGCTGCTATTTGAGATGATAGTGGCAAGAATGGACTCTAATCCTAAAGCGTTGATGAAATGATGTTGTTTTGAGCTAAGTACTATGTTATTTTTAATAAAAGAAAATCAAATCTGAGAAGAAGAAGAAGAGAAAGAACTCTTTTTTTAGGATCAATACTTTGAGAATTTGTAGTGACCAAACATTTACTATAGTTCAAAACTAATTATTTAAAGAGAAGGTAATAATCATGCTTTAAGTTATCAGCTAAGCATAAACTGGAACTTTCTCATGTCCAGTGCCAACCTGCATTTTCAAGGAGCAATAAACTAGATATCTGATGAATGTGATCTGCTGGGCAGTGCTTAAATATAAATGAAATACTTTCCACCTACGTCCCTACTTACATTTATTTATATACATGGGCATATGTTTTCCTTTACATAAGTGTATGTCTATATGTATATAAATCTTCAAATGAATAAATGCATAAATATACATGGTATTCTAGCTTACAGAATTAGAAATGTAATTCAGTTACCCCCACAGAATAAGATTGAAGATAATGAGAACTGAATTAAAGCTTACTTTCTTTCACAGAATTCCTCAGAGAGAGAAGACTGTAATAATGGCGAACCCCCTAGGAAGATAATACCAGAGAAGAATTCACTTAGACAGGTATGAAATTCAGTCTGTCTTAAAGTAAAAAGCTACCAACAGCAAAACAAAAGACAGGAAACCCTCAATTTGCCATTCATTAAGCATTAGAGCTTAAATTAAGAGTACTTTGAAGTTGGTCTGGCTATAGCCATCAATTTCAATCAGGTAACATTGTTTTCCCAATCATTTAAAATATCCTAGGTGTACAAGTACAGGACAGATCGATTGCTTACGTGTAGTGAAAACAACATCAAATAAAAGTTTTCTTATTCAGGAAAAATAACTTGAATTGCTTCTTAAGTGCAGATAGTAGAATAGTTGGCTTTAAATCTTACTTTCCTACTGAGATTCTTAATACATTAAAAAAAAAAATTAACAATCAAAAGGGATCTGCCTCTAGAGAAGTTAGCTCCTTTTAGTCTGAGCGATATTTGCCTTTTCTAAAAGTAAAGACTGTTATTGATAACCTAAAAAAACTTACTGCTTACTGTGTTCCCAATCCCCAAAGGTAACACATTTTACTTTGAAAGTTAATTCCTTGGTGCTCTCTTTTTTAAAATTAAAATGTCCTGGGCCACTTGGGTGACCAACTTCAGCTCAGGTCACGATCTCACAGTTTGTGAGTTGGAGCCCCTCATCAGGCTCTGTGCTGACACCTCAGAGCCTGGAGTCTGCGTCAGATTCTGTGTCTCCCTCTCTCTCTCTCTGCCCCTCCCCTGCTTGCACTCTGTCAGTCTCTGTCTCTCAAAAGTAAATAAACGTTAAAAAAAACTTTTTTGGGGATTAAAATGTCCAAAAACATTTCATCAAAAAATTTCTTCTTCTCACTGCCTGTAGCAACAACCTCTAACATCTTCTGTCTCCCACTAGCAACAAAAACAAGTTCTTACAGTGTTGCCAGAGAATAGGCATACCACCTATTAACTTTTAATATATAGTTGCATAAGATGAGAACGACCAGTAGTAAAAATAATTTTAATTTACTTGCATTATGGCATTATTCTAGGAAAAAGGAGAAGAGGTCTAATATTTGTTGAGTGCCCACCATAACCCTGCTACTTGTTTCATTCCATCTTCACAATCCCCCTGCAAAGTTTCTAGATAGGGTCTCTGATTTATAGATGAAGAAAATGGAGGCTTAGAGAGACTAGAGGACCTGCTTATTAGCCAGTCAGTGAGTTAAAACCGAGATCTCAGTGTTGCCCAAGTGTTTCTACTTCTGCCTTCTTATTCCAGTTTGTATAGTGTTTGGGTTTTGTTAATGTTTATTTTAGTTTTGAGAGTGAGAGAACACGAGCGAGCATGAGCAGGGGAGGGGCAGAGAGAGAGGGAGACACAGAATCTGAAGCAGGTTCCAGACTCTGAACTGTCAGCACGGAGCCCGACACGGGGCTCGAGACCACAAACTCTGAGATCGTGACCTGAGTCGAAGTCAGACGCTTAACCAACTGAGCCACGTAGGTGCCCCTGTATACAGTGTTAATTTAGGGAGAAAGTACTTGAAACTGTGATATGTCCATTTTTTTATTTACTTTCTGTTAAAAATTTGGGGATGGGCACTTTCGTTTTTTGTAAAAATTATTGTCTAGTAAGTAGAATTGAATCCATTCAGGAAGCTTTGTAAAAAACCCAAATGATCAGTGATTGGTATTGTGCAGTTACAACTTTATTTGGAGACAAACACCTGATCTATAAATCTAAATAAATAGAACAGTATTGAGTAAGATAAATTTAGAGGTGGAAGCGGTCTGCCCACTATACAGAAACAACTGTCAGAAAACAATGACACAACAAAAAGTTTTGGCAACTTTATTTAAGCTAACAAACGAATTTTCACTCTGCAAAGTTATAAATTAATTTTAATAGGCTGATCCAGATGGTCCATTTGGAAAATGGATAGGCTGATCTGTTGAAAATTAAACTAAATTTATCTCTCTCATACTTCAAACTGAAGCAAGAGAGAGAATCGTGCCTATTAAGTCCAGCACATACAGATGGACCAGCAGGTCACACATGGGACTAATCTGATTCATTTTAAAAATAAATGCATACATTATTGAATCATTTTCTACTTGCAAGATCTGTCGTGTGCAGTATTTGAAAGAGATTTGATGTGGCTTTTTCATTGCTTTTTAGCAGGTTTGCTTCACCCTCTCCACTCTAATATAACAACTGTCTTGTTTTTGTTTTTGTTTTTCCTCCTATTGCTCCACAATGGTTTTTCTAATATCTGCCATTCAGTGTTGAGATCCAAGCTCTGGAGATTAATTAGGTCATGAGGTTTTTTTTCCCCCTCCTCTCTTTGTAAAGGGTTTTTTCTCTATTCTCTTTATGAAGAGCATGAACTCAGTGTTCTTGGAAAGAGAAATGGCCTTTAGAAACTGGGAAGTAGGAGATCCTCTTGGGGCCCTCTGAATCTTTTAGCTTCTGGGTGTTTTAACAGCCCCATGAATGCAGATTTGTAAATTTATTGCAGTGCCATCTGGTTTTTTGCTCGAACCAGATTACTGTTGGCTTGTGTCTGTCTATTGTGGTGGTCACTCCCTAGGAGCTTGCCCTCTCAATCTTAGGGAAGAGTGATGAATAGCAAGGGTCAATAGAAGCGGGTCACAGGGCAGCTGTCCGGGACTGCCCTGAACTTGATTACCCCACTGCTGATTTTTTTAATGTAGGACATAATATATAAGCTGTTTAAACTCCCCCTTTTCTCTGTTGCATGACAATAATGAAGTGCCATTTGCTCCCCCTCCCCACTTTAGTCAAGCTATATAGATAAAAAGATGTCAAAGCTGCCTTTTCCCTAGTGTTGATGTAGGTAGGATTTGCATCATCTAGGCCAATCCCTTGAGATTCTTTTACAGATATTTCTAATGGGATTTTAGGAACTCTTTCCCTTTTTATTTTTAAATGCTTGGTTACATAGTAGTGTTTTAAACTGATTTTATAGTTTACATATATTGTTCTAAAGTACAGTTTCACAGGTGTTGATAGACTGTGACTACTGTGTGGTAACTTTGAGTTACTTAATCACTGGAGGAGCTAAAAGAAAGGTTATCACTACAATTCTTACAGACGTTTAAAGGATAATGAGGGAATATTATAAACAACTTTAAACCACAGCTTTGGCAACTTAGATGAAATGGACTAATTCCTTGAAAAATAAAACTTACAGAAACCAATGCAAGGTGAAACCAAATTTGAATAGCCTGATGTCTATTAAAGAAATCAGATTATCAAAAGGCCCCCATATGGTTTCACTGGTGAATTCTATGAAATATTGCAGAATAAATAACCCACTCCTGTGCAAACTCAGAAAATAGAGAAGGCAGGAACACTTCCGGACTTGTATTCTGAGGCCAACATTACCGTAATTCCAAAACCTAACAAAGACATTAGTAGAAAAAGAAAATACTGAGGGAGAAAGTCAGGAGACACTAGTCCCTGTGTCACTAAGCCATTTTGTATACCTGCTTTTCCATTCCATATCAGAAGGCAGGAAAGTTGGTGGGGAAAGAAAGGTAATGTATTCTTTTAATTTTCTAAATTTCAGAATAATCTCTTCTATCCACATTAAGTGAAGTGTGAACTTTTATTTACAGAATGTACAAAGTGGCTACAATTTTCTTTCTACTTTTATTCCTAAAATGTGAAGTCAAAGAAACCATAGCAACTGTTTTCATAGCTTTTATTCATATCTGCAAACAAGGGCAAAGGCCTGGGAGGATACATGAAAGTACTCATTACTTTTTGAAAATGTAGCCTTACAACATGCAACTCCTTTGCTTCACATTGGTGCTAATAGGATCTGTCAGCCCTGCCTTTCTATGTAATTGAGTAAATTGTGACCTCTGTCTAATCCTTCCCCCATCCCCCATTCCCTTTGTGTATGTGTCCACTTACCATCCTGAGAACGTGGGCAGTGATAAATAAAGCATTGAGTAGAACTCTCTCAACTCTTTGAAAGCAGCATGATGCCAGCCCTCTAGTTATATTTCTTTAAGTGTTTACGTTTTTCTGTATTCTTTCTCTTGTGTAGCTGGAACCCTGGGGATGCAAAGCCATGAGAGAGGCCAAGAAGCTAACAAAGTAGCTGTCTCCCTTGTTAGCTTGTTCCTTTATTCTTTAAAAACAAGATAAAAACCATCTGGCTCAGGGCATTACATTTTCCTCCCCCATGCACCTCTATAGATGGAGACTTCACCTGCAGTGAGGGTTTACATTGATTAGGGAGGGAGCAGTAATTCAAGCTTCCATCCTCTTCAAGGATACTTTGCAGTCTTTTAAAGGTGCTGACCCACTGAGTTAAACTGTCAAGGGAGGATAAAAAAGTATCTTCATCCCAGGAGGTAACAGCTGCCAGGTTTTCAACACCTTGCACACTGCTGGAAAAATGTCACAATTGTCAGCTGAAAGAAAAATGTGTTGTCATCTTCTGTTAATGACTGGGCCTTATAAAGGGAACTACATAAGCCTTTTGGAAGGAATAAGTAGCTGTTTTCCTTTCCTATCCCTGTGCCCCCAAATTCCTATGTTGTTCTGAACACTACCTTGGAGTAGATCCGTAAAACACAGCAGTAAAGATCTTAAACAGCCCCGTATAAGCATGGGGGTCTAACTGGCACAGCTCCTTTATACAGTTGGATGAGTAGGAGGAAAAAAGCACGTCACTGACACAGAAAATGACATTATATTGTGTATTAACAAAACAACAACAACAACAAAAAGTCATTCATAAGCCAGTGAACTGAGAGAAAACATACTGTATTTCTGCTCTTTGGAGGACAATTTGTTTTCAAGCAGCATCCAGATGGGTAAATACCACGACATTTCTTTTTTTCAAGAGAGCCACTTCTTTTCTTCCTTAAAAAAAAACAAAACCAAAAAAAACCCTCACTGAATTTACTTCCTTTAATAGCTCTATAATGTTTGTATATGATGGCATTCCCTTCTTTCTGATTTGATTGATGAGGAGAGAAGGTTTAATGAAGTCCCAGATATTAGCCAGGCAAGTTTTTTTTCTATTTGTTTTAGGTTAGTCATTTTAATTGTATTGAGTAATTAGAAGGTACACACAGCCAGGGGAGCTTTGTTCTGATAATTGCTCAAGAAAACCCATTCCCTATCTGCTGTTGCTTTGTGTTAAGACACTTCTCCCTCTAGTGGCAATAGTAAGCACTTTGACTTGGCAGTAGGCAAGGTGTAATTGCAATATGACAAACTATGCTTAAGGGACTATCTTGTAAATACTTTAGTTTGGAGTTTGGCGTTATTTCATTATATATGTGTGCTTTTTTTTTTCCCTATGAAACTTCCTACCTCTTTTTTACCCCCTGAAGTGCTTTGGGCTTTGGATGGAAAAATATTGCGTGAGATGTTTATTAAAAAAAAAAAAAAAAAATCACAGTGCATCCTGGGTAATGTTTTGCAGCTTGACTTAATTTTAGTCATCTGTTTTAATTACCTATTTATAAAAATGCTTTTGCATTTGTAGACATTATTTAATACTTTGGAAGAAGCACCTCATTTGAAATAAATAAATAAATTGTACTTATTTTAAATAGTCCATGTAAAAGATCTTAAAGGTAATTAATGTAGGTCTCTTAAGTAAGACAAAAGTGATCTTTCCAAGTCTGATGAAGTGATTTGTTTATTTAACTTCCCACTTCGGCTGAATCCTTCAGAGTCTAATAACTTTTTTTAAAAACATGGTTTGGCAATTTGTGTCTAGCTACAAAAACCCTTCTTCCAAAAGAAGCAATTTAATAACCGGCTTTCTTAAAATTACTTTGAGGAAGGAAGACTGTATAGGGGGTTGGTGTTTTGTTTTATGTTTATTTCAGGGTAATCATTCTTTGATAAATTGTGTAATCACTGACTTAGTAGAAAAAGTATTATTGAACTCCTGGGTTGCAATGACCATAAAAAGTGTATTTTCATATAGAGACTTGAGATGTTGTGAATAAATTATAAAGGAAACAGCTTATATGCTGGTCGAAGCCCATATGGACCAATTCATTTTGTGTTCAGTGCTTAATGTGGATGTACCATTAAAAAAAAAAATGGTGAGGGGAGCCTATTGTGCCCTTTTGTATGAGTCTTTTAAAAATCTGCCCTAAGAGTACTTTGGGAGGAGATCAGATAGAGCATTGCATCCATTGAATGAGATTGGGTAGCATCAGCGTGGCATTTTTAAAGCCCAGTCCCAGCTTCCCTAGATGTCGCCTTGTAGTTTGCTTTTTCTATCCCATATTCTTGCTGGGAACTTGATTTGATGTTACCATATATCTGAAGGTCCCCGTCTCCCCCCTCCCTGTACCCCCCTGGACTGCCCCCCACTTGCTGCCCATTTTCATTATACCGTATCTTGTTTTGCTATAGGGCTGTTGAACAGATTTCTTAAGCAGCTTTTTGCAAGGTTAAAAGAATGCAGCCTGGTAACAAGTTTGTGTCATTTTAAATATATACCTTCTAGTAAATAAGGAGAAGTCTGGCAATCAATCCCTTTTAGTGTGTTATATGTTTCACCTGACAACTAAACCTTCTATTGATTAGCCATTACTTTGTTAGATAATCCTATGTCATTGAATCCATTGTAAAAAATTAAACTCTTTAAAATGTTTTACCCTAGCAGCACTGTGAAAATTGAAAACTTGTTCAGAATTACAGCCTGCTTTCACAAAGAAGGTAGTTTTCAGCAAGGCATCTTACTGGTTTATGCTTATGTGCTTTATATGCAATATAAAAACGTATTAAAGTACTCCAACGCAAAATTCTCTGCCTCTGGTTCAGCAGTGAGGCTACCTTTCCGAATGTTGCATGGGGACAGAGCGTATCTTGCCAGTGGCAATTATACTCACTAGTTTAATTCTAGCCTGGAAGAAGTCTTAGTAAAATATTGAATGTAAAATACTGAATTTTTTAGCCTTTTTATTCCAGGGTGATCTTAAGACTGTGACAAGTTTTAGTTTACTAAGCTATGTGACTTTCTTGGGAGGTAAACAAGATCATATGCCCATTTTACAGATGGGATGTCTAGAAAATAAAAGCTTATGCATAGCCTTACTCTAGAAACTCCTGCAGGACTAGAACTGGTTTCTTGAATCTGTCTAATGTTCCTCAGAGTGTCTTCTATCCATTTCTGAGGGGAAAAGGAATTGTCTAACCTACCATAACTATTTTTTTCCTAGAAAATAGCATATTTTTATTAATTATGCAAACGTTTAGTCCTTTTTCCTCTAAAATATTAACTGCATGCTTTTACATTTTCACTGAAGTAAAATTTTCATACAATGAACTGCATAGATATTGTATAAGTCAGTGAGTTAATGATGAGTCTATCTACCTGTGTAACCACCACCCTCATCAAGCTATATAGAACATTTTCATTACCCAAGAAAGTTTCCTTGGTCTCCTTCCCAATCAGTTTTCCCATCGCCAGTGAATCAAAAACTGGTCAGCTTACTCTCATAGGTTAGTTTCACCTTTTCTAGAATTTCATGTAATAGAATCATAGATTTTTGGAGTCTGACTTTCACTCAGTGTAATTTTATGACATCCATTTTATGCCACTGTATCAGTAGTTTATTCTTTTTTATGATATACCTGTTGAATAAGTACATTATAGTTTGTTTTCCATTCTTTTGATGGACACCTAAGCTGCTTGCATTTTTGTAAGTGAAGTTGCTATGGATGTTCTTATATAAAGCTTTTTTAGTGAGCATATGTTGAATACTTTTTGATGTGCTTATTAGCTATTCAGATATTTTGTGAAGTATCTGTTTAAGTTTTTTGCCATTTAAAAAAATTGCATTGTCTTATTATTGAGTTCTAGAACTCAATTGTATTGAGTTCTGTTGAGTTCTAGCTTCTGGCTCTGTGAGATATGTGTTCTGTGTTTTCTCATAATATATGGCTTGCTTATTCATGGTGTGTTTTGATGAAAAGTTTCTAATTTTTGAATGAAACCCAGTCTGTCAATCATTACCCCATGATTTGTACATATTAGGTTTTCTTCCAGAAGGTTTGTAAGTTTTAGCTTTTACCCTTTAGTCCATCTCAAATTAATTCTTATGAGTGCTGTTCATTATTTTACCTACACTTTTTTATTCAGTTGTTTTGACACCATTGTTGAAAAGTCTTTTCTTTCCCCCAATGAATTCCAGAAGTGTCGCTGCCAAAAATCAGTTGGTTGTACAAGTTATTCTATTTCTTTCTCTCTCTCTCTTTTTTTTTTTTAATATTTATTTATTTTGAGAGAGAGAGAGAGAGTGGGGAGGGGAAGGGGGGTGCGGGAGACAGAATCCCAAGCAGGCTCTGCATTGTCAGCAGAGAGCCTGATGCGGCGCTCCATCTCATGAACCCTGAGATCATGACCTGAGCCAAAATCAAGAGTCTGACACTTAACCGACCCAGCAACCCAGGTGCCCCCAGTGTAGTCTATTTCTGCACCTCCTGGAAAAGAGGGTGCTGCTGGGATGCAGAGCAAAGGGTAATAGCAGCTGAGGCACTGACCAACCCCTACTTCAAATCCACACAGAGGACGAGCTCAAAGTACCTTTTCTTTTTAGAAGTGTCTATCCTTGCACCAAATACTACACTGTCTTTCTTCATCATTGTAGCTTTAGTAAGTCTTGAAATCAGGTAGTGTGTGTGAGTCTTCCATGTCCTTTTTTTTTTAATTAAAAAAAAATTTTTTTTAATTTATTGTTGAGAGAGAGAAACAGAACACAAGTCGGGGTGGGGGGGGTGGGGAGGCAGAGAGAGGGAGACACAGAATCCGAAGCAGGCTCCAGGCTCTGAGTAAGCTGTCAGCACAGAGCGCAATGGGGGGCTCGAACCCCTGAACCGTGAGATCATGACCTGAGCCGAAGTTGGATGCTCAACTAACTGAGCCACCCAGGTGCCCCAAGTCTTCCATATTCTTAATTTTAATATTATTTTGGCTATCATAGATACTTTGCATTTCTATATAGATTTTAGAATCAACTTAGTTTCTTTTAAGAAGTCTGTGGGTTTTGATTTGGATTTTATTGAAACCATGTATCCATTTGAGTAGAATTAACCTTGCTGTAATATTGAGTTTTCCAGTCTGTAAACATGGTATATATCTGCATTTAATTGTCTTTCTAAATTTTTCTGAGCAATGTTCCTTAGTTTTCAGTGTATATTTCTTACTCAGTTCTAACTCTAATCTTTTTACAGTGCTATTGTAAATTTTTTCATTCTCTAATTGTTTGTTGCTAGAAAATATAAATTGACTTTTGACTCTTGACCTTATTTCCTATCATTTGTTACTAAAGACAGTTTTATTTCTTCTTTTCCAACATATTTGCCATTTGTTTCCTTTTTTTGCTTTATTTGAATGGCAGTGGCCTCCAATACAATGTTGAATAGATGTGGTAAGAGAACAACATCTTTGCCTTCCTTGTCCCCAATCTCAGAGGGACTGTATTTGGTCTTTCACTACTAAGTATGATGTTAGTTAACATTTTTTTAGCCACTCTTTGTGGGATTAAGAACGTTCCCTTTTATTTCTAGTTTGCTGAGATTTTGGTTTGTTTTTGTTGTTGTTATTGTCATCATGAATGGGTGTTTAATTTTGTCAAATGCTCCCATCCACACTTATTCTGTTAATATGGTGAATTACATTAATTGAATTTATTAAGACTTTTTGTGTCTGTGTTCATGGGGGATATTGGCCTGTAGTTTTCTTTCTAATGTCTGTGTCAGTTTTTGGTGTTAGGATTATGATGCCCTGATAAAATGAGATGAGAAGTCTTCTCCTCCTCCTCTGTTTTCTAAAAGTGTTTGTGTATAGTTCTGGTATTATTTCTTTCATATTATTTTATAGAATTCACCAGTGAAACCATCTGGGTAGAAGTTTTCTTTATGGGAGAATTTTTTAAAATTTATGTGGAATAATTTTTTATTACAATTTTAATTTCTTTAATAGATGCAGAGCTATTCGGATTTTCTATTTCTTATTGTGTCAGTTTTGGTAATTTATGTTTTTCAAGAAATGTACCTTATTCAACAGATTGCAGACTGTATTTTTTTTTTTTAATTTTTTTTTTTTTCAACGTTTATTTATTTTTGGGACAGAGAGAGACAGAGCATGAACGGGGGAGGGGCAGAGAGAGAGGGAGACACAGAATCGGAAACAGGCTCCAGGCTCTGAGCCATCAGCCCAGAGCCCGACGCGGGGCTCGAACTCCCGGACCGCGAGATCGTGACCTGGCTGAAGTCGGACGCTTAACCGACTGCGCCACCCAGGCGCCCCCAGACTGTATTTTTTTTATTTTAATACTGAGACTATCCCATATTGGGTTACTAAAAGCCCCTTTAAGCTGGCATCATTCCCCTCTGACACATCGCCATCATTCCCTGCAGATCTCCAGGTTCATCTTGTATTTTCACCATCCAGTCCTGTAACCAGCCATTTCTCCAGAGAGCTATGGTTCCTTTTAGTGTAAAATGGTATCTAGAAGCCAAGATTTTACATCTGGGTTTATATATTTGAAAACCATAAATTCACATTGGTACCTTCAATTCCAATTCAGCACCACAGAGTTTGTTCTAGATCTCTTCCTTTTCATATTTATAATTCTCTTTTCTAATTGTAAGAAACCTGGTTTGAGATTTTTTTTTTCCTTTCAGCAATTTGAAAATGTTATTTCTTGTCTTCTAGCCTTTGTTGTTTATGGTGAAGAGTCTGCCTTTATTTATATTGTTGGCTCCCATGTATGAAGCATCCATCTTTTTTCTTTGGCTGCTTTCAAAGTTTTGTCTTTATTGGTTTTCAGCAATTTTGACTGTGTGTAGTTCTTGTTATCTTTGTATTTAATCTCCCTAGAGTTTGCTGATCTTCGATCAGTAAGCCAGTGGTTTTCACCAAATTTGAGAAATATTTGATCACTATTTTTATAACTTTTGTGCCCCATTATCACTTCTCTTCTAGGTTTCCAATTACACATATGTTAGATTATTGACACTTATTCCACAGATAACTGAGACTCTATTCATTTCTTTTTCTTTCACTGTCTCTATTCTCCAGTTTGGATAATTTCAGTTGATCTGTCTTCATTGACTTTTTTTTCCCTGCTATCTCCAATCTGCTTTTAAGCCCATATAGTAAATTTTAAATTTCAGATAATACACTTTTCAGTTGTAGTTTCTGTCTGGTTCGTTTTGGATTTTCATTTTTTTCTGGTGAAAATTTCTGTTCATTCATTATGACTTTCATTTAAGATGTTGAACATTCATTATAGCTTCTGTAAAGCTTTTATATGCTGATTCCCATACAAGATCATCTCAGGGTCATTTTTTATCCTTTTTTCTCTTGACTATGGGTTCCATTTATCTGCTTTTTCTCATGTCTAGCAGTTTTTTTTATTATATTGTAGAATTATAAATGACTAATTGCGATGACCCTGGATTCTTTTATCTAACACTGATTAACTTACTGACTGATCACATGACTTCATAGAGTCTTGGTTCCATGTTTGTTAGGGCAAGTATGTTTTGATTTTGCCCTTGGTCTTAAGGTAGATCCCTTACTCCTTAGACTTACTATTTATTCTCAGTGTAGGGTTTTCCAACTTTTCAGTGGAAAGTTTGAGATGCCTATCAAATTCCTCTAACTTAGTAGGAATCATATTCTAAACTATGTCTCCCCTCATGGGCAGCAGCTAGAATCTCTGCTTGGATCTTTCAGTCTTCTGTCATTTTCCATTGGAATCCTTAGAGTGTCCCATTCATGTATGTAGTTTGGAGATTAGCCATGGATTTGAGGGGAATTGTGCCTCCCCTATGGGTCTATTTTCTACGATTTCTCTTCTCAGTCTCCAGCCACTGTGGCAGTTCAGAACTCCATCCTTTGACATATCAAGCCAATAGAATGGCTTTCTAATTGAATTTTAGTCACCCTGCACCAAGTAGATTGGTGAGTACCCTTAGGGAAAAAGCACATAAACAAGGATGTTACCCAGTGTGATTCTCCTCTTTCAAGGTCAGTCCACACCCTTCCTCCCCCTCTTCTTCACCTCCCCTCCCCCTCCCCCGGTTCCTGACTAAGTCAATCTCTGGTGCTTTTAAGTAGTAATTTTAAAATACCGCCCCCCCCCCCCGCCATGGTTTATAATTGTTGCCTTATGAGGGTTAATCCCATATAAATATCTCTGCCATTTTTGGAACTTGAGCTCTGTGGCTTACAGTTTTTATGTTATTCAGTATATACTAGTTACTTCATAAGTGTCTTTTAAAAATATAGGAAGTTTTATTTAAAGACTTTTGTGTTGTCTGTACATGCATAATGTTTGTGGTATTAGTAGCTGCAAAAGAAGTACTGAATCCTGAGCCCAGGAGATTCATGTACCAATACCTGCTATACAAATGATCCAATTTATTCCTTTGAAATATGTTTTGAAATAATTTCAACTTAAATAATATAAGAGTAAAATAGTTCAGTGGATAAATTTTTAAAGTTTAACTTGTCTAAATGGAAAACCAATTTTATAATACTTTTTCTCCATTTTCTTAGATTTTTTTTACCTACACCTTTCCAAAGAATTGACCAAAAATGAATAACTTAAAATATCTATGCATCCATTGCTGACATAAATAAATAGGAGAAATCATGGCTCTTCCTCACAGAAAACATTCCATTTAATAAATGTGGAAGGAAAGAGGGAAATTCACCCTCAGGGGAAAAATCACCATCAGGGGCGCCTGGGTGGCTCATTTGGTTAAGCATCCAACTCTTGATTTCAGCTCAGGGTCATGATTTCGCAGTTTGTGAGATCAAGCCCCCATCAGACTCCATGCTGTCAGCTTGGGATTCTCTCTCTCCCTTTTTCTCTGCCTCTCCTCTGCTGTGCACATGCTCTCTCTCAAAATAAATAAACATTTTATAAAATTTAAAAAGGGGCATCTGGGCGGTTCAGTCAGTTAAGTGTCCGACTCTTGACTTCTCCGCTCAGATCATGAGCTCGCAGTTTGTGGGTGTGAGCCCCATGTCAGGCTCTGCACTGTTAGTGGGATTCTCTCTCGCCTCTCTCTTGTGTGCACATGTTCGTGCTCTCTCTCTCTCTCTCTCAAAATAAATAAACTTAAAAGAATAAAAATAAATTTAAAAAAAATCACTGTCAGAACACTACACTAAAAATTACCATAGGCAAGATCTACCAGTAGATGCTAAAATTAGGAGGCTGAAGTTGAAACGGAAACAGTATATTTGCATAGTCTCAATATTTCCCCCAATATATTTAGTAATTCCCAAAGGAAGAATAATAAACTTATAATGGAAAATCTTGTCAGACATGACCTTAGGCAAGTGATAAAGGTTAACATCACTATAAATACTTATTAACCTACCTCCTGACTTACTTGATGCATTGAGAAGGGCACATCTCTTATGTGGTATTATTCCCAATAATGTGTAACTTCCATCTGATCGTGAGAAAACATGAGACAAAGCCAGATTGAGAGGCATTATATAGATTAATCAGTTCTCTTCAGAAGTGTCATAATCATAAAAGATAAGACTGAAATTGTCACAGATTAGAGGATGCTAAGGAGACATGGTAACTAAATTCAATGTGGGATCTTAGGTTAGATCCTGAACAGAGGTTCTGCCTGGGTAGCTCAGTTGGTTAAGGGTCTGACTCTTGGGTTTGGCTCAGGCCATGATCTCACGGTTCATGAGTTTGAACCCTGCATCTGTTACGGAGCCTGCTTGGGATTCTCTCTCTTAATTTCTCTCTGCCCCTTTCCCCAACTCAAAATAAACCAGGGCGGGGGGTGGGGGGAGATCCTGAACAATAAAAGGATATTAGTGAGAAAAGTGGTGAAACTAAAAATAAATTCTTTATATTGTACCATGTTAATTTACTTAACTTTGGTAAGTCTTTTGTGGTTACATAAGACATTAACATAAGGGGAAGCTGGGGGAGGGTATACAGGAACTTATTTTTGCAACTACTGTGTAAATCTGGAATTTAAAAAATGGATTATTTCCTATTGTTGGTTATGAGAGATTGCTTACGTCTTTTTAAAAAAAAAATTTTTTTAACGTTTATTTCTGAGACAGAGAGAGACAGAGCACGAGTTGGGGAGGGGCAGAGAGAGAGGGAGACACGGAATCAGAAGCAGGCTCCAGACTCTGAGCTGTCAGCACAGAGCCCAACGTGGGGCTCGAACTCACAAACCGTGAGATTATGACCTAAGCCGAAATCAGTCGCTCAACCAACTGAGCCATCCAGGCGCCCTGAGATTGCCTGTGTCTTAAGATTTTTCTCTTTAATTCCAACACATATGGTTCTCCAGCATAGTAGTTCTCAAAGAGTGTTCCTAAACCAACAGCATTCATATCAACTGGGGATTTGTTTTAAATGCAAATTCTCAGAAGCCGGGGGATGGGACCTAACAATCTGTGTTTTTTTGTTTGTTTGTTTGTTTTTTTTTCAACGTTTATTTATTTTTGGGACAGAGAGAGACAGAGCATGAACGGGGGAGGGGCAGAGAGAGGGAGACACAGAATCGGAAACAGGCTCCAGGCTCTGAGCCATCAGCCCAGAGCCCGACGCGGGGCTCGAACTCACGGACCGCGAGATCGTGACCTGGCTGAAGTCGGACGCTTAACCGACTGCGCCACCCAGGCGCCCCTAACAATCTGTGTTTTAACAAGCCCTCCAGATGACTCTGATGCATGCTAAAGTTTGAGAACCATGATTTGTACCATCAATTAAAACTTAGACTACAAGAAAACATTGTTTTACTATATTGGCCAGTTATTAATAATGTTTGCTTACCATTTTTTCAGATTGTGGTAAAATCCATGTAACATAACAACCTCTTAATCATTTTTAAATGTACGGTTCAGTGGATTAAATATATTTACATTATTATGTAATTGTCACCACCATCCATCCCCATAACTCTTTTCATCTTATAAAACTGAAACTCTATACCAGCCTCTGGCAACCACTTATCAGTATTTATCTTTTTGTAACTAGCTTATTCCACCTACCATAATGTCCTCAAGGTTCATCCATATTGTCCTAGATGTCAGAATGTTCTTCCTTTTTTTTTTTTTTTAACTTTCTTTTAATGTTTATTTATTTGTTTTGAGAGAGAGCGAGACAGAGAGTGAGAGAGCAGGGGAGGGGCAGAGAGAGAGGAAGAGAGAGACTCCCAAGCAGGATCTGTGCTGTTAGCACAGAGCTGGACGCAGAGCTCGATCTCATGAACCATGAAATCATGACTTGAGCCAAGATCAAGTGTCCAGTGACTAACCGACTGAGCCACCCAGGTGCCCCAGAATGTCCTTCCTTTTTACGGCTGAATACTATTCCATTGATGTACATGCCACATTTTGCTTGTCCCTTCATCTGTTAGTGGATATTTGGGTTGCTTCCATGTGAATAATGCTGCTATGAACATGGATGTAGAAATATCTTTTTAAGACTGCTTTCAATTCTTTTGGGTATACATCCAGAAGTGGCATTGTTGGATCATATGGTAATTCTAATTTTAATTTTTTGAGGAACCATTACCATGCTGTCGTCCACAGCAGCTGTATCCTTTTACATTCCCACCGGCAGTGCTCAATGGTTCCAATTGTTCCACATCCTTGCCAACACTTACTGTTTTCTGTTTTTTAATAGTAACCATCTTAGTGGGTATGAAGTGGTATCTCATTGTGGTTTCATTTCTGAGCTGATATGCTTGTTGGCCATTTGTATTTCTTCAGAGAAATGTCTGTTTAAGTTCTTTGCACATTTTTGAATAGCCCCATCACCTTCCAGCAGATCACTGCTGCTTACATACTTGTTCATGAGTTCATCTTTGGCTCTTGTGGGCTCTCACTTTCTTTGCTTCCTGTTGTCTACCTTGTTTCCAGTTCGCATAAATCTGGAATTTATACATAGGTCTATTTGTACGTTGATTTTGAGAAATGGAACAAAATTTGAAAACTGTATATGACAGCATTTTAATATTTAAACCTGTTTCCAAAAAATTCTCATTACAGACTTACAACAGCTGTGCCAGACTCTGCTTAAACCAAGAAACAGTATGTCTAGCAAGCACTGCTATGAAGACTGAAAATTGTGTGGCCAAAGTAAGTAATATTACTCATCAATATGCATTATACCGCATCTTAACAGTGCTTTATCTGTAAACATCTTTATATCATGTTGCTATTAAAGATCATCACAAGATTTCATATTTAAAAAAAAAATACAGGAGACATCATTTTATCCAAAGCAGATTGCAAGTTGGAGTCTCCATCTTTTCAGTTGCAAAAGAATCTTTTGATTATGCATTCTGGTCACACTTCAGTCGAATTCACATTTGTTACTTGACACTAGTTATGGATTATTACAAATAAATAAGATTCATGAAAGAAAATATACAATTACTTCTATAAAGTTGTTCATGGGTTTTAAATGTAATTAAGTATAGGGTATCCATTGCAAGGATTGTGAGATACACTATAGAAAATCCAGTTATTATAATACTATTATTATTTATTGAATGGCTAATGATAAAAATATTGCTTTTGGTGATTTTGATCTGAGTGTACAGTATGTTTTATCGTGCATATGCTCTACCTTTTCTCGTGCACAAAATGTATGTATATCTACAGATATAAAATTAATCACACATTAGAGATCTTATGATCTAATAATTACATTAACTATGGCTCAAATCTTTCAAGTATCTCTAATTGGTTAGGAACTTTGACCTAAATTTCGATATCAGCCATTTTGATTATCCCAGGACTAAGTAAAATTCCAGTATGGGCTCGGTTTCTAGACTTTTACTTTGCATATATGCAAAATTATTGTTTTAATAGCTATTCAGGGATTTGTCACTGTTACAACATTTCCAACTTTAACTACTTTAGTTTAGTCTATCTTATTATACTAAGGCTTTCAGTTACTTGCTGTTATTATTAGAGCCAGACCTGGTAATCAGGTAGTCTCCATCCTTTACTAAAAAATCAAAGGACAGCAATATTTTTTATTATTTTTATTTTCTTTCTTATAGTCACTGGACCTACTTAATCAACTGAAATCATACTAACTATAACCATTAGAAATTATCCATATAATAAGTGTCAGAATTTGTTTAAAATTATAGTTTAAAAAGTTGGTTAAGTGTCTCCTAAATTAGAGTGTCTTAGTAACTTGCTGTAAAATATGAAAATAATAAATTACATGTATTTATTTTTTCAGCCGTTTAGTCACAACTAACAAGTGCTAATTGACCCTATTTTGTGTCTGGCATTTGTACATTGAAATGGGGGACCAATTATTTGGGCCTCTAAAAATAATCTTCCTCCTTTTTGGCCACATTGCTCAGTTTCATCACAAGTGGGTGACTTCTGGCTAAACAAGGTAAAATCTTAGCATGAGCACCGATCCAAGGACAGGGTGACAATTTTAATGAGTTTCATTGAGAGCTGGCCAAGTGAGCATCTGTTCCTTTTGTTTTCTCCATACTTTGTAAGCCAGGATTTCTAAGCTATATAGTCATGTTGGTGTGTGTCTGTATGATGTGTTTTGTTTTGTTTTTCTCCCACCCTGTACTTCAGTGGTGCATGGTTAGAAATCTTCTGGCATCTGGCACAATGGCATAATTTCTTCTGTGCTCTTGGGTGAGGAAATAAGTTTGCTCATTGCTGCTCATCTGTCTGTTTCCTTTGCTCCCAGATGGTGACCCTCTCATCCCACTCTTGCTTATTTTAACATTATTCTGACACTTAGATCCTTTCATCGTCTCCTTAAATACCCTAATTTAATAATGATTTCTGTCATTTCCTATTGGAACCTACCTAACTTTCTGGTTCCTTTTGTTGGCCCACATCCTGGCTTCTGGTTCATTGCTTCAGATTTGAGCCAAATAATTAGTTGATCAATGGCAAATAAAAACACGTAGCTAAAATTATGTCTTTCTTGTAACAGCCTCCAGTAGGTACCAGTAACATGAGGAGTTTTCCCTTTCTATTTCCCTTCCGTAAGAGTTTTCCCTTTTCTATTTACATATGTTATGTGTACCTCATGATTCTGTGCTGTTTCTGTTGGCCTCATTTATTGCTTGACCTGTGAAAGGTAATGACTTGCCATTATTTTTGTAGGTCTACAAGCTTGTCCCGTTTCCAGCTCTTCACCTTTAGCCCTTAACTGAGTAGTTTCATCTGCTACACTTGATATGGCTGCAGTGGTTTTTAACTTGGTACAGGTGTCCGTTGTTGATTCAGACAGTACTCCCGAGTGGCCTTGAATGTCCAACCATCTCCATGTGAGAGCACCTATAATATAGTGCTGTCAGCCATTTTTTCCTCTAGCTCAAAGCAGCTAATTCTGATGAGTGACTTTGATTTGGGTGAAAATAGTGGTTACTATTATTGAATATTGTTTATTATGAGTTTTAGAGAAGACATCAATACCAGTTATTCCCTGAAAAACAGCAAAGTTGTTAAGTTCAGACCCTGTAGTACATAGTATGTGACTCTTCTTTGGCAGAAATAGCTTACAATAAATGTTTTATAATAGGTCTATGAAAACGGGCCCATTTGTCCTCTTTAGAATACAAGAAAACAAAGTGGTAAGAAAAACTACGGCCACTCTAGGTTAATAATAATCTGAATCTCTAACTTGAAGAATGAGACCTAGGAAAAGATTTAAAAATAAAAATGGGGTCATTTTATCAGTATAACCTGGTCTGAGTAATATTTGGAGGCATTGAAATATCTTTTATTTTCTTCCAAAGCCTTCTATTCTTTCTAATTGTAGGTCTGTAGTTCATGAGATTTGTTTGGAACATGATGAGCTCTGTATTTATTGTAGCTTTAAACGGACAGTCATTATTGACTGCCAGCTTAGTCTTTAAAATCAATAATTACATTGTACTTAATTGTCAACCTTCATGATGTTTTTTAATTGGTAAAGAAAGCTAACTAGAAAAATGAAGAGCATTACTTTTTTATGTTATCTTGTTGGTGACTTTCTATTTAAATATTACTGAAAATTTTGGGTTCAGGGTTTTCCTAATTTACTTTTTACACATACGTGCATGCACAGAATTAGAATTGAGTTGTTTGAACACAGCTACCGACATACCTGCCCAGGTGGGAGAAGTTATGCCTCTTTATGTTTGGAAAATAAACCTCTTCAGTAGTCCTTTGTAGATGTTCTGTATTGTAGTTGTTTGTTGTTACTGTTTTTTACTTGAGACTAATAATCTGTTTGCAACTGACTGAGACAGAAAAATGTGATGTTCCTTTCCACTCACTCCAGATTTTGATAGAAGACTTGTTTTATTTATTTCCAAAATTATATCCGCAGGAAACAAGCTGTTTAAATTCAGATTATGCTGAAGCAAAATGGTCCTGGTATGAGAAGCAACGTGCTGTTTTACGAGCACAGAGTCCCTTTTCTCATAACTGATTGATAGTAAATATTTTCCTGAAGAATTATTGCCAACCATGAACAGTGCAACTGTTTCACTTTTTTTCCGTGCTACTTGCTGTACCAGCCATTGTCGGTAATTAAGATCTACAATTCACAATGCAGACGTTTGCACTTCCTCTGGGTCTGCGCTATTTATAAGGCATTTCAGCTGTTCAGAGTTTCTTTTGAGTTTTAAACTACATGTTAACAGGCTTCTTTAACATACTGTTCCACAAGTAGCATGTCAGATGGTCCATTCTTTGCACAGGCCTCTCTGTCAGGTCTAAACATTAGCTTTGTGGAGAATATATTAACATGGAACCATATCATTGAGGCCAATAAGGTTGGAAAAACTCCGGCATGTTAATGTGTTACACATTAGGCATATTGCTGTTTCAAAAAGGCAGGAATAAAGTTCAGAAGTACTATTTTTTTCTTTCATTTTACAGATGTTCATATGATTTTAATGAGTGTGAATGGGAGTTATAGAGAGGCTCTGAGAAATACTAGTAAAGTGACATTTCCCAGCTCGCTTTCAGGTAATAATAGAATAATAGAATCAAGGACCATTGTTATAGACGAGAGTTTGTGTGTTTGTCAGATTAAAGATGCAAGAATACACCTTCTAGATGTACATGATATTTAGGAGTACAGACAAGGGACACCAAAATGGATCAGCTGATTGACGGCACGTTTGTTGTATAATCATCTTCAGGAACCTTAAGTAGCATATGCCATTGTAGAGGAAACTGTAAACAGGAATCCTGGTTTATATTAATTCGATAAAATTAAAAGTCATGTTTAACCATTTCAAGAGCATTAATTGCAAAAGGAAAAAAAAAAAAGTCCAGACCCCAGTGAGAATCTTGAACTATGCCCTTGAATGAGAGAACTGCCTATATAGTCTCCTTACTAACTGCACTCATTGCTAAACATACAGGAGAAAGAAACAAGAAGCAGAAAGCTGTCAACAGAGTATGTGTAAAACTTTGCCTTGAGTGGATATCAGACTGGCTGTTAGAAGCCTAAAGTCAGCTGCGTTGATTCTACATGTTGGACACCAGCATCTTCCAGCAGAGCAGATCTGCAGAGAAAGACAGACATGGGTTTCAGTGCTGATTCTTGATGGGCCCTTGAAGATAGAGCTTCAAAGCCTTTCCAAGGCAGTTTTATTGGCCAGAGCCAAAAACTTTCTGTGGTTCTTTTGAACTACATTGTTTGTGTAAACTTATTTTCCTTAGTGAACTCTTTATGAACCTTTTTTTTTTTTTTTTTTTTAAAGATAGCAGCATTGGTTCAACTGTTGGGAACCACTAGATCTGACCAAGGCACTTCAAGATGCTAGAACCTATTCACATTTCTGTCTAGCCAGGGAGCTAATAAGATTAAGCCTGTCTTTGTGGATTGGTCTAGATTAGCAGGAGATGAGCCCAGTCAGTGTTTTCCTCAGTGAAAAAGGAAAGGTTGGGAGAGAGAGAGGTGAAGGAAGAAAGTTCTTCATCAAGAACTGACTGCAGTATTGCCTGCTGATGCATGTCGGATCACCCGCACCGAGAGATCACATGGCTTCTCCAAAAGTCAAACGATCAATTCGCCTCGTTTTGGCTCTGTACTTAATGCACAAACAGTGCGATCTGCGGGGCTGTAATTGCATTGTTAGGGCCAAGGAACAAGCCTGTGCCTTTTCAGCAGACAGCTGGCAGGGAGAGAGGCATGTTGTTAGGAAAGAGAGAGGCAAGGCAAATAAAATTACTGCTAACGCTCAGAGATCGGCAGGAGTCCTACTTGCCTAATCTTACCGGTGGGAGCAAGCGGCTGTTGTAATCCAATTATAGCAGCATAAGCAATTTGTTAGACACTCCGCATAATGTAACAATTTCCCAATAAACTCTGACTTGTAATAACGTCGGCAAGAGTCCGCATAAATCTGCCCGAATGGTGGGGGCTGGAGCGTTCGGCTGGGGGCTTGTAATTGGCGCCATCAGCACGTTTTGCGGAGTGCAGTATGGTGCAGTCTTTTAGTGCAGGAATTTTAAGGAGAAAAGCATGGCACACGTTTCTTAGAGAAAGAAAAGTGGCCATTAAAAGGGGAGCAGCTAGAAGGGCATACTCTTGCCTTCACATTACCTAGGAATCTTAGTGTAGAAAGAAAACAGGAGGAAGCCATGTTTCCTTCAGTACTAAAGTGGGGGAGGGGGAAGAGTGTATGGACTAAATTCCTTTATTTAAAAGGCGTCAGTTTCTATTATTTATACCCGCCTTTACCGGCCCCCCAAATGCTGTTCAGGCACCATTTAGTTAACATTTTTACAAAATTGTTCATAGCCAGGCGAGACTAAAAATGCCAAGTTTAAATCTTTTCTTCTAGAGTTTATCATTTTCTTTACAACAGGAAAATATATTTCCTTTGTGCCCAAAATAAATCTTTTAAAGATCTCATCTCATTGAATATCAAACCTTTCTGTAGAGTTCTGCCTTCCGGTTTAAGAAACCATCTCTTACTGAAGGGTTTAAAACCCAGCTTGTTTGCTTAGCTGGCTTTACTACATTGCTTATTTTCTTTTCTGCAATATATTGTGAATGTCTGTGATGCTAGGATTAGGAATCTTTCTTGTTGAATGCTTACATTGTACAAAAATGCAGTTACTCTTATTTAAAACTGTACCTGTATGATCATTATAGAAATAATTTTGATTCCTAAGTCATAACATTTCTGTTTGGGAAAAATATTTGTTGTGTGGAGCAGAATAGAACCTCCATTATTTATTGATTGATTAGGGTTGGTAGTCACAGAATCAAGTTTATTTATACAAGGTATAGGAGGTGAGGAGTGCTCATAGATCTGAGTTAATAGACAGATTTTCATGCTACTGAGTCTGTATTAAATGTTATCTGCTTTCTTATGCCAACCCAACTCTTCATTGTTGTTAATTTGTGTCAAAACAAAGCTTCTGAAATAAGAACAGGATTATTCAAAATATCATGTTGCTGTGGGTATTATTACAATAAATATTTACTTTCAGTATAAACATTTCCTTCCACTGAAGCAAATGCTGCCTTGTTTGACTGGAGCTACATCAATAAACTGCAGTGCCTCTAATAAAGCCACTCAGTGTCTGGGTTTAACTAATGGCTGATTTTCATGGCTTTGACAGTGAGCTGTGTGCGTTATTTTCTCCTGATATTGTAAAAATAATGAGAGCAAATTAGAACAATCAGTTTACACAGATAGCTCCTGATTGGAGGCGATGGGCAATATGGCAGCAGGTAATCCATCTTCGGGCTCTTGTCACATTAACTTCAGTAGTGTGAAAAGATCAGGTGGGGTAAGCAGGGATCCTGCCCAATCGGAACACTGAAATTAATGAGAAGAGCATTGTTCTGTGATCAACCTTTTAATTAGCAAGATTGGAAACGCAGGGAGTGAAGAAGGCAGCACCACAGCTGCACAATGCCAGGCACAATTCCTGAAAGGGGAAAGGAAAAAAAGAAAAATCAGTGGGTTTTATATCATACTTCTCTTGCTGTATATAGGCATCGTGTTTCCATTCTGGAGCTTGTTTACAGACTTTAACAAATACTGCCTACTTTCCAAAGTAATATCATAAATATAGTTGATGTGTTTGTCATCTATAGGCTGTAATTCTTTCAGGGGTCATTTAGGATTTTGATTACCAGTATACTGTCTTTGGCATTGCACATTGGGTTTTAACTTTTGATTTTTTTTTTTAAATTAAGTAAGCAAAGAATTTACATTTCAAAAGGTCTGCTTTGTCGACCTCCCACCATTCAGCCCCTCCAATATGTAGAGTTTTTCTTGCAAGTAGCATCAGAGTTTTCTGGTCTGGAAAACTTTTGTCACTTTGAGTTGTTTGAAAGAGGAGCAAAGTCCAGACAGGAAGCTATGGCATATTTAAATTGTGTTCCTTTCCTGATTCTGTTTATTAGGAAAATCACTGTCTCCCCTCCCACCCCCACCCCCCCACCGTGCTGTTGACTTATCAGTGTTGAGGGTGTTATTTCAATTTATATAATTAAGAATTGAATATCAATAAAGTATGGTATTTATAGGAGGAAGAGAGAGTGAAATCTATGTAGCGACAGACTAAAGGCTGATTCATCCATTTAAAGCTCAGTTATACTAAAATTGAAACCTTGTTAATTATCACTGTAATATTGGAAAATGTGGTATAAAGCCATGGAAGATATTAATGAGCCAGATTTTCTCTGCCAAATCAATGCCTGTTTTCTAGGCCTATTTTGACAGGCTTTAACTTTGGGGAAGGTATGAGGTTTTTAGTATTTTAATCTTTATGCTTTTAGTTGCTTACAGTGAAAGCAGAAATATAATGTAAGCTATGTAAATGAATCCAGTTATCTTCCAAACGTATGTAAAATAAATTTGTTTTTTTTTATATTAACAATTAAGTGACTTAGGCATTTATTTAAAGTACTAATACATATGGGGCACCTGGGTGGCTCAGTCGGTTAAGCATCCAACTCTTGTTTTCGGCTCAGGTCATGATCTCGCAATTCATGAGTTCAGGCTCCACACTGACAGTGCGGAGCCTGCCTAGGATTCTCTCTTTCCATCTCTCTGTGCCCTTCCCCTGCTTGTGTTCTCTCTCTCTGTCTCTCTCTCTCTCACAAAAGAAATAAATAAACTTTAAAATAAAGTACTAATACATAAAAGCCAGTTATCAGGCACCCTTCTGAGTACAGAATTAACAATAAAGAGCCTGTTGTATGAAATATTGAGGTTAGGTATAATATCTTTTATCATCATAGTTAATAGGACTTTCTTCATAATTTGTATAACTAATGGAGATTCTAGCCTTGCAACCTTAAGGTATTTAGAGAATGTAAGTCCCTGATATTATAGCCCTATGTAAAACCCATAGAATAAAGGCACTTCACTACCCATCTCCCTAGTCCTCTCCCCACCCCCACCCCCCCCAAATCTTTAGTATAGCTTTTGGAATTCTGTCAGAAACCTTATTTTTGTTTTTGTTTTTGTTTTTTGATTGATAACTTTTCCTGAAAATATTCAGTATTTTAGGATCAGTGACTTAATACAAAATAGTTTCTAGGACTTCCCCTACCCCCAACACACTCTTTAAGAGAATGGTGCTACTGTGCATATTAATATTTTAAAGCCCACTTGTTAGAATTTTGCATGATATTTTTCTGTATTCCTTAATCTGAAGAAAAATTTTTTACTTACCGCTTTTATGGATTTTTGTGGCTGTTTATTCTCCTTTCTCCTAATTTGGCAGTTTCAGAAGCCTGGGCTCATAAGTTGTCCAAGGATATGTTCTTAGTCATATGGTGTAAATAGATCACTTACAAAGCTTGTGAAACCTGAGCTCTCCTTTTGAACCTTTCAGTACCCATGAGCTCAGGATCCATACATGTAAAATCTTATTCTTGTTTCATGACTCCAGCTTGTAAGGCAAATGAGCTATGAATTTAAATGACTATTCTACTCTATACCAACTTTCTACCAAATAAAATTGGTACTTTTCTCCTTTTTTCCTATGATTCTGGATTTCCATCTGACCTAGTGACCTTGCCAATATTTGTTCTTGTTAGAGTTCTTTTCCAGTAAGATTTGCTACTCAAGATCAGTGTTAAAATAGACGAGGGCATATTTTTTTATGTTAGTAATTACAGAAATGTCTAACTGGCTGAATGACCAAGAAACTCCTTTTTAGTTTCCTAACAGAGCTAGAATTACCAAGTCACCTTAAATTCTACTAATTCCAAGTCTCATCAGTAGGGTTCACTATAGAGAAATTTTCATTAGTCTAGTCTTTGGGAGTTCTCATGTGTGGAATCAGCTGAATCTCTGAGGCTATTATGATCCTTTCTAAGTTCTCCATCCACCTGCTTTTTGGTTTTGGGATATGTTCCTATTTAAAGAATTGGAAAATGTCCCATTTTTTCTCATGTACCTTCAGGATGGAAGACGTTTGTCTTTTTTTTTTTTTCTTTCAGCTTTGTATTTTGCTACCCAAAAGTTTAAGGAGGAGAGAGGGTATGTTAATATTTACTAAGCCCTATGTTTAGGCACTATAGTGCTAGCTGTGTTACCTATTTCAGTCCTTATGTGAACCTGATAAGATGGATATATAACCCCTATTTTATAGATAAGGAACCTGAAACTTAGAGAAGTTAAGTCTTTTCCCAAGTTTTCACATCTTTAAGTTGTAGGGTCAAGTTTTCAACTCAGATCTCCCTGACTTCAGAGTCATTTCTATACTAGACCAGGTTTGTTGCCTTTCAAATAATATTTGGAGGCCTTCTGTATCTCTCCTACCATTACAATTGGCCTCACACTACAAACCACCTATAGCTTTTCGCCATTTGATTTCTGTAACACTTTTGACAGCTAGCAAATGTTATTTCTTCATCTCCCCTGCCTCCTTTACTGCTTGTAAAATACGTTGTTCTGACTGACCTGAGCCAAGTACGATATTCAGAAGACTTAACTATCTCTATTCTGGGCTACTTAGTCAATAATTCTACTATGTAATTTTAAATGCTTACTCAATAATAATCACTTGCCTTGTAAACAAAGGCCTTTAACGTATCTAAGATGACCTCATGGCTCCATGTTCCATTCATAGTTCTACACGTTAAATGAGTGGGACAGTATGAGTCCAATACAGCCGGTTCAGTGTGGTCACTCACACCTTATTGTTTTAGAAGTTGTTTTGAGGGGCGCTGGGGTGGCTCAGTCAGATAAGTGTTCGACTTAGGTTCAGGTCATGATCTCTCAGTTCATGAGTTTGAGCCCTGCAGTGGACTCTGTGCTGACAGCTCAGAGCCTGAAGCCTGCTTCGGATTCCGTGTCTCCCTCTCTCCCCCGCTCACGCGTGCTTGTATGTGTGCATGCGCGCGCGCTCTCTCTCTGTCTCTCAAAAATAAATGAACATTAAAAAAAAAAAGTTGTTTTGGAATACAGATCTCATCCTACTTTCTGTGTCAGGATTTACATTGTAAGTATGTATTGGCAGTCCTTTTATACCAAAAATTTATTTTTCCTGATTCAGCTTGGTAATTAATTTTGGCAGTTAAAAAAAATGTCCCTTAAGGCTTCAAAACTCTGGCTCTGATTACATTTCAGTAAATATTTTTATATGGTTTACGTGCTTCTGGATAATTTGGTGATTGCAAAGACATGGTGAGGATATCAGAATTAATAGCTGACATTAAAGTCCTGTTTCAGAGAGGAGAGAGGAAACTTGGGAGAGGAGTGATTTATTAAAAAGGAACAGGTTTATTGAAAGCAAATGAAAACAAAAAGCAAACAGGGGCACCTGGCTGGCTCAGTTGGTTAAGCGTCCCAACTCTTGATTTCTGCTCGGGCCATGATCTCACTATTCATGACATCAAGCCCCACATCAGGCTCTGTGCTGACAGCATGGAGCCTGTTTGGGATTCTCTGTCTCCCTCTCTCTCTGCCTCTCCCCTGCTTGCGTGCACACGCTCTCTCTCAAAATAAATGTTAAAAAAAAAAAAAGAAAAAGCAAGCAAACATGGCTATTAGCATGTGCACACAAATAAAATCTCCCTGCATATTCTCTAATAGAAAGAAGTGTTTTGATAGTTACGGTTGACATAAATTTCACGCTCAGACTTACAAAAATATGTAAGTACTTGCGCACATGGAGCACAGAGACCATGACAAACAGGAATGTTGAAATATTTCTGGAAGAATGAACTAAATGTAATTACATTTTATATGACAGACATCACATCTTTATACACATGTATAAGATGTGTATACTTTATACACATTTTCTTGGAATATCTAATAGCATAAGAAATTTAATTGTAAAGATTTTTTTTTTAAACCTAAGAGCCAACCAAAAGGGAAATATACAGAGAAAACCAGGTTTAAAAAGAGATGGTTCCTACAGTGTTAACTATGGAGTGTGTAGCGTGACTCTGTAATGGAATATCATGGCAGGGGGTATAATACTGTAAATAAGATGAATATGCCACTTGTGGATTAATGGGCAACCTAAAGAGTGGCTTTATTTACATCTATGTGTGAGGTTCTTTTACAGTTTGTGTATTTTCTGTTATTCTTGTGATTGGAACACTTAAAACCTGATAGTTTAACTAGGGAACTTAAAAAAAAAAAACCGTTTCCTTGAATCTTGCTTTACGTATTTTTTGTCAGATTCATGTATTGTCATTTTAGACTTTAAAATCGATAAGTTGGAAGAGTTTCTTTTAACTTTTTCTCTGGGCAATATTTAAGGAAAAGAAGTGGGTTCTGAAATTAAGTCCAGGAAATACAGCTATCTTTTAGATATCAGTTATGAACATTAAGGAGTAGGTGTAGGCACTACATGTATCTAAATCCAGTAGATTTCTTGTGCAGTTTTGTGAATAGAGGATGCTTTTGAAAGGTTTGGCTACTGAGTAATGTAAACTTGAGTAGTCTAGACTGGAACACTAATAGCCATTGTCTCAACATTTTAACATGAGAACATGCAATAAGGGTAAATTCTAAGAGCTTTTTTTTTTTAATATTTATTTATTTTTGAGAGAGAGCGAGCAACAGAGTGTGAGCAGGGGAGGCACAGCGAGAGGGAGACACACAATTTGAAGTAGGCTCCAGGCTCTGAGCTGTTGGCACAGAGCCTGACGCTGGGCTTGAACTCACGAACCATGAGATTATGACCTGAGCTGAAGTCAGACGCTTAACCGACTAAGCCACCCACGTGCCCCTAAGTGATAGCTTTTTTAAACTAATGTTTTAGGGGCGCCTGGGTGGCGCAGTCGGTTAAGCGTCCGACTTCAGCCAGGTCACGATCTCGCGGTCCGGGAGTTCGAGCCCCGCGTCAGGCTCTGGGCTGATGGCTCAGAGCCTGGAGCCTGTTTCCGATTCTGTGTCTCCCTCTCTCTCTGCCCCTCCCCCGTTCATGCTCTGTCTCTCTCTGTCCCAAAATAAATAAAAAACGTTGAAAAAAAAAATTTAAACTAATGTTTTAGTCAACTCTTTAGGTTGTTGATTGCCAAGTAATACTATTATTTAGTGCTCTTGAAACTTCAAAAGTTTGAGCCTTAGATTTCTACTCCGTGCTTTCCCTCAATTGAAAATGTGTAATACAGGTTATTTTTGTAAGGCAGAAGTAAATTGCCTTCATTGTAGAGTTTGAATGGAACTAATTTTCACTTGGCAAAAGGTAGATTCTCAAATTACATTTGTTGAGTCTAATTGACTTCTAAACAAAATAAATTGTGAAATACGTTCTTTAAAATATTAAGATTGTTGGGGCGCCTGGGTGGCTCAGTTGTTTAAGTGTCCGACTTCCCCTCAAGTCATGATCTCGCGGTTTGTGGGTTCGAACCCTGTGTCGGGCTCTGTGCTGACAGCTCAGAGTCTGGAGCCTGGAGCTTGCTTTGGACTCTGTGTTTCCCTCTCTCTCTGCCTCTCCCCCACTTACGCTCTGTCTACCCTTTTGCTCAAAAATAAATAAATATTTAAAAAATTTTTAATAAATAAAAAATAAAATATTAATATTGTTATCATATTTGATAGCCTTTTGCACCATTACTTTCATTGAATGTTTACAGTGGCTCAGACATTGTGTTACGGGTATTACACTCTCACTTAAATCCTCACAACGGTCTCATTAAGCACACAACCCCATTTTACATACAAATACATTACTACTCAGATCAAGCACCTTGCCCAAGTTATGTTGCAGAACTGGAATTTGAACCCAGACTGGCCCCATAGCCATGTACTTTCAATTACTGTCGTTTGTGAATTTTAGTACATCAAAATAAGGATGGATGGTGAGTTTTAGTACATGGAAGTAAGGGTGCAGTGGGGAGGTTACCTAAAAAGTTCTCTATGGTGCCTATTAGATGTTAAGAATTCACCATCACGTAGCCAGGATTTGGAAAACACAGAAGTATGCAAATTGGTTGTATAAAATTATGATACAGTAATACATTTTAGGCTTGTAATCTTCACTTGCACTTACAGTATTTTCCTTTTCAGCATTCCATGTGAGATGCTAAAAATTAAAAATACCTCAATTAGCAACCACAAAAAAGCAAAACTGTTAATTGAACCTTGTAATGTCCTCTTGCTGTCTGTTAGGCTTTTCTTTGCAGACTTTGATTATGTGTAATAAAACTGTTGCTTAATTAATGCCAGGGTTCTGAAGCATTTGGATGCCACAGAAGAGGGTGAAGAGGAGAAACCAAGAGGCAGCATCAAATAGCTTTTCTGTCATGTTAATTTAGATCTGCCATTCTTGTCCTAGTTCATGATATATGGCTCCCAACAGATAGGGGGAGAATTGAATGAGAAGCAGTAGTGAATCCTGTTTTCAGAAAAACACAAGTCATGACTGAGGCTCTCAGTAGGTTAATGAATAACTGTTTTCAGACAATATTTCACCCCTAGTTGGAGCTGCCCTTGGAATGAATGTGGCCGTGTTGATGTGACCAGCAGACACGATGCAAAACCAAACTAGTTGGTGACATGGCACCATGGCTTTGCGGTCTGTGCAAGAAAGATCCACAACTGATGTCCATAGCGGGCTGTCACTGGGAGAAAGGTGCTTGTATGTAACCAGAGCATGAGAGAGGATATCCTACTGACTTCTATTAATTTTTATTTAGAATGCTAAAAAACAAAATGGTAAAAATTCCCCTTGGAAATTGCCTAAGTCTCCCTTAATTATGGACATACTTCTTGAGGGATCCATATGCTTAAAAAAGAAAAAAAAAGTTGATAAGGAAATGTTTGTTTCATATCATAATTAAAAAAATTTTTTTGTTAATTTTAGAATACAGAGTAACAAAGAACACAACCGTCTTCACTAAAATGAGTTTACTTTTGACGTGACTCTTTACGTTCTCTTCCTTTTCATTCTTTCATTCTCCCTTCTTGATTCAATAAACTTATGTATTAGCTGGTTTTGTATTTATATTTTAACAAGTGTTGAATTCTATTTTAAAGAGTGTTGAAAAGCACTGTTGCTTTCAGGGTGGGGAAGATTTGAAATCCAATAATGAAAAATGAAGTCTCTTTCATTTCTGGCTGCATTCCTAGATGGTTGTATGTATCATAATCATTGAACTTTTAGAGCCTGCTCAAATTCTGTTTGGACTGCATAGGGTTACAACATACCTAAATTACACTTTCCGGCAATATTTAAACACGAAGTAGACATTGTTAAGTGGAAGCATTGATATCATAATTTCTAGTGGTTAAGGTGTCTGTCAGTAAAGAAGGAAGCTTACTAGCATGGGAAAAGAGTACAAGCTTCAATTGGAATGGGTCTCTATTGTCCAGGGGGTTATTCAATGCTCATAAATACTTGCTTTAGCATAGATGGAGCTAGGTTAAGTGTTTACAGCCAAACCTTTCTCTTCTTCATTGAAGAGCAAGGTTCTCCTAACACTGACCTACTTTGCTTATATGGTACTATAGATAAAACAGTTATGCAGCCATGAAGAGAAAAATAGATGAAGACCAGAAGAATTTTTTAGTAGGAAGTGCTTGGTAGCGTGTTTCTTTGTTGGTAAGACATAATGTTTCCACAAATCATGAATAAATATTCTGAATTCCCTAATATTATAGCAGTTATAACCATTTTTAAGCCTCCTTTCTAAGTAGATATTTCTCTCCTGGCTTTCTGTATTGTGAACTTTACAAAACTGGCTTCGGCAGCCTATTAATTATTCATATCATAGCAACAATTAAAGCAAATTAAAAATAAAAATCGCCATATTGCATTTAACCATGGGCAGCGCCAAACTGTGTCAGCTCTGGAAGGGCCTGTGGTGTTTCCTTAGTTAAAAGTGCTAGAGGGAGCTCTAACCTTGTTCAGAGTAGTGGCATATGGGAACAATTGTCTGTATGTGGCCATGGGGTCGCAAGTAAAGATGGGAGGCTAAGGATGTTACGTGGCAAAAATTTAAATCTTTATTAGAACTCCCTGTTTCCTTTAGTTTCCTGTATATCAGAAAATATGGGTGAGGACTGTCTAAGTATAATCAAACAGGACTTTAGTCACCCTCATTCCTCTTTCTATAAATCTAATCATCTCCTTCTAATACAGTTTTCAGGAGACCCTGAATTTGGCTCAGTGAATTTTCACAAAGTGAAAACACACCTGAATACTCACCACTGAATTTTTTTTCGTTTTCTGTTTTTTGTTTTGTTTTGTTGAAAAAGAACGGAAAGAAAAAGAACATTATCAGAAACCCATTCCTGTCCTCTTTGTCACTCCCCTCCCAAGGGTAACATTATCCTTACTTCTAACATCAGTCATTAGTTTTGCCTGTTTTTCTTCATATAAATGAAATCACGTGATACATACTCTTTACTGTCTGACTTACTTCACTCAACATAATGTTTTTGAGAGTCACATTGCATATAGTTGTAAATTTTTAAATTTTCATTGATGTGTAGTATTTCATTATACCAATCTATCCATTTTGCTGTAGGTGAACATTTGGGTGCTTTCAGATTTTGATAACTACAGAAAAATTGTATATATCTGTCGGTAAGTATATACAATGAATACATGCATCCTATTGGGTATGTATCTAGGAAGGGAATTGGGATTTCCAAACTGGTAGTACCAATTTATACTCCTGCCAGTGTGTGAGTGAAAGTTCCATTGTTACCCAACACTTGATTTTTTGGCTTTTTCATTGAGCATTCTGATGGTGTGGAGGAGAATCACATTACATTGTTGTGGGTTTTTTTGTGATTCCATTTCTAAGTGTACAGTCCAGTAGTGTTAAATATATGCACACTGTCACATTGTGTTTTTTAGTTTAAGTTTCCCTTAAAAGTTAAAATTGGCTATGTTTTTATACATTGATTGACCGTTTCGATGTGATATGCCTGTTGGGGTCCTTTTGCCCGGTTTTCTATGTGGTTTTATGTATGTTTCTTAATGATTTATAAGGGTTCTATGTAAATTCTGGATACAAAGTCCTTTGTTTGATATGATATATGTGTTGCAGATATTTTCTCCTATTCCGTGCCTTGCTTTTGCACTTTTTGTTAATGATGTCTCCTGAGGAACCCAGGTTCTTAATTTTAGTATAGTCCAATATATCAATCTTTGCCACATATAGTTAGTATTTTACATTCTACTTAAATCTGTGCCTACCCCAGTGTCATGAAGATATTCTGTTTTCTTCTAAAATTTGAATGGTTTGACCTTTTACATTTGGAGTACAGTCCACTTGATTTTTTGTGTGTTCTGGTATTAGGTACAGGTAAAGAGTTGTTGTTTTTTATTGTTAGGTGATAATCAGTTGACCCAGCACTATTTTTTTTTTTTGATGTTTATTTATTTTTGAGAGAGAGAACACCAGCGGGGAAGGAGCAGTGAGAGAGGGGGACAGAGGATTTGAAGCAGGCACTGTGCTGAGAGATCCCAGTAGGTTTTTCATATCTATTTGCAGACTCTTCATGTAGTCCTACTATTTTGAATTGGCCCTAAATAAGACAAGTTGGTATATTAAACTGGTAGAAGTTTTTGCCAACACACGAAGGGATTTTTAGTAGAGAGATACATTCATTTATTGACATTTTTCTAGAAAACATTATCTTAGATACTGGGAACTATGGACAGAGAGGTAGATGGAGGAAATGAGAGTAAAAGTGAAAGAAATGAGTTAATAAACTTCAATATGACATTATTAGGTCTTCCTACTTAGTGTCAGCCCTGAGAAGTTTATCACTTTTAAAGGGTTAATTTCCCTTTTTTTTTTTTTTAATGTTTATTTTTGAGAGAGAATGAGCGGGGGGGGGGGGGGGGGCAGAGAGAAAGGGAGACACAGAATCTGAAGCAGGCTCCAGGCTCTGAGCTGTCAGCACAGAGCCCAAGGCAGAGCTCAAACTCACGAACTGTGAGATCATGACCTGAGCTGAAGTTGGCTGCTTAACTGACTAAGTCACCCAGATGCCCCTAAAGTGTTAATTTCTTAATTATGGAATATTTTAGCCTGTAGAAAAGTGAGAGAATAATAATGTTACCTGTGTACCTGTCACTCAAAATGGTAACATTTCTTTGCATTAAAAATTCAGTATTTTTAGAGGTGCCTGGGTGGCTTAGTCAGTTAAATATCCAACTCTTGTTTTCGGCTCAGGTCAGCTCGTCGACAGTGCAGGGCCTGCTTGGGATTCTGTCTCTCCTTCTCTCTCTCCCTTTCTCTCAAGTAAATGTAAAAAAGAAAGAAAATTCAATCTTCTTAAAATAAATTAATAAATAAAATAAAAAACTTGTTAATTTTAGAAAAGGTTGACTTGTTCTTAAGATTCTGGAATATATTGCTTATCCAAATAATATTATGAAAAATATTTTTTTTCTCTTTTTAAATGTTTATTTAGAGAGAGAGAGAACGTGCACACACATGCAAGTGGGGGACGGGCAGAGATGGGGGGTGGTTGGAGAAAATCCCAAATAGACTGCACACTCAGCATGGAGCTCAGCATGGAGCCTGTCACGGGACTTGATCTCACAACTGAGAGAGAGATCACTACCTGAGCCAATATCAGGAGTCGGAGGTTTAATCAACTGAGCCACCCTGGCACCCCAAAAATATTTCTCTTTTCACTTGAGGGACATACTTAAATTCTAATATGTTAATTTTTTAGTAAGAAAATATGAAGGACGAATCTTTATTTTTAAATTTATTTACTCAGCTCTATTTTAATTTACCATGGAACTGAATCATATGGACTCAAAATACAAAAGCCAGACTGAGCCTCAGATTATTCTGTCTACCTACTCATTTTACAGATATGGTCCAATGACAGTAGAAACTTGCCCACGATCACATAGGTAATTAGTGATAGGGCTGGGTCATCATGCTTTGCTGTGGGGCAGTTTATATGTCTGTCAACTACAAGAAAACTTTTCATAATGTTTTATTTCCAGGGTATCAGAGTTGGGTATGTATTTCTTAAACAGAAAATAAAAATAATGTAAATTTCAGAACATTTGATACACAGAAAAATTTCATGAGAAAAAGTTGGCACCCTTGAGTTTCATTTTTATAGTGTTCTAGGTGAGTTTACATCACAGTCAGGTGAAGTTAAAAGGTAGGGTAGTGGGGCACCTGCTTGGCTCATTTCGGTTGAGCGTCTGTCCGACTTTGGCTCAGGTCATGATCTCGTGGTTCATGAGTTCAAGCCCCACATTGAGCTCGCCACTGTTAGCACAGAGCCTGCTTTAGACCCTCTGTTCTCCCCTCTCTTTTCCCCTCCCCCTGCTCACGCTCTCTCTCTCTCTCTTGCTCTCTTTCAAAGATGAATAAACAATTTTTCTTAAAAAAGCTTCAAAAAAAAAAAAAAGGTGGGGTAGTAAACCGGGAAATAACTTTATAGACACCATTTCATACTTTAAGAAAAGCCAAGTTCTGCAGAGAAAGAATATGATTTCTTTCTAAATCAACTGCATAAACATTGTGGAAGTAACTGTCTTCTTGATTTTCATTTCTTCCTGATTTCGTTTTCATCTGCCACCTCTATCCCCAACAAATACACACTCAAAATCCCTGGTGGAAGTTTGTCCTATTCGGCGGGGGGGGGGGGGGGGGGGGGGGGTGTGATCCTCAAAATTAAATCTTTCCTCAGAAATACCAAAATCTACAGTCTCTGTCTGGCCCATGAAATCCCATAAAAATAGTGCCCCTGTGAGGGAAGTATAAATAAACTTCAAACAGAATCAAATGGTAATAGTTTTTCTGCCAGTTTTTGAGAGAGAGGAGAGTGAGTGCTGATAACAGAATTTCATTCTGGTTTCAGCTCTAGCTCTGCCTTTGCTAGTCACTAACACAAAGTATAAAGTCTGAAGGAAGCAGGGTGCCTGGGTGGCTCAGTTGGTTGAGCGTCTGACTTCGGCTCAGGTCATGATCTCACAGTTCGTGGGTTCAAGCCCTGCGTCAGGCTCTGTGCTGGCAGCTCAGAGCCTGGATCTTGCTTAGGATTCTGTGTCTCCCTCTCTCCCTGCCCCTCCCCTACTTGCTTGCTCTCTCTCTCTCTCAAAAATGAATAAACGTTAAACAAAAAAAATTTTTTTTAAGTCTGAAGGAGGCAAAATGTACTCTGTACACAGGATGTTAGCTCTTTGATAGAAACAAGGTGGATTTTAGAAATTGGAGTAATGCATTGAGAGTCTTGTTACCATGCTAATAATTTCCTTATTGTTCTTTCCTCACTAAATTGGAGTGTTACAGGAATGTTTTGGCAATTGCTCTGAAAGATTGAAAATGAAATAAAAAATCAGTGCACATGCCTTTTTTCCATATTGTAAAACATATTTAGAAGTCTTCCTTTTGCTCTTTTCTTTCTCTCCAACTGTTAAGCTTAATGGAAACATCAACCTAGTGTCAATCATAATTCCTTTTGGAACTTAAGTTTGACTATGATTTTTAGATTTTTACATAGTTTATTACATGAAAACTTCGAAACAAATCTTAGAAAACAATGGATTAAAGATTGCCAAGTTAGAGTACTTACGGACAAAGCATCAATGTAATGATAGTAGCATCCTTGTTTAGTGAGAGAAGGGGACTCCATATATGCTTTACTGCTATAATCCCAAAAAGCAATATCTGCTCTTGCTAGAAGTTTGGATTAAAAATTCAGTTTACCAAATATTTTTGAGCTGCTGTTACATAAAGTGCTTATGTCATCATCTCTATCCTTCAGAGTTTAAAATCTAGTGTGAAAGTGAAGATTTCTAGACATAAAATTATTATAAAAGCAAAGAAGCTTGTATTTAATAAAGCATTAAGCTAATACAATCAGCAACTAAGTTTATTACAGTTCTCTCTAGTTAAAACCAGCTAATACCCTTACTATGTGCCAGGTACTCTTCTAAATGTCTTTACATTGTATTATTTTATTTTTAATCCTAACATTAACCTTACCTCTAGGTGATTACTGTAAGAATCACCCTTTTATAGATGAAATTGAGGCACAGATAGGTTAAGTAATTTATCCAAGATCACACATTGAGTAAGTGGTAGAGCTGGGATAGAATCAGTGCCAAATTATGGGATCATTTTTTGTGATATTCCATTACAGAAACATAAATTCCTTCACAATGACATTTGAACTAGCTTCAGTGTGGCACTTGTGGTCATGGTGCTTATGAGAACCACTTTTGAAAGCTGTAGAAAAGGTATTTATCCATCTGTACAAAGCGGTCCTGATCTTTAACATTTAGTCTTAGTCATTGACCTGGAGTTTTATTGTCATTAAAAAGTGGAAGGGCCAAAGTTTCATTTTAGAAAAAAACTGTTCACTTTACATAACAACTGCATTTTGAAATTTAGTCTGAACTTCTGTGAATCTGAACAAGTTATTTTGATCACCTCTGCTAAAAAAACAGATGCTGCATCCAAACTAAGGTTCTCCTGGATAAATTAAGAAAACAATTACCCAAGTATTCCAGAGAGAAATGTCTTTAGTCCCTTGATGCTCCAAGGGTTATTAAAGTTTTACCTGCAGATAACCAAGACTTCAGAAGTTACAAGTCATTTACTTCATTCACTGCAGCTAAGAGAGGCCTGTGCTGCCGCCTCATAGGATTATTTCTTGCTGCATTTAACATGCATTAACAAGCATTTGGAAAGAGTTGAATTTCTTCTGGAAAGTTGAGTTGGCTTCTTAAGATCCTATTCCAAAAAACGTTGTATTTTCCTAATCCAGGTTTTAGATATACCTTCTCAAAAGCGTTCTTCAGGAGCAAGTTTTACCAAATCATGGAGACCTTTTTATTGGACACAAAAATGTAAGGATTAGAGCACAAAGAGGAGGGGGGGTAGTTTTTTTCTTTCTTTATTTAAAACTGACTGTATTTCTCCCATGTACTTTTAATTGTGCTTTAAGTGGGTGTCTGTTTTCCTTTGGCAGCCAATGCCCCCGTCCTTCCCTGTTATTTATGGTAGAATGTAAACTTTCTGCTGCTAAAATAAAGGGAGGATGTGAGGGGGAAGTTGGAGAGAAGACTCTTAGTTTAAACTTTCTCCATCACAGAAATTTTATTTTGGCAATATTAGCATTATTTAACATCCCGATGAGCAACCTCTATCTGAGGAAGTTTACAGAAAGAGCAACCAGATTCCAGACAATTAAACTTTATTACTCTGCCTGAAACATTAAGTAGTGGTTTCAGAAAATGGTTTTTCATCTCCTCTCCTTCTTGATGTTTATTGTTTACTGTGTGGGAGAGGACCTGTTTGTCCAACGAGCATATTGAAGGTGAGCTTGGTAATGCTGGGTCCCTATTGCATTTGTTCTTGTCCCCCTCATCTCTCTCCACCTCACCCCTACTCTACTTACCCCCCCCACCCCTAATCTCTTCTGTGCCTTATCTTTCTCTCCCTTCCCATCTCCCCCTACCCCTGCTTATCTCTCCTCACTCTTTTCAGGTCTCTCACCTACCCCCTCTCAAGTGCCCCCTGTCTCTCCCCTGCCCGCAGACACTTTGGTCATTCCTCTCCCTTTTCTCTTCTCCTCCCTCTTCCCCTTGTCTTTCTCTCTCCTCTCCTTCCCCCTCTTCATTTGCTCCAACCTTCTCCTCTCCTGTCTCCTTTTCCCTCTTCTTCTTCCTCTTCTCTCTCCTCCTGTCCACAGTCACAGTGATCTGTAATTCCATATCCTCCAGGATCAGATCTTGACTTGTCTGAGGCAAAGGAGAGAAATTTTCCCAGCTCTGATTAATTCGATGTTACAGACAAAAAAATCCTCTAGATGCACAGAAACATCCCCCTCCCCTATACATCAAATAATTGACTAGTATGTATTTTTTAAAGACCAGAAAGATATTTACCCACCAAAATGTGAAAATTATTTATTGATGGTGGAAATTATGGGCAGTTTTTATGTTCTTTGTGCTTCTGTATCTTTCACATTGTCTAAAGTGTATCTATTATAAATGATTTTTTAAAAAAAATTTTTAACATTTATTATTTAGGGACAGAGAGAGAGAGAGAGAGAGAGAGACAGAGCATAAGCATGGGAGGGGCAGAGAGAGGGGGAGACACAGAATCTGAAGCAGGCTCCAGGCTCTGAGCTGTCAGCACAGAGCCTGACATGGGGCTTGAACTCACAAACCACGAGATCATGACCTGAGCTGAAGTTGGATGCTTATCCGACTTGAGCCACCCAAGCACCCCAGTGTTTTTTAAAAAACAAATTAGTCTTTCTCTGCTTGACCCCACTAGGTCCTTATTTATTGAAAATTAAAACAAAACAAAATGGAAGAATCAGATTTGACCCTCTAGCGAGTATGAATCTGGTTTGTTTTTTGATGTTTAGTTTTCCAAATTCTTTTAACTTTCAAAATGGTGGCCCTTTGGACTACAGCAGGAAGCTTTCAGCTATTGGCACTATCATAGCACACAATGGATGTTAAATATAGTCTTACAAGTTAGGCTCAAACTCTAAGTCCTATAAGACCTTTCTTCCTTTCTCTGCCTCCCCAAAATTTAGTTCCTATTTTGTTTTTTTCTTAATCTTCTGTACTCTGAGGGTGGTCAATGTGACAGACTTGGCAATTTGTACATAGATTTGTTTTCAGCCCTGTTATCAGTCTTGGGGGATAGAGGGAACTGGCATTGGTGAACAGCCATTCTATTATTGTTACACCTCATTATTGTACCTTCTTTATTGCCCTTGGTACTGTTGGTTATAAAAGGCATAAAATTCATGTTATACTAGGCTGTGATACCAACTCTGTTGCAGTTAAATGTTAAAATTCCAAGTACAGATTCAAGTTTGACCAAAAAAACTTCCAAACTATGTCCTTCTCGCTAGCTAGCTTAGGTGTAGAAGGTGAGTGTTAAGATTAGATGAAGTGAGTGTTCGAGACAAAGTTATCCCTTTCCTACCTATAGTGTGATCATTTAAGAAAGGGTTAAATGGTATAGTTAGTGAATGGTTTTCTAGCTGCAGGGGTTTTTGAAAAGAGATCAAGGAATTATACAGTTAATTGAATTCTTCAGGCGAGGACTTATGGTCATTGAAAAAATGTGAGTGAGCAAAATTCTCTTGCTTTGCTCCTAGATATAGTTCATATAGTGCCTTAGAATTCCTGAATTCTTTTTTTTTTTAAGGATTTCATGCCTATTTATGCAGGTTGGACATTTTATACGATAAACATGACATTTTAAAAGAATTTACACAGTGTATTTGTTCCCTTGCCTTGCCTTTCTCCTTGTTTGTGTTTCTTATTTCCTCACTTCTCCAAGTCTGCATTATTGGTGCTTTTTCCCATTTTCCCCCATCTTGTGAGCAAAGTTTTAACAGTACGTAGAAAGTTAACTGCCTGGAGTCTTTTAAATATAAGTAACACGCAACCAGTAATAAGCTGTCGGTTGTTTTTTTGCTGCCTGCAAAGAAACATAAACACAGCGCTCATTTCTGGCAGGTTTTTACTGTCAGAGTTTCTCCTATTATATTTATCTTACAATTTGCCAGGGGGTGAAGTTATTAAGTTTTAGCAGCAGCCATCGATCAAGTTCACAAGTTAACACGATAAAGGCTCTGTGCCGCTCCGATCCGGGGAAATGATGATCCTCACTCGGTAATTAACTAAATGAGAAAGTTAAATCTTACTTGAGAGCTGGGAGAGATGAAAGAGAGGTGTTTGTCAGTTTCTCAGTGGAAATTAGAAGCAGTTTTCTGCAATTCCCTAAGCTGCTGCTCTGTCATATTTTACATAAGCTCTGGGAAAACGTCTTGTAATTAGTGCTGTCATGGAGGATTTTTTTTTTGCTGAAGGATGTTGGAATAATTCATTAGATTATCAAGAAAGGCTTGTGTCCTGAAATGATTAGCACAGTGAAATTTAAACCATTAACGATAACAAGTTTAGAGCTTGCTGCAGTGCAGAGGCACCCGGGGTATGTCTGTGCCTATTTCAATCATTTCTTATAATTAAACATTATGTCCTTTTCTTCCCCCCATCACTAAGACCCATCCAAAAATCCTTTTAAGGTGGCACTGCCTACATCAGTGGGTTTACCAGCCTTGGAGGTGTGTGTAGTTAGTAGCTATAATAATGCAGCAGTAAATTAAACTGCTGTGAGTTTCTTGGTTTAGAACAAAAGAACCTATTGCCCTGGAAGCTATGAAGTTGCATGAGGGAACCCACTGCAGAAACAAGAGCCCTGGTTTTGAAACCTAACAATGCTAAGTGACTATCTGATCTCTTTAACTACCCTGGAAACCTGGAAATAATCAAAAATAGCTTTGTTTTGATTTTGGTGAATTTTTTATATGGCTTTTCCTATAATTAGTAAATAGAAAATTGGCAGGTGTCCAGTCTATAAATAATCATATGTACTGGGACCTTTGTGAGTTCATTTCTAGTGAGTTTTATTTGAAAGAATTGAAGTGATTGCGAGCTTTTTCTTGTTGGTTATTAGAAACAAGTCAGATTCATAATGTGAACTTTCCTTCTGCTGACAAATCTGCCCCTTCCTGTCTTCCATGTTCACTAATCAGATCTGACATATTTATGAGTTCACCTAATATGTAATCATATTTAGTAGAGACTGTTAAAATATTAATGCAATAATCCCACCGAGACATGTGATGTTTACTTCTGTTGAAATGTATGTCCCATTCTATTTATATGTGGAGCCACCGGTTTCTTTTCATTTGCACTCTCACGCCCCCTCACCCCCACCCCAAGAGAAATGGGACAATAGACTACTTTTTTGGTCACTGAAAGTTATAAAGGTTTTTTAAGAACTGAAAACTAGAATGATAAAATCTATGATCCCACTTTTGAACACTCAGTACCTCTCATTCTGCATGTTCAATTTATGGCCAGATTCTTTCAGTTTCTCTTGAAATCCTCTGTTAAATAAAAGATGCCCCAATGCCAGTGGGCCCTTACCCTTCTGGGTTCCTCTTTTGTTTCTGTCTAGCTCTTTAGGAGCTCTAGAGCTGTTCTGGATCCCCTGCCATCACCGTGTCCCCATCCCTATGTGTGTTTACTTACCTCTTTCAGTCCTAATCAAAATTCAGACGATACCATTTCCTCTTAATTCAACCAAGGCTATGTTGAACTTTTGTAAGAGATATTTTTCCAAAGAAATCAAGGGAAAACAGTAAGAAAAAACTTTAAAGTTATTGCTTTTGGATTCTTATTTAACTAAACCTGGCAACAGCCAATAGAGAGTATAGTATAGACCTTTAAAAAATCCTCCCTCGTCCCTTTTTGGGATGCCTGGGTGGTTCAGTGTGTTGAGCATCCAGCTCTTGATTTCGGCTCAGGTCATGATCTCACAGTTTGGGAGTTTGAGCCCCTCATCAGGCTCTGCATAGACAGTACAGAACCTGCTTGAGAGTCTCTCTCTCTCTCTCTCTCTCTCTCTCTCTCTCTCTCTCCCCCTCTCTCTCCCTCTCTCTCTCCCTCTCTCTCCCTCTCTCCCTCTCTCCCCCTCCTCTTCCTCCTCTCTCTGCCCCTCCCCCACTCACATTCTCTCTCAAACAATTAAAAATTTTTTTTAAAAATTCTCCCTTTTCCCCCTCAGGACTCTTGAATGTTTTACCTTGTTTCTTCTGGCCACAGGATCAAGAACCCTGGTTCTGTCCCCTTCCAGGTTAATATACCAGGTTAAATATTTGAAGGATCAGCCCTATTGAAAAAGTGAGTTACTATTACTGAAGTAAATGTGTATTATACCCCAAATGTACAATTTTCAACAGGTCCTCCTTCCTTTCTTGTGAGGATAAAATACCTTTCTTCCAAGTACTTGCTAATCTGCCTGTTGTAATCTTAGCCATGATCACCTCTTGCCTGGATCATTTTATCAGCCTTCTAGCTGGCCTTCCTCTGTTCATGCACCTTGCTCCTGTTATCCCCTCACCATTCTCTACATGGCAGCTGGTATAAATATTTCTAAAGGATAAATCAGATGCTGTCATATTTGACTACTTCAGAACCACCAGAGGTTCTTCTTTACACTTAGGATAAAATCCAGACTCCTTACTTACAGAAGGCCTAATGTGATATGGCCTCAGGCCACCTCGCTAACTCATTTCCCAATACTTTCCCCAACATTCACTGTGCCCAGCCATACTAGCCTTCTTTCTGTCTTTCACTTGAACACACCTTTGACTTCTTGTTTGGGGGTCTTTTCCCAGATCTTCACAAGACTGACCCTCATTATTCAGCTCTTAGCTCAGATGTTACCTCCTTCTGCATCATTTCATGACCACCTCAGTTACAGTAGACTGTACTATTCCCTCCCTGTTTTATGTTAACAATTATTTCATTTTCTTGACAATATTTATTGGTTTCTGAAATTAACATTTATTATATATTCTCATTCCACTCCTCCCTAGAGAAGATAAACTGTGCCTGTTCACTACAATCTCTCTAGCACTTAGAAAAGTGCCTAGCACAGAATAGTTATTCAATAAATGGTTGTTGGTTGATTGATAACTCTGAAGTCCCAGCCTTAGTCACAGTTCTTGTCCTATCCCTCCTAAGCTATAGCCCTATCCCCAGCACAATCCTTGCCCATTTTATTCTTAGACTCATTCATCATCTTAATCATTAAATCCCTCTTCCTCTACCATGGGTTTCAATGCTAGTCTTTCCTCAGAGCCCTTTTTTTAAAAATCACCTGGTGTTTATCATGGCAAGTGCACTCCTTTTTTTTTTTTTAATTTTTTAAAAATGTGTATTTGTATTTAAAAGAAAGAGAGAGCCTGTGCACACACGCACCAGTGGGGGAAGGGCAGAGAGAAGGGAGGACAGAGGATCTGAGGCAGGCTCCTCACTGACAGCAGAGAGCACAATGAGGGGCTCAGACTCAACGAACCATGAGATCATGACCTGAGCCAAAGTCAGAACCAACTGTGCCACACAGGCACCCCACAGCAAGTGTACTCCTTAATCCCCATTAACTATTTCACACACACCCCCAAAGCCCTTCCTAAGGCCAGAAAGAATCCTTAAATATCATTTGCCTCTTTCTAGTCATAAATATTACTCTTTATCTAGTCCTTGCACCCCCAATTCCCAATGGTGTCCTGTGTCTAAAACGTTTTTCTTTCTCTACTTACCACACCCTTCCTGCGGCTAAAGCAGAGTTTACATGCCAACTGGAAACATCTATCATCTCACCATCAAATTCAGCCAGTCCATGCTGTGTCTTCCAACCTCTACACATTACAATTAGCAAAGTCAGCTCACTCGATATTGCAATGGTTGTGGTTAGGCTGGTTGATGTCTGCAAGTGTATATTTCTCCCTCCTGGCCCAGGCAGCAGCTTCAAAGAAATTCATGGTAATTTTGAAAGTGGTGCTTGTAATATGTTTTCGGGGGGGGAAATGTTAGCTTTAGCCTTTGAGGACTGAGCTGAGGACAGTCATATAAATACTTAAGTCCTTTCATTTATGTGCTTGTCACCTGACAGCTTCTTCCTTTCTTTCTTTTGGAGCTAACTGTTCATTGTAAACAGAAAAGCAGAAGAAGAGATGTGCAGGGGTGGCAGAAAGTTAGTGTCACCATTAAACTGAGGTTGTTTGTCAGCTTTCCTAGACATTTGAACAGCAGTGGTTGAGTCATCAAGCTTTTGTTGGGAAAGCCAAATCAATTCTATTGCCACCAGTAACCATTACCCTTTCTCCCATACACTCTAATATACAACCTTTTGATTTTTTAATAATTGAACCTTTTCACTGTGCCCTTGTGGATTTTCAGAGGTTCTCAAATTGAAATTTTGCTACTTTTGCTTTAGCCATTAGTAGAAAAATCTGTATGGGAGAATGATAGAGGGAAAAGGCTTGATAACAAAGACCTCTGAGCTCTCTACAAATGTAATATCTTCGTTACAGATGAAATTAATATTACAATGACATTTATATTTAGGAATACTCTATCCTTAGAAGTTTCAATTTTATTAAAATTTAATTTACATTCAATAAAATACACCCATTTTAAGTACACAAGTTTGATGAATTTTAGCAGAAGTATACATACAGCTGTGTAACAATCAAGCTGTAGAACATATTCATTGCCCCACAACCTTCCCTTGTGCCCTTACTCAGTCAACCCCATGCCCACATCCAGCCCCAGTCAATCACTTACCTGTTTTTATCATTATAAATTAGATTAGTTGTTCCTAGAGTTTCATATAAGTAGAGTTGTAAAGTATGAGGTTTTGTGCCTGGCTTCTTTTGTTCAGCATGTTTTTGAGATTCATACATGAGATTTTGTGTATCTGTAGTTCATTCCTTTTATTGCCCAGTACTGTTCCATTTTACAGATATATCTCAGTTTGCTTAACTCTTAATGGACATTGAGATTTTTTTTTTTTAGCTTGGGACTATTATGAAATATGTTTTCATTTTGCAGAGGAGGTAAATGCCTAGAAGTGGGTCATATGATAAATATATATTCAGTTTTATAGAAACTGTGCTGTGTGTTCTAAAGTAGTTGTACCTTTAACCATTACTGCCAGCAAAGTATGAGAGGCTCATTTGCTCCTCATTTTTGCCCATATGTGCTATGATCAGTCTTTTTAATTTTAGCCATTGTCATAATTGTGTAGTAGTATCTCATTGTGATTTTAATTTGCATTTCCCTAGTGACTGATGATTCTGAACATCTTTCCATGGGCTTATTGGCCATCCATGATTCTTTTTTTGTGAAGTGTCTATTCAAATCTTCGGCCCATTAAAAAAAAAAAAGAATTATTTGTTATTATCAAGTTCTAAGAGTTCTTTATATATTCTGAATACAAGTCCTTTGTCAAAAGTGTATATTGCAAATATTTTCTCCCAGTTGGTGATTTGTGTTTTTATTTTGTTAACTGTTTCTTTTAGAAACCAGAAGTTTAAAATTTTGGCACATGCTAATTTATCTATGTTTTCCTTAAGAAATAGTTTGTAGGAGTGCCTGGGTGGCTCAGTCAGTTAAGTGTCTGACTCTTGATTTCGGCTCAGGTCATGATCTCTCGGTTTGTGGGGTTGAGCCATGTCAGGCTCTGCACTGTGTGGAGCCTGCTTGGGATTCTCTGCCCCTCCCCTGCTTGCTTGCTCTCACTCTCGCTTTCTCCCGCCCAAATAAATAAACTTAAAAAAAAAAAAAAAGTTTGTGCTTTTGTGTCCTATGTATGAAATGTTTACCTGTCTGTCTCAAGAGTACCAAGATTTTCTCCTGTTTGCTTCTAGACATTGTCTTAGCTCCTACATATAAATCCAAAATCCATGTAAGTTAACTTTTAGATATGGTTGAAAGTAAAGAACAAAGTCCATTGTCTCTACATGGATATCCAGATGTTTCATCATCATCTTTTGAAAAGTCTATTTTTTCCTTATTAAGTTATCTTGGCACCTTTCTCAAAAATCAACTGGCCATATGTAAGTCTCTTCGTTGAGTCTATATTCTGTTTCATTGATCTACATGCTTGCCCTTACACCAAAGTCACACTATCTTGATTACTATTGCTTTATTTAAGTCTCGAAATTCAGTGGTGTGAATCCTCCATCTTTGTTTCTGTTTTGCAGAATCACTTGGCTGAAGTTTAGGTCCTTTGTGTTTCCATTTAAATTTTAGAGTCACGTTGTCAGTTTGCTTGCTGGGATTTCATTGATATTGCATTGACCCTTATCAATGGATCGATTGGAAAGAATGAACATCTTAACCATATTGAGTCCCATTTGTGAACATAATATATCTCTCCATTTATTTAGGTCTTATAAAATTTCCCTCAGCACCCAGGGCACCTGGGTGGTTCAGTCCATTAAGCATCCAACTTTGGCTCAGGTCATGATCTCACAGCTAATGGGTTCAAGCCCCATATCAGGCTCTGTGCTGACAGCTCAGAGCCTGAAGCCTGCTTTGGATTCTGTGTCTCCCTGTCTGTCCCCTCCCCTGCTTGTGCTCTCTGTGTCTCTCGCATGCAAAAATAAATAAACATTAAATTTTTTTTTTAATTTCCCTCAGCACTGTTTTGTTGCTTTCAGTTTTACAGGTATTAACACATATGTTGTTACGTTTATTCCTAAGTATTATATTTTTTAATGCTACTGTAAATTGTATAGGCAGACAGTTTTATTCATTTATTTATTTTTTATAAATGAAAATATTTTATTTCAACCAACTGAGCCACCCAGGTGTCCCAGGCAAACAGTTTTATTTATTTTTTTTTTTTAATTTTTTTTTTCAACGTTTATTTATTTTTGAGACAGAGAGAGACAGAGCATGAACAAGGGAGGGGGCAGAGAGAGAGGGAGACACAGAATCGGAAACAGGCTCCAGGCTCTGAGCCATCAGCCCAGAGCCCGACGCGGGGCTCGAACTCACGGACCGCGAGATCGTGACCTGGCTAAAGTCGGACGCTTAACCGACTGCGCCACCCTGGCGCCCCCCAGGCAAACAGTTTTAAAAAGTAGTTTTCCAAAAAAAGAAATGAGTATAGTGCTTACCCTTAGCAGGGCTGGCAACCCAAAAAAAGGAGTCAAGGCAGGGCTTATAAGGCTCCTGGTAATCTGTTTCTTGATCTAGGTGCTAGTTACATGGGTGCGTTCACATTCTGGAAATTCATCAAGCTATATATTTAAGATTATGCACATTTTTTAAATTTTATTTTTTTTAAAATTTACATCCAAATTAGCATATAGTGCAACAATGATTTCAGGAGTAGATTCCTTAATGCCTCTTACCCATTTAGCCCATCCCCCCTCCCACAACGCCTCCCGTAAGCCTCTGTTTGTTCTCCATATTTAAGAGTCTTTTATGTTTTGTCCCCCTCCCCGTTTTTATATTATTTTTGTTTCCCTTCCCTTATGTTCATCTGTTTTGTCTCTTAAAGTCCTCATACAAGTGAAGTCATATATTTGTCTTAAGATTATGCACTTTAAAAAAAATTTTTTTTTTAATGTTTATTTCTGAGAGAGAGCACGAGCAGGGGAGGGGCAGAGTGAGGGGGAGACACAGAATCTGAAGCAGGCTCCAGGCTCTTAGCTGTCAGCACAGAGCCCAGTGCAGGGCTTGAACTCATGTACTGTGAGATCATGACCTGAGCAGAAGTTGGATGCCCAACCGAATGAGCCACCCAGGTGCTCCAAAATTATGCACTTTTATGTATATTATACTGTAATGAAAAATTAAAATAGAAAAATACATATTACATAGTGAGAAAGAAATAAGGATTTTCTTTTAAGTTTATATATTTTGAGAGAGAGAAAGCACGAGTGGGGTAGGGACAGAGAGAGAAAGGGAGAGAGAGAATCCCAAGCAGGCTCTGCACTATCAGCATGGAGCCTGACATGGGGATCAAATCTACAAACTGTGAGATCATGACCTGAGCCAAAATCAAGAGTCAGATGCTTAACTGCCTGAGCTCCCCAGGTGCCCCAGAAGTATGTATTTTCAAAAGAAGAGGGAAAGTCCAATTCCAGCAATGTCATAAGTTCATTAGGAGTGTTAATTTATTGAGCACTTTACTGTGTGCCAGGTAGTAAACTAAGCATGCTTTTCTTAGATTATTTTATTTGATCCTCACAAAAACCCAGTGGAATATATTGTGTAATTATCCCCATTGGCAATATGAGGGAAACAAAGACTCAAAAAAAAAAAAAATCAAGTTGTTTATTCCATGACACACAGCTAGTAAATCGTGGAGCTAGAGTTTGAAACCAGGTCTTTGTACTACTGTAGGACCACAACTCTTAAAAAACACAGTGTGGTGTAGAGGTTAAGAGTAAGCAACTCATTCAAAGCAATAATGGGTCTAAGGTGTGTGTGTTCCTACCTCACAAGGAAATACTCTGTTTTGGAAGTTGTGACTAAAATGTAGTCCCAGCTGGAGTAGCCCAGACAGTTGGTACACACATGAACTATCAGTTTATACTTCATTTCTAGTAGCCAAATGTTTTAGGTCCTATTTATGATTGGATCATTGAAAATACAAGGAAGTCCTGGCTGAACTTTAGCTCCTGCAGTGGGATAACCAAATTTGTGAAATCCTTAGGCATTTTTATCTGTTAATAGTCTGATAGCCACTGATCAAAGCATGACTCCCTGTGATTCTAGAAACATCTGGTTTGTTGAAGATTATAAATAGAATCATTTCATTACCATGCCGATTATTGTTCTCTGTTCCTGGCATTTCTGGTCTTTAGCAAGAAAACAATAACCTGGGGTAGCATCCAACTCCAACCCATTTCCACCTTTTAAAAGACAAAAAGACAAATTTATAAAAGATGATGGAGGGGGAGGTTTGGGCTGTTGAGATGAGAAGTGGTGTTGGTGAAGCTTGTACACCCACCTATTAGCTCACTAAATCTTACTCCATATTTCACAAATTTTTCTTTTCTGAAATGCAAACAAATAACCTACCCCAAAATAGCTCTGAAGTCCCCCAAGGCCTGTGTCCAACAAGCTTCTTATTAATCATTTTTAGTCTATATCATAGACCACAGAGGCACTTATGCTAGAAAACACCCAACTCTGTATACCAGAGCCTGCTGCTTACAGGTGTCAGCTCTTTCGTGTAAACAGAATGGCTAATGTCATTCTTGACCATACACTTTGAATTGTGTTTCATGGATCATTTGTAAAGAAACCTGCATGTAGGATTTAACATTTAGAAATTAAGCCAGCCTGTGCCTTGAATAGCAGAAGTTGATTATCCAAATTTGATAGTTTTATAGCACGTTCAATATGTCTAGGCAGGTATGAGCTACATAGTAACATTGGCCTTCCTGCCAAATTGGAATTGCCTCAGGCAAATGTGCTGAAGATCTATCAAAGTACTTTGAAAAGTGTCCTCAGCTTCAAACTTGCATATGATCCTTGTCTTCTTTCTTTTCTCATACCCCATGTCCAGTCTGTCAGCAAGTTCAGTTTGCTTAGCTTTCAAAGTATATGTTGAGTCCCAATTATTTCTCATTACCTCTGCAGCCCTAGTCCAAAAGATTGTTCTCTTCCATGGACTACTTTGAAGTAGTCTTTTAATCAGTCTCCTTATTTCCATTCATGTCCCCTACAGTCTGTTGTTCACATAGCCATGCTCCATTTAAAAGAAGTCAGATCATGTCACTCTAGGGCTTCTAGGTGCTTGTCTATGTGATCTCTCTCTCTGTCTCTCTGTCACTGTCTCTCTCTCTCTCTCTCTCTCTCTCTCTCTCTCTACGTAGCTGCTCATCTTCCTGAGTTCCCTTTCCAGCACGGTAGCCTGAATTTCTTACTGGGTAGCTCAAGACTCTAAGAAGTAAGCAGAAGCTGAATGTCACTTTCTCCACACTTTGTTAGCCAAAGCCCAGATTCAAAGGCTAAGATAAACTCTGCCTTTTGATGGAAGGAACAGCATTCAATGTTCAGGGAGAGATGGAATTGTTTCAGGCCGTCTTGCAGATTGGCTGCTCCCACCTAAATGACCTGGATGAACTGGCTTGAACTACTCCAGCTTACTTCTTGTTCACTTGGTTCAAACCACCTGGGCCTTTTTGGTGTGCCTTAAAAATGCCAGACAGACTGTGCCACCCAGGACCTTTGCCCTCAAATTCCCTTTGCCCTAGGCCATTCTTCCCCCATGTAACAAAATGTCTAATTTCCTCATTTCCTTCATGTCTCAGTTCAGAAGTCATCTCTTTAGGGAAACTATCTCTGACCCCTTAGGCTTAAATAATTATATTAGTTTTTTTGTGTTTTTTTTAATTGCTGCATAACAAACTACCAGGATAAAATAACACCCATTCATTAGCTTACAATTTTCTAGGTCAGAAGTCTGGCATAGCATGGCCACGTCCTCTGTTCAGAGTGTCACAAGGCTGAAATGAAGGTGCTGACCAGGCTGCGTTCTCATCTGGAAGCTCTGGGGGAAAATCCTCTTCTCAGCTCATTGTTGTCAGCAGAATTCAGATCCTTGCCTTTGTAGTATTGAGGTACCCATTTCCTTACTGGCTGTCATCTGGGAGCTCTCTCAACTCCCAGAGGCTGACCACATCCTTTGCCATGTGGTCCCCTTCTTCTTCAGTAACCAATTGGAGAAAGCTCTCGGCTTTTAAAGAACTCATTTGATAGGTCACACCCACTCCAGCAATCTCCCTATCCTAAGGTCAGCTGATTTGGCACCTTAATTAAATCAAAGCAGTGCCTATGTGTTTGTTCGAATAGCTGAGAGAAGATATATATATATATATATATATATATATATATATATATATATATATACATATATATACACACATATATATATATATATATATACACACACACATACATACATACATACATACATACATACATACATACCAAAGGCCCAGAATCTTGGGGGGAGCCGTCTTAGAATTTTACTAGTACAATAATGTATACTTTTTTTTTTTCCTATCCCCTTATTTTTTTTTTTAAGTTTTTAATCTTTTATTTGAGAGAGAGTGAGAGTGAGAGTGGGGGAGAGGGGCAGAGGAAGAGAATCTTGAAACAGGCTCCACACAGAGCATGGAACCCAGTGCAGGGCTCGGTTGCACAACCCTGGGATCATGACCTGAACTGAAATCAAGAGTTGGATACTCAACCAGCTGGTCCACCCAGGCGCCCCATATCCCCTTATTTTTCTTAATAGCACTATGCACATTATATTTTCCAGTATTTGGTTATGTTTTTATCTTGCTGTACATACTACAATATAAGTTCCTGATAACAGACACTGTTATTTTGGTTCAGTGTTGTATTCCTAGCACCTAGGACGGTGTTTGACACATCGTAGATGCTCAGTTGATATTTTCTTAATGAGCTAACTAATTAATAGAAAGACTGTATGGCATGTAAGTTTGATTTCCTTTTTAGAAGGAAAAGGGTAGGTTGAACATATACATGTTATATTTAAGCTTTATTTCCAAGGTACTAGAGTTTCAGATTATTCATTGGCCTTTCTTTGCATAGAAGGTTTCTTATTTGATTAGTAAAAAATAAGTTGTGAGTAAGTAATTCTATAAATGTCCAGTAACTGGTATATACAAAAAAAAGCAAATTAGCTTTTTTGCTTGCTAGTAATAATAACTTAACATGCTTTCAGCTTTCAGTTTTCATCTGTGTATCTCCAAATAATATCTTCCTGTGAACTTTTAGACATGAATGTCTAGTCATCCAACACTATTTCTGATTTACCAACTTACTGTGGTCTTTGTGTGGCTTTCTATGTAATTGCTATTCATAAGCATCCAATTACTAATAGAGTAACAGAGTGAGCTCCATCATATAGACATCATATAGCATGCCAGACCAAAAAATTATATATTTCCCTCATTTTCAGCACTTACTGTTTCATGTTTCTTTTAATCCACCCCTTCTACAGACGAAACTTGCCAATGGCACTTCCAGTATGATTGTGCCCAAGCAACGAAAACTCTCAGCAAGCTATGAGAAGGAAAAGGAGCTGTGTGTCAAATATTTTGAGCAGTGGTCAGAGTCCGATCAAGTGGAATTTGTAGAACATCTTATATCCCAAATGTGTCATTACCAACATGGACACATAAACTCATATCTTAAACCTATGCTGCAGAGGGATTTCATAACTGCTCTGCCAGGTAGGTCTCTGGGTGTTTGTGAGCCATTAATTTGCCTAGAAGATATGTGACAATGGTAAGGAACTAGATCTTCATCTTTCTTTTTAAAAGTCTTTATTGGCTTGATTTTTATAAACTGAGTTCTTTAATGTTACCTTCTTGGGGTATAAATACCCAAAACATCAAACTCTGGAAATAGAGACTCTTCTTTCCCCAGTCTTCTCTGGATCTCCTACCCTTCTAGTCACCCTGTTCTTACCCACTGAGAGGTACAGATAAAATTTTTTGTGAGGTGCTACCTTGATAATGTGTCTTAGCTTCAAGATATGTTAACTTATGTACTTGGATTTGGATTTCTATGGGAATTTGTCAACAGAATAATTTAAATTATGGGACTGAATTTTTAAGTGAGTATTTTGTAAAGAAAGATATCTCAGGAGCCTTGTGACAATAATTTGTAAACACCAGGCTTTGCAACCTCACTGTTCTCAATAACCAAACATTTATCATAAGCTAAATATATGTTTGAACACACACATGCACAAGCTCACACACTTAAAATACATTTTTTGTGGAAGATGATGTGGTGGTTTTACTGAATGCTTGATGGTGATCCTAGGATACTTTGTAGACATCAGTATTTGGAGGAAATGCTATCTCGAGGAAATACAAGGTTGTCCTCTGTGTTAAAAGTTTATTTTAAAAGAACATACAGTATCGGGGTGCCTGAGTGGCTTAGTTGGTTGAGCATCTGACTTCAGTTCAGGTCATGATCTCACAACTCATGAGTTCAAGCCCTGCATTAGGCTCTGTGCTGACGGCTCAGAGCCTGGAGCCTACTTCAGATTCTGTGTCTTCCTCTCTCTTTCTGCCCCTCTCCCATTTGCTCTGTCTCTCTCAAAAATAAATAAAAACATTAAAAAACATTTTTTAAAAAAGCTATAAAAGAACATATAGTACAAAAGATGAGTGAATCTCTAAAATATTATTATATCATGTTTTTATTTTTTTCAATTGTTTCCTGATTATAGAAGTTATAGGAAATTTAGAAAATTCAAAACCATTTAAAATATAAAAATAAAATTTCCCAGAACACCACCATTCAGAGAGAGCTGCTAATATGCTATTAATATTTTGGCATGTAGCCTTACTGTTTTTTCTAGGTGTGTATATTTCCTTCTAAAACGTTTGTAACATTTTTTTCTTACTGTGTTCTCTTAATGTATTTTCCTGAGTGTTCTTTTAAAACGTAATTATTTATGGTATTATATATTCTTTATGGGGGCCAAAACAAGTATTATTTAACCCCTTTTTTTGACACTTAGGTAGTTTAAAATGTTTTTCCTATTGTAAACTTTGCTGTGGTAGACATTCTTATTCACTAGTCTTTTCCTAGGAAGAAGTAACAGAAATATTATTACGAATATTTTCAAGGTTTTTAATACTTGTGCCAAACTGTCCTCTTCAAAAATATGCCAGCCCTCCCCCAAAAGGCATATTACTACTTTGCTTCATCTTGGCCAATTAATTTGTTTTTTCAAAATTGGAATTTAAATCACCCTTTAAAACAAAAGAAATACCTATTTATATCTTAGAAATAACCATTTTAAAACTAAATTTGTATCTATATTTTTTGTTAAATAGAATAGACTTCTGCCCCCTCTTCCCTCACTGGATTTTGTTTTAGCCATAGGCAAACAGTTTTCATTGTGTGAACAATCTGTGTGTACCTCATTACTGTGCTCTCCCCAGTTACTGAGACATGCTACTATCTCAAGCATATACCACTAAGAATTGAGCAGGAGTTGATGAGATCTGTGTATCCTTTGCCTAATCCTGATCCCTGGTGTGTATCTGCTGACCACTTTATAAGATATTAAATCATCAGGCTAATGCTTTATGGCCATTTTAACTTACAAACCTACACCATCTGGCTACATTTAGTAAACCAAACTACTTCAAAAAATGCCTATAATCCATTAATGTAATGGGTTTGTTTAGAGTGTTAGGTGAAATTACTTCCAAAGACTTACTATAGGGATATAGTGAAGATCAGGAACAATTTGATGACAGCCATTAAAAACACAGGAATGAATTTTGGAAACTTCTGATGGCATAGAAAGTTTCAATTTAAAGGTGCAGGAATTGTACCATCACTGTTTTGTTTTTGTTTTTTTGTTTTTTTTCACTAAGAACTAATTATTATATCTTTAATTGGGTTATAGTCATTTTCCTTTAATAAGAATTAAGTGATGGATGCCTCCATCTGCTTATGCTTAAATATGAACATGTGATGCCAGCCAAACAAAATCCATTTAATGCTTTCTTCTCCAAATCTGCTGAAAAATGTGTCTGATATCCATACAATTTTATAATTAGAATAATGTTTAAGCACGTTTGGGTTGTTGCTAACGGTGTCCAACTGTGTCTTTGTGTGATTCAAGGGAAAGGCACAAAATGAAATGTGGTATTCTCTTTCCTTTTGGTTAAGTTTGTGCCTGAGGGAGTCAGAGTATGAAGGAATCCTTCTGCACTATTTAAGTCTTTAGCACACCTCTGATATGTAACCTGAAAAAGAAATAACCGTGAATGTGTTTGTCTCATTTGTGAATTAGAACAATAGCCAAAAACTTTATTCGTGTGATCATCCTGTTTTATAGTATATATTTCTCTGAGGCCTCAGTACAGGTTTGGGTGGTAGAGTATTTTAACTGGGAAGCCCATCCAGTTTAGGAAGCCCAAGATCTACTTCCATTGTTTTCCTCTATACATCCTACAAAATGGTCTCTGAAATTCTAACCAAGTTATTTATTGGTCTGGGATTTTTTTCATCTTTTGGTCAGCTGTCATGTAGGCTTTATAGCAGCAACTACTCTCAAATACAGTTTTTTTAAACATTTGAAATTAAACTCATACTTGAACTTAAACATACCTCTCTGTTTTCCTCTTGGGATGTTCCCATACCAATCTGTATTTCCTTCTTCTCTTCTTTCTGCATGCCCAAAATTCTATAACCCAGCACATTCTGACTTAGTGCCTCTCCCCTAGTACATTTAAAGGATATTTCTTTTACTGAACAGCTTTGGAACTGCAGCAGTAATAGAAACAGAATGAGAAATGGACCTAATATAGAGATTTGGGGGGGTCTGAATCACAGACTTTGAGATGCCATCCATAGAACATCCCCTAGTGCTGAAATCCATATAGATAGATGTGAATTGTTTTCTGGAATCCTTTTTATTTTTAATGTCTTGGGGGGTTTGCTAGTTGTTAGCTCTAACTTCCTTATCTAAAGGAAGATGGAAAATACTGTTCATTTCTGTAACCTTATGGAAAAATTATTGACACTCATTTTACCCAAGTTTCTGTTTGAAAAAGAAACTGGACCACACTAGGGACAATGATATGCTTTCAGAACAGAATAAATGCTGTTCTTTTTTTAAGGACCTTTTGTAAAAAACCATTCACCACCTATGCTTCTCTTCTTTACCTCCTCCCCCAAACCCAACAGCTCGGGGTTTGGATCACATTGCTGAGAACATTCTGTCATACCTGGATGCCAAATCACTATGTGCTGCTGAACTTGTATGTAAGGAATGGTACCGAGTGACATCTGATGGCATGTTATGGAAGAAGCTCATTGAGAGAATGGTCAGGACGGATTCTCTGTGGAGAGGCCTGGCAGAACGAAGAGGATGGTGAGCCTTTTAACTTTCTTACTATCATGGAGCTTCAGGACTTGGCCGTTCAGAGTCATTGGAATAATATTGGGAACCAGAGAGACTGCTTCTCATTGAATATGATGATGTTGCTGGTTTATAGCACAAAATGTAAAATAGTTGTACACGTACTCAACAGTGTTTCTTCTGACCAATCATTCATAAATGACATACTGTGTTAATACTACTTTGCAAAAAATGATTAAAAACCGACTTCATTTACAGCATTCTGTTCTCTGGGCAGAAAGTAGTGTCCTGAAAAAGGGCTGATAGGCAGTTTGTAAATCACACAGAAGCCATCAGATGCCTGAAACAATCCCGAACCAATAAGTATGTTCTCCTTCAGAAGATTTCTTGTCTTTAATCCATGCCTGTGGTGGTTTATCACCTTTGTAATCAAAATTATTTTTACACTCAACTAGAATAAGAACTCTAGGCATGGGAAAGAGTGAAATGTGTCATCTAGTATATTTCACTGTTTCCTCAGAAGACTCATATTTTCTTAAGATTTTACTGCTTAATCCTGAATTCCTTGAGGCATTATATAGTGAGCAGCCTGAGAGACCTCACCAATTTTATTGTTGTTCTTTTAAGATAAAGGTAGCATTTCATTAGAACTTCTGGAAGATGCCTTCTATATGTACTTTCAAAGGATATCTCTAGAATGTCACTGAAAGAAAGTCAGGTGTGAATAATTTCATAAGTAAAATAAAAGTGACATATTAAATATTTTAGTTGAGAGAAATGCACCAGCAGACATATGTGTGCTCAGGGATATCCTGAGCAATTAATTTTATCAATTATATATCTTGGACCATAAAGAGATACAAAACTGTTAAGAAAAGAGGGTCAGCTTTTCTCAGCAATTTTCATTAAAATATAGTTAGCTCATTTTTTTTTCATCTTTGAAATTTATGGCTCCCTTTCTTTTATCTTTTTGGATATTTGAAATTCGTTGATATATAATAAACATATTGACCCCTAAATGTTATATGAAATGCTTCAAGAAATTTCTGTCATTCTGGCTATTAGGAAGACTTTATAATTTCCCTCAAATTCAATTTTAAAGGAAGCAAATGCCAGGCTATTCTTTGGCTATATAGACGTGAATTTATGAAAGCATAGTGTTATTCTTCCCAAATATGTTTTTCTTATTCTCATTTATTTCACTATATAGAAAAATAGAAACCTTTCATAATTTATTTCATACTTTGGAAATAAACTCTTTATAAAAAAACAAATGTGTATATATATACATATATATATATATATATATATATATGTATATATATACACATATATATAGTTGTATGGGATTCAAAATCCATCGTTTTGCTAATAGGCATGCCAGGACCAGCCTTAGATATAGAGCAGTTGCTTACGTGGAAGAGCTTTAGGGCAGCTAGGAATATTCTACTACCCCTCACAGGGAAAAAAGAAGAGAAAAGAAAAAAAGAAAAATTCTCCAGGGTCACCTGGGTGGCTCAGTTGAGTAAGTGCCCATCTCTTCATTTTGGCTCCAGTCATGATCTCACAGTTCATGAGACTGAACCCTGAATTGGGCTCTGTGCTGACAGCACGGAGCCTGCTTGGGATTCTCTCTCTGTCTCTGCCCCTCCGCTGCTCATTCCCTCCCTCCCTCTCTCGCTCTCTCTGTCCCTCCCTCCCTCCCCCTCCCCCAAAATAAATGAATAAACTCTAAAAAAAAAAGTCATTTAGGGGCACTGGGTGGCTCATTTGGTTAAGCAGCCGACTTCGGCTCAGGTCATGATCTCATGGTTCGTGAATTCAGGCTCTGTGCTGACAACTCGGAGCCTGGAGCCTGCTTCAGATTCTGTGTCTCTTTATCTCTCTGCCCCTCCCCCATTTGCGTGCGCTCACTCGTGCTCTCTCTCTCTCTCTCACTCTCTCTCAGAAAATAAATAAAACATTAAAAAAATAAAAATTAAAAAAAACATCATTTAGGGCGCCTGGGTGGCTCAGTCAATTAAACATCCAACTTCGGCTCAGGTCTTGATCTCATGGTTTGTGAGTCCAAGCCCTACATGGGGCTCCATGCTGTCAGTGCAGAGCCTGTTTCGGATCCTTTGTCTCCCTGTCTCTCTCTCCCTCACTGACACTCACTCATGCTCTCTCTCTCAAAAAATAAAATTTTTTTTAATCTTTTAAAAAATGACATTTCAAAAGAAAAACCCAAATTCTCCTCCAAATTGGAACTCATAACCTAAAATCTCTAGGACAGAGATTCACTCCCATAGCAATAAAGGTTTCTTCCCTGTTAAAATATACTTTGTTCCCATTTGTACTGTAAGTAACAGTAAACCTTTATCAGACATTGGGAGTTTACAAACTTTTTTTTTTTTTTACTTTTTAAAAAATATATTTATTTTGAGAGACCACTTGTGTGGAGTGGGGGGGGGGGAAGGGGCCAGAGAGAGAGAATCCCATGCTATCAGCCTAGAACCTGACGAAGGGCTCCATCTCATGAATCATGAGATCACGAGCTGAGCTGAAATCAAGTCAGATGCTTAACCAACTGAGCCACCCAGGTGCCCTTACAAACTCTTTTTTTTGAAGGCAGGAAGAACAAGAAACAGATAAGCAGATTTGGACAGATGCTTGTGAAAATACCAAAGATAAGAGCCTCCACAATTTTACTTGGAGTTGGCAGTAAATAGGAAAATCTGTTATGTTGGTTACAAAGAGAAAAAACAAACAAGATCATTGAAAAGATGGCCTTTTGCCTTTTATATGAAGGGTATATGAAGGTATGGATGAGAAATAATCTAGGATCCAGTATTGATTATCACTCTTTCCCTATCTCCTCAACCACAGGAGCCCATTTCTGTTCTTTTGAGCATCCTTCATAGTTCAGACCATATTCTTTTGTCCCTGGCCACATTTGTCATCTTACCTTGATAGAGCCCCATGAAATTACAAGAATTTGTCCACCCCGTGGAGACTTCCTTTAATATCCCCCTTGACTTTCTCTGACTGCTTGTATTTTTTTTTTTTTGAGAGAGAAGAGAGAGAGAGAGAGAGAGAGAGCATGAGTGGGGGAAGGGCAGAGAGAAAGGGAGACATAGAATCTGAAGCAAGCTTCAGGCTCTGAGCTGTCAGCACAGAGCCCGACACAGGGCTTGAACTCATACTGCAACATCATGAACTGAGTCGAAGTTGAACACCTAACCGATTGAGCTACTCAGGCACCCTTGACTGCTTGTGTCTTTTTAAAACTTTTTTAATGTTTATATTTATTTTTGAGACAGAGAGAGACAGAGCAAGAGCAGGGGAGGGGCAGAGAGAGAGGGAGACACAGAATCCGAAGCAGGCTCCAAGCTCTGAGCTGTCAGCACAGAGCCCGACACAGGGCTTGAACTCAGAAACCGCAAGATCATGACTTGAGCCAAAGTCGGACGTTCAGCCGACCAAGCCACCCAGGCGTCCCAGTGACTGCTTGTATTTTTAAATTTGACTTTCTTCTTGTGTTAGTGTTCTCCCCTACTTTTTAAAAAATTCAATCTATGATCACTTTCTCATCTTCTCTCAGATTGTCTTTCTAAGCCTACTGTGTCAATAAAGTTTTCCTTTCATACCTTTCCCCAGATCCTGGCTTTGACAGTTTCTTCCATTTCCCCCAACCAAAAACAATAAGTAAATATCGTTTTCTAATGAAGCTTTGGGTTTAGCTTCCACTCCACTGTTGTATTTAGATGAATTTGACAGTCTGCCCCTAGGACATGAACTCTGTCTCTTTCTATCTTGAATAATATTGAGTGTACTCTCTGTGCTCAGTAATGGTAACTCTTAAAAGTATAATAAACGACCACTTGGGAAAGTCCATTTTCTTAATCAGCAGATCACATTTTATGATAACATTCTAAATTTAATATTTAGCATTTATCATGTACTTACATTCTCAGAGGTACTAGACATTTCACACAGAAGTGGTCCCTGTTGTCAGAGAGCTTCCATCATAAAAGGTTTTGACTTACAACACAGATACAGACTGAAAAACCAGTTTTCAGCACCTCACCACCCTTTTTTGTAGCACCTTTAATTTGAAGAAATTCAGACACTTTAGCAAGGCATGAAAAATACATTGAGGTAAAAAATGAAATCAGAGGCTTATATGATTTCTCTTTTCTTAGAATGTAGGGATAGTTTCATTACATATGAAGAAAATCCTGGGTGCCTATAGTCAATTGCCAGAGATTAAAAGGAGGGCAGGAATCTCTGAGGAATGGTGGGTACTGGGAGATAATAAAGTAGTAGAGTGTAGGCTCTAAAATCAGACTTAGATTCAAATTCCAGGTCTACTTCCTAGGTGTGTGACCTTGAGCGGGTTACCTAACCTCCCTGGCATTTGATTTGTTTGCTTGCAAAATGAATGTAGTGATTATCACCTCATGAAAGGGTGTTGGAATTGAAATTATTAAGTTATAACTATTAACCAGATTTAGGATCTTTTCACTCAAAATCTGTTGTTTGGTTAGTGTGTTTGCAGAGTAAGATTGTTCTCTTATTGCAGAATAAGAGAAGTGTGCTTGTAACCCAGAATTATTTCACAATGTGTCTTGTTTGCCCTTTATGTTGATGTATCATATTTCTTGCTCCTATTAGCCCCCTTTTATAAACTATTATTTTAGCTTCTCCACTCTAGATTTGCCTTCCTCTATTAACACAGAAGTGAAAGCTACCTTCCTGATAAATTTTCTCAACTAATTTTCAAGGTGTATAATAGGAAGAGGGCAGGGGAGAAGCGCTCCTGGAGACATTGAACAATTAATTATATTGTAATGGAGCTATAGAGGGAGGAGTGGATGACTGGCCCAGAGAAAACATGATTTCTCTGGTGCCAGGATTACACTCTGAGGCATTTCTGCCTATCTCCACTTTGCAAGGCACGGTGCCAGTGAGAACAGCAGTTAGTACACCCATAGTGGGGTTTACTAGCTTCCACACCGTGTTCGGTGGGTTCTTAACTTCAGGATGAGGAATTAAATTTTTTACCCAGCAGGAAGTGATTGCCATTTACTGGTTTTTTTTGTAGCAAAGATCTAGCTTGGGATACGAGTATTCCAGAGATGTGCTGTCATAAGGAAGGAGATGCTAACAAATGTTGCTCACTGGAGTCAAGGAAAGGCAGTAAAATGCATGTATGTATGTGCATAGCCAGGAACCTGGGAAAGAATGTCATGCCTTAGACTTGACAGCACAGTGCTCTTAGGCATTTCTTTTCATCTTCTTCCATACCTGCTGCTGGACACTCCTGTGTTTCCTTTCTTCTCTGTCAAAATGAATTGAATTGCTCCTTTTAAAGCACAGCTACACTGATCACCAGCAGCCTGGGTGCCCGAGCTGCCAACACACCTTACCCCACATAAATGAAGACTAGAAAAAATGATCTCCGTGATAGAGGCATTCCTACTGCCCATGATGCTAGGCTCCACTGATACTGGCACAGCTTTACTTGGTGGCGGGGTGGGGGGAGGGGGGAGGGAATGTGGGGCATGTGCCTAGTTCAGAGTTAGTAGTTACCATCACTAACAAAATTTTCAAAAGCCCAGTGAATCTGCCTGTACAGAGGTCTGATAGACTAGTTGATAAATTCTGATTATACGTATTTGCTTGATGACATTATAGTATTCCTGAAGGCCTGATACTCTGATGGCTACACTACAAGTGGTCATGTTTACAATCAGTGTTGACTGAGCTCCTTAGAACCTAGAAAGTTGGGGCTCCTGAAATCAGGCTTAACTTCACACCTTTCCAGGCTACGGAGATTATATGGAATGGTAACTGTGGCAACACTTTGAAAAAATAAGAAGCTCCTTGTAAATGTTTGATATTGTGATTTTTATTGAAAATATTTGTTTTTTAGGGGACAGTATTTATTCAAAAACAAACCTCCTGATGGGAACACTCCTCCCAACTCCTTTTATAGAGCACTTTATCCTAAAATTATACAAGACATTGAGGTAAGAATCTATTTATATTTGGATATTTGCCAAATACTAGAGAATCATCAGCATTCTTCAATAACAGAATTGTTACAGCAAACCCATTAAGGTTTATTAATGTGGGTTAAAAATCAATTTCTTTTAAGTAAATAGGGTAGGTAAAATATAATAAATTGCCAGGCAAAATTTTTAAAGCTTTTAAAGATTGTTTACTGGTAGATAAGTAGATGAGAGAGAGAAAATGATATCTTCATGCAATAGCACTGAGACTGTTATGATACTCCAATATCTTACGAATTGAGCCTTCCTGGAAGTTCACTGGTAGAAATGGCCACCACATAGGTATGGGGAGCACTGAGCATGTAACCTCATGAAGTGCACAGCTTGCCCTCTGTTGCCCCTTTTCCACCAGGTTTATCATTTAATTGAATGAGTTATATGCAGGAGAGTTCTAGAAAGTAAATCTTTAATAACTTTACAAATGAAAAAATGTTATACAAATTTAAACAGTGGTTTTTAAAAAATTTTTTTTCAACGTTTATTTATTTTTTTGGGACAGAGAGAGACAGAGCATGAACGGGGGAGGGGCAGAGAGAGAGGCAGACACAGAATCGGAAACAGGCTCCAGGCTCTGAGCCATCAGCCCAGAGCCTGACGCGGGGCTCGAACTCACGGATCGTGACCTGGCTGAAGACGGACGCTTAACCGACTGCGCCACCCAGGCGCCCCAAAACAGTGGTTTTTTTAAAACGTATTTTGAGTTTGCCTTAAGTTCTATATAGTTAATAGAGTGAAGCACTGAGCATTTGTCATTGGTTGCCATGAAAGTCAGATAAGGATTTAGTGCTGGTCCTTTCCTAATTACTAACTTTTTATTATTCCTTCTCCTAGACAATAGAATCTAACTGGAGATGTGGAAGACATAGTTTACAGAGAATCCACTGCCGAAGTGAAACAAGCAAAGGAGTTTACTGTTTACAGTATGATGATCAGAAGATAGTAAGCGGCCTTCGAGACAACACAATCAAGGTGAGGTCTGTTCAATAATGGGAAGATGGCTGAAGGAGAAGGGTGTCCACATTAATAAAGCAGTCCCAGCGTCATCTCTAAGTATTATTTCCAGAAGGTAAATGAGAGTTTTAGGTTGTTTCCCATCCTGAAGCCAGAATCATTTCCTTAAAGGACAGTTACTTGCTTTCTGCCAGAAGCATGTACAAATGGATAGTCCTAGGGTTAAATTCTCTCCTTAAAGTGTGCTGAATGTGCTATTACTCCTTTAGGCTTCACATAATTATAGGTTACCTCTGTTCCTTAATGAAAAGGATAAAGTCTGCATTAGTATTGAAGCCACCTATATGTGTGTGTGTGTGTGTGTGTGTGTGCGCGCACACACACATACATATATATAGGTGCTTAGCTATACCTATAGAAAAGAATGCATTCCACATTACTCTGGGCTTTGATTCTTTAGAGGAATCAAGCACATAGTAGAGCCAACAAGTCTCAGCACCACCCCATTATCACAGTGATCAAAAAGATCTTGTTTGCCATCCTAGATCTGGGATAAAAGCACGCTGGAATGCAAGCGAATTCTCACAGGCCATACGGGTTCTGTCCTGTGTCTCCAGTATGATGAGAGGGTGATCATAACTGGATCATCGGATTCCACAGTCAGGTAGAGAATTCCAAATGATCTTTTGAACTCTGGAATATCAGATCTGCTCTGTTCTTTGTCATAGATAGTAGTTTTGCTATATGTAGCTGCATGAACGCAGTTCTGAAACTTCATAACTAAAGAAGAATAAGCCATCAGCTCTCCACATCATTGTGTCCACCTAGAAGTAGAAAACTTGATTTAGGAATGATTAAGGCAAGTTTACATTTTTGCACATTGAAGAAACTACATATTCTGTTTTAATTTGGGAAAATCATCAGTTATAAAAACTTGGTAAACCTTGTGCATGCCTTACAAAAACCACCTCGCAGGGGAATGATGTGAATGGAATTAAGCCTCCTTTCAGGTGGTTATAACTGTGGTACAGACATGCATTACCTCCTTTAAAATGTGTACAGGTGAGCAATGCTCTCTCTTTGCCAGCCCCTCCCCTGCTGTCCCTGCAGTTTTTAATTGCAAGCTTTACTCAGGGAGGGACCTTCAATTTCCAGAGGCGTTAGTGATTTGATGACATAGCCATTATGCTGCTGGAGTCCAGTGTAGCTTGAGTTCTGGGTACCAGCAGCACTGCTGGAAACCTCTGTTAGGAATTTTGCCTTAAGCTAAAGGATTTTCCAAACATAATGTATCAAAAGTAACTTTTAAAAAAAATAGGAAAAAAAAGCAGTTAACTGCATTGTTAGATCCTCTGAAGTTAAATGTTTACCAATCCAAATTATCCTCTGTGAATAAGAAAAGGCTGTTCCTCTTTCTTGTCTTTTGACTTAAAGGCATAGCAAACTCAGTTCTTATAGTTATCGACATTTAACGTTTATTGATGCTCTGGAGTGCCTCAAGGAAGCTAAACATTGTAGAGGCTAACATCATTTACAGGATAAGGGACAAAATGATTTTCTAAAAGATGGGGTTAAATTGGAAAAGGAAATAAAATGTGTTATGAAAATCAAAGTAAATACACAAAAACAGAGTAATCGAAATATGTCATCACACAAAATTCTCAAGATATCCAAAGGTCCCACACTCTGCTGTAAGCCCCCATTTACACTGTGGCTATTTTTTTCCCTTATTTTCTTTAATGTTTATTTTGTTAGAGAGCAAGTGAGCACGGGCATGAGCGAGCAGGGAGAGGGGCAGAAAGAGAGGTAGAGAATCCCAAGCAGGCTCCATGCTCATAGCACAGAGCTTGATCCCATAAATCTTGAGATCATGACCTGACCTAAAATCAAGAGTCAGGCACTTAACCAGCTGAGGCACCCAGGCACCCCTGGGATGGCTATTCTTGATCTCTACCCCCGTTCAAGGCACAGAAATGGAACTTTAGACTTAAGAGTATAGGTCATCTTGGGCCTGGCCTGTATGGTAAAATTGAAGATCCAGGGTTATCAAGCTCAAATCCACAGTACTAAGTCAGACTCCTACAGAAGCTTCTTGGCCTGAATCAGTTCTATTTCCTGAGGGCTATCCGTGGGACACTAATGCTACTGTCATTAATCAGATTCCTACTTAAAAATGTATCTCATTAGGGGCACCTGGGTGGTTCAGTCAGTTAAGCGGTTAAGCATCTGACTTCAGCTCAGGTCATGATCTCACGGTTCCTGAGTTCAAGCCCTGCATCAGGCTCTCTGCTGTCAGCACAGGGCCCGCTACAGATCCTGTCTCCCTCTCTGTCTCTGCCCCTCCCATGTTCATGTGTACTCTGTCTCTCTCTCTTTCAAAAATAAACATTAAAAAAAAAATGTATCTCATTAAAGGCATCAGATTGAATGTCAGAAGTTTTGTAATAATCTTGAAGTCTAGGCCCAATTAGTAGGTGACAGTGGTTGTATCCTCATTCTTACCCTTCTCCCATATAACTCACCCATATTTCAAATAGTGTGTCTTAAGGATTTCACATTGGCAGCATCCTGTCCCTCTCCTTGTCCTACTCTCCTAGTCCAGCCCTCTATCTATCACTTCCCTGTGGTCCATCAGAACTCTTTACCTCAGCTCAGTCCCAAAGCTACAAGAGGGTAGAGTATAACACTAATTATGAAAATGAGGCAAGATGAGTGGGGAATGTGGTAGTCAAATAGATCATAGCCAGGAATATCATCGAAGCCTCAGATAAGCTTCTTAATGTTGTTTGTTCCAGGGTATGGGATGTAAATACAGGTGAAATGCTAAACACCTTGATTCACCATTGTGAAGCAGTTCTGCACTTACGTTTCAATAATGGCATGATGGTGACCTGTTCCAAAGACCGTTCCATTGCTGTATGGGATATGGCTTCCCCAACTGACATTACCCTCCGGAGGGTGCTAGTCGGACATAGAGCTGCTGTCAACGTTGTAGACTTTGATGACAAGTACATCGTTTCTGCGTCTGGAGATAGGACTATAAAGGTAATGAGGCATCTTTTGATAAGTCTCCAATTTAGAGTAAGGGTGTTCATATGAAAATCCAATCAAGCGAAATTTCGTATTTAAACGTCCATATGGAGTAGTTTAATATTTAATTCAGATACTAGTCTGTTTGTAAGAAGGCGATGAATGAGACAAGCGGTGTGAAAATTTTGGTTAGGTATCTTAGTCCTATAGATAATGGTGAGTGTGAGAAGGCCAGGGGTAAACTCAGCTTCTAGAAAATTTGTCTGCAAGACCAGACTAATAACTCCATAAGAATAAATCAGTTGGAGGAATTCTCACGTTATAGCAGCCAGCAACAAATTAGCCCTGTGTTATTGAGAATTAAACTTGTCTTTTTTTTTTTTCTTTTTTTGATTTGGTTTGGTTTGAGAAGTTGACTTCCCCCTATTGGCTCAGTACTCTTTTCTGCTTCCCCAAGACTCCAATTGCCCTAGATTTTATTAGTAAAAGCACCAAATCAACTGCCAAATACTATTTCTGTTTCAGGTATGGAACACAAGTACTTGTGAGTTTGTAAGGACCTTAAATGGACACAAACGTGGCATTGCCTGTTTGCAGTACAGAGATAGGCTGGTGGTGAGTGGCTCGTCTGACAACACTATCAGGTGAGCAGCAGGTGCCTTTACCCAGAAGGGATCACTATTACTCTGCCATTCATTGTTTGCACACGGATCAAACAAATCTTCAAGTGTGTTATGTTTATAATAAAGTGTTTTTCCTTTCTTGTTTTCTTTTTTTAAAGATTTTTATTTGTAGAGGTTCCTGAGTGACTCACGGTTAAGCATCTGACTTCAGCTCATGTCTTAATCTCCTGGTTTGTGAGTTCAAGCCCCACATTGGGCTCTGCACTGTGGTGGTGTGGAGCCTTCTTGAGATTCTCTCTCTCTCTCTCTCTCTCTCTCTCTCCCCCCCCCTTCCCCACTTGCACTGTCTCTCTCTCTCTCTCTCAAAATAAATAAATAAACTTAAAAAAAATTTTTTTTATTTTTACCCCCAATGTGGGGCTCGAACTCACAGCCCAGAGATCAAGAGTCACACGCTCTACCAACTGAGCCAGCCAGACACCCCAAATGTTTTTCCTTCTGTAGCTTCTTATAGGCCAAAAGTTTGCAAAAAAAGAAAAAAAAAATTTTTGTCCTAAGCAGAAAGATAGCATAGCAAAGCCTTTTATTGATGTGTTTCCATTCTATAATAGTTTCATTACCAGATATACTTATTTTAAAGGTATTGCTTGAATGAGGAAGTGGACAAGAGTGATAAGTAAATGGAGGTTGAAGGCCCTCCTCTTTAAGCTCTTCCTGTGTACAGTTGAAAAGTCCTAATAAGTAGCAAAAGGCCTTTTTTTCACCAGTGTTCTAACAAAAAAAAGAAAAACTATTTTTTCACTACTAGAAATTGTGCATTTTGTTTTCTTAGCATTATGTAATTATCCATAATTTGAAATTATGAAGAATCCACAGCTTAAAGTACTTTTTTGGTGTTTTCATCTTCACAAAGATGAATGACACAGATATGAATAGAATTTGGAAGATTTATGAATCCTTTTCCGTTCCTTCAAATAGTACTAAGAGAATGAAAAGGCTATTAAAAAAACAACGGATAGAGCTATTGTCACATCTAAGGAAATTGTCCTTTCATTTGCCTTGGTCTCGAAGCATATAATTTTTTAAATTAATATATGAAAGTTTTTGAGAACTTGCTTTTTGTTTCCATTATATGAGAAAGACTGTCCTGGACAGTGGGTAAAAGCAGAGAGTGTCCTTACTAACAGACGTGGACATGCTTTGTGAGAGCAGGATATCACTGATACCCTGCATCTCATTCTTAATAGTGATTTCAGGAAGCATTACTTCTCTTGGCTTGGTTTTGTCCTTCACAGGCAACTGGGGACATTGAATTCATCCTTTTTATGCCTTGGGGACCCTGGTTACAGAATTATGTAAAGCATCGTGCTTTGAAAATATATATTTCATTTGAACTTAAATCATACATTCTTCTGCCTGAGTTATACAGCAGAAAGGAAATAAATTACATTGAAAAGAGTACATTTTTGTATGATTGTTGATTGATTTTATGTTTGTGGATTTTTTAAAGACATACAAAGTGTATTATTATAACATCCAAAGCTTTAGAAAAGAATACACGAAAGTTCACTCAATTTTCTCTTCCAGATTATGGGACATAGAATGTGGTGCGTGTTTACGAGTGTTGGAAGGCCATGAGGAACTGGTGCGCTGTATTCGATTTGATAACAAGAGGATAGTGAGTGGGGCCTATGATGGGTGAGTTTGCTAACAGGGTTTAAAAAAAAAAAAAAATGTACATCTTGATCCCTCCTGCCTGAGGATGTTATAGTCTTCCCTTGACTCTAAAAGATTATAAATTTCATGGAAGCGGTCTGATACGATATTTCTTGTGCCTAATCTATATATTCACCTTTGCTTTGTTTAAATAAACTTTTAAAAAGAAAAAGTATTTATTTTGAGAGAGAGAGCAGGGAGGGCAGAGAGAGAGTCCCAAGCAGGCTCTGTACTGTGAGCCTGGAGCCCAACGCAGGGCTTGAACCCACAAACCATGAGATCATGACCTGAGCCAAAATCAAAAGTCAAGACACTTAAGCAGCTGAGCAACCCAGGCACCTCTCTTGTTTACTTTCTTTTCTATTATTTATTATTCTCCTCTTTTCTTTCCTTTTCTTTTCTTGTTCACTTTTCTAAAATGTTCTTCCCAGTCATTTAATTGTACTTGTTTGCTCCTGATTTTCATTAATATAAGTTATTTGGTTATACATTTGTCTGTTTTACTCTATAAAGCAATGAACTGGAAAAATCCCAGTATACCAGGATATGTGTATAAAATAGTGACTTGTTAATAAAATTGAAATATTGGAGGCAGTATCTTTGGGGCACAGTGTGGTAAGGTCCTGAATTTTTATCTTTTTGAGAAATTCTAAAAGTGCAGCTCTCTTGTCTTCACTTCTAACATTTCAGTTACAACAAGTTTAGTAATCTTTATTTTCTTTGGTCTAATAGCAATGGTACTGGAATCCATTCATGTTGTGAGTGTGTACCATGTCCAGCAGTGGTAAGCACACAGTAAACTCTTAACGAAAGTATATTCACTTAAAAGGCCTCCTTATCATTTCTTCTTGTCAGGGTGCCTAACATGGGGGAGTGGAAGGCTACAGTTCAAATACTGGCAGCTTTTAAGTATCAGAAGCTGACTTACAGCTTGATCTTAGTTTATGAGCTGGCTTTACTGATTAAGACAACTCAAGCTGCAGGAAGCAGAGCTTCCTCTGCTTTGAGTCAGCCGTCACTGTTCTACCCTTGGGAAATTGTTCAGGGTGTGATGACGCATTCCAGCTAGGTTATATTTTCTCATTGCCCCGGTTTTGATCTGTTCCCACCTTTCTTGGGTTTTATCTGTTATTTACCGTGAGAAGGCATAACCATATGTTTGATTTTTAGAAGGGCTAAGCTTTTCTTACTTAAACTATGAGAATTTGCTTATATAAACTCCAGAGTTCAGGGGCGCCTGGGTGGCTCAGTGGGTTAAGTGTCCGACTTTGGCCCAGGTCATGATCTCACAGTTCGTGAGTTCAAGCCTCTCATCGGGCTCTGTGCTGATAGCTCGGAGCCTGGAGCCTGCTTCGGATTCTGTGTCTCCCTCTCTCTCTCTCTGCCCCTCCCTGGCTCACGCTTACTCTCTCTCTGTGTCAAAAATAAAAATAAACTTTAAAAAAAAAATTTAAACTCCAGAGTTCTTCAGTGAGTTCCAGTCCTCTGGTACACGTGACCTGGGCCATTCTCAGAATTGTAGGTTTCTAGGCCTAAATAATCTGTTATATCATTAAGAGGTCTAGTATATAAGATCTCTTCCTGGCCCCAAAATATGGTGTAAATTTACCATTCACTATCTTCAGCTTGGTTAAGGCTAACCTGTTCCTCATTTTTAGGTTAAATTTGTACTTTTTCCCCTGTTGAGACCAATAACCTTGACCCAAGAATGAATGCAAGGACCAAGTCTCCAAAAACAAAAAAGTTTTTGTATATTCTTGTGAACTGCATTTGTCATATAAATTACTTTCACCATACATATTTATTGCCGTGACTTTGTGCTGTTCTTCCTGTGGTCCCTTAATTTTGCTTTTAATCAAGATTTTTATCCCATTTTTGATCTTTAGAAAAATTAAAGTGTGGGATCTTGTAGCTGCTTTGGACCCCCGTGCTCCTGCAGGGACGCTGTGTCTACGGACCCTTGTGGTAAGAGCCTTGAGGGGGCTGGGGAACAGGAAGGGGAAGGAATTAAACATTGATGTGCTGTGGAATACAGATCTGGATTTGATAGTTAGACGCTCACAAAACCTACTACTAAGTGGAAAGGCAACCAATACATGACAATAAAATATGTTTATATAGCGCCTTTCATCCAAAAGTGCTTTAGAGACTATATATGGAGAGGAACGTGGCAGCTGTTTAACAGCTGCACAGCAACTCTACACAACAGTTTAGTACAGGAAGTGAATAAGAATTCTGTATCCACCAGAAACAGTAGGGGGTACTTAGGGAGAGAGAACATAATTACTCAAATTGGAACCTGTCCAGAATCTGAGGACCTGCACACCTGTGCCTGCAAAAAGTGCCGTGGGAGCCTGTGTGAGCCCCCGGTCAGCCCCCTAGCTCTGCAGCCTGTTCAAGGCATGCCGCCTCCAGCAACATGAATCCTGTCTTTTTTATTCCTCATATACCCCCTTGCCATGAACATCTTGACAGTTGAAGAAAGAAGTGACTCAAAAGGAGGAAAGTCACCTTTGAAAGTACTAAATTCTTTATCATGGTGTTCACCAAAGGCCCGGATGAGAAAATGGCCTAAGGTTAAAAGCAGCCGCCATTAGAAAAAGAAGATTAGGTGGGACACCAGGGAGCAGAGAATCTTTTGCACAACTCAGGAAAAAGATGAGAGCTAGCATTTGAAGCCAGTGTTCTGAATCGTGACTCTCAACATTTGGCAGTCTCTGCTCTGGAGAAGAGAGAGAGACATTTCTTTGTCTTAAGACTTTGTTGGATTTAAAGCTCTTTCTTGCAGCACCAGACCTACTTTGCCTGTGTTTCACACATGTTTTTAAAGTGTGCACTTTCATTCATTTGCAGCTAAACTAAGTCTGGTTTATTGTGAAGTATAATTTATACACAGCAAGTTTTACCCTTTTTTAGTGTATTTTTTCTGAATTTTGCGGTGGGTAAATACCTCAGTCAAGATCTAAAATATTTCTATCGTCCCAAAAACGATGCCCCCTTCATATCAATCCCCTCTCCTCCACCCCTAGCAACTATTCTTCTGATTTCTTCCTAATAGTTTTGCTATCTTATGAATGTCATATCAAGTAAATCATATAGTATGTAGCTTTTGCATTTGGCTTTTTTCACTTCATTCTAGATTCATTCATGTTGTTGCATGTTTTAGTGCTTTTTTTTTTTGTATTGCTGAGTAGTAGTCCATTGTGTGGATGAGCCAGTTTGTTTAATTGCTCACCAGTTTAAGGACATTTGGAATGCTTCCAGTTTGGGGTGATGCTGACAATATTTCCATACAGATTTTTGTGTATATATACTGTTTTCATTTCTCTTGGGTAAATACCCAGAGAGTAGGAGTGCAATTTCTGGGTCCTATGATAAGTGTGTGTTAAATTTACAAGAAACTACCAAGCTGTTTCCCAAAGTGCCATTTTGAGAATTCACAAATGCAAACCATTTTGTATTTCCATTGACTTAGTATGAGAGTCCCATTTTTCCACATCCTTGACCATACTCAGTATTGTCAGTTTTTTTAAGAATTATAGTAGTCTGAGTGGGTGTGTAGTGGTTGTAGTTTTAATTTGCATTTCTATGATAATTAATGGTGTAGAACATCTTCTTATTTGCTTATCTTCTTTTATGAAGTGTCTGTTCAAATCTTGTCCTCATTTATTTATTGAGTTGCCTTATTACGTTTTTAAAAACTGATTTATTGAGATGTAATCAACATACAATACAATGGACATATTTAAAGTGCACAACTTAATAAACTTTGACATAGGTACATACCAGTGAGACCATCCACTTCTGCCAAGATGGTGAACATATCTTCGTGCCCCCTCTGTAATCTCTTCTTCCCATCCCACCCCACTTCCTGCTATTCTAGTCCCCAGGCAGCCACTGATCTGCTTTCTGTCAGTATTGATTTGTGTGCATTTTCTAACTTTTATAAATGAAATCACACAGTATGTATTCTTTTTTGTCTGTTTTCATTAAGCCTAATTACATGTCATTGATTTGTGTCAATAGTTAATTTCTTTTTAAAAATTGCTGAGTAGTACTCCATTGCATGGTTATACCATAATTTCTTTATCCTTTTGCTGGATGATGAAAATGTGGGTTGTTTCCAGTTTGGGGCTATCATAAATAAAGTTTCTATAAACATTTATGTACAATAAAATGAACATATGCTTTGGTTTCTCTAAGGCAACTCATAGGAGCAGAATAGTTAAGTCATATGTTTCATATTTTTAGAAACTGCCAAACTGTTCTCCACAGCAGTTGTATCATGCAGTGGTGCATGAGAGTTCCAGTGACTCCACATCCTCACTAATCCTTAGTACAGTCTTTTTGAATCATTCTAATAGTATATTGTGGTACGTCATTGTGATTTTAATTTGCACATACCTAATGTTAATAATGTTGAGCATCTTTTCATGCATTTATTTGCCATCTGTATGTCTGCTTTGGTGAAGTATCTGTTTTGAATCCTTTGGTAATTTTTTTTAATTGACTGGTTTTCTTAGTGAGTTTTGAGATTTCTTTTACTTATTCAAGATACAAGTCCTTTAGGAGATACGTGATGCATACATATATTTTCCCAGTCCATGCTTTGTTTTTCATTCTCTTAAAAGTATCTTTTGAAAAACAGAGATTCTTCATTTTTATTAAGTCCAGTGTATCAACTTTTTCCATTATGGATTGTATTATTTGCAGTTATATCTTAAAAAAAAAATCTTTACCTAATCCAGTGTCACGGAGATCTTCCCCTGTGTTTTCTTCTAAAATTTCTGTAGTTTAGGCTTTACATTTTGGTCTGTGATTCATTTTGAGTTCATTTTTGTAGATGGTACAGATACGGATCGAAGTTCATATCCAGTTGTTCCAGCACTATTTAGACAATCCTCTGAATCGCCTTTGCAGCTTTATCAAAAATCAATTGACCATATATGTGTGGGTCTACTTATGGACCCTTTCAGTTCCATTGGTCTTTTTTTTGCCAGTATCATGCTCTCCTGGTTACTGCAGCTTTTTATTAACTCTTGATGTCAGGTAGTGTAAGTCGTTCAACTTCGCTCCTTTTCAAAATTTTTTGGGTCCTTTGAATTTTCATGTGAATTTTAGAATCTGTTTGCCAATTTCAACAACCAAAAAAAAAGTAAAAGGGCTGAGATTTTCACTTGGGATTGTGATGAATCTAGATCAGTTTGGAGAAAATTGACTTCTTAACAACACAGAGTCTTCTGTTCCATGAACACAGTATATCTCTCCATTTGTTTAGGTCTTTAAAATTTTCTCCAACAGTGTTTTTTATACCTTTCAGGGTAAATAAAGGTCTGACACATCTTTTGTCATATTTATCCCTAAGTGTTTTGTAATTTTAATGCCATCATAAATAGTATTTTTTAAAGTTTCGGGAGGTATTTAAAATTTCTAATTTCTAAACTGTTCATTACAAGTATATCAAAATACACTTTTACTTCTTTTATGATCTGTGTGCCTTTCATTTCTCTTTCTTGTTTTGTACTAAGACCTTCAGTACAGTGTCAAAAGAATTGGGAAGTGTAGATGTCCTTATCTTGGGGAAAAGACAGTTGGTCTTTTACCATTGTGTGGTCTGTGTGTGTGTATACATATATTTATATTTTGTATATGTATCTTGTATATATGTATATATTTTGTATATATGTATATACATACATGTATATATTTGTGGATACCCATTGATTAGGAAGTTTCTTTGTGTTCCTAGATTGCTGAGAGTTTTTATTGGGAATGGATTTTGTATAACTGCTTTTATGTGCATCGAAATGTTAAACCTAATTTTGTATCACTATAGATCCCATGAACATTAAAAGGATAATAATCAGGGACTACTGTGAACAACTCTGTGCCCCCAAATTTGATAACCTAGATGAAATGGACCAATTCCTCGAAAGGTATAATCTTCCACCACTCACATAGGAAGAAATAGACAATCTGAATGGGACTAAACGTATTAAATTTAATCAATAATTAATAATAGAATAATAATTACAAAACAGAAAGCACAGGCCCAGATGGGTTAACTGGTGAATTCTACCAAATTTTTAAGAATGAATTAATACCAATTCTTCACAATCTTTTACAAAAGATAGAAGCAGAGTGAATACTTTGTAACTCCTTCTGTGAGGGCAGCATGACCCTCATACCAAAAACAAACAAAGGTATTACAAGAAAAGTACAGATGAGCCTGTCTCATGAACACAGATGCTCATCTATGAGCTCATTTACTTCTTGTGAAGAACGTAAAATGGTGCAGCCTCGATGGAAGGCAGTATGGGGTTTCTCAAAATATTGAAGATAGCATTACCATATGATCCAGCACTCCCACTTCTGTGTATATATCCAAAAGTATTGAAAGCAGAATCTCACGCATATGCAGTTCATATCAGTATTATTCGCAGTAGCCAAGAGGTGGAAGCAACCCAGGTATTCATCAGCAGATGAATGAATAAACCAATGTAGTGTATATATATGTACAGTAGAATATTATTCAGCCTTAGGATATATTGTCACATGCTACAACATGAATAAAATGTGAGGACGTTATTTCAATTGAAACAAGCCAGTCACAAAAAGACAAAATACTATATTATTGCACTTACATGAAGTATCTACAGGTGATCAAACCCAGAAAGTAGAATGGTGGTTGCCAGGGGTTGGGGGGAGGGGGAAGAGATAGGGGGTTGTTGTTCAATGGGTATAGAGTTTCAGTATTGCAAGATGAAAAAGTTCTGGATGTTGATTGTACAACATTGTGAATGTACTTAACAATACTGAACTACACACTTAACGATAAATAGGTAAGATGGTAAATTTTATGTGGTTTTTACCATAATTCAAAATAAAATATTTTTTTTATTTATTTTTTTTTTAACGTTTATTTACTTTTGAGACAGAGAGAGACAGAGCATGAATTGGGGAGGGTCAGAGAGAGAGAGAGGGAGACACAGAATCCGAAACAGGCTCCAGGCTCTGAGCTGTCAGCACAGAACCCGACGCGGGGCTCGAACCCACGAACCGTGAGATCATGACCTGAGCCGAAGTCGGACGCTTAACCGACTGAGCCACCCAGGCGCCCCCAAAATAAAATATTTTTTAAAAATGCTAATGTAATGGCAAACACAATTGTATGACTAATATGAGTTTATTAGGCAGGAGTTTTTGGTAATGTCTTAAACTGTTTGCTTAAGATCTAAGTGTAGTCTTGTCACTGTCCTTACATTTAGTGATTTCACAATAAAGAAAATCTCTGTACTTATTTAAAAAGTAGTAGTATAAGCCAATAAAATGAAGTAACTCTTTTAAAAAACCTCATCAAAGTATTAACAAATTGAATTCAACAGTGTATTAAAAATGTACACTATGTATGACCTAGTGGTATTTATTCCAGGTATACAAAACTGGTTTAATATTTTTTTAAAAATCAACTATTTAATCCATCACATCAAAAAGCTAAAGAAGAAAAATCACGTGGTTATGTCAGTAGATGCAGAAAAGATATTTAGCAGAATCCAGTATCCATTCATGATAAAAATTCTCAACAAACTAGGAATAGAGGGGAACTTCCTCAACTTCATAAAGAAAAATGCAAATTAAAACTCTTATAAAAAACCACTATTCACCTACCAGAATGGCTAAAATTAAAAAGATTGACAGTATCAGTTTGCTGGAAGATGTGGAGCAGCCGGAACTCTGACACACTGCTGGCGGCAGTATAAACTGGCACAACTTTCATAAAACTATTTCCCTGTACCCGCTAAAGCCAAACCTACCTCCTCTGTGGCCCAGCAGCTCTGTCTACCCAGGTGAAATGAGAGCATGTATCCATCAAAAAAACATGGACATAAATGTTCATAATAGCTTTATTAAATAGCCAAAACTAGGTCAGGCCATATGTCCACCACAGGAGAAAAGATAAATTGTAGTGTGTTCAAATAATGAAATGCCAACCAGTAATTTAGAAAACGAACATTCCATGCAGTAACAAAGAGGAATCTTGCACTGTTGAGTAAAAATATATATGCATTTATATATATATATAATTCACAAACAAAAAAACGAATTGATAATGAAAGCATTGGGGTGAAGGTAGTATTGAATAAGGGCCATGAGAGCACTTAAATTTTCATGAGTTTTGCAAGCCAGTTGACCTCACATGGGTAGCTTGAAATTAGCCACTGTAGGAATTTTTACATCATGAAAATACGCGAATGCTTTTACAAATTGGGGAGAATTTGTTGATAAACCATTTCCCAGCGTGCCTCATATTACTGCTCATCCATCCTTGGCCTCTGACCGTAGAAGGATCCAGCAGATACAGAAAGAGGATAAGGCCAGGTAGGTACTGAGGAATGTTCTCGTTCAGCCTAAACCAAGGAGAGGTAGCAGTGAGAAACCAGCATACTCTTTGACATGGCTCAGCTGTAGTGAATGTAACTTTGTACAAAATCAGCTGACCAATATTTGATTTTTCCGTTGTGCCTTTAATCCAAATTACTTTTTCTCTGTGTTCTTGAAACAGCTAAATATTAGAGAAAAATATCATCATACCATAGTCTCCTTTTGACATGTTGCTGAATTTGTGTCCTTTTGATTTTGAGTAGTTCAAAAGTTTTTGTTTCTGCTGCTTTAGGAGCATTCTGGAAGAGTTTTCCGACTCCAGTTTGATGAATTCCAGATTGTCAGTAGTTCACATGATGACACAATCCTCATCTGGGACTTCCTAAATGATCCAGCTGCCCAAGCTGAACCCCCCCGCTCCCCTTCTCGAACATACACCTATATCTCCAGATAAATAATCATACAGTGACCTCATACTTGCCCAGGTATGAAAAAGAATTGTGTACATAGCACGGTGGGTAGGAATATTGGCTGTAAGGTGTTGCTAGTTCATAGAGCCTTCTCTCGCCCTTTATCTCTACAATTCCTGTTAAGCAGGTAAAGCCAATAACATGAGACAGGGCTGGGGCTGCATATTGGACGCTGTCTTTCATCAAGGTAGCTAACCTCTCAGTTCTAGGTGATTGTTGAACTAGATCTGGATGGTCCTTATGTTAGTAGAATGAATAATTCCCACCCCAGTTATCTGATAGGATTGTTAAGGCAATAAAATGAGATTTGAATCCATTTCAAAACTAAGAGTAATGACCCATAAGCCTATGACTTTGTAGTTCCCATATCAAACCAGTTCCTGTAACAGAGACCCTTTAAACCAAGTAAATAATGTGTGAGTGGAAAATTTTCTTGGTGACATCTTTTGGCTGATTTCTCACAGCTCTGCTTTGTCAGTGTCATTGGATTATAAAAAGTGGCTTTTTTATCGTCATCCCCCCTCCTCATGCCCTCCAAAAAAGAAAAGAACTGTCTTTTGACCTTGCAAGTAGCTCTGCAGTTGGTGAGAACTCTGGGTACTCTCCCACTCGAGTCTGCAACCTTCCTGTGCAACAGGAGAACATCCTATGTTATGGTATATTCAGATCGCACCCAGTGTCAGGCAGTTCAGATCCATTCATCAGGCTATCATTGGGCTAGGAAAGCTGCACTCCTGGGCAGTGTTGCTGTCGTTATGGTTTCTTATTCCCTATGCCTACCTCACTTCTATGGCAGAAGTACAGATTTAGTACACTTTACTACACATCTTTTCATAGTGGTTCTTCTAAGTGGGGTGGTCCGTGCCCCTGCTGGGCTCACTTCATCGCTCGCTGCTCTCACAGAGGACATGCTGCTTCCTATCCCTCAGCCAAATCACACAGGCAGGCCTAGGTGAAAATCCCTGGGCAAGCAACTTCCAGAGCCTCAGACTCCTTATTGGTAAGATGGGTTGCAATCCCTATCTCACAGAGCTGTTGTGAGGATTGCCTTGAAATGTCATATGTAAAATGCTTAGAGCTTAGCACAGTGCCAAGCATAGAACAAGCCCTCAGTAAGAAGTGGTCATTGTTAGTAATACTATAATTGTCATGTACCTGTCCCCTCCTTTTGCCAAAATTTTCTCTTCATTGGATTGCTGTGGCATTTTGCCACTTAAAATATTCTTCCTGGTTCTCTGATTATGTCTCCTGTCTCCCCTCACCCCTAAAACACAGACATCACCGAAGAGTGTGTCTCGGGCTTTTCTTACTTTTTGAAGCTTCCTGTTTTGGTTGCCTTTTCTCAGCTCTCATCTCAATGTAGATGACTCTCAAACTTATATCTCTAGTCCCAACCTCTGTCTTAATCTCCATGCCACATTACCAGCCACCACCTACGCATCTGGCCTTGAAGGTACCAGAAGCCCATCCAATGCACATTTCTAACAATCAGACTTTCATCTGTTCTGCTGGGGCCCTCCAGCCAAGTGGCCAGACAGCTTCACCCAGCTGCCCCACTCATGCTGGTGGCACGGCTGTGCTTCTGGCCACTCGGGGCCAGAACCTCAGAGCCAGCCTCATCTACTGCACCATTACAGGGAGCGGGTGAGAGCTTGATGATATACCCACCAGAGTCACTCTTAATCTCAAGGCATCAGAGTTACCCTGCACGAGCGCTGGGGCCCTGGGCATGTCAGTGAGCCCCACCATGTCACCAGGCAGGCTACGTAGCCTTTGACAGAAGCTCCTGCTTGGCATGGGCAGAGAGCAGGTGTTAGGAAGGACCTCTGAGCCTTTCTCCCAATTGACAGCTGAGTTAATATTCTTCTCTCTCAGAGCAAGTGAGAAACGTAGGGAAAGGGACTAATGACTCTGTGCTCTGTTTTCACACAGGACTCATTAAAGTTGCGGTATTTAACATATCTGCCAATACCAGGATGAGCAACAACAGTAACAATCAAACTACTACCCACTTCCCCGGACTAGCCGAGGAACGGGGATTTGAGACTCCTGTTGGGACACAGTTGGTCTGCAGTCGACCCAGGATGGTCTACTCAGCACAGCTGACTGCTTCCGTGCTGCTATCAGAAGATGTCTTTTATCTTTTGTGAATGATTGGAACTTTTAAACCTCACCTCACCTCCCTCCTCCTTTCCTCTCTGCACCTGTTTTTCCTCATTTGGTTCCAGACAAAGATGACTTATAAATATATTTAGTGTTTTGCCAGAATCTCTCTTGCCTTGCTGTTAAGCAGAAGAACTAGTTTCCCTATATAGCCTTCTGGGAGACCAACTTCTAGGGGACAGGGGATACAACTTCAAGCCAGACAGCACCCAGTTTCTCCCTGTGAACTGCAGGAATGCCCAGCACCTGGCAGGATCAGCCCAGCCCCACTGTGCTTAAGAGGAGACAGCTGTCTTACGGCCTTTGGGGCAAGAAAGAAAGAGAGAAAACGAGAATCCACACTGGAAGATCTGGGCCTCTTTCCTTTCATCTCTTTCTCTGTTTCTGTCCCTCGTCCCCTCCTCCCCCGCCCCCCTTCAGCCTTTTTCTGCGCCACCTGAGAAGAAAGAGTATGAAGAGAGTAATCTCAGTTAACATGAGGCAAATCAGCGAGAAAATGCCACACCTGGAAGAGCTAAATGCTGTTCGGTCAAAATTTCAAACCCAAGCTTTTGCTGCAGATGACCCCATGTGGCAGCAGTGGGTTCTTAGAAGGTACCCCCATCGTATTTGCAACTCTTCTCTCTTCTTCTAACACCAACCCCCTCCAAAAACGGTGTGGGGTGGGGGGGCAGAAATTGCCTGGGCTCCATCAATGGCTGCCTCTTTTCTGGACTCAGCAGTCTCCTCGATTCCATGTAGAGTGTGGAAAGGAGTTGCTGATTACATTTCCTCTCATTAACAATTAGATGTGTAATAAAAAGCATTGTACTTCATCTTAAATCACTGGTAAGGCTCAGCCTAAAGAAAGGTTTGAAATGGCCGGAGCCAGTTGCTGGGTGCATTCTGCATAATGGCTCACATCTCTGATTTGCTCATCAGGGTCTGTGAGCACCCAGCGCCGATATCTTTGCCAAGATCACGATCAAAGCAGCTGAAGAAGTGGTCAGGGTTAAAAGTGGATTTCTTTCTCATTTAGAACAGTAAATATCATCTCTCAAAAAGCAAGCTAATCATCTCAACCTTGCACTGTAGAACCTTCTTCACGCATTTCCCAAATCCCATATTTACAAAAGGGCAGAGTTGCCAAAAAGAGGATCAGGGTGAAGTTTGGCACACAGGGTTTATTAACGGGGCAGACACTGCCTTCTCTTTCCTTTTCTTCCTCCTCCGGCCTTATTTAACTCTCCACTCTCCCCAACCAATAAAATTTCTCTGGATGTTGGTAAGCAACATAAACAAATGGACCTCAGCAAGAGCCAGGCCAACCTGGCCACTTGAAAGGCAGCTGTATGGGCATCAGGTGCAGGGCACATGTGCCACCCCAACCTGGGAACACAGGGTATACTATCAGCATGTGCCCAGCGTGTTTCCCAGGGCGGGCATGGAGCTGCCCCAGCCATCTTGTGTGGCATGGGCGCACACATCACAGGCCCAGTGCCACACCGCCGTCTCTAGTTTCCCTTGGAAGCTGAGCAGTCAGGCCTGTCGTTTCTGTTCCTAATCAAAGCAGTTGAGTAAAAGCCCCTTTTAAACCAGCTGCTGTAGAAACATCAGAACAGGAGGCAGTTGCAGGTGACCTCAAAGCCAGACCACTTTTAGTTTAGCAAAGGGAAGAGGAAGAGAAAGCCATGTTCACTCTTCCCTCCTGATTTGACTGAATGTTGTTATTACATATTGGGAGGCAAGTTATGTATATGCATTTTCCCTTTCTGACTTCATGAGTGCTTTTAAGCTTTTGGTTCCAGGTTATATTCAGAAACTACTTCCCAGTGTAATATGTCCTTGCCTGGGAAATACTTTCTGAGTATAATTCCCTTCCCAGCTACCCAAATGCTACAGAGAAATGTTTTCTATTTAGCCATCATCAGAGTTCCTTGTCTGTTGTGTTGACTTTTTGGCTTTTTGCTTGGTTAAGGATTTTGCTACAGGTGAGGCAGAGGGCCATCAGCCCCGAATAACACACAGGTCAGGCATTAAAGAGGCATGGATTTCAAGCTGTTTGAAAATATTGTCCAATAGCCATAACTTTACTAGCCCTTCTATTATATGCTGCTATTTAAACGTGGGAGCTGTTGAATATTCATTGGTGCCCGGGGTTTTGCTCTCCCATCTAGGTTCACTTTAAGGTAGATTGTTTCTTAGATTGTTTTGAGGCTTGTCCAGTACATCATAAATGAGATCGAGAGTGGACCCTGCAGTCTGGAGCCATTAGCTCCATCGAGGATATTCTCCAAGTTGTCCTCTGCTGCTGATGGAAATGGGAATGAAGTGAAGTGGTCTGAAAAACTGAGTCAGTCACATTTCTCAGCTCTGGGGGTCATTTACCAGTTCATTGTAGAAGAAATAATCAGGTAAGTAGAAGTTCATTTCCAGAGAAGGTAAACCCCACTTACCATCTCTGCATGATTTCAGTGGGAATTGATTATCACTAATCCCCAACTGGGCTAGAATAAATGTAAAGTTTGACCTTTTTAAAAAGAAAAGAGAAACAAAGAAAGTCTCAACACATTGAAAGGAATGGTAGAAAAGGAGCTAAAGGAGTCTCTTGACTCAGAAACGCCATGTCTCCATTGTAGCTTAGTCTCTTCTCACTAAAATTCCAGCATGGGCCTGAAAGAACTGTTTCATAAAGATGGGAGGAAGCCCCTTCAAAGGCGGGCACACAAGGAGCGAGTGCACGCACCTGCACCCAGGAGCTCTCTGGGCACGTGGGAGCTCTCCAGTCACACTGGGGCTGCTTGGACAAAACCAGCATGCCTTGCTGCACGTGTGTGTATTTTCACTGCTGAGAACATCCTTTTCCTTTGTTCTGTGCAATTTGAAAGTGGACATGGATTGTGAATGGGAGGCGTTTTACACTTGTCCCTTGGCAAGATTTTTTCTGGTGACTCTTCACCAGAAACTTCAGAGACAGGACTCTCTGAACTCTATTGACATGTAATAAAGTCTGGCCCTCATAACTTGCTTCTGAACTAGAAAAAACCCTGGGACCCCTAAATCATTCTGTTTTCTGCTTGAGTAAGAAAAATCCTTTTTATTTTTCTTTTGTAAAGTCATAAGCTGAAGAGAAGAAAATATGCACTCTTCTCCCCTGCTGCCTTCTGGTACCCATTGGTCAGAGCAGCTGTGGTTGGTCTACTCTTTACTTAGCACTTGATTGTACATGGAAACCAAGGACTTGGGGTGGAGGGGGGTGGATATTGGAAATAATTAGGGCGGTTTTTTCTCCTTCCTAAAAGTAGATTAGATACCTCGGTATTGTTGACCTTCTTGGCATCTTCCATTTACTTTAGATGGTAATACCTTCCTGCCTGAAGTGCAAGCCATCCAACCCAGAATAGTGCAGGCCTGAGAGCCTAGGCTGCAAGCTTAACTCTGGAGGAATCCAAAAGTACTTCCTGGCGGAAAAGGGGATGCTTAGATACCCACCACCTGTGACCATCATGCTCTTTGATGATCAGGTTTACCCTATCACTTTAATCCACATTTCCGATCTCCTTCCCTATTTGGATGAGTTGGACAGACTTTCCGAGAACTGGACAACATGAAAAGGTGCCCTTGCTTCTCTTTGCCTTCCTCTTTTCTCTCCTAGAATAACTCTTCGCTTGTAACAAGCACACCCAAAGCCTGCAGGCTGAGTTAATCTCCCTGGGCTGATCACTGACCGAGCAGAGCCTCTTACTTTACCATTGTCTCAACATAATCAGTGCCAGAAAGATAGCCGTCTCCAGGGTAATAAAGCTGAGTTTTGCTTCTTGCTGTTTTTATCTGTACTTCATTTGTGACTTCAGAATCCTTGGAACTGAGGAGAGAAACCAAAAAAGCACGATTATGGCTGCCTGATTTCCAGTGGAACTTCCCGGAAACCTCTTCTGTTGGAAGTTGAATACCTATGATCTAAAATTTCCTGGAGAAATTTAGAAAATTAGATGACCTCTAAAAGATGTGCTCTCCAGCCCACCCAGCTGGCTCTCTCAGCTCCTGGTTGGCTATGTGTGTATTTAAGGATCAGTGCAGTAAATGGCATTATAAAGCGTCCCTTCCCCTCTATCCTTTTCTCCTCTTGGACACTGAAGGAAAAGACCAACAAGGAGGGTTAGACCTTTGGGTACCAAGGAAACTAACACCTTCCCAAATCACTCAAGCCCATTCAGACTGTTCTGAGGGATGTTCGTTGGACTTCAGCTATGGGGCAGGCCTGCCTGACGAGTGTGAGCTTCCCTGAGAGCTTTTGATTGGCTCAGCCCTCTGTTCTCTAGACTCCTAAGTACTGACTGCTTTGACTTCTGTGGTTATGTTATCGTGATATGTAGTCAAGGTACCAATATGTTCACAACCTAGGATCATGGTAAAATAGTGTGTTCTGGTGTTTTTTTTTTTTTTAACTGTTCAGAAAAAAAAAAGTAACTTAAATTACAAATATAAGATTAAAGCGAGTTTTCTAAGTGTCTTGTCTCTTTGCCCCAACATCAAGAGGACAATGAGTTTCGATATACAAATTGAGGGCATGCACAGATACCTTTTAAGATAATCTGATGTGAGAAAACAACATTTAGAGAAGTCAGGGCCAAATGGTGTGAATAATTATGGGACCCTTGGCAGACAGTGTTCCAAAGTGACACCTAATTTGGGAACTGGTCACCATGGCCTCAGCCTGCCCTATCCCAGCCTGAGCCTAGAACTTAGGTTTTCCTCTGCCTCCTTAGTGGGTGAGAGGACAGGTTTCCCCTGCATCCCCTTCAGTCAGTTTCAGGAGAGGTGAGCTCACATTCAGGAGCAATTTCCAGAGAAACTCCCAACAAACTACAAAAATGAAGGGAGTGGGGCAGAGTGCTTGGCTGTCTCAGTCGGTAGACGATGCAACTCTTGTTCTTGGGGTTTTAAGTTCAGGCCCCACGTTGGGTTTAGAGATTACTTAAAATCTAAAAAAAAATTTTTTTTTGAGAGAGCGTGTACATGAGGAGGGAGAGAAGAGGAAGAGAGACAATCCCAAGCAGGCTCAGCACCACCCAGCACAGAGCCCAACATGGGACACGATCTCACGACCGGAAGCATTGGCCATCTGGGGCAAAACTGCTTCTCCAGGTGAACCCATCCCTTTCTCTCCTTAAACAAAACCTCGGGGGGAGAAAAAGAAAATCTTGGGAGAAGGGTACAAGGTTATAAGCATGATGGACTCTACTCCCTCTTGCTTTACATTTGGGAGCTTTTAGAGGTCGTCCTCCTCCCTGTTTGACTAGACTCCTTGGATCTGTCAGCCTGTGATCTCAGTGCTTATACCTAGACTGAGACTGTGCTCCTGAGAGCTCTCTCAGACTGTTAGATATCAGGGCCCCAAGTGCAGAACTACACTGCTAGAACTGGAGACCCGTCAGAGCCTCAGGTGCACCGGCATTTTGCAGGCGGGGAACCTGAGCAGCAAAAAGGGGGCCTCCTCACATTGCCTGAGACCACACTTGAGTTTCCTGCCAAACTACTAAGGACAGGGAGGGAGGAGCCCACAGAGACCAGGCCACTGGTCAGTTGTAACCAGCTAGGCTCCTGAGCCCAAAAGTGAGCAGAGGCTGGGCCTGGATTTTATGGGTCTCACCTTCAAACCAGTGTCAAGAAGGCTGGGGTCTTGTAGGGCATGCCCTTGGAAGACTCAGCGCTGAAGTCACTGTGTCCTAGAGCGAGACTGGGCTTGGAATCCCTCTCCCTTTGAAACCTAGAGCTGCCCCACCATCAGCAATGACTAAGGGAGGAGACCTCTCTTCCCCCTGATTGGCTCTTGCCACTTAAGAGCATTTTATTAGGCTGCTAATTAAAGGCACTTCGTTAGCAGCGGGAGAGGCCGGGTGGGTGCCTGGTGAGATGGAGCTGAAGCCAGGAGAAATTGTTTTCCTCCCCCCGTGGAAGCGGAGCCTCTCAGGGAACCCTCTCAGTCCCCAAACGTTTCCTGCTGCGCCTGCCACACCCCTTGCTTTCAATTAGCAGCTCTGAGGGGAGTGAGGTCATTACCAAGCCCAGGTGGAGAGCTTCCCCTGCCTAAGGACACATGAGGCCCTCAGGTACTGTGCCAGTCTGTCCGGGCACCTTGTTTGGAGTGAGCCAGGGAAGGAGAGGCTAGGCCGCCCCAGGGCTTGTGTTCTCCCCAGTAACGAAAGGCCCACACCAAGGCTATTGCTAGTGGTCACCTGGTGAACAGGATGACCGGTAGCTTGGTCACATGGTGTGAGTCTCCACGCCCCCTTCCTCACCAAAGGCTCACTATGTTATTAGCAAGTGTAACCTTCCTACCGGTCACTTTGCAGGAGCTGCACCCACATAGACCCAGAGTGGGTCCGGGACGAGGAAGGGCTGATGGGTTTATAATCCCAGCCACACAGACCCTGAGAGGACTCTAGTCCTGAGCTCATCACACAGCTGAGGCACTTCCCCTGCGTGATCCAAGTGAGCCTAGGCAAGCCCTCCAGCCTGGCTCTGACTTGGCACATGGGGGCTGGCATGCAGGGTCAAAGTTAGCCCCTCTCCAGAACCCTCCCTGTCCCGTCTTGCTGCCCTCTTCACCCCCTCACTTAACTGCAGAATTAGCACCAGCCCAGACTGGGAGGGCAGATTTATGGCTAGGCCTGCCTCCCTCCATTTAACCCAAGGCCGGCCCTGGCTCCAGACACTAAATTAGATTTTTGACAATTAGAGAGACTAATGGGCACATAGCCATCCCCAGAGCCAGATATCCAGCAAGGCCGTCCTTTAATATCCACCACTGCCCAGCCAGCTCCTCCTGGCCGACCTCCTCTCTTCCCAGGTGGGCATTTCTCTCCCAGGCCCTGTACCCCTCTGCCCCGGGCTCTGCGTGCACCACTGAGGTTCCTCTGGTTCCTTCTCCCTTGATTTTCTTACCCCTCCCTCCTTCCCACCACTTGCCCCGTGCCAGCTCTGTTCTGGGGCTCTGTCCCTCCCATCTCTCCATCTCCGCTTTCACCAGGGCCCATCCCTCTGCAATCTTTCCATCTGTGCCTAGCGGACTGCAAGCCCCTTGAGGGCAGGTGTTTGTGCCCTATCCGTATCCTACATGCTCAGCCACCAGTGGGTGCTTAGTAAATGTTTCCTGAACCTGCCTCCCGCCCTCCTCCCCCTGAGCCCCTAGACCTCCAAGGCCACCCACCCTGCCCTCCTGGCCCCAGTCCCAGCCCTGCTTCTGGCCCGGCTCTGCCCCAGCGCAGGCTGGAGCCCCCTTCCCTGCCGCCCCTCAGCTCTGGCCAGTCTTGGGCTGGGCGGGTAATGAGATTGCAGTAAGTGGTGTTGGGGGGGGAAGCTGCTCACATTCACTCAGGCAGACTCATAGCTCTGTCAGGCTGATTGGTCCTGAGTGGAGACGCAAACGGCCCCCCACGGACACGCTGAGATTGGTTATAAAATTACAAGCATTTGTTCTGCTGTCAGTGGCCTTCCCTCCCTCCCCTCTGCCTGCCTGCCTGGGCTCCTCCTTGCCTGCCCTCCCAGCCCTATCTCCCCTGGGGTCAGCCCACACACCCTGAGGGACCCTGGCCAGGGGCCACCACAGCAGATGAGGCTGAGGCCACCAAGCTCCCCATCTAGGCAGGCCTTCTTGCCTTGACCCCAGGATGGTCAAGCTCAGGCTGGCCCCAGAGTGACCTGATCCTGTGCTCAATGTTTCCTATTCCCTGAGTGCGGATGGGGGCCCAGGGCAAATAGGCCTTGGAATCCAGATGCTCAGACCCCAAGTAGGGGAAGACGTCCTGAGGCCAGGCATCCCAGACAGCTGGTGCCCACAACTCCTGAGGTGGCCCTGAGTAAGGGTAGGGGGTGTGTGGAGGGGGTAGTTGGAGGCCTTCCCTCCTGAAGATCACTGGGAGGAATCCACCTCTTTTCCCTTCGTGTGGCCAGTCCCCTGCCCGGTATCCTGACCCCATATAAGGACAGATCAGTCCTCAGGATAGTACCCCCCCCACCCCAGTCCCTGATACCTGGGACAGACCTAAGATCCAGTATGGCCCACTAGATCCCCCAGTGTTGTTACCCTATACAGGGTGAGTCCTCTTGGCCTGGCCCCTGCACTCACCCTCTAGGGCCAAGGATCAATGACCATGAGCCCAATTACTCCCCAAGCTGGTATGCCTTGAAATTCTATTTTGTGCTCTGGTGATACTTCCAGAGAGATACCTGCTCCTCACTGGCCTTGCTCACTTACCTGCCCAGTCCCTCTCATGCCTCTTCCACCCTCCATCCTCCAATAACCTTGGCTTCCTTCCACCCTCAATCCTCCAACAAGGCCCCAGCCCCTGGCCCTTGCCTGGCCCCTCAGGGCCTCAGTATCTGCCTTCCTGTCTGTCACTATCCTGTCAGGAGGCATCAGGACATCCTATAGCCAGCTACGGGGTGCTGCAGAGGGGGATGGTTCCCTAGCTTGGACGAGGGAGCTTTTCGGGGCAATGTGTCCTGGCTGCCGGCTACAAGGTGCCTTCCTGCCATCCGTCATTCATTCTCAGCCCGGAATGTATTTGCTGTAATTACATCTTTAATTAGGGTGGTGACGGCTCATTGTTCACCAACAATGATGGATCAGATCCTCCTGCTTGCCATCCTCCCTCTGTCCAGCACCATCCAGGTCAGCTCTCCCCCAGCTCAGGTGGGGAAGAATGCAAGAACTTGCTCTCATCTCACTGAGGCCCGTGAGCTCCATTCCAGTAGTGATTATGTCCTTTTAGACCCCTGGGGATTCCCAAAGGACTGCTTAGACTCTGATCCCTCCACCCAGGGCTCTCTTCAAAAAGGCAATGCCACCGGGTGTCTCCTTGGTCCAAACTGGCCAGGGAGGAGGTGCTCTGTTGCCCCTCTCCATCCCCAGGCTGGGCCCTGAGCCACCCATTCCTCATCCACATTCTGGCAAGCACAGAAAACCTTCCAACTCTAAGCTGTGGGACATGGGTGGGCATTCCTATCTCCAAGCTCTCCTGTGCACTAACCAGGTCTCCAACCAAGGCCTCCACTGCCACACGCTTACACTCACCAAGACCATAGGTTCAGGCCCAAGTCTGCACATGGTGGGTGTTCGATGACTCAAATGAATGGATCAGTGAGGGGAGATGTGTTCTGGGAGGATGGGGCCTAGAGATCCTCATTGGAGGCCATGGGCTGCTTGAAGCCCAGGCTTCACAGAGGGGCCAGGATGGGCAGTTAAGGCCCAGGACTCTTGAGGAGGCCTTGTGGGGGTAAGAACCCTAATCTGGGTTAAAATTCCAGCCTGGCACCTTCTGGCTATTCTATGACATTGGGTGAGTTCCCTAACCTATGTCTCAGTTCACTCTATAAAATGGAGATAAAAGCAGTGCCCTATTTCATAAGATGGCTGCAGTTTCATTGAGATACTGCACATAGAGTCCAGGCTAAGGAGGTAGCAGCTGCAGAGAACTCATTTCTGTTGTGGCACCAGGAGCTAGGAGGTAACCTCCATCTTGGTTTGGGGAAGGCCTCTCCCACTCCAGGCACTGTTGGGCACAGTGAGCAGGGCTGAGATAGGGTTGGTGTAAGGCGCACAGTAGTTGCTCAGGACGTGCTTGCTGATACAAATTGGCCGACCTCCTTTCAGAACTACAGGGCCTTTCCCCAGTGTGGTCAGAATCTGGTCAGAGTAGGGGTCCTGCTGAGGGAGGCCACCGTGCCCTGGCCTGATACAGAAGGAGGGGCTGGAAGGGAGATCCTGGGGGCCTGGAAGGGGAGCCTAGCCTGTACCTTATCTTTAACAGTGCTGAGCTTCAGGGAGGGGAGAGGAGGGAGGGGAGACAGATGGAATCTACCCTCTGCCCCTTCTACCTTCCAGCTCTAAAATTCTATGACTTCCCTCCCTCCGTGGGGCCTTGTCTTCTTCCACAGAGCCTCCCTACTCCCAGGGGTGGCCCCCTCTGCAGTCCCTCTTCCCCAGTGACCCTCTCCACCCTGTAGGGACCCCCCCCCCCAGGCTAACTCCAAGGCACAGGCAGGAACGATGAGCCGTACCTAGCGGTAAGTATGCGCAACATTACATATGTATATTGGAGAGTAAATAACCCCAAAAAGCGCCTTGTAAATAGACTCCGAGTTTATCCTTTATTAATGAGGCACCGAGTGCCCTGCTGTTTTAGAGCAGCGAGACTTTCATAATATCAAAACCTAAATTACACTTGCGTCTCTCATCCCAGAGACGAGCATCTTTAGGCTCTGTTTGCAGAGTGAGTAAGCAGGGATCCCTCCCTGCCTGCCTGGGATTTGTTGACACCTTTCTCCTGGTTGGAGGGAGGGTGGATGATGTGCACCCACACTGGAGTCCTCAGAGGGCTCTGTGTCTGAGGCTTCGGGGTCCAGTGGGTGAGGGCCACCAGGAATGCCGGCCTTCATTCTGTGTACAGAGTTTACAAGATCGAGGGGTAGCCTCAGGCTCTGGGGTTCAGAGGTCTGGGATGAGGCAGTGGACACTTACGGGCAGGCCCCGTGGCCAACTTACTCCCCGTCTCTCAGCTTCAGTTTCCCCGTGTGTAAAATGGGGACAGCATCTTCTTCATAGGCTGGTTGTGAGGAGTCAGTTAATGGGTCAGAGGTGGGGGTCCGTGCATAGTAGGTGCTTGGTAAATGTGAGCTGTGGTGGTGGTAATGTAGACCCAATTCGCTCCCTTCTTTAGAAGAGGACACCATTGTCTCCTCTTCATTTCCTGGATCAGACCATGTGTGGGGCCACAGAGCTCCAGCCGCATCCTGGCACCAAGGGCCTGTGCTGAGAGGGCATACCAGGGTCACCCCAGCATGATCAAGATGTGACCTGCCATTGCCCCCCAGCCCTGAGCTCAGCCGGGGCAAGGAGCCTGCACCGTCTTGGCCCCTGTGGTGGCCCAGGTCCAAGGCCCCTCTCAGGCCGCTTGGGGATTGTGCCCACCAGATGCCAGGCCTGAGCCAAGCCAGGCTAGGTCGGCAGGTGGACAGGCAGGCGCTGTGTGGGCAGGATTTACTGCCTGGCCGGCCAGGCTCCTGGTGCTGTGGTGGGCGTCATGTCGAATCTGTCCCATTATATGGACAGTTGAGTTTAATAGTCATTGTGTGCTTGCTCAGAGCCCAGCAAACATCGCGGGGCGACACCCCCTCCATGCGAGCCGCCCGTTCCCCAGCCACACGGCCCATCCGTACAGTAAATTAAAAATATGAATCACTTCTCCCCACTGCCTCCCCAAACGCTCATCTTGTCAGCCTCTATGTTGCCTTCATTTGTATTACCTTAATTTAATGTTAATTATGGTCTTCATTTACAAGGAACAAGCGAGCCCTGCTCTGCCAGGGGACCTTGCCCCCACCCTCTCCCCCTCAGCCCAGGAGGGAGAGGCTGGGGGAGAAGGGGAATTTGGGGGGCTACAAAAGAGTGAAGAAAGGAGTTAGGGGGGTGGGTGGGAGATGAGATCGGGTCCATCAGTGGCTGGTGGCCACTCAGGGAGGGACTAGGAAGACTTCCCACCTCCACATATCCTGTCTTCAATCATTTATTCATTCAACAGCTATTTATTGAGCACCTAATATGTGCCAGACAACTAGGGACTAGCAAGATTGGGGAAGGAGATGTTTCCCTCCCTGATAAGGGCTAATGGCGTCCCCTACACCATCCTGAAGTGAATATGCCAAAAGGCAGCATCAGGAACACATCATCCATGCCCCAGGTGAGCTGGTACCTGAGCCAGCCAGGGGGCATAGGATATGGGCAAGAGATGTTCTCGCCCTTCCAAACTCACCTCTTGGCTACCAGTGCCATGCCTACCCCAAACTGCTTCGCACCCTTTTCAGACAGGAAGTTCTTTCTGGAGTCTTTCCTGAATCCCTCTTGCTGCAAATCAGCCTAGGCTCAGAGCCTGAGTAGAGCCAGGAGTGGAAGGGTGTCTCCCCGGCCACACTGTCTCTGGAGGGTTGGAAGGAAAGCATCATGAGGACCACCACCCATCATCCCACCAGCCACCATCCCACCACCAAACATCACCTCCACCACCCCAGGACCCCCACCATCCAGCCCCGCAGACTTGTCCAAAGTCCTTGGGTCTGAGAAGTCTGGGAGGCCTCAGAGCAACCATGTGGCTGTCCCTGCACTGCCACACTCTGTCAATAGGACACACAGTCACACACAAGCCTGTAGAGCCTGCAAGGGGCTCAGTAAATGTTGGTGGCTGATGTCACACATGTGCACACAGGGAGCTGGCAGAGGGCCACCTGCACTCAAGCTGCCATTAACCACGAACCAGCCCCTCCCCCCAGCACATGTCTCCTCAACTGGGGAAGAGGATCTCCAGCTGGGAATAGCTGCTTGACAGATGAGGCTGTTCTGAGTGTGTGTCTGCATGTGTGTCCGTCTCTGGGGAGCTTTGATCCACACATAGGGGCATGTGTCCCTCCAGGTTCGGTGTGCCCCTTGGGTTCGTGTGCCCGTTTGTATGTGCAAGAGCGTGTGTCCAGCAGGACCACAAGCATGTGTGCGCGCCTGTGCTCATGCACACGACACCCCGCCCGCCCCCCGCCCCCCGCGTCCGCCCCGCCTGTCAACGGCGCTGATGACATTGGCGCAGAGGAAAGTGATGACAAATGCCCGTTATCAGCGAACGAGGCCGATGACAAATGGGCGGGCGCCCGAGCAGCCCCATTACGCTGTAATAACAGAAGATGGATGGCCTGGCGCCCCCCCCACCCCCACCCTTACCCCCTGCGCCGGTAACGGGAGCCGATCTGGCTCCGCCCGCCCGGGAGGGAGCCATGCTACCCGCCTGGCCGCCAATCACGAAGGGCCCGAGCCGCCCAGGCCTAGGAGCCAGGAGCCCACGCGGCCGCCCGCGGCGGAGGAACAAAGCGGCGAGCTCAGCGGGAGCGCTAGGCGCACTGGGCAGGCCTGCCGGCGGCCAGGACACGCAGCTGTGCACACACATGGTCCGCACACGCGCCAGCCGCCTGTGTCCTTGCACAGTGCACCTGCAGCTCCTGTCCAGGCACAACCCCCACCTCACAGGACCAGAGACGCATGTTTTTGTGCCATGCATGGGCATACATCTGCCATCCAAATCTGGGTGCATACCCACCAACATAAATCCGTGCACCTGTGGTTAGTACACACGCCTCCAAAAACAACACTTACCTCCGTGCACATGTATGCCCCCAATATGCCTGTACATCCATCGACATGGAGGTATGTGTACACATAAGCAGAAATGCTTGTTTGTGGGCACAACCCCTACATACAAGCTCTGCGCACACAATTCAGGGTTTCCAGACACACACACAGACACACACACACACACACAGCTGTAACAACAAATATTAACTGAGCCCCTACATGTCAGCTAGGTACTGTGGAATTTACAATGATGAATATGACATCATCCCTGTCTTCCAGAATTCTAAGTCTATGAGAGGCAGCAGACAAATGGCTATGAATGAAGGCAGAAGATGATTTGTGCTTTGACCCAAGTACTTAGTTGTGACGTGAGATCTCCAACAGAAAAATCAGAAAAGTCTTCCTGGAGGAGGTGGCTAAAGGAAGAATGATTTCTCAAAAGGAATTGAATTCTGTTTAAAAAAAAAAAAAAAGGTATGAAAATGGGAACCTGTAGGGAGTGTTTGGGGCCGAGGAGTCTAAGGGGCCAGGAGTGCAGGCAAATGGCACTGGGTGAGTGTCAGCGAGAAGTGAGGAGACTTGTCATCACATAGACAAGAGTCAGGAGGCTGCAGTTGGGAAGAGCCTGGAGGCTAGAGGGCCAGCAAGGAGGCCGAGGCAGGTCCACATGAGGGACCTGTGAGGCCTAAGTCAGCACCAGACATAGAAAAGGGGAGGGCAGGGGCACCTGGCTGACCTGGTCAGAAGAGAATGTGACTCTCAATCTCTGGATTTTGAGTTTGAGCCCCACGTTGAGTAAAGCGATTACCGAAAAAAAAAAAGAAAAAAAAAAAGAGAAAACCAAGAGGTCAATGAATGGGAAAGGGCCAGCCAGGGACAATTTTACAGGCATATGAACAGTGCAGTCCCAGGGGGCCCTGCATTTAGAAGGGCCCCGTGCTTGGTTTAATGCTGTCTTGAAATTCTTTATAATTTTATAATAAGGAGTCTGAATTTTCATTTGGTCATGGGGCCCCAAAATTATGTAGCCAGTGCTGGAGCCAGGCTGATCAAGTAAGACAGTATAAGAAGCAAGTTTGATATGTGACAGTCTGGATGTGGATTGAGGGGCTGAGGTGATGGGTAATGATTAGTGTCTCTATCCCCAGAAGTTGGTGCCTTGCATCTGCCTCTGCTCATGCTTGGTTCTGCTCCCCGGGGAATCCACTCACTGCCAGACACCACAGACATACCTATTCTGTGTACTCCCTTCGCTAGACTATAAGCTCCCCAGTGCTGCCCCTATGTCCCCAGGTCACCGCACATGGTTGCCACTCAATACCTGTTTGTTGAAGGAATAAGCGATAGCGTGAATGAACGAGCACACACAAGTCCATATATGTACACCCACCGGGAGTCTGGTCCCCAACATGAGGGGTACATGCAGGCCCATTCCCCATTGCCACCACCCAATACTTCCTCCAGGGTAGTTCTGTTACCCTCTGTCTACTCTGGGCAGGAGTTCAGGATGAGCTGATGGGGCAGGAGCCCAGGATCCTGTAGTGACCGGGAGGGAAGATGCTATGATTTGGAGCCAGAGGATGTGAATTCAAGTTTCAGTTCCTCTCTCTGCTGACTATGCTTCTGAGCTCCAACTTCTTCATCCACAAAATGGGACTATAAGGTGGAAAAACATTTATATAGGCACCTTGATGCCAACAGAGATTATTAGGGGAGATTTTTCTATCAGGTCAGGTATTGAGAGAATTACTTCCTTCCTTTCAACTCTGGGGTTCCTGAGGTGTCAAAAATAGACTGGGGACCCAGAGGATGACCCAGGTGACCTCAAATAGGAAGAAGGGAGTGGCCAGACTGGGAAAAGAAGGCTTTGGTCCACTATCAATAGGAACCAGATGGGGTGCCTGGGTGGCTCAGTCAGTTAAGCGTCCGACTTCAGCTCAGGTATGATTTTGCGGTTTGTGAGTTCGAGCCCCGAGTTGGGCTCTGTGCTGACAGCTCGGAGCCTGGAGCCTGCTTCTGATTCTGTGTCTCCTTCTCTCTGCCCCTCCCTCACTTGTGCTCTGTCTCTCTATCAGAAATAAATAAATGTATAAAAAAAAAAAAAAAAGGAACCAGATGACCTAGGAATTGAGACATGGATGGGCCCCTGCTTCCCCAGCCCACCTGCAAGCAGGGACACAGGCCGAATATGAGGTGTCCCCAGGACTGAAGTAAACACCCTCACTTTGGGTAGCTTGGAGTGAGGGGAGGCAGAGGACACCTCCAGAGATATGGGCCAGGGGAGGGAGCTGGGTGGAGGTGGTGGAGTAGAGGGCACCCCCTTCCTATTTCTGCACTTTCTCCCTATTTCTCTCCCTGGGAGAGAAAGGCAGGTGCCCTGCCTTCTGCCTGACAGGAACTGACCTGCTAACTTTAGCTTCCCAACATGTGACCTACTCCTGTCTACAGAATAGGGGGAGTGGGAAGTATTTCCCGGACAGGGCACCTGTCTCCTTCACCCTCATATGACCCATTTTGGGTCTCTCTAGTACATTCAGGTCCCTCCTCCCCTTTTCCTGTTTCAGCTGTGTTAACTGTCACCTTTCAGACCCATCAAGAGGCCCTGGGGAAAACCCCAGCAAGGAGACTGCAGTGAGAGGCACCAGGATTAGAGAGAAAATGACGGCTAATGGGCCTCGTCCCTCCTCCCTTACCAGTTCACGTTTTCTGTAGCGTTATTGACCCGTCATTAGTTATCCGTCCAAGGTCGCTAGGCCTGGCCCAGCTATAAATCATGGCGGCTGGAGGGGGCCTACAGGCAGAGCGAAGGTTCCGGGATGCAGCGGAGAGCTCGGCCCCCGGCACAGCCCAGAGGAGTCACAGATTGCCCAAGAGCTGGGAGAGCTTCCGCTGAGAGGTTAGGTCCCTCTTCCTACCCACTCTAGCCACCCTCCTCCCCCCCTCCACTCGCCCCTTCCATTTGCTTTCCCCAGCGTCACCTCTCCCTCCATCGCTCTTTTCTCCTCTCCTCTTTTTCTATTTCCTCTCAAAGCTCAGCTACAAGGTTGGGGAGGGAAGGGGAGGGTACTGGTTCCCTCTTACTGGTCGTCTCACCCCACCTGGTCTCCCAGTTTATAGCTTCCAGTAGCAAGGACAGAACTCACCCAGGGGGAAACTGAGGCACAGAATCCGGACCAGAGGTGAGTCTGGGAAAAGGGTCCCCAGCATACCACATTAAGGTAACCAGTCCAGGATCCTGCTCCCTGCCGGGTGATGGGGAGGGTCTACCCACCCATGGAGGGGTACTAAGCCACATCCCCCAAGCCATCCTCTGGAGGAGGAGGGAGGGGCTGCGTAGCGGCAGCGCATTCCGGACCCTTCCAGCCCCAACCTCCTACTCCCCTTCCCCGACCTGGGAGAGAAGCTCCACTAGGCGGTTCCTCCCCGTACCTGGCGCACTCTCTGCCACACCCCCATCCCGGCCTTCGCACACCGCAGGGCCGCTTCGCCCGTCCTCTTCGTCGGTCCTCGCGCGCCCTCTGCTGGTCTGTTCTGGGAAGTGCGCCCGTCGACCTCAATACCTGTCCCATCCCTCCCCCTATACACCTGGCAGTAGCGGCCCAGCCCACCCCAAGGCTCCGCTCTCATGATACCCATTTTTGGCGACCCCCCTCTCCCTGAAGATGACCCCTGGAGCATTCCTGTGTCTCGCCATCCCTGTGCGTCGGAGCAGCCCTTCCCTTTCCAGATCCCAGAGAGGCTTGATTGTCTGTTCCTATCGGGTAGAGGGAGTGAGGTCCAGAAAGATAGAACTTGAAACATGCAGAAGAGAGCTTTCCTCTTGCCTATGGAGCCAGGCTCTGGAGGGATATCTGTGGTCTGAGTCTGTACTTCACAGTAAAAACTGAAGCTGCATAGTTGCATAGTATAGATTGGGCAGCAAGTAGGGCTTCTCTAGGGCATCTTCCTGGAGCCTTCCTCCTTTACTTGATTCTGAAGCTTCAGTATGCACTTGGGTGGTGGAAGGCTAGGGAGGCCCTCAAGGTGGGGGTGGGGAACCTTGGCTCTCAGAAGCTCTGAGGTGGGGGCTGCAGTCCTTGGCCCCTTAGGTGAGAAACGAGCTGCCCAGCGCTCCAGGACTGTTCTCCGTCAGGGAGAAGAAGGGCATGGCCTCTGAGGCCTTGTCTCCTCAGGTCAGACACTAAGGGTCCCAGGCTTTCTCCCCATTAGGCAGCTTGAGGGGAAGAGGAACAGGCCAGGGGGGTGATTCCTTTCCAATGGGTGTGTGGTCTAGCAGGTAGGTAGGGTGGCCTGACCAGAGGCCCTTGTCAAACTGGCCCCAAAGTGCTCCCAAAGTCCAAAGTCCATTGAGTCCAAAGTCACAGTGATGAGAGAGGATTTCTCAGGGGAAATCTGGAGCTGGGGGAAGGTGGTGTCTCAGGCCAGTCTAGGCACCCATCAAGCCCTGTGTGGAGCCCATGTGGAATCAAATCAGGCATGTGTGGGGCTGACAGGTAGAGATCAGGTATGTGCATGGACATGTGTGGGGACCACGTGTCAGGAATGTATAGGGATATATGTGAGCTATAGAGCCAGAACCCCTGCTTCTAGCAGGGTTAGAGCTTAGAGTCTATGTCCCCCATACCACTGGTTCTGGAGGTTAGAGGTCAGGAGCTCCCATCTCAGGGCAAGTGGGCATTTGCTGATTCAGAACTCCAGGTTTCCGGGCCATGGGCTATGACTGTCAGCATCAGTATTAGGAACCCTCCACATACTGAAAACTTAGGTCTCTTTGCTTTAGATACGTGGGAGAAGGAGAGAGAGAGAGGGAGGGAGGGAGGGAGGGAGGGAGGGAAGGAGAGAGAGAGAGGGAGGGAGGGAGGGAGGGAGGGAGGGAGAGAGAGAGAGAGAGAGAGAGAGAGACTAGAAAGCCCAGTGAGATCCAGCTACAGCCACTCCCAGAAAGGAGCTCAGGAAACCGAGGAGCAGAGGAGCCTCTCTGCTCCTCCCCCACTCACACACTCTCTCTCTCTCTGTATCAAAAATAAATAAAAATTAAAAACAAAACCAAAAAACTCTGGGATGGGAAGGGAATCTCTGTCTGCAATTGCACTGAATTAGCCTGCCCCTACCCACATCTTGGAAGGCTTTGCCTGAGCAAATTCCATAGAAGTTCCTCCTGTCAAGGACCCTTTGCTATGAGAGGTGAATCCCTGCTCCTCATAACCCTGGGGTTCAGGCTCCACCTTGCAAGAGTCACAAATTTAAATGTTTGCAAGGGTTGGATCCCAGGTAAAGCAATAGGGAGATGTGATGACTTTGGCAGCTGGGGAGCAGCTCCAGTCAAGTGTTGATATGTGGGAGCGTGGGGGGAGAGAAATGGCATTGGGATAGAGACCCAGACCTCTTCCAACTTTATCTCCCTCCTTCCCATCATAGGAGTCTCCTAAGACACCCTTCCCCTAAGTCTGTGTATTAGCTTTCTATTGCTGCATAACAGATTTTCACAAATTTAGCCCCTGAAAACAAAATCCATTAATGGTCTCAGCTCTTTAGGCTGGAAGTCCAGGAAGACTCAGCTGAATTTCCTGCTTCCAGTCCCACACAGCCCAAATCAAGGTGTTGGCCCAGGCCGAGACCTCACCTGGAAGCTCTGGGGAAGATCAGCTTCTTTTTTTTTTAATTTTTTTTTTTTAATGTTCATTTATTTTTGAGACAGGGAGAGATAGAGCGTGAGCAGGGGAGGAGCAGAGAGAGAGGGAGACACAGAATCCGTAACAGGCTCCAGGCTCTGAGCTGTCAGCACAGAGCCCCACGTGGGGCTCGAACCCATGAACCATGAGATCGTGACCTGAGCTGAAGTCGAATGCCAACAGACTGAGCCACCCAGGCGCCCCGGGGAGGAGATCAGCTTCTATGCTCATTCTCACTGTTGGCAGAATTCAGTGCTTTGTGGTTATAGGACTAAGGTCCCCTTTCCTTGCTGGCTGTCAGTTAAAGGCTACTCTAAGTTTCTCCACGACTCTCCCTGGTCCTTGCACGCAGCCCCCTCCATCTTCAGAGCCAGCAAAGGTGTGTTGACTCCTCATGCTTGGACTCTCTTTGACTGCCCCTTTCTACTAGCCAGAGAAAACTCTGCTTTTAAAGGTCTCATGGGCTTAGCCAAGGCTCACCCAGATCATCTCCCTTTTGCCATATAAGGTAATATTACCACGGGGAATAATACCTCGTCATAATTGAAGGCTCCACCCACCCTCAAAAGGGAGAGGGTAAAGGTCACTGAGGTCTTCCTTAGAATCCTGCCCACCACACCCAGCCTCCAGAGGGGGTGAAAGCATCCCTCACTCCTGGTCCCAACCCCGCTGACTTCCGCGTGACACCCTGGGCTAGTCACCACCCATCTCTGCTTCTCAGTTTCCTCATCTGTACAATAGGGCAAGGAGCTGAATACAATCTAAAGCCCTCCCAGGGCCCCACTGAGAAGAGCAGGCCTGCATTCCCCTCCGGGCAACCCTGCTACAGGGTTTGGGAAAGGGCCTCACCAAGGAAGAGCAGTAGCTGGGGCAATCACACGGCCCAGCCAAGGTACCCAGTTTCAGAGGGCCAGCCGCCCAGCCGGCCTAGGCTGTAGGGAAGTGGAGGCGCCACTTCTGCTGGTCAGAGACCAGAGGCCGGGTCCCACTGGAGTCTGCCCAGGGCAAGGTGGCCTGCACCTAGTCAGCAGGGGTGTGGGGCCAAGGCCAGGTCAGACGGGCAGCGGAGCCTTCTCCTCCCCCCACCTCTCAACTGGAGCTAGCCTTCAAAATCCATCTCCCAAATCCATCCTGTCTTCCCTCTTCCAGGCCTCTGGGTCTCCAAAGGGGCCTCTCAGAGTCTTCCGGCCCCTCCCACCTAACCCTACCTCGCGGGGGGGAGTCGATCTTCATTCACACCCTGGACACTCTGGGCTGTTCCTGCGCAGGAACCAGCAGGGGGCCTCAGGAGCCCCTCATCTGAGAGTCCCAGTCAATCACCCTGAATCTCCCCCTCCCACCTCCCCACGGTAACAGAGGCACCTCTTCTCCCAGGCTCTCCTCCCCCCCCCCTCCCCAGGCTGCGCTTTCTTTTCTGCTTTCTTTTCGGGGGTCCCCACCCCCTCAGGCTCCCACCAAGGCCTGGCCACGGGGCTGGAAGGAGCCCTGCTCAACTCCATCCAAGCGCGGGAGCTGGGTGAGAGGCGGGGAAATGAATATTAATTTATCATGATTAGGCAAATCCGGCAGGGAGAGCCGATTCCAGAGGAGGCTAAAAAGATGAATTTCAGCAATAAAATTAAATAAGGACGGACGGGCAGCCCCTCCTCCCTCCCGCTTTGCTGATCTCTCTCTTTCTTACAATTTATGAGGCCAATTATGAAGATGAGGTTGGAAGTTCCTGGAACTTCACTAAATGCAAACGGCGGTCCCTGCTGTTCCCATCAAATTAATTAACCGCGCGCTATTGATGGCCGCTCAAGGCTGACGCAGGCGGCCCGCCCTGCGGCCGCCTCCACGGACACGAGGACCCAGAGTCCAGAGCCAGCCAGGGCCCCATCACGTTCTGCAGTCCCTGCCGGGCACTACAGGGGACTCCGCGGACCGCCCTTCCAGCCCCCAGGCCCTGCCTGAGCCCTTGACAACACAGGGGCGTGCTAGGGAGGGAGGTCTACATCACTGCGCACACCCACACACACGTGGGGCTGCCCACACACATACAGATACAAAATCCCGAACTCGTAGTACACAAACATGGGCCCAGAATGCACATTAGACACTCAGGCGAATGAACATGGAGTCGAACAGCCTGGGGCTCAGCTTCTGCACTGACCCCCAGTGTGTTCCCCCGGGGCTTGTCCAGGCCCCGGTTCAGACAATGGGGATGAAGCCCGGCCCAGAGTCCAGGTCAGCTTTGGGTCTTCGGCCCTGAGGACCCCCCTGTTCCAGGGCTCAGAAGCAGGGCTGCCCAGTTGCTCAGGGGTTCTGGAAAACTAGCTGGCTGGTGCCTGGAATGAAGGGCAGAATGGACATGGGGCTAAAGGTCTTGGGGCTGAGCCCAAGGCTTAGAGTAGCTCCCGAGTGTCTGCAGAGTCTGGGTAGCAGCAGGTGCCCCAACAGCTATAGCTTCCATGTGAGGCTCATCTCTGAGATGGTGGGAGGGGCTGAAAGGGGCTCTCCTGTTGGAGTGAAGAAAGGGAGTGAGGCCAGTGTCTTCTCCATGTTCTGGTCCCTAGTCCTGGCAAAAGGCAGCCCATCCCATTTAAAGGGACAGGAATCCCATAACTATCCTGGAGAAGCAAAACAAAGGGCCTGGGTTCTCCATTCCCAGCCCTTGATACCTGGGGGGTAGGACATGGCTGGACTTGCCCACCTTGTCATGTCCACTTCAGGCCAGGAGGCTCTTGGCCCTGTGCCGACACCTGTACCACCACCACCCCCACCCCCCACCCCATGAGCATCCAGAACCCAGGAGGAGAATTTGACCTTATCTTGTTCCACTTTCAGTGCAAGTCTGGGACCAAGGCCAATGTCATCCCACCCAGGCCCTGGGAAAAGATCGGGCTCCCAGCGTGGTGGGGCTGGGACAGAGCAGCCCAGAGAGATCTGTATCTTGGGCACAAAATGTCAGAGGGAAACGGAAATTAAGGAAGGCCCACACTGAGCAGGTGGCAGCCAATTGGAGAGGGCTGGGGCCCAGGGCTTTGCCTGCCATCTGACCCTCCCCACCTCCAGGCAAGTGAGGCTCCCACCCTTCCCACACCCCAGCTGCGCTTGCAGGGGCCTCCTGTGCCTCACGGCAGGTCCTTCCACTCACTAGAAAGGGAGAGGCCAGGACACGCCCAGTCTACTGACTCTCTATGTTGTTGCAGTAACAAATCACCACACACTCAGTGACTTTGAACAACACGGTTATCACCACACAGCACTCCTGTTAAGGAGTCTGAGGCAGGTCTCACCAGAATAAAGTTGAGGTGTTTCCAGGTCTGTGTTCCATTATGGAGGCTCTAGAGTAGAGTAGACTCTGTCTTCTCACCTCTTCCAGTGTCAAGAGGCTGCCCACATCCTTTGATGAGTGCCCCTCTATCTTCAAAGTCGGAAACATCACATCTCTCTGACCTTCCTTCTGTTGTTACATCTCTCTGTGTAGGTTTTCTGCTAAGGACTCATAATTAGATTGGGCCCACAGGATCATCTCTTCTCAAAATCTTTAACTTTAATCATATCTGCAATGTCTTTTGCCAAGTAAGATAACATACTCGCAGGTTCTAAGTTTTAGGATGTAGACATCTTTGGGGGACCGTTATTCTGCCTACTGTACATGTGATCTGGCCAGGGACAACTCTGGCTCTGAGACAGAGTGACGATAGCTGGGATAGGGGTGAGAAGCAGGCTTGTGGGCCCTTCTCCTCCTCCTTGGGACCAGATGGTGATTGGGTGGTAGTTTTGGGGTACTCAGTTGCTAGACAGGATGCCAGTTCCCACCAGGGCTCCAAAATTCAGTCTCCCTTTCCGGCAGAATGGGGCACTGGGCTGCAGGCCTACCCAGAAACCAAGTTCAGGCTCTGAAGTACCAGGGGATCCTTCTAATACACTTTTTGCTTAGCTTGGACTCGGAAAACCAGCCCCTCCTCCAAACTGAGCAGCTTTCTCCAGATAGAAACACATCCCTCAGCTTTTCTCCCAGGCTCCTGTGTCAGACTGAGTGGCCAAGAGGATACCACCTCCAGAATGGGTCTCTCTGGAGGGTGTGGGTGCTCTTTCTTCCCCAATTTCCTGTTGTCCTTGCCAGGAGGTGGGACAAGGAGTTGACTTGGTTTGAAGGTAATCTTTGGAATTCTGAATCTCTTGGGAGGAGGTTGAGGGGCCAGGTCCCTGTTTTCAGACACAGAAGGCAGCACTATCCTTCTCTGTAGTTCTGGGGACTTTCTGTATATGGGAAGTGGTTAATTGGCCAAGTCACCCGGTGACCCACTGGTTCCCTCTTGCAGCCCTGGAGGCCCTATTACTGTGGGCCCGGACAGGATGCCAGGGCATTTATGTGGGAAGCAAAAGGAGAGAAGCAACTTCCACATTTGGACCTGGACACTCCAGGCTTTGGGTTTCTGCCAGCTCTGACCCTTGCTGGGAATGATGGCAGACATTGGGGGCCTAGTTCAGAGTAGACCTGGCAGAGCTTGCAAGTAGGGTCCAGAAGCAGCCTAAGGGGCCAGGAATTTGCCTGGCTTATTCATTCCGGGCCCCAGTCAGCCACACCTCCCTGGGAATAGAAGCTCCAAGGGACTCACCCCTCACAGAGGCTTCTAGGCCTTTGACGTGGCTGTCTCTGGTTGGTACTAAGCTGTGAAAAGGGTTCCCAGACTCCATGAGCTTTAGATTCCTTCCCCAGCATGCCCCGTGCAGGTGGGGCCCCAGGGCTTGGACTTGAGTTCTGAACTGGAGTCGGGATCCCTATGCCGGGATGCTGGCATCCCCTGACCGAAATCAGGCCAACAAAGGCCAGCTCTGAGACTCTGCAAGTTACTGACAGAGACACAGGACTTAGTACCTGCCCCCCAGCCCTGCCTCCCAGCCAGCACACTCAGGCTTGCGCCCATCTCTTCAGCTTCCAAACCCCCCATGCCAGGAGGCCTCTCCAGGCCCCTTGCTGCTCCTCCCAACACAGCCACCTCCTCCAGCCCTGTGCACATTATTCTTCATAGTTGGTATGTCCAAACCTTCTTCCCCACCCCACCACTCCCCTCACTAAACTCTCCATCCTGCGAGGTCCAACCTCCAAGTGCCATCCTGGTCCCACCAGCTGGACTTGCTCCTATCCCCTCTATCAAACTGAGCCCCTTAGCCCGACTCCCAGTCCTCCACCAGCCTTGGCATACAGCATCGTCTCTAGAGTAGGCTCTTTAGTTTTCCCCAAACAGGCAGGCTATTTCCCTGCCAGCCTTCCCCTCCCCTCCACGCAATCTCGTCTGACTGCCTCAGCACTGCTGGTAGCACAAGTCACCAGTTCCTAGTAAGTCTTGTCACCTTTATGTCCTGATAGCCTGTTCTAGGGCAGGGCCCACAAGAGATGCTACTGCGGAGACAGGCACTCCTAATGCCTGACTCCATGAATTCTCCCTTTTACCTGTCCATCTCTGCCTCTCTTCTGAGCTCAGGAGTGGACTTAAGCCAGCCCTTCTGGAGAGTAGTTAACTTGCCTTTCTGGGCTCCCATTTGGCTCCCATCTCCATCCCTGCCCGGGTTGAAGGCAGGCAGGGACTGCAGCAGTTCACAGACACCAAGCAGGCTGAATGTCAAGTGCACTTTACTGGACCCCTGGGCCTTCAAATGCTATCCTCCCCAAGCCTGGTCACCCCGTCCCCACACCTCCAGCTGCACAGGAAGCGGGCTAGGGGGAGGGAGGACATGTGAAACGGCTTGTTCTCTTGCTCCAAAGGGTCTTAGGTGATGCTCAGCTACAGCTGCTTGCCCCTCCCCTGCAGCCCCCATCTTGCCCCTAGCAGAGAGACCCTCCTTGGGCGGGGAAGTGGGGGTGTCTGGGCCTTCAGCACAGGAAACTGGCTTCACATCAGCAGCTGTTCTTGCTTAAAATGAGGCGGGGGGGGGGGGAGGGGAGGGGGGGCGTGTCCAGAACTCCACCAGAGACAGTGGTGAGGCAGAAGGCCAGCAGTCTGCTCTTGTTGAGGAGAGGGCTGGACAGAACGTGGGAGCCAGGCTGGCCCTTTCCCTCAGGCCCAGGCTGTTGAAGTAGTGAGGTTCAGCCCACTAAGGCTAGAGACAAGCACTGGATGGCCAGGTGGGGCAGTCCCCCTTCCCCCCAGCCACGGGTCACCAGTCCCGCTCGGCTGGCTCTCGGTAGGGTAGGCCTAAGAGCCTGAAGACATCCTTCTCAGTGGGAGTGGGCAGCACTCGGCCAGGCCCCACCTTGCGGCCTCGGCTGTCCCGGACCACAGCGGTGCTGAGGGCATGCTCCGACAAGCTCATGCTCTTGGTCTTGGCCAGAGCCCGCATGGAGCGGTTGAAGTGGGCAGAGCCAGTGAAGTAGAGCAGGGCGCAGGCAAACTCGCTGTAGGGCACAACGATGATGTCCAGTCGTCGGTGCCGCCGCCCCGGCCCTGGGAGCTGGCACACACCCAAGTACTTCTGCTGCTGGCCGTTCTCCTCCTGGCTCACCAGGTCATCTGTCAGGAACCCTGGCGCAACACGGGAAGGCTGCTGGGAGGGCAGGGAGCCAGGCTTGGGCTGCCCCGTCCTCCCAGGTCTCTCCTGTTCATCCCTGGTTCCTCCATTCCCTGCGCGTGAATTTCTTTGCTGGGCAACCTTGCCCTCTCTGCACCTGCCTCCTTAAAACACGCATGGCCATTCCTCCCCATGTCCCCTGCAGTGTCACAGAAAGGTGAGATCAAGCAATTAACCTGCGGGCAGTATTGAGGACCTATTACTAAGTGGAGGGGTGGTGGACTGTTTCATCTCTGCCCTGAACTGGCTCTGGCCACAAGGGAGAGGTGGCACTCTCACGAAGCCACCTTCCCCTGCTTCCTGCCGAGAGCTTGCAACTCTGAGGCCCTCCCTCCTGGGGGTCGGCTGGCCTCGCCCTGCCTGGAGCCAACCTGCTCACCCAGAGATGGAGCTTATACCTTGCTGCCGAAGGCTGTCAAGGAGGCGATTGAAGACGCCCTGGTGAGACCGGCCATCCGGGTGAGTGAGCAGCACATCCACATCACCACAAGTTGCCTTCCCACGTCGGTAAGAACCACATGCCACACACAGCAGCCCAGGGGTGAAGGCCTGAGCTGATTCCCGGACCTGAGAAAGAGCAGAGGGGCAGGGGGGAGGGCCTGTGGGCCTCAAGCCCTGCAAGGAGTTCGTCCCCCTTGACAGCACAAGAGCCTTCCCTGACCCAGGAGCCCACACTTCCGGCTTACGCCCCGAACCAATCCCTGGTCGCATCACACGAGCCTGAGGGAAAGACTAAAGGAGGAGATGTCAGAGATCTACCCTGGGGAATGGCAGTTCTCCAGCTTCCCTAGGACAGAAGAGAAAACCTCGTGCTCATACCACCAGAGGCGGCCTGAAGAGGGATCTAAGAGGTGTATGCTCTGATTCTGAGGAAAGACACTGATCTTTCCTCCTGGAGCTCTTTAAAAGCGGAGAGACACCCCTTCTCTTGGCCTCGGCCCCAAACCCTATGCCTGGGTATGTCTGCTTAGGACAAAGGGCCAGGTGCCTGGAAGCCCTCCAAGGCCTGGTATGGATTTGGAGCTTAGAGCAGAGTGTGAGTTGGAGCTTGAGGCTTCATCAGGTGGCTAGCGGGGTGCCCCAGGCTGAGGCCTGGGGGGAAATGGAGCCTAGAAATGCAACCGCACCTATAGTAAAGAAAAAGAAAGAAAGCAAAGAGGGAGGCAATTCTGAGCCAATACTCACACCCTTACTTGGAGGAATGGGCTCGGTGCAGAGGGAATCAAGACAGGGGGCTGTCAGCTGAAGGATCAACTCTCACTGAGAGGAATAAGCCCATTAGCCTCCACCCCAGAGACACTGAAGCCTTTCATATGCAGATGACCTCCACGCCTCTACCCCAGGACACTGAGATTTCTGGGGCCCTGGATACTCCAGCCAGGACACCTCAATTCTCCTGACAGGCATGGCTCTGCTAATCCTCTCAGTCCCTTCTTGAGCCTCCCAAGAGGATGGGAGGAGACCTAGGATGAGTAATCCCATCAAAAACTCCTAAAGCTGGAGCCCTTAAGTGGGGGGAGCAGGCCAGGTGGGAAGCCACTGCTGTTCGAATGGGTTGGGGGCTGGAAGCTCACTGGGACATTCTCTGTGCCTGGACACCGTGGCTGAGTGACGGCGTCATTACTAGCACCAAGGTCTGGTGATGGGTGGACAAAAGGGCCTGTCCATCTATCTTGCGCCAGTCTCATAGTCCCGTGGCCTAGTGGCCTGGAGTGGAGCTGGAGGCTAATTTTAACTAAAGTGGGCCAGGGTCTCCACAGAGTCCTACCTGATCAGAATCTGACTCCAAAGTAGCAAACCTTGCCCACAGCAACCACCCCATAATCCTGAAGCTGACTGAACAAATGATATATCTAATCCTAAATACACCCTAGTCTCTCTCTAATCTAGGTTTTATACGAATTTACTCTCTAATCCAATGCTAAACCAAACCCTAATGTTGGCCAAATCTTATTTCTAGGACAATGACAAATCTTAACTAAAAGCATCCAATGTTAAGAAAACCCTACTCTTAATTCGGGCCTAACCTTAACTCAACCTAGCTTTTCTCTAACCCCAAACCTAACTGTACTGGCACTGTGCTTCTACACCAACTTTAACCCACACCCTGAACCAGTCTCAGGTTGGTGGGGGGGGTGGGTGGGTGGGGGAGCCTTCAGAAGGCCCTTACCTCTGGAAAGAGATAAAAAAAAAAAACAACTTTGTACATTTGTACAAATTTTGGAGAGAAAAGAGTATAGTTTTCATCGGGTTCTCAGAAAAGTTTGTAAATCAAAAAACATTAAGTACCTCTGCCCTGACCCAGACCTGGCCCAGTTCAAACCCCAATATCCTCAAGTAGTTCTGACCATATCCCACCTCTAATCCAGCCCAAACGTTAACCCAGTCCTAACATCATTCTAGCATCTCTGCCCATGTTCACTCTACCCTAATCCAGAGAGCTGGTGTTGCAGCCCTTCCCTACCAAAGCCACCCTCCCCTCCAGCTTCAGTCTCAACTTGCTCTTTCCTCACTGGTCCCAACCTCTGCTGTTCCACAGCTTCTTCTGACTTCCCGGCTGAGGGATCAGGTGTTCCTGACTTTCAGCCAGGCCATGAGCTTATAGCAAGGCTCCTCACTGCTCTGGGGCACCTGCTTACTGTCTGTTCAATCTCTGCAGCCTCCTCCCTGGGTATGCGTTCCAGAAAGTCATCATAATGCTTCAGGCCAATGGTCTGCTGGGTAGTCAGGGAGGCCTGGCTGCGGATGTCTTCTAGGGTCCGGAAACCCTGGAAAAAAGAAGCCAGATGAGCAGGCTGTGAGCAGCCAGGACCAATGGAGAGGCAGTGAGTGAGCACATACACAAGGCTACCATCACCCCCAAACTCCAAGGAAGGTTTGAGGTAGGACCAACCCCAGGAGTGGTCGGGTCTCTAATCAGTGGGACTCAAGAAAGGTAGGGAGCACAGGAGACACACCCCAATCCAGCCCTGCCACAACCCTAAAATAATGGTTCATGAATCCATCGGTCTGGGGGATTCCAGGCATGGCCAGATTGGGGAACCATTGATCTGGATACTCAGCCCTGAGTCCTGGTCTTCTCAGGAAGGCCCTTGCTGGTCTGGGAGACAGAGAAACATACTTCTTATCTCTGCCTACACAACAGATTAATGCCTCAAGGCTACCAAGCAACAGGGCAGTTCTGGAAGCCAGGAGACCTAATCCCCTTGAAAAGTGGTCTCACTATAGTCTGGGTTCGTTCCCATCAGAGTACAGGGTATGAGAACTGTGGGGCAGGACCTCTGAGAAAGAGCAAAACTGAAGTAGGTGCAGGGACAGGTACCTGCTGGTACCACATCTGGGCAGTCTTAGCTCCAGCTCCCCAGATGTTGGAGAAGAGCTCCAAGACAGGCACGCTCTCACTGATATGGTCCAGCTTCCGCAGATGCCCGCTTTCCAGGATCTCTATGATTTTCTCGGCCATCCGCTTTCCAATCCCGGGGATACTGAAGGCTTCCTGGGGAGGAGGAGGCAGAGGTAGAAAAGAAAAATGAGAAGACGGCAGGTGCGGAGCCAGTGGTAGGCTAGCAGACTCCTTCAGCAGGTATCTGAGTGAAGGCCAACCTGGCTAGTTGGCGACTGATGGCTGTGTAAAGCCTGGGCACAACTGAAGATGAGAAGTTAGGATAGAATGGGCTGGGAAACTTGGCTTTTGGTTCTCAGAGGGATGGAGGCGAGCACAGGAAGTAGAGAAAAGGCAGTAGTGACGATCCTAGTCACCATTGCCCTCGCAACAGTGAGGGCAGACATTTACTGAGGTCTGACTGCGTATCGGGCCTTACTGCACGACAGCGAGCATCTCATTTGGTCCTCATGGGAACACCTGAGTTTCTCACTCTTCTTACTTAGTTCCTTTTCCTTGCTCTAAGGGTTTAAGTAACTTGCCTGGAATCACACAGCAAATGATGGGAACCAGAATTCAAACTGGTCTGTTGGCCTCCGGAGTCTAAACTTTTTAAAAACTATTTACTATGGGGGCGCCTGGGTGGCTCAGTCGGTTGAGCGTCCGACTTCGGCTCAGGTCATGATCTCGCGGTCCGTGAGTTTGAGCCCCGCGTCAGGCTCTGTGCTGACCGCTCAGAGCCTGGAGCCTGTTTCAGATTCTGTGTCTCCCTCTCTCTCTGACCCTCCCCCGTTCATGCTCTGTCTCTCTCTGTCTCAAAAATAAATAAACGTTAAAAAAAAAATTTTTTTTAACTATTTACTATGGAAAAAATTCCAAAATAGAACAGTATAATGAGCCCCCAAGTACCTGTCAGCAGCTTCTGTAATTATCAAGATTTTGTCAATCTGCTTTCATCCATATCCCCATTTTCTTTTGTGGAAGTCTCAGACGTCATAAAATCTTAAGCATTCCACCCAATCCCCCTTGTGACTGGTGCCACCACCAACCTCTGGCCAGTAAACAGAAGGCCCCCCATCTCCCCGCATACCCTGCACTGGCCCCCGGGTACCTGGTAGGAGGTGACAGGCTTGTGGAAGCTCTTGAGGGCATTGATGGCCTTGGCATAGCCCAGGGCCCTCCACTTGTCTCCCTGAACATTGTAGGCTTTGGCCAGCACTTCCAGCTTCTCTGTGATATGGGGGTTGTGGTTAGTTGTCTTCTGGCTCGAAGGCTGTGCACAGACCCACTTATCCAGGCCCTCAGGGGCTGGGCTTGGTTCATCATCTCCCTCAAGGGGTGTGGGGTAGTGGCCACTGATAAGGGCTTCCAGATCAGCTGCGCTAACCTGGTTCTCTTCCCCATCACTGGTTTCATCATCAGAGCCAGGCTTGAGGGGGAAAGAGATGAGACAATAAGTTCACGCCCCCCAAAGAGCTCCTCAAAGGTGGGGGCTGAGCCTCCTAGTCAGACCCAGGGATGAGTCAGACCTGCACCTCCTTAAGTGTGGGGCCATGTTCCACCTGGCTTCCCCCAGTGCCCAGTCCTAGAATTCCCAGTGGTATGTGGTAGATGTGGCCTGGCCAAATGCAGACATGGTGGATGTTGGGAAGAGCCAAATGGCCTCATAAGAAAGAGGTCTTTCCTCTTTCAGGGGTCTAGGACTTTCTGAACCACCACCAGGCCCTGCCTGTTTCTGTGACCTAGTTCCCAGGGGAAGGGAGCTGCGAGGGCTGGGAGGCTCCTGACCTGGGCTTGGGTGCTCAGGGCCTCTTCTGCCCTCTTGGGAGGAGACACAGGCCTCGTGGGAGGAGAGGGAGGAGAGAGGGCTGTCCTGAGCAGAGCCTCATGGGCTCCAGGAGGAGCAGAAAAGTCTTGGTCTGCCTTGCTGACGTGTGGTTGGTCCGGGTACCTGCAGGGATGGTGATGGCAAGTTAAGATCCCAAAGGTCTGGCCCTACCTCTGCTCCTAATACTCTACTTTGAGATCTTGGCTTTCTAATGTGTCCGATTAAGACAATGAAAGTTATTTTGAATAGCCCAAGAGGAGAGCTCAGGATGCTGCCAGAAAACACTGAGGAAAGACTGGAGCCAACCCACCTGTTAGGGATATAGATGCTGAATCCTGCCGTGTCCACCAGCCTCCTCTCCTGCAGGCACAGGCTTAGCCAGGTGGACTTCACCAGCTGAGCGCCCTGGGGCAGCCGGGGCAGTCGAAGGAGGCGGAGGGCTCGCTCACAGTCCATGCCTTCATCCACCACAATGTGAGTGACGCCTGGGGCCTGGGCAGTGCATATCTGGCCACCGTGCTGGATAATCTGCTTCTCAAAGAGCTCTGCCCGGGCTCGCCCAATGCCACTGGGCACAACATGGGCCCGCAGGGAGCTCAGCCATTCTGTGTAAGGGACATCCAGATGCCTATTGTCAGATATGATAACTGTCATATATGTCATAACTGTCAGATATGATCCGAATGAACCTTTTACAGTCCTGTGCCCCCAAACAATCATTTTTCTTCCATCTAGACAGCCAGCCTTCTGGGGAATTCTGCCACAAACATACAGTTAATTTTCCCACGGACCATCACTTGATGTAAGGGGCAAGGATTTTGATATGTCCTGTTCCCTCATGTAATCTAGAACAGTGTCTAGCACAATGTAGGTATCCTATATATCACTTCATTTATTTATTCTTTCAACAAGTATTAATAGACACCTACTATTAATAGACAGAGCAAGTGGCCTGTCAAAGACTGGGGCCCAAGCCTTGTGCAAGGGAGATACAAACCAACCTGTAGTCCGTGGGTGGGCAGAATCAGCTCTAATATCCGAGTCTAGACATGAGCAACATAGGAATCCTAAGGGTTCAAGTACATGAGGGTTCTGAGGGTGAGTCTGCTCACCTCCTGCTTCTCCATCTTCTTGCTTGGGAATCTTTGCAAGTACTTTTGATGATGGATCGGCGTGAATTTTCTTCCGCTTGGGAAATGCCTTCAAGATGCCCCTTGGGTCCATTGAGGGATGGCCGGATCCTGGCCTTTAGGTTTTAGATTTGATCAGGGCAACTATCACGTGGAAACCCAGAATTGAGGTTACCCAACCCTTTGCCTATGGAGATGGTGTCTCTAATGACCAGGGTTTGGGGGCAGTAGCCCAGTTCCTTGGGGTATCTCAAACCCAACTGAACTTTAGCAGTTTAGCCTAGCACTCACCAGCCTTTCAATGTCAGAGTACTGGGGAAAATAAAGGGAAGGATGGGACTATTAAGGAACTTCTGAGTGGTACAAAATGATATTCCTCGGAGGGGTTGCTCTAAAGATTCAGCGCAGTATCTGCCCTGCTGCATCCCACTTTGAAAGGGCTCTACCAACAGGAGATGCTAGGCTAGGAAATGGAGCTACAGCTTTACTTGGGCTCCCAAGAGGATTGACGGACTGGGGGGAATCTGCATATAAACCCCACATGATCTTTCTCTACCCCATCACAGACCCGCATAGGAAACCCTGGGAGAGCAGGGTGTTAGGGAGGCGGGGGAACGCCCTACACCTGCCCTGGTCGCGGACCTCCCGTCACGGGGGTGCTCAGCCCCGCAGGTGCGGGGAGACAGGGCAAGGCAGCAGCAGGTGTGGGGCGCCTTCCGAGACTAGAGGAGTCGCGGCCTCACAGCTGGGGGTGGAGACGACAGGCAGCTGTGGGGCACCCGCCGCGAGCGCAGCTGGCGCGCGCCAGGCACTCCCAGCTGGAGGCCAGAGGAGGGCTGGAGTGTCCGCACCCTGACCTAAGGACCCCTGCCCATTGCAGTGATTCGGTCCCAGGTGGGGTCAACTTCAGGCCCCGCGGGTGGGCTGGAGTAAACCACTTACCAGGGCAGCCAATGAGAGCAGACGAAGGGCGTGGTGGGTGGGAAATCGGGGGCCGGAGGGGGTGGGGGGGGGGGAAAAGGGTAAATGCTCAGAACATCTTCCGGGTCAGCCGGAAGTGACCGTAGGCGGAATGGTTGCCATGGCAGCGGCCGGGGCGCTTGGCTGGGCGCAGGGAAGATGGCGGTAACCGGTTGGTTGGAGAGTCTCCGGACCGCCGAGAAGACGGCGCTGCTGCAGGACGGTAACTCGAGACCCCTCACGAGCTCCCTAGTCCTTTTCCCCCAGGGTCCAGCCCTCCGCGCTGGCACCTCCGCGAAGGGCCTCAGAGCCTGGGACGGTCGAGCTGGAAGGGCCGCGGCCGCCAGACAGGCCCAGTCCCTCATTAGCAGATGAGGAAACTGAGGCCCAAAGAGATGACGTGACTGGAACACGCGTCTCTGGACACCTCCTAGTTTCCTCTACACCACTTCGCCCAGCTCTGAACTCTGTTACTAATAAATAAGTTCCTTCACATTCGTTATGGCATTTGCTCCCTGCAGCTGCCCGAGAGGCTGTTAATTTTCCACCCCATTTTGTAGAAGAGGAAGCTGAAATCCAAGAGTGTTTTAGACCAGCCCTAGCCCTCCCCACTCCGTCCAGTCAGCGCGGGTTCTGTTACTGAACGCAGCCTGGCGTCAGGAAGAGGCGGGAGACCTAGGATCTAGTTACCACTCTGCCGTTAAATCACAGCCTCTTTACTTGCTTGGACCTTGTTTTCCTTATCTGTAAAATGAGCTGGATGGGCTACCTCTGAGGTCCTTTTCAGCTGTAATATGTTTGTAAGTGAACTTCTAAATGTTTTTTCTGTAGGGAAAACAGAGCGAGGGCCCCAGGACTGTGCCTGGAAAAGGTGGGCATAGGGGTATGGAGTCTTGACTTTCTCTCACCCTAGGATTGGCGGATATAGGACCCCCAGTGCTTCAGAGCCCTTTCCTGGACCCACTTGGCAGCCAGAATGAATTAGATCTGAATTTTTGTAGCTTTTAGGATACCAGTAGAGGCGCACATCTGTAGGCAGAGGCCAATCAGGGAAGCATGTAAATTAACATCACCTGCTCATTTGCTCGTTCATTCACGTAGCATTTAGGGAGGCTTTTACTATGTGCTGAGGTATGTACTAGAGCAGAGAGGGGAAAAAATGTAAATAAATGAGAGTGTGTGTTAAATAGAAGTTGGAATCTTTTATAAAGTGCTATGAGAGCACAAAGGGGGGAATGATCGTTTCTTTGAAAGAAGACCTGACAGAAGAGGTGATGTTAATACGTCCTAAAGAATTAATATGTGTTTGCTAAGTGGAGAAGAGGGGATGGCTGTACCAGGAGGAATGACTCACATGTAAAGAAAGGTGTGGCAGTGTGAGAGTATATGCCTCATTAATAGGGGAATGACAAAACATTCAGGGAGGCCGAAGCACTCACCCAGTCAGAACAACCCCCCCCCCCCACACCTTGTCAGGTGCTAGGATGCAAGGGTGAATAAAAGTGCTCTTTTCTCAAGGAGCAGTGAGGAGAAATGGTGGGGCATGAAGAGGGAATTTAGATAAATTGGAGTATGTTGTGATAGATCTCCTATGCCGAGCTAAAGATTTTGGACATTATTTCATACAGCAGTGGTTTTGGTTTTATTTTAAAAACTAGATATGGGGCTCCTGGGTGGCTCAGTTGGTGAAGCGTCCAACTTCGGCTTAAGTCATGATCTCACAGTTTGTGGGTTCGAGCCCCTGGTTGGGCTCTGTGCTGATGGCTCAGAGCCTGGAGGCTGCTTCAGATTCTGTGTCTCCCTCTCTCTCTCTGCCCCTACCCCCCTCATGCTGTGTGTGTGTCTCTCTCTGTCTCAAAAAAAATAAACAGATAACATAGATTTTGCCATTTTAACCATGTTTAAGGATACAGTTCTGTGGCATGAAGTATATTCATATTATGGTACAGTCATCCATCCATCTTTAGAACTTTTTCATCTTCTTCAACTGAAACTCTGTTCCTGTCAAAAACTAATTCCCCCATTCCACTTCCACTTGTTGCTTCTGCTTGTTTAGCTATTGTGAATATTACTACTGTGAACATGGGTATACAAATACTTGTTTGAGTATCTGCTTTCACTTCCTTTGGTCACAGGACAGTATCTAAACAAATATTTCATCATCTAGGATTTTGTTTTTTTGTTAGTAGCATCACAGAAAAGTACAGATAATTATATAATCTTTGGGTAAGGGAGGATAGTCTAAGCACAACTCCTGGGTAGTAACCACAAAGGAAAAAAATAGTTGACTATAATAAAAATTAAACAATCGTTTGGGAACACCCACTTTTTTTTTTAATTTTTTTAACGTTTATTTATTTTTGAGACAGAGCATGAACAGGGGAGGAGCAGAGAGAGAGGGAGACACAGAACCTGAAACCGGCTCCAGGCTCTGAGCTGTCAGCCCAGAGCCCAACGCGGGACTCGAACCCACGGACCATGAGATCATGACCTGAGCCGAAGTTGGACGCTTAACCGACAGAGCCACCCAGGCGCCCCTGGGAACACCCACTTTAAACAAAGTTAAGGGGCGCCTGGGTGGCTCAGTCGGTTGAACGTCCGACTTTAGCTCAGGTCACGATCTTGCGGTCCGTGAGTTCGAGCCCCGCGTCAGGCTCTGGGCTGATGGCTCAGAGCCTGGAGCCTGCTTCCGATTCTGTGTCTCCCTCTCTCTCTGCCCCTCCCCCATTCATGCTCTGTCTCTCTCTGTCTCAAAAATAAATAAATGTTAAAAAAAATTTTTTTAAACAAAGTTAAAAGGCAATTGAAACAGAATATTTGCAACATATATGATTCAGGGTTAATATAAAGTTCAATCAGATCAGTAAAAAAAGATGAATACCCAAATAAAATAAGCTAAGACCTAAACAGGTAATTCACTAGAAATGACCAATAAACCCTTGGAACAGTGTTCAACCTTACAAATATTTAAAGCTATGCACATTTTCCTAGTATGTTATTAGAGCATGGATTTTGGCCTCAAATGAGCTTAAGTCCAGGTCTGTCATTTCACAGCTTTATGAGATTGGACAAGGTGTATGACCCTTATGCCTCAATTTTCCTCATTTATGAAACACATAGTGGGGGCACATAGGGTCACTGTGAGAATCAAATGCGATGAAACATGTAAAGTGCTGGCCACTAGTAAGCACTGCACCCTGCCTGGACTCAAGATGGACTCCAGGGGGAGAAGAGGGTCAGGCCACACCCTCAGCTACTCACAGGCAGCACCTTGTACCCCACTCCTGACAGGAAAACCCTTTCCAGCTCTATGAGCCATCCAGATGATTGAGGGCACTATAACCTAGGGGCATGCTAAGAGGCTCTGCAAATTTGGGGGTGAGTTTCCCCAGAATACAAGCTAGGAGTGACTTAAGGGAACTGTGTCCAGAGGAGTGAATTACATGGGAAAAGGCTTGGTAGATCAGATAGTGACTCCTTTAGCTGCTCAAGGTCCCTGGGGCTCCTATTCATCAAGTGTAGGTTGGGTACCTGTCCCCTGTTATTAGGCTCACTAAGGAACCTACTTCTATCAGTTTATGACTATTATATAGGTGGAAAAGTTGGGCTAGGAGACTCTCCTGGATTCTTGAATTCTTTTTTTTTTTTTTAATGTTTATTTTGAGAGAGAGAATGAGAATGTGAGTGGGAGAGGGGCAGAGAGAGAAGGAGACAGAGGATCTGAAGTGGGCTCCCTGCTGACAGCAGAGAGCCCTCACGTGGGGCTCGAATTCATGAACCTCGAGATCATGACCTGAGCTGAAGTTGGATGCTTAACCGACTTAGCCACCCAGGCACCCATGGATTCTTGCATTCTTTCAATGAAAGTTGAATCAGTGTTCATTTATTCTTTCAATTAATATTTAGTTGAGCTCCTGGTATATCCCAGGTACTATGCTTGATGTTAGGGAAACCATAGGCAAGAGGGATGAAACCTATCTGATAGAGACAGGCAGTAATCAAAGAATCACACAAATGTAAATCATAACCAAGGTAAATACCATGAAGAAAACATAAGGACTAACATTATGTGGCTGTGTGCTAGGAATGGCCTAGAGATGTGTAGAAGGCAGAGCAATGGCATGGCTAGAAGGAGTGCTTGGTCAGGAAACCCACTTAAATATTCTGAGCACATAGGCTTGGTTTTTGTTTGTTTTTATTTTTTTTAATGTTTATTTATTTTGAGGGAGAGAGAGAGACAGAGTGTGAACAGGGGAGGGTCAGAGAGAGGGAGATACAGAATCTGAAGAAGGCTCCAGGCTCCAAGCCGACAGCACAGAGCCCGATGCGGGGCTCGAACTCGTGAACCACGAGATCATGACCTGAGCCAAAGTTAGATGCTTAACCAACTGAGCCACCCAGGCGCCCCCACATAGGCTTGGTTTTAAGAACTGAGGAGAAAAAGATAAATGTGGCACTGTTCCTGGGGAGACAGGATGCTTTTTTAAAAAAGTATACTATGTGATAAATGCTCCACTATGGATATGAATAGAATACTAGGGAGGCACAAACAAATAAGGAAGTGATGCATTTTGCCAAGGTGGCTGAAGACTTCCCAGTGGAGTGACATTTGAGTTGGATTTTGAAGGCTGAGGAGTTCAACAGATGAAAGGAAGGATGGAACTTTGCTGGTAGAGGGAACAGCAGAGCAAAGACACATTCAGAGAAAGCCGCGGAAAGGAAATACATCCCCATACATGTCTTAAAGTAATGGTGGGCAATGGTTGGCAAGGAGTTCATGGAGCTCTGGAAGGGTTTCTCATGTCCAAGCCCAAGGCTGTTGGTGTTTCCCAGGTAGATCCCTTGATGTGCAAGGTGCAAGGCAAGAAGCGGCTTGGGGGTAAGCGACTCTCTCTACTTTGTGCATAGGGAGAAGGAAGGTGCACTATTTGTTCCCAGATGGAAAGGAAATGGCCGAAGAATACGATGAGAAGTCAGGCGAACTACTTGGTAAGTGACAAGGGCTCCCAGTGGGCCCTCAGGAACACTTGGGGTGACCTAGCACAGGTAAACACTTCCAACCTGAGGCAAGATTGTTCCTGAGAATGATGTGATGTCAGGGCTGGACACCAGAGGTGGAGTGGGTGTCTGCTGGACTAGTAAACTCCACCTGACCCCCAGACAAATGAGAGCATAAGTCTCCTGTAGGGAAACTGTCGGTGAGAACTATATAGGGAAGACAGAACCGGAAGTGAGCCTTTTATAGGCTGAGTGAGTAGAGGTAAGGGCAGGCTTTAACTGTAGTTGTTTTGTTTGTTTGTTTTCTGAAGCCACATCAGGAGCAAGCCAGCATCAGAGGCAGCAGCTACTCATGTGGCCACAGAGGTGGCACTGTGAAATCTGACCCTTACCTTGGAGAATGCCTGAATCAAAAGGGGTTGGGAGTAGAAATGGGGATTTTGCAGCATTGTTGTTTTCATTCCTGCAACTCTTTTCCTCTAAGACTAGGCTCACGAATAGGGGCTCCAGCTCAGATTTCTGGGAAGTATTTGATTTGTTCATCCTCTGTGCCCAGGTATGCACATCAGCATTAACTGACTTCCCAGAGCTAGGTAGCTGCTTCTTTGACCCAGGGCCTGAGGCTGTCAGCAGAGGGAGTTGGTCTCTTTATTAAGTTCCACCTGAAATGCTAAGACCAGTGATGGAATCATGGGTTGGGTTATTTTCTTGACTTTAATTTCTTCCTGGGCCTGATCGACAGGTAGTATCGACAAGGGAATTTCGTTTTCCCTTTTTCTGACAGCTCATAAATGTTGAGAACCGACAACATGGATTACACTGGTTTGCATTTTCTTAGTCTCCAGTCTTAAAATGTGTGTCCTGCGCATGTTCAGTCACAGAGTGAAGTGTTGATCCCTCCTTATTATGAGCTGCTTGGGCTCCAGTCCCAATTGGTTTAGTCTGGTGCTATTAAAAATCTTGATGTGTTTAGCATATGACACTGATTTGGTGGAAACCAATACAGTAGTAATATCCTTACAATGCATTGTAATTTATAGCACTCCCAGGGGGTGACAGCCTTGGAATGCCTAACAGGGGCGAGCTTATGAAAGCAGAGGTCACGTGGGCTAACCACCACCATTGCCAGGCCAGAGACTAGCTGGAGTTACTCTCCCCCAGCCCCCGGCACCACCTCTCTCTGCTACTCAGAGCAAATAAAACAGCTGTAGCTGCTGTGGCCATAAAAACAGGCAAACAAATAACCCCAGGCCTCTTAGTTGTGCTTGGACGTGAAGTTAAAATGAAAAACAAGTTTAGGTGCCTTCATCTGTAGCATCCCACGTTAACCTGTCACTTCTCCTCTTGGCGGGTAGGGAATAGACAGTGGCCTACAAACTCCTTTTTTCTTAGAAGCAGAAATGGAGATTGAGAGGAGAACATTGTTTGGCTGAAGTTGACCTAATAATGGTATTAATACCATAACTTTTATTGGGCACCATGCTAAGTGCTTTACGTGAGTTATCTCACTGAATCATCCTCATGACCACCTGATGAGGTGTGCGCTGTTGTCCTCTTTTACAGTCAGAAAAAAAACGGAGCCTCTAAGAGGTTAAGCACCTTGCTCAGAATTCCATAGCTGGTTAGTTTCTGGGTTAGGATTTAAGCCTGAGTCTGCCTGGTTAAGAGCCCATGCTTTAATCCACAATAACATAGTATTGGGAGTTGAGGATGTTTAATCCTGCTTTCTTTTCTTCTTACTAAATTTTGTTTTCCCCGGAATGACCGGAGTAGGGGCTGGTAGGAGCAGAAAAGAGATGGACAGACAGGAACACCCCATTCAAACCACTGGCCCCTTTTTGAACAGCCGATCCTTTTCTTATCCATCTCCAACCACTCCACCTTACCCCTGCCAGCTGCAAAATACCATTTATTATTCATTTTTAAGTATAAACAATCTCAGGGCCTGAACTAACATCAGCTTGAGCACTCTATGAAGTAAAATATGGACAGGGTTATTATAGCCATAAATGGGAATTGTTTCCATTTTTCCAGCTAACTATACAAATTTGATAATTGGATAAACTGGTTTTCTGTTACAAGAATGCAGAAAGTAATTTGCCAATAGCGCATCTGTGTAGGATAGAGTTCTTCCAGTCGGTGTTAATAAGCATAGTAGTGTCATATTTTTTTCAACCCTCTCAATGCTATTCATTCCCACCCCGCACAATGCGTGCTGTATGTAGTCATAGAGGAAAAACCTGAAGGGCCCCATAACAATGATCGGAACATCAAACCAGCCCCAGAAGAACACAGCATGTCCAGGGGGGCAGAGGCTGAAGGGCAGGCCATCCCCCAGCGATTACATTTGGATTACCGGCTTAATCTGCTTTGGTATTTGACCGCCAGCCTAACCACCCCAGGCTGCATTTGGAGGATATTGAGCACTTTCATCCCCAAGCACTTCACCGGCTTTATAAATGACCCACTCGATTCCCTTCAGCCTCCTCAGGGATGGGACGTGGCAGCTGTTTAATAGCCACAGAGCAATGTTGCAGTGTTTTAGGGCAGAAAAGAAGAATCCTGCATCCAGTTTAAGCTGCAGGGAGTATTTAGGAAAGGGGAATGTAATTATCCATATTGGAAGCGGGCCAAAGCTTGGAGCTTTGGGGAAAGAGGCCTTTAGGACCTCTACTTTCCAGCCCACCTGAAAGATGGGGCTCCCTTTCAGCAGTCTAGGACATCAGCCTGCTTCCTGCTGATTTAGGAAAAAGCCCCCAGGCACTGCCTCCTTCATCCATTCCCTATCAGACCCTGTAGGGTCATTGACAGTCTCCTTTCCAAGGACTGGCCCTGGCTCAGCTGGGAAGATAGGACAGCGTCCCAGGGAGCTGCTACCTTGCACACACTAGTTTGAGTTTAACATATAATCAAATCAGAGTGACAGCAGGTGGAAACAGTCCTCTGTTGCCGCAGGAACTGTCCTTGAGTTCAGGAACAAAGACAGGACAAGAAAGATGAGACAAAGTGTGTATTTGCACGCATGCATTCATGCCCATGTACATGGGGAAAATAAGGACTCCACCAAAACTGTTTATTGGCTCTTGTCTCATAAAGGAATGAGTAGGAAGACCTTCTTCTACATTCTAGCAAAGAATTTAATCCCAAGGTGTCTTTAAAAAAAAAAAGAAAGAAAGAAAACGGTGAGACAGCCAGAAGGCTGGCTTCCAGTTAAGCGATGTATTACATGAATAGATTTGGATACACTCCCGGTCACAGCCCATTCACTTAAGAGAGTAGAAGTATTTGTGAAAAAAAAAAAAAAAAAAAAAAGTTGCCTATAAAGCATATTTCCAAGTTTTACTCTTCCTTATTAATTTTCATTATAAACTTGGAAATGTGTTTCTAGGGAGAATTTTTGGCCCTAAGACGTAATAAAATCACACTGCAGAATGCAGCAGACCTTATAAAAGCACATATTCAAGGGAAAATTCTAATTTTACAGCACACTTTTGTGTTCAGCTTGCGTGCCTTACTTGGAGCAGGGAGGGTGTTTGGGTTTGGCACGGCCGCTCAAAAGGTCTCAAACCCATCCTGAGAATCAAGACGGCAGGTCTCACCACCCCCCAGTCCAGAAACAGGAGCGGACAGGAGTAACTTCGGCAGAAAACCAGGGACTTTTTGAGTTGTTTAGCTCCATACGACGTTTCAGGAAGCCTGCTGGCCTTTAGCGCCACTTAAGCTGGCCAAGGACCCCGGTGCAGCAGGAAGGGGAAGGAGCCCCTGCGTTAGAGCTCGGGAAGGCACCCCTGCAGGGATGGGCTCAGGGGCTACACCATGACGACATGGATGAGTGGGCTTCCTGAAAGTCCTGGCAGGGGGCTTCAGGTAATGTCCACCAAGCTAGTCTTTTCACTTATGATTTCCATACCGTATGCGCCTTACTTGAAAAAAAAAAAAAAAACTTATGTAAATATGTAGGTTGTGAAACAAGGTAAAATAGAAATGATTGATTGCATTATAAAAGGGTGATCCTGCTCTCCAAAAGATTTCACATTAGATCTTCTGTAAATAAGGCATTTAAAATATGGCACGTGCCTAAAATTTTGTTTAAATACAAATTGGGCTGTTGTTGTAAGCCAGGTATACCTGAAATGAGTGAATTTCTATATTGGACTTTCTGAATCAGGAGACAAATCTGTCAGCTTTCACCCTCTTAATTTTTCCTTTGCACATTTGTAAAGGGAAAAAGTACGTCTCAACTCACACTTCTTGGGATCCAAATGTTCCCCGTTACCAGTAGCTACTCTTTTCTTAACCTGCACATCCCTCCCTTACTTGAAATCACACCTGGAGGATTCTTAACTCCACTTAGCTCCTTTCAGAGCTTTGTTTCAATCCCTTTAGTTTGGGTATCCATGATGGGGGCTTTCCAAGTTATCCAAAGCTGACATGCTCTACTGAGTAGTTGGGAGGTCCTGCCTGGGTGTGCAAAGCTGGTGTAAAGGCCTGTCATGCCCACTTTTATCCTCTACCAGTTACCTAATATGATGTCAGTGATTCAGCGGGTAAGAGCGGTCCCTTCCTTCCCTGTAATCCCATTGCTTCCTTCTCTCCTCAGTGAGAAAGTGGCGTGTGAAAAGTGCCCTGGGAGCCCTGGGCCAGTGGCAGATTGAGGTGGGAGAGCCAGCACTCCCAGGAGCAGGGAGCCTGGGGCCTGAATTCATCAAGGAAAACAATGCCAATGTATGTCTATCTGTCAGGTGTCTTGGGGAGGCTGGGGTGGGAGTGGGCTGCTGGCTCTTGAAGGCAAACACCATGTCTTCACCTTCTTGTCTCCAGTGTACCCATCTGGACACAGCCCTCTAGAAGTGTTTGCTTGAATGAAGTCCCAAAGGGTTTTGGTTTGGTCATCCCAGGAAGAGGGCTCCAGGCCTGGAATGTCACACAGTGGCAGCATCAGAAGGGAGCTATGGAGAGGAGAGGAGGGTCTCCTGTTGTGTGCCCTGGGTAGAGCAGGGAGCCATCCCTTCCCACCCTCTCCAAGAGCCGTCTTTAAGTTGGATTTGTCTTGTGCAGCCCATCTTCATGCGCAAGGACACCAAGATGAATTTCCAGTGGCGGATTCGAAACCTCCCCTACCCTAAGGATGTCTACAGTGTCTGTGTGGACCACAAAGAGCGCTGCATCGTTGTCAGAACCACCAACAAAAAGTAAGTGGCCTCAGGAGCCTGCCTTGTGTATGAGCATGAGGTGGGGAGGGGTTTGACCTTGGGTTAGGGCTCCGACTGCTCCCTACCCCAGAGGGAGAGCAGCCTCCTCTTCCAGCTCTGAGGGAGGGAGGAGGGCTGCACTGAAGCCCTGAAGGTGCTGAAAGCTGAAGGGCTTCCTTTCTGCAGGAGCAGCTCAAATAAAGTAATCAGCTCCATCAGGGCAGGGAAATTTGAGCAAAAAATGTCTGGTCTGGTACCTGGCACGTACTGGGGTTGAGGAGGGGGTGAGGGAATCACCTGGCTGTTAACTTGTGATCTTAGGTGGTTCTGCTATAAGATTATCAACCTTGACCTCCTGGCTGGATCCAATCCTTGGTGCATTTGGCCTGGTGACAGACATCACTGTCGGGGCTATCAGGGAGCCATGGCTTGGAAGGCACACCCATCTGAGGTGGCAGTTACAGGACTTCAAAGGACTAGTCTGGGGCAGCACACCTTATCCCTCACGGGATTGAGAGGCAGTAGGCAGGTACTTTGGCCTCCTGGAAGTCTCTTATATTCTGTTTTAGAAGGGGTACTCAACTTCCCTTTGTTTTTCTCAGTGTGTTCTGGTGGGAGGGTGGGGGGCGGGTAGGCAAAATGTGGGGTTGAGGGGACAGAAGGTGGCCAAGAAGGAGATTTGATTCAGGCAGGGCTGCTTCCTGGTTGACCATCTTGGAAATGCATTGATGCTGTTTAGATTTCCAGAGCTCTGAGTGGTCACAGGAGCAGAGCCCTGTAATGGGTTGGTCTTGCCCTGGTCCAGAGGGATTGCAGTATAGGAACAACTCCTACGAAATACATTTGGGGCATTAAATTGGAGGGTTTTAGGAGTTACTGGTCCACAGACTGTGAAGCCACCCAGCACGCCTCATGGGTGGCTAAGCTTAGGCCCCTGGTGCCACCATCCATCCATCCACTGCTTCACATGCATAAGGAGGACCCAGCTCTTTGTCCTTCTCCTCAGGTGGTGTGGTGCCAACCTCCCCTCCCATCTCCCTCAGGTCTGTAAGGCCCATGGGGAACTAGCAAAGCTCCCAGGCTCCCCCAGTGCAGCCGTGGGTCTGCCCTCCGCTTCTGACCCCCCATACCCTCTCACTGTGGCAGGGTTAAGGGGATGGGGAAGGGGTGGAGATGAATGAATTAATTTCAAGATTATTGCTCTACATGCAGCCAGCAGCCCCTGCAGTGGGCCTTGTCTATAAATATAAAGTCATAATAATAAGGGTTTGCGTTTATAAAGCACTTTGAAGCCCTCAGATAAAAGGCAGTTTGTTCCCGTTATTGTTCTCATCATTAACGGGAGTCGGTGCCTAAAGTGGAATTTAGCAATTTCAGACAACAGAGAAATTGCCTTTAGGAAAACAAACTCCGTGCTTCAGCAAGCATTCCCTGGCGTAAGGGGCCCTGGGTCCAAACTGGGAACAAAAGTGCTTCTGATAGCACTTGAATCTGCAGCCTAGCAGTTTGTGGAGCTGGCTGCTGCCTCCCTTTTGTCCCCCAGAGGTCACTGTCGAATACAGATATCAGGCAGAAATGTGATTACCCGGGAGTGAGAGAGCAGAGGCTAGCTAGCTCACCAAAAAATTCATCTGCGGGCAGTTCCGCTGGGTCCCATCTGCTACACAGATCCAGCCATAGGTGGCGCTGTTGGCCAGGAGCAACGTGGCTAGAAGCCCGCTCCTGCGCTCAAGGCAGTGGGGAGACATTTTTGAACTGATGGGTGAGGCCAGGTGGGATGGGAGTGGTGCCCCAAGAGGGGCAGGGGTTGGGGAGAGAAGTATGTTGAGTGCCCACTTGGGAGCCCACACTGAGCCTCTGGTCCAGTTGCCCTGCCTGGTTCAGACTAGTCTTCCTCAGGTCCTTCTGCCCGAGGTAGGAGAGAAAGGCTGCTAAATCTTTAACTGGCTCTTTCTTGAGTCTAGTGGCATTTTCATCTACCAGGAGCAGTAATGTGTCTTATATCTTTACTACCACTGATTGGACTCAGTGGCTGTTCTTTTGAGCAGGATACTCTCAGCTTTCTCAGGATACTTTAAAAATATGTTTTCTGGGGCTCCTGGGTGGCTCAGTTGGTTAAGCTTGATTTCGGCTCAGGTCTGATCTCATGGTTCTTGGGTTTGAGTCCCTCATCGAGCTCTGCAGTGACTGTGCGGAAACTTGATCGATCTCTCTCTCTCTCTCTCTCTCTCTCTCAAAAATAAATAAATTTTTAAAAAGATAATTTTAAAAAGTCTTTTTTTTGATCATCACACCATCTGGTGTTGGGCAGGATACATATTTTTATTCTTGTGTTATACGTTAATAATTATATCACTGCGTCTATAAAGTCAGCATGATGAACTGACTTGCAAAGGGAAAGTTGGTGACTGTCTGGATGCCTACCCAGGCATCTGCAGTTTCCACCACACTGTGGCATTTCTCTCTGATTTGCTGCCTTCTTTCTCCTGCTGGTTCTGTGCCTGCCCCAGTTCTAATACTCAGGAATGTAGTTCCTACTAAAAATCAGAGTTCCTTTGTCCATACCTGCCTTGTCCCTGAAGTACTGGGTTGGCCACTTTTCTGGAAAGAATTGATTCCAGTATATCATGTCCTTGGCCTCAGGTATTAGTGAGGGGTGAATCAAGGAAGAAAGAAAGTGCTTTTCCAGAATCCCGGTGTGGCACCGCTTATTCCTGATAAGAGTGTTTATGCAGAAAGAAGATTGTTAGCCTCAGCCTAGAAGCTGGCAGCTATAAGTGTAATGAACTAGGGCACTGGAGTGGGAAAACATTGGCTTAAATCTGGTCTCTGCCACGTACTAACTATAGTATTTTGGGCAAGGTTTTCTCATGTATCACAGGAGAATACTCCTACCTGCCTCACAGATTGCTTGGGCAATTTGATGAAATCATACGTAGACAAACTTCCAGCACAGTGGCCAGCCCGAAGCATGTCTTCAGCAATTCTTTGGGAATTGGGACTTGGCTGATTGGACATTGGTGATGCTAACACGGTGGGAGGTGTTAATAGGCATCACTAGAAAAAAAGGGATTCCATGGTCAAATAAATTCAGGAAACTGAATCAAACAAGTTTCTCTTTGGTAGGACTTCCGACAGCCTTAGTAAGGTGAATGTGCATCGTGAGTCTAGGAAGGGCTGCTTCAGGCAGGGATGACTGGTTTGCCTGGAGCTGTGATGCTTAAGAAAGAAGGAAGGTTTGCCTGCTGATTTTCTAAGGGCTGGACTGGCTTGAGGCTCCTGTGGGCCACCCTGGCGAAGCCTGTGTGCCTGTGGGCACAGCCCGTATGACTGTTCACAGCAAAGCCTGCTTCTACTTTCCGCCTCTCTTCAGAGTCTCTTCCTAAAGGCCTGGCATCTTGTGCCCTCTCTCAGTTCCCTGCAAGGGAGAATAGGTTGGGAAAGGACTGAAATTGGGAAAGGGATACAGTAGGAGAGTGGTGGGGTACCATAGGTGATTTCTGAAACAGCCAAAATGAAGGAGCCATCCTTTCAGCTCAGGGTTGAGAGAGGTAGAGTTGTCCTGTTCTTGTCCTTTGACAGTGACTTAAAGTTCATCTGGTTCAGTGACTAAAGTTCATTCAGCTCCTTTATTTGAGGAAGGAATTTTCAGGAAGAAAGTAGGGCCCAGAAGTTAAGGGGCCTGCCTAGGGTCACGGGCTGGGACCAGGCGCTATCGTGAGAGCCTTTGCTTCCCCGTGTCTTTGGAACACTTTTGACATTCAGAAAGGAGAGCTACTGTGTTACAGTGCCCAGAGGACCTGCAGGGTGGTTGGGGCCCAGAGGAGTCCATCCTTGGACAGAGCGAGGAACCTAGCCCAGGGGGTCTGTTTCTTTGAGGAGAGGATGTGGAGAGAGGGAGGGTCAGGAGGTTTGGGGAATCATCGCTTGTAATAAGGGCTTCTTCGTGTACCAGTTTTGTGACTCTGGCAAGATACCTAACTGTCCGTATCTCAGTTTTCTCTTCTGTAAAAGGCATAATAAAAGCGATCAGCCTGAGAGAGTTGTTTTGAGGATTCAGTGTGTGTAGAGCAGTGTGTATCTGGGCTTATTCTGGCCCAGAATAAGCATTTACAAATGTCACTTTTCATCGTGTGACTGAGACTGAAAACAGTAATGGGAGATGGGAACAGGGAGTGTCGTGTGTCCTCCGAAACCCCAGGAACCACTGTGCTGTAAGGGTTTAGCTTTCAGGCAGGGATAGGGCCTTCTTTCTTCTTCCTCCTCAAATCCCCAGCTCACAGCTTAAGGCCTGGGGCACAGTTGATGCCTGAGACATGTTTGCTCCCTCCCTAGGGCTGCCTGAGGCTGAGCATTCTGACTTTTCCAGAAGCACAGTGGGTCCCTCTCTAGTCCAGGTACTGATGAGAAAGTCAAGTGTGGTTCCTTTCAAGGCAAACCCCCAAGGCCAGGAATGGGGGCGAGAGGGGGGCGGGCTGCCCCGAGGAAAGAAAGCGGAAGCCCTGAACCTCCTTGAACACTGCCCGGCAGGGGCCTCTGTGGAAAGCTGTGTAACCTCAGCCAGTAAACTAAATGCACTAGAATAGACTCAAGACCAAGCTGAGCCTCCAAACCTCTCTGCCTCCATGCCTTGGCCTCATGGTGAAAGGTGGGGGGCTAGACAGGAGGCAAGCCACGCACCTCAAGTTTCCTTTGATCTTGTCATTGTCACCATTGAGGCCAAGCTGTCTGGGTTTCTTTTTTCAGTCTCGATGTCCCAGCCTGGGGAATGTGCCCCTCTGTCCCCGGTCCCCCCTGGCACAGGACAGGTGGGCAGAAAGGATGTCCCTGTGCCCTGCACAGTAAGGCCTTATACAGGCCCTGCGTGTGCTTGGGCTGCTGCTCCCCCAGTTCTGTTTCTTGTGTATATTTGCAGGGAAGATGTTAACACTTCCTAACAAGCCTTTGTGTTCATCTAATCTCTGCTGTTTAACCTTTGACTCCTCCCTATTATCAGTGTCTGCCACCTTTGCTGGCCAGCCCAAGGGCCCCAGGAAGAGCCCTCAGCCCGGGCTGGCTAGGCAGAGGATGAGGCAGCATTCCACCCCAGTTTGCAGGCAGATGGATCGCCTTTCCCTGGGGCAGAGCTTTGGAAAATAAAGCAAACCTGTGGTGCCATTAGGATCCCCCAGCCCCCACTCCTTTTGAACTGTCAGCCGTTAAGTAAACATTCTTTTCCTGCCGTGGGTCCCAGCACCTTGGCGGGAGCAGAGGACCTGGGAGGAGGGCCCCCCACCCTGGCCCCCAGAGCCTCGGCTAAACTCTGAGGGATTTGGGCAGGAGAGCAGGACAGAAGTGCCGCATTGATGTCAACTCTCTGAGTCCCTGGGGCATCGGGGCTTTTGAAGTGGACTCGGGGTAGCTGTCACCACAAGGGCCAGGCCCCTCGGAAGTATTAAAAGCCCCATCCTCTCCAGGCCCCTCACTTGTTTGTCTGTACCTGCAGGCAGCACTGCCCTTCCCGGCCACTGCAGCAGCGGTGATGCCTGGGCGACGGGTATGACAGCCACTGCCGGGGTCTCGGTTACACTTCCATTGAGGAAAAGGCCACACAGGCCTGTTACTAGTGATGAGGTGTGATGAGGTGCTCTGGTGTAATAAGCACCCATGCAGGAGGGAGGAACTTTAATCCTGACTCCACTGACCACTGGCTGTGAAGCCAGGCCAGACAGTTCACCCTTCTGAGCCCGAGTTTCCTCTTCAGTAAAGAAGGTCAAATTTCCTGTAAAACAAAGTCCAGTTGTACACATTATGGGCTAGATGTTGTTCTCTGGGTTTTTTGGTTTTGTTTGTTTTTACTGAAAGGGATCATTAATCTCTGGGCTGACACCTGCAGATGATAGGGACCGTGTGTGAAAACGGAGGAGGGGGGGTCTCAGGGCCAGCAAAATAGTCCAAGTGCCAGAGATCCAGCTTCTGAGATGAGTCACATGGTTTGTCCTCTTCGATGTCTCCTTGTCAATATACTTCTCTCTTAGAGGCAGGCCAGCAGGGCCTTCAAGACCCCAAAAGAAGAAAAAGTAGCTGAGGCTCTCAGTGGAAGTCCCATGTGAATGGCAACTGTTGGTCCCCAGCTTTGGGCCACATCTCTAGATGTACTTATTCTGTCCCTTGTTACCATACATGTTCCCATGTTCTTGGGGTGCAGAGGAGGCCTGGCCTGCCCTGCCCGAGCTGTGTATTATAGGAGGCTTCTTCTGCGAATGTTTGGGAGTCCTGAGCCGGAAGCATGGGTGACTCTCATCCCTGGTCCGATCAAGGAACCATGACGGGTCCTGCTTTTAAGCTGCTGGCCTGGCCAGAGGCCTTTCATTCTTTTCTGTCTAGGGCCACTAAGCTCTAACATACCGGTGTCCTGACTGGCTTCCCTCCTTCCTCTGTGGCTCTGTGGAAGAACTATGTAGAAACTGCGCCAGAGGTGCCTGCTGCCCAGTTGTTGGGGGTCACCTTGCCAGATGTGCCCGTGACCTCTTGGTGTTTCCACAGGTACTACAAGAAGTTCTCCATTCCTGACCTAGACAGACACCAGCTACCTCTGGATGTGTCCTCGCTGAGCTTTGCTCATGCCAACTGCACGCTGATCATCTCTGTAAGATTCACTCAGACTTCTTGGCCCCTGCATCCTTTTTTTCCCTGCCCACTTCCCTTCCCATAGGGGCCCCCCGTTCCATCCCAACCCCTGGAGTGTGCTTGTTAGAGTACAGGCACTTCTACTTCAGTGTGGGGAGAGTGGGGTGGGGGTGCTCAGGGAGGGTCTGAGCTTGTAAATCATAGCTGGAAGAGGACAGAGGGTGATGTGGAGGGGTGGAAATCACAGGACTGGGTGGGGTTTTGGTGGTAGGCTCCTCTCCAGCCACGTGACCTTGAACAAAGCCTTCAACCCTATAGGCATCAGTTTCCTCATTTTCAAATAAAGGCATCAGAGCAGGTCCCCCCAACCCCGAGGGGGAATGTGACTGAATTATGTTCCGTCCACAGTACCAGAAGCCAAAGGAGATCCTGGTGGCTGAGGCAGAGCTTCAGAAGGAGCTAAAGAAAGTGAAGACAGCCCACAGCAGTGATGGGGACTGTAAGACCCAGTAGCAGCTCCCCCCAAGCCTACACCTCGGGGGCATGGAGGGGGTGAGACTTTTCCTGTTGGCCCATGAGACTTTGAGGCTTGGGCCTTTCTGGTGCAAGAAAGCTCCTTGCAGGAGCTATCCAGCCTCTGTGAGAACTGGGCCTTGGGGCGCTCTTAGACCCCACATCATGGTCTTATCTCCTAAGTAAAGTCATTCTGAGTCATTGCGGGTAGACTGCCCTCTTGTCCACCTCTCCATGCTCCTGTCACCAAGAAGGGTGCTGGCGATGACATTCCCTTCTCTTCTATCCTTAGGGACCTCCAACATTAAAAGCCTTTCGCGTAAAGGGAGGCATGAGTCTTAGATGGAGCAGAGGTGGGGGAAGCTCAGAGTTGACGCAAACAGGTTGGGGAAGATGCCCGCTCGGTGCTGCTGGGCTCAGAGGAAGACTGGGCTGGAAGAGACCCTGTGCCACCTTAGCTTGCAGAAGTGGCCCAGATGAATTCCCTAAGGTAAGGGTGAGTGAGGGAGAAGTTTTAAAATACAGTAACCTTGGAAACAGGCCAGAATGAGGGTTGTAGCAGTGCAAAGAGTGGGTGTGTGTTGGAATAGGGTGCTGATGGGTGGTAGTCTAGCTCCCCCACAGCCCTTCTGCTGTCCCCTAGCCATACCCGACAGGTGACATCCTCCCCACCACTGGGGCCAAAGGGGTGAGTAGTACTGAGAGGTTTTCCTGAAGGAAAGAAACGAGCCACGAGACAGGTCTTCCCTTTCCCCAGCATGCCCATCCCTAAGTTTGAATGTGTTCTTCCCTCTTTTGGGGCTTCCCAGGACCCCCCAGCCAGAGAGGAACCAGATCTGTGACCAATCAAGCTTTATTTTTACAAAAATGAACATTGTAGCATGTCTCAGCAGCCAGCCTGCAATTGGGCTGGCTCAGCACTCACTCAACCCTCTTCAGTTTCAAAGTGGGACCAGGCCACAGTGTCCCAGGACTGAGCCCCAAGAGCTCAGTCAAGGGACCAGCTGGAGCACCTCACCTCCCTCAGAGCTGTCACGGCTCTAAGAAAGGGCGAGGGGCACGGGGGGCCCATCCAGGCCAGATCCTTGCTCTGGCCACCAGAGAAGCAAGGGCCGGCCGGGTTCAGCCATTCTCTCAAAGCAGCAGATCCCTGCTCTCCAGCTAGGTCCTGGGAGGTAATGCCAAATTTCTGAGAGTCGGCAGCCTTTACCTTACGTCGCCCAAGATAGGTCTAGGAGCACAGGCACGGCGGGGGAGGAGGTATCACTGCACCCTCCAGGCAGGAGAGGTCCCTGAGTAGCTGGCTTCCCTGCCCCACAGGCTGGGGTGGCCCTGTCACGGGTTTTGAAAGTCCAGGACGTGGAGGTTGTAAGACAGCGCAGCATAGAGATGCTTGGTGGTGAAGCGCAGGCAGTACACGGGACTGCTGAGCGGGGTCGAGGTCAAGGGGAAGGCCTGCAGGGAGGGAAGGTACAGGAATGGCAAGCGCGTCCCGAGGCGGAGAGAGGGAGAGGCCTACCCCAAGGTTCCCAGGCACAGCCCCTAACAGGGAGTCCTGGCATCCTGGAACAAATGCTGGGCAGTGCTCTTACGTGTAGGCAGGCCCGCTGGCGCCGGTCCCACAGCCGCACGACACCGTAGTAGGAGGAACCGGTAGCCAGCAGGTGGTTCCCATCTGTCTGCAGGCAGTACAGGGTGCTGTCGTGGGGTTCCTCCCACTCCATGACGCACTTTCTGTCCAGGAAGAGGCAGTCAGAGGGAAGCGCAGGGGTGCCCTCTACCCCCAGTTCCCCAAGGGTCTTAGAAATCCATTCTGGCTGGGAGACAGAAGCTGAATCAGCAAACTCTTTTGAAAAATAGACTTAATGGGGGAAAGCCTCCTCTGTATAGGTCCCCAGGCCAGATCATGCCCTCATCATCCCAGGACTTGGGCAGCAGGTAACTAAGGCAAGGAGAACGCTGATGACTCCCGGGCTCTTAATCATGACCTGTAGGTTAGGGTCTCCCAGGCCAGGGCTGCCAAGCTAGGAGTCTCAGCTTGATCTGACCTTGCTGGCTGCTCCTACTGGCCTCCACCTGTCCCTTCTCCTGGGGGCTCACCCAGAGGGAGGGCCGGGACTGTGTCCCACCTCCTGCCTAGACACTCACCGGACGCTGGCTCGGAGGTCCCAGTAGCGAACGTAGGTGTCATAGCCACAGGACAGAAGTGTGGAAGGGGACTCATACATGACATCCAACACCCCAGCTCCTGGGGGGAAGTCACTGCCCAGGTGCATCATGAGCTGCCCACTGGGGAGAGAGCGGAGGGTAGAGGATGAGCGGCCCTCCCCTTAGCCCCCACATCTGCTTTTAACCCAGTGGCATCAGTCCCTGAGGAAATGCAGCTCTCCCTCCTGAGCTAAAATCAGGCTCCCTTAGGGAAGGGCCAAGGGAGGAAATGCCTGGGGTGCCCACTGTCACCCCAGTCCCAGTGCCTGCCCCTCCCCCAGCTAAAGGCCTCAGCCCAGCAGCCCCTGATCACACCTGCTCGCTGCCTGGCTGCCGCTCCTCAGGAGGAAGAATGGGCCTGGCTGAGGGGCCGGCCCCCCTTCCGTGCACACACACACTCGGTTACTTTATACTTCTTGATCCTGCAGGTCAGGCGGTTCTGAGCTGCCTGAGTCCAATGCCTTAATTCCCGCCTGTAATCTGGGGCTCAAACCTCATTGGGGATAAAGACCACACAAAGGGAGAAGGGGAGTCCCAGGAGATGTTAAAACAAGTAAACACCTTTGTGTCTGGGGAGAGAAATCGCTGAGAAAGCAGCTTAGCGGGCTGGTCCCTGGTGTTCCTGGCCCGGCTGGCCCCCAGCCCGCGGCTAGCACGCCTGTGTGATCACAGCCCCCAGCCTGCTGGGCTCCAGCATGCTCCCCCACCCTCGCCCCTCCCGGTGGCCGAGAGCAGATTACCGAGAAGAACAATTTCTTTGTGACTGTGTAATTCCCTCCGTGACCGCGGCAGTGGGCAGACCCCTCGCCCTGATGCCAGACCCCTAGCAACCATGTAGGGGGGCCTTCTGGCCCTAGCAACCACCCCTCAACATCAAGTGCACCCGCTAATCCCTGTGGCTAGGGAACGGGTAGAAGCAGTGAGTTTCTGCCGAACGACAGAGGGGAATGAAGAAGAGGGGCACCCTCCAGGCCCTATCCCTCAGTTTCACCCAAGAGATGCTAGGCTCCCTTGCATGCATGACAAGAGAAACAAGGCCCCGAGCACTTCCCAGGGATACCCAGGTAAGAGGCCCTGGGGGGGGGGGTGGGGTGGGAGGACGTCGTGGTCTCACAAGCAGTGTTCACCAAAGGGCTGAGGCAGACGCTGTCAGCCATGTGTGTGAAAGCGGACTTCAGCTCCAGGCCTCTCGGCTCACATGGACTCTGACCCTCAACCTCCCTTCTCCTCAGTGGAGCCACCATCTTCCCTAGAGGCTGAACAAATAAAGGAGGAGGCTGGGGGTTCCTTTCTGCCCGGTTTGCCTTGCCCCTTGAGCCCTGGGCAGCGAGGGGCCCTCCAGCAAAGGGCACTGTGGCAGTCAGAACCCTTGCCCCCAGCCTCCTCAGGGAGGTCTTCCTCTTAGGGTCTGGACTACATCAGCCTCTGTGTTGGGGAACCCTGAGAGGGATCAGGCAGAAAGCCACTGCCCAAAGATCCCAGTCTCGTATGGATCACTGACCTTGACTCCCAGGAAGGGCCTGCCTTCCCAGATGGGCCACCAGCTAGGATTTACCCACCCTGGGCAGGCCAGAGCCCTCCCACCCCTGCACCTCTCTTTTGAAGGTACTTCTGGACATTTGTACACACCGGGTGGGGGCTGTTTTGCTCCACAGTTCTCCCTCCTTCCAGATTTGGAGGCCCTGCCCCTTCCATTAGTGAGGCCTTCAGGAATGACTGAGGAGCTCTCCCCTTTAATCTGTAGAAGTAATTTCATGTTTGTTTGAAACAGAAGATGAAAGGCAGTGGGGGCTGGGGGCCTGAAGCCCAGCGTGGCTCTGCCTGCCTACCCCTGGTCCCAGGGTTTAGAAGGAAAGAAAGGTGGGCATCCATGGGCCGGGCAGGGTCAGCAGGATCAGGACCAGAAACATCAGGGCAATCAATACCCAGTTCAGATTGCCACCCTGGGCCCCCTGCCTCAGCATTCAAGCCACCACTGGAAAGCATCATGCCGGTGTCTGCAGTAAACACAGAACCCTGCTTTCTCGAGGAGACGCCAGGGCCAGAGTGAGCACCAACCCCTGGAGGCCAGGACAAGTCCCGAAAGCCCCTAGTCGGCCAGCCCAGCCTGGCCAGGGACGGAGGAGTTTCTTTCTGCTGCTGCGCTGTTCTCCGATTCTCTGAAATGGCCACACACACTTTAAATGGCCCGATAAAAAGATACAATTTCTTTTGCCTCTGGGCCTGGGACCCTCAAGACTCTGTTGTGCAGTGCCCGTGAGGTTAAGTTCAGAGCATAAACTGACACACCAGGCTCTGGGAAATGGCCCGTCTCTTCAAATAGCAGCCCAGCAGTGCCATAGGAGCCCTGCTGGGGCTTTGATTCGGGAAAACAAACAGAAATGGCACCGTGGGCCCTTCGTGGCCCCCACCCTAAGACCAATTTAACTAGAAAACTCTAGCTCAACAGCGCCTGTGAAGGGAGCAAGATCAGCCTGACAATAGCCCCAAACTTTGGGGGAAAGGGGGACAAAACAAGCTGTCTCCTCAGCCCCTCCTCTTGGGCTCCTTTTCTTACTGCAAGTGTGTTCTTGTAAAAAACGATTAGATTGCAATTTGTATAACATGGTGACCCCCAAATTCAGACGTTTCACCCCTTTTCTCTGGAAAGAATGTCAAGAATGCTTCTCGGCCTCTCACGGTGGGGGGCGGGAGGGGGGGGTGCAGAGCCTTGGCTATCACACAACTTGTGTGGGAACAGGACTGCCCCTCAGAGCCCTGGGCCAAGACAGGAGCAAGGGCCGGCTCTGTCACTCCAGAGGGCCAGACAAAAAGTCCATTCCCTTCCAACTCCTGCGCACAAAGCCTGGGCCTCCAGGAGCCGCTGGGGTGGGGGGCTCCACACCCCAGCCTCCCCCGAGCCCGACTCCAGCAATTCTCTCTCCACCCAGGGAAAGATAAAGACAGATGGGGCCACCCCTGTGAGCCTAAGAAGGAGGGCAGGCCTGGGGCGGACAGCCGGAAGGAGACATGGCCCTGAGGCCAGGCTGTGTGCAGCATTCCCTGGGAGCCCCCCGAGTGCCTGGGCAGAAGGAGCAAGCAGAGGGTGGCCTCATCCCAGAGACCCTTGGAGGGGGTGATCAGGTGAGGAAACCAGGGCTCCCTGGCCCAACCCACCATGCTCCACTGCGATTCTGTCTAGAGGGAAGAAGGGGCCTAGGGAGGAGCTTCCTGACAGAAGGAAATTTAGTAAGACCCTGACCCCTCCACCACCATCTTTGTAGGGACAGCTCACTGGAGGTAGATGCTGACCCCGAAGGCCCCGATGTCCCAGCAGGGAGAGCCCCCACCCCCACCCCCCTTAGTCTGGGCCCTGCTGAGCCGGAGTCCTCTCGTCCCATCCTCCACCTGCCTCCCTCCCTGCCTGTGCTCCCAACACAAGCCACAGCCCACAGAGAGCCCTGTGCTAAAGGGCCTTGAGATATGAGAAGCTGTATCCATCCACCTCCCAGCCTGCACCTAAGAATGCCTGTGACCCCCACACCATTTTACAGCCACCGTTAACACACTGGGTACCTGGGGATGTTCCCTGGAGATCCTGGGGGTTCTCATTCCTACATCTGTCCCGGGTGTGCGGCCCCAAAAATGCAACAGTGGCTTTCAGGGGAGGGAAAGGATGGGAGAGTGACAGTCCACCTTCCCACATCTCGGCTCCCAGGGGGACAGAGGGCCTGAAGGTATAAGCTGGGCTGAACACGGTCACTCAGAGAACGGGAGGCTTTTCCTCCTTCCCACCCTCCCCTCTCTCTTCCTTTCTTTGAGCAACAGCCATTTAATGAGCTCCTTCTGTATACAAGGCATTGTGCCAAGCAGGAACTACGGGGACATGTCAGATCCAACTTTGAAGGAACGATCCCTGTTCTCAAGGAGTTTTCCACCCAGTGAAGGAGGGAGTCTGTCATGTATCCAGCTATCAGTATGAGGGGTGACTGAGTCAGTTTCAGAGGAGAAATGAAAGTTTTATAAAAGGACAGATAAGAGAACATTTCAGCCTGTGGTATGGAGTGATTCCTCAGTGAGTGACAGGAGCAACAGGAGGGCCGAGGCGAAGGGCCAGGGTAGAGCCGGGGCACCTGGCCTGTGTTTTCACCTGGCAGGCACTCCGATATGCCCAGGATCTGGCTTCCAGACCACGGTGGCCTTCGGGTGCGTACTGCTCAGCTGGTCTGAGCTCCGGGAGGGGCAGGGAGGCGCTGTCCTCGTCCAGCGCTCAGGTGGGGAGGGCGGGAATGGAGGAGGCACATAGGTCCCAAATGTAACCACAGGGTGGCAGAGACCAGGAGAAGCCCACGGATGCTTCGCCTGCCTCAGCCCCATCAGGTGAGAGGGAAGGGCCCTGCCGGAGCACACAGCCGCTCGCGTGCATGTGTGTGCGCGTGCACAGCCCCCGGCGCCCGCCCGCGCACACGTGTTCAGACACAATGGCTCAAAGGCCAGGCAGCCGGGCAGCCCACTTTGTACTGCTAACAAGGGGACCGTAATTACAGGAAGGGGCAGCCGGGCAGATAAAAGGATACAAAATTTCAACATCTGTTGCCATAAAGGGATAAGGAGAAGTGAAACGCAAAGTATCAGTTTGGTGTCAGCAGGCAGAGAGCCAATTTCAAAGAGTTCAGGGGGACAGAGGGGACAAGAAAGAAAAAGGAAAGGGGGGAGAAAGAAAAGAAAGAGAAAGAAATTACAGGGTTCCTTAAAGAGGTAAAGAAAAAAGAAAATGAAAAAAATCTGTCAGTAATACTTTCAAAGGAGAAGGCAGGTACTTTAAAGAGGGCAGTTCCCGTAATCACCCTGACTGAGGGCCACCTACCCCCCCCCCGGGGGTGGAGGTGGAGGCAGGGGCAGAGACAAAGCCACACCTGGGCCAGATGGGCACTACTGGTGCCCTCAGAGTGGCCCAGTCTGTGCTCAGGACACCGGTGCCTTCTGCAGACCGCTAGAAAGGGCTGCAGCCAGGCCCCCCTCCCCATTCTAAATGCCACTAGATGCTCTGATGCGCATCTCCTGTGCTCAGCCTGGGGTCCTAAGAGGAGCTCCTGGCACATGGTGACCAACAGGGCGGCCCTAGGAGCGCTTGAAGGGTTACCAACTCCAGCCACAGGAGCTAGGATCAGGGAGGGCTTTGTGGCAGAGGTGCTGTTTACACGGAAGAGTAGGCAGGACAGAGAGGGGGTAGGTAATCCGGGCACCATGGCAGCCAGAGCAAAGGCTCCAGGGGAAGATAGAGGGCCCCTGTCAGAATGTGTGAGAAGCCTACCTGCCCTACCTTTGGTGAGAGAGAGAATGTTCGGGGGTTTAGGATAGAAACGGAGGAGGAACAGGGAACCAGGGAGGACCCTGGCCAGAAGGAGAGATAAGGGATGTGCGCAGGGGCACATGCATGATCACACGCATACAGGGCAGCACAGAGCCTAGCTGAGGACTCGAACCCTCAGCACCCTAGGCGTAGCCAGGTCCAGAGCCCACCCCTAGCCCCTTCCCTGCCCGGTGGTCCTGAGGCTGGCTCAGGACTATGGCTGGACCCACTAGGATATGTCCAGGTCTGGGATCACGGGCCTCTCCATCCTGGTGCTAGACCCAGCTCAGATGCCCTTGGCAGAAACATACAGCCCATAGCAAGAACAAGCCTAGGGAGGAGGGGTGTATAAGATGTCAGGTCAGGCAGACCTCCCAGGCCTCTCGGCAGCTGTGAGGTACGCCCCGCACAGACAACACCTTCCCCGGGACCTAGCCGAGGTTTCTGCTCAAATGCACGCAAAGAGTACCAGGCTCAGAAACAGGACGGCTTTGGCCTAGTACCTCAGGCCTTGATGGGATCACCAGGGCCTAGCGAAGGTTACTTCAGGGATTGGCTGTTGACACTATCTGTCAAGATGGAGCCCCTGGAGCCGGCACCTGGGCCCAAAGACCACCTACCCTTGGAAGCAGGAACACTCTGGCACCTCCAAGTTGGGTCAAGAACTCCATCTTTCTCTCTGCCTGGTTTAGACAGGTTAGAAATTCCCTGTCCTTGGGCCCGGCCCACGGTTCCCAACTCCAGGAGAAAGAAAGGCAGAGAAGAAAGGAGAGGGACGGTCCAGCTCCTTGCCGTCTAGACGATGGCTGTATGCCATGGCTGCCCTCGAGCCCGTGTGCTCCAGCCCGCACCTCCCCCTCCCTAACTCGTAGGGAGAACAGAGTCCAGAGGGGTCTTGATGAAAGGAAGGGCTGAGGGAGCCCGGGTAACTCTGAAGGGGTCCCCAGGCACTGTGGGAAGCAGCCTAAGCTCCCGGATAGCGGGGACCTGAGAGGCAGCAGGAAGCAGACGTGCGGAGCAGGGCACCTCCACCTCCCAGCTGTGTCCCAGCCCCCCGCCATCATCCTGAGGGCGGCCCCAGAGGGGGGATGCTCGGAGCACTCCTTCCCCCGCCCAAGTCACAGCACACACATAAAAGAGAAAATCCCGGTGCTCCTCAGGTTTCAGTGGTGACAGGTTAAAAGCAAAGAATCCCCCCAGCCCCGCACAGCACCCCGCCACCTAGTCCTGCGGGCGGTGCTGCCCCACCTTCCAGATTGGCCTGTCAGTCAGGCTTTGGCGTTATTGAAAGATCAAACTCTGTCCTGCCTGTTCATTACCTTAATCCTATTTTCTACATGGCTTTATTATCTGCTTGGGCTTCTCTGGGAAAGACAGCTACAGACAGTCACCCTGTCCATCCACTTCCTCCCACCAAAAGCAGATGCCTCCACCGGGGCATCTCTCCTCCGAGCCCCGCACCACTCAGTCCTCCGGGCTCCCCTGGGAACCAGAAGGCTATGGAAACGCGGCCGGCTCCTCTCAGTGGCGAGGAGGGGCGTCTGCGCGCCAGTGAGAAGGCAAAGCCACATGGTGCCCAGGGCGGCCCTGCCACAGGCTGTCCAGGGGATGCAGTGGCAGCTTCTCATCTGGCTCCGGTCAGAATCCCGGCCGCAGCCGTCCTGTGCCTGTGATCACTCGGGTTCTTCCCGGGTTCTGTAAAGACCCAGTGTTTGGGGTTAGTGACGACTAGGGATTTCATAAGAGAGGGCCGTTCAAGGAGTTGGTGGCTTAGAACTACATCCTGGGGGCGCCTGGGTGGCGCAGTCGGTTAAGCGTCCGACTTCAGCCAGGTCACGATCTCGCGGTCCGTGAGTTCGAGCCCCGCGTCGGGCTCTGGGCTGATGGCTCAGAGCCTGGAGCCTGTTTCCGATTTTGTGTCTCCCTCTCTCTCTGCCCCTCCCCTGTTCATGCTCTGTCTCTCTCCCAAAAATAAATAAACGTTGAAAAAAAAAATTAAAAAAAAAAAAGAACTACATCCCGGCCATAAATCTGTGCCCAGGAGTAGCCCCACCAAGGAAACCCCAGGCAGAAGAGGCCCTCAAAGGTTACTCATCTTTTGACACAAAGCCGGGCCACGGTGGTGCGCCCACCCCACCCCCGGCCCGTTCGCCACCCCGAGCGCAGGCCAGTGAGGTCGCCAGGCACGAGGTCCGGCTACAGGACGAAAACGGACTTTTCGGCAGAAACACCTATCTTGTGACCTGCAGCCTTACTTCCTGTCATGGGCCTTCTCTAGGCCATGAGGTCAGCAGGACCACTCCGCCCCCAGTGGTCACAAGGCCACAGTTATTTGGAGAATTAAAAAGCTGAGCGTCTATACACTCTAAGGTACTACTATGGAAGGCAGCCGCAGGGGAGGAAAAAGAAAGGGAGGGGGACAGGCACCGTATGGGCTCTTGTATAAAACAATTGGTTTCATACTAGTTAAGAACAGATCATTAAATCTCATTTACAGATGTGGAAACCGAGGCCCAGAGTGCCCCCCACCCATATCACAGAGCTAAGAAGCGGCAGAGTTAGTTCGAGAACCCAAGTCTGTCTGACCACACAGCCTGTGTGCCCTCCGTAGCTCCTCACAGCCTCCCATCACACACCAGAGGAGGGGTTCCTTGGCCTCAGCCCCACACAGAAGCAAGAAGTTTGCCGGTGGCAGGAGTTTGGCAGGGGAGTCACGGAACGACATTCACAGACTGCAGGCGCTCCAATGTCCCAGAGGCTACAGGACAAAGGATCCCTTGGAAGTTTTAGCTGAGCTGTGCTGACAACAGTATGATGTGACCATCAGCTACACTAACAAAAGCAAAAGATCTAGAATAAGGAGGGGATAGCACCTGCCACTCATCATCTCACACCCGGCACGTTCAGTACTCAGTTACGAACATCCCATTTCAAGAGGGATCCAACCAGATAAATGCAAGAAACTTTCAGGTGAGAATGGTCCTAAAACGAGTGTGAGACCCACACAGTAGGGTCACCCTCCCAGCTATTCCTCACTTACTTTCTTGCTGACCCAAATCTGATTCTGTGCCCACCGCTCCCATCCTCCTTGCCACTATGCACGTGGGGGAGGCTGGGCTCTTCCCCAGACCCAGGTCAATCTTGACTGGTCATTCCATTTCCCTTGCCACGGTTTGGTTCAGGGTGAGCAACGGAATACACTTTTGGCTCACTCAATATGAGGAGTCTGCTTGGGGGCTCCTATAAAAGGACTCCCCATCTTAAAAAGAGACCCGGGCAGGGACAAGTCCTCTTCCTTCCTTCCTTTTTCCCTCTGGGTATTTTGCCTCATGAGCAGGTAGAGCTTTTGTGAACAAGCCTGAGGATAAGGGCAAAACCCACGTTGACAGAGGGGGCAAAGTGGAAAGCTGAGAAGATGGGCCCTCAGCCTCTCGCTGAGCGACTGCACCCATCAATCCTGGAACCAGCGAAGCTTCCAGCTCCTGGGGACTCCTTGTCACTTACGATAATAATAATCTCTTTATTGTTGGAGCCACTTTGAAGTAGGCCCTCAATACTTCCAGCCAAAAGCACCCTAACTGATGTACTATGTGTATAAGCAAGAGCAGAAGGGCCTCAGTCTTTCGGCCTGATAAAGAGAAGACACTGGAGAAACAGGACCAAAGTTTTCAGATATTTAAAGCCCTGTCTTCGGAGGCAAGGTTCAACTTGCTTCTTGCCTAGAATCATAGCCCCTGGAAGCAGGTTAACTCTCGATGAAGGACAGGTGTGATAACTCTCAGGGCTCTCCAAAGATGTAATGTGGTGTCTGGGAGAGTTGCGAGTTTCCTATCCCTGTGGTTGGATGACCGTTAAGAGAATGTTGTAGAAAAAACCATATTTAACTAAAACAGCTCACGTGTTAAAGAAAAAATCTTTTGGAAAGACTGACAATACAACGGATTTTTCAGGGGGCAAAAAGATGGGTACCACTTTCCTGGGGATACAGAGAGGAAAGGAGACATGCTAGAGTCACTGAGGCAGGAGACAGACAAGAACAGAACATCCTCGCTGCTGCTGTAGATCACGGTGCTGAACCAGAGCACGGGACCTGGGGCCAGGTGCAGACGGTCTTAGACTTGACCCCACAAGCACAATTGACAAAAAAAAAAAATAATTTGGACACCATCAAAATGTAAAACTTTGGTCTTTTATCCTGCTAAGAGGATAAAAAGACAAGCTCCAGACTTAAAGATAGAGGCAAACCACATATCTGACAAAGGATTCATTTCTAGAATATATAAAGAACTCCCCAAACTCACCAGTGAGAAAGCAAACTGTTCAATTAGAAAATCGCCAAAAGACATGAGCAGAGATTCCACCAAAGAGAACATACAGAAGGCAAATACACACACGAAAAGATGTCATTGGCTCTTACGGAAATTCAAATTAAAGCCACGAGATACCACACCTCTTAGAATAGCTAAGACAAGAAAGAGCGGCAATTCCAAATGCTGTCAAGGATGGGAAGAAACTACATCTCTCATACCCTGGAGTTGGATTATAAAATGGTAAAGATATTCACAATAGTTTGACAGGTAAAAAATTAAACACACACTTACCAAATGACCTGGCACTTGGACTCTGGGGCATTTATCCCAGAGAAATGAAAACATGTGTCCACACAAAAGATTATATGCAAATGTTCACGAGAGCTTAATTTGCAATAGTCAAAAAATTGAACATAACCCAAATGTCCTTCAGTGGGTGAATGCTGTTCAGTGGGAGAGAACTTTGGGGCGTCCACACCAGGGAATACTACTGAGCAATAAAAAGGAAGGCGCCATTGATACATAGGACGAGTGCTAGGGCTCTCATGAGAACTATGCTGGGTTAACGGGGGTGGGGACCAAATCACAAAAGGTATTCCACTTATATAACACCTCCAAGCTGCCAGAAGTAAAGAGGTGGAAAACACGTAAGTGGCTGCGAGAGGTTAGAGACGAGGGAGTTTAAGAGGGCAGGGGAGGAAGATGGTGTGGCTGTACGTGGGCAAGTGGGGAATCCGCCAGTTCTGTATCCTAACTGTTGTAGTAGTTACGTGAATCTACACATGGGATAAAATTGCAAAGAACCACACACACACACACACACACACACACATACACACAGAAATGAGTGCAATCTGAATAAAGGTCTGTGGATTATACCAATGTCAATTTCCTGGTTCTGATTATAATATAATATAATATAATATAATATAATATAATATAGAAATTACTTATAAATAATTGATATCAAATTTATATTTATTATATTATCTAACGTAACACAGGTACCTTGCTGTCCTATTTTTGGAACTTCCTATGAATCTCTAATTATTTCAAAATAAAAAGCTTAAAAAAATCCAACAGAATGGTAGACAATCTGATGGGAACGTGTCGAGCTTACCAAGGCAGAGAGTTGTGAATAAAACCTGGACCTATTTTAACTGTTCTGTGTAATTCTTTTTATGGCTCTGTAGGCCGCTTCCCAAAGTTCTTTATTTTAGAAAAATCATCTCCAAGGATAGATGGGATTTTATGTAGCCACATAATCGGGCACTCCTCAGAGAAAAAGTATCGTAAATCCAAATTGTTGTTACCCTGATTTCTAAGTGGAATTACTGACCTATTATAAATTACTTCCAACAGTCTCCTCAGGCTAACTCTCACGACGCCAGGAGAGAGCACGCACCTTGCAGGCTGCCAGTGAGTCGGGCCGCTGGGTTCTTCCCAGCCTCCCCCTGGACCACTCGGTGGCCCACTGGAGCCCGGGCTGGCCCAGCCAGCTCTCTGCTTTGCCTCCCTGGCTGCTCTAGCCGCACCCCATAGGAAGCCGTGGTGGCTCAGGAATCTCTTACCTGTTGAGGTCCCAGATTCTTAGGGGTGAGAAGTGCCCACAACAGGCCGTCCCTGTCACAAAAGAGCTGCCAAACAAAAGGAGAGTGGAGTCAGGGCTGGCTTGTCAGAGCCTGTGGCAGAAGGGGGATCACGGAGGTGAGACAGGATGAGAGAAATGGCTGCGGGGCCATCGGAGAGGCCGAGGCCGCAGGGAGACGACCGGAAGAGCGCTGAGGGCTACGACCTCCCAGGGGCCCCCAGGTTTCAGGACGGCTGAGCTCGCCACTCAGAAGGGTCTCGTGGTCTCTGCCCACCAGGAAAGCACTTCTCCAGACGTGCAGCCCTCAGGTCAAGACAGAGCACGCCTGCCGGGCTGCAGAAATGGTCTCCTGGGAACAGGCTGCTGGGTGCCGGAAGGGGATGCCCTGGTCAGAGGTAAAGGCGGTGGGGGGCACGACTGACAGTTTTAAGAGCTGGGGGCACCTGTAATGTGCAAGCGCAGGGCGGGTACGATGGCACCACACTGACCAGAGGGAACCATCAAAAGCGAGTTACACATGAGAAGACGAGATGGGTAACGTGCTGGGATGTGAGGGTGCAGAGAGAGTGGAGGCCCAGGCTGCTGGGGCTGCCGTGGAGTGGGACGGCGGGCAGGCAGGCAGTTTAGAGGACAAGGACACCCCCCATTTCCCAGAGGATCTCTTAAACCCCTAGAAAGTTCAACACGTGCCATCTGAAGAGTTTCATTTTAGGTGGAGGCCCCAGGCTGGCGGGCAGGTTCCGCACGGTGAGCCAGGCCGGCCGGAGCACCGGGACTGGAACTGGGACCTACATGCCAGACCCCACCTTTGTGGGGGACTTGCTGGTGGGGGTGAGGGAGGGAAGCCTGCAGGAAGCCTGGCTAAAAAAACCTAACCATGAGCAAGAGAGTCAAAAATGATTGTGTCACTCGGGAGCCCTGGGGCAGGGAAGGGCAGGTCCCTACATGTCTGGAGCTGGGGGGTGGGGGGAGCAGACAGATTAATGACACCTTAGCAGTGTGGGGCAGCAGCCCATCCTCCCTGGCCCTGCCCAGCACCTGTGGCTCTCTCGTCCCAAGCGGGTCAGTGGGGGGACAGATTTCTGTAGAGAGGGCTCTGAAGAAGCCAGGGGCTTTGGCTGCAGGAGGCAGCCTGCCGGTCGCCGATGGGGGAGAGGTCGGGGCAGGCGTTGGCCGACCCACCGATTTACAATAAAAATGGCAGAGCAGGTGTCTGCTTTTTGACTCCAGGCTGATTAAAAAGGCCACACGAGCCACCCTGGGGCTTCCATGCCTCAAGCCAAGAGTTTCTTAGGGACATGCTCCATCATCCCAGCCTCCTCTTGACCCACTAGAGTGCCAGCAACCGCTCACCCGGAATGGTGTGCCAAAACAGCCACTCCAACATGCCCCGAGTGACTCCCAGCCTGGAAAGCGGCCACTGGACACTGAAGCCCCGAGCTACAAAGCCAGGAGGTGCTGTCCTCACCTCCCTCCCCTCAACATTTTTCTCTCGAGGGTAATCCATTAATAACTGGTAAAGCCAATTACCTTGGGTTGGAAACATAATAGCCACTTGGAAAGCATTCAAGCAGGCAATTGGGCTCTTCAGACTTTCGAGGAGCGCGGGCCAGGTGAGGCGCGCCAGCACGGACGCAGACATCTCTCAAGGAGGCCTCGGATGGGCCACAGGTGTGACTCAGTGAGCAAGTAAGTCGAGAGGGAGGGAGATGGGAGGAAGCATCTGGAGCACCTCCCAGAAGGCTGGGGCGGGGCTGCCAACACCTGCTCCTGGGACTCCCGTCCTCCATTCCTGCCCCCCTGTCACCAGCCGGGTCTATCTCCCCCCAGGAGGACTGCCTCTCACCTTCGTACCCCACGAAGGCCTTTCATGATTGTCTGGACACGACGCCCAGAAATGTTTCTTTCCAAAAGCTGCCCCCTTCCCTTGCCCAACTATGCAGTGCAGGGAGGAGGAGGGGGAAGGAGAGAGACACCCCCCCAGCACATACGAGGACCTAAGAGAATAATCAAATTGAACACTCAGTACGGACCCTGTAAGCAACGGTCAAGCAGCTTTGGAGCCAGGTCCTGCTGGGCACACACACCAGGACGCACACCCCGACCGTGGGGACTGCCAGGACTCGGGGTGAAGCTGGCTGCGGGCACAGCACCGCACACCTCGCACTGTTCCTCCCTATACGCGGCCACACTTGCTCCCCACCTCACCCCTCAGCTCCCGTGGACTTCAGAAAGCAGAAGGCAAGAGCCACAGACCAGCCACGTTCAAGGTCAGAAGATTAAAAGGCCTGCCCGAATGCAGGACACACCTGGTGCAGGGGTGGGAGGAGATGGAACTCACTGTCCCGGGACACCCAAAGGATGCCTCACATGACACAGCAAGTTCCCAATAGAAGCGATTATTCCCACTGCACAGAAAGGGAAATGAAGTGACGGCCAAACTTCTACGAGTTTTCAGGAACTCCTTCCGCATACTCGCCCGCTTCCTGGGAGCCCCACCAGAAAAGGTGCTCCAAATGGAGGCCGGTGGGGTGGGGGATGTGCACCCCAGGAGGCCTCCCGCCCCCACGAGCTCGGCCTCCACCACGCCGTCTCGCCCACACGTAGTGCCATCCCGCGCCATGCGTGCCAGCCCGCCGTCGTCCTGCACCAGATCTCCCCATGCCCTCCCTGTGCCGGGCCCTGTGCCACGCGGGCCAAAGGTTCTCCTGGAATGCTCGGAGATGCCCTCAGCGAACACGGGTACCACCCCGCCAGGGGCGCCTCCGAAGCGATGACTCAGAGTCTGACCCATTAAAAGGTCTTTGCTACAATCTCCGCTTAGAGTCTGCGGTCACTGAAAAAGCCAGCTCTCCCCAGAAAGAAAAGAAAATGCAAATGGCTTTCGCCCTCACTCCCTCTCTTTCTTGGGGGTATCCTAGGGACGGGGACGGCAAACCTGTGAACAGACAGAGGCAGAAGCTGCTGGCTCCTCAGGTGACATGACCACCCTTCCTCCAGGTCCCTACCACACTTGATCTTGCCCTCGGGACAAAGGGCATTTGGGGGGTTATTTCCCCATCTTTCCTTTGAGATCATGGACCATCTGGGGACTCCTGTGTCCTCTGGTGCCCAGCACAGCACCTGGCCCAAAAGAGGTACTCAGCACAAGTCTGTGGCACCAGACTGCAAGGGCCTTCCAAGCTCACAGCCAACCAGGCTGGGGAAGCTAGTCATGTGGGCTATGAAGGGGGTCCCTCTGCTTCTTAAAGAAATAATTCCCAAATCACTGGACTGAATGATACACGACACAGTCATACATCGTTGGTTGGCAGTGGAATCCCTCATAAGCACCACAACCAGATAATAGATGAGAAGTACCAGCAGTACCTACAAATTAATATCAACATACACACACACACACACACACACACACACACACACACCCTCTTGCACAAGTACACACCCACGCTCTCAGCTTGAGGGTCTAAGAGGCATTCTGACTCTATAAACTCTGCTCTTTTTGGATGAGAAAGCCCTGATCAGAAGCTAGCCCTCTCCAATTTCTCATCTTGCCCCAGACCTTGTCCAGGTTCCCAACCTACCTTCCTGGCCCCCTGGTCTGAGCTCAAGCAAACCTGGCACCACAGAGATCATCATCAGGCCCAAGAAGCAGACGTGGGAGTCCCACATCAGAGAGAGACGCCAGGAGAATTAGGGGTTCAGGTGCTCAAGTTGAGGAACAGAAAATAACAAGAAAAAGATGAGAGGAGAAAGGGAGGAAGGAAAATTATTCAGGCATGAGCAGGGTGAAAAATAGAGTCCTGCTGCCTCTACCTTCATTCAGGCCCTCTTAATTACATCAGTCATTTATTGAACACTTACTATGTGCCAGGTTCTGAGGAAGGGTTTCACAAACATCATCCCATCTAATCATTGTAACTCTGCACAGGTACCACTTTCCCTATTTTACAGATGGGAAAACTGAGGCACCCTGCCCTGGCTCCCACAGGGAGAACTAGTAGGGCTGGAATTTGAACCTACCCTTGCCCAGTACGTTCTCTCCCCAGCACCTCGTACAGTGCCTGACACACACTGAAAACTCCAACCCTTGTTGAGTGAACAAATGGACAACCGAACAAATGGCCCCACCCGGGAGAAGAAAGGAGAGTCTGAGTGGCTCTGAGGAGGCAGCACAAGTGGCGTGCTTAGCAGCTGTGCCCCGCGGCTGGCCTGGAGCCACCCAGCTGGCCCAGGCCCCAGCCGCCTCCGAGCCGGGGCTGACACACTTTGGCAAGGGAGGCCACCAGAGCTGTCACATCATTCACCAACATGCCCATCAAGTGTATTCAGTTCTCTTCAACCCGCATTGGCATTTTAATTACTGTTGGGTAAACTAATTTGTACAAATGAAGGCCGGGCTGCCTAATAGAATATGCAAGCTCTCTGACCTCTGACAGGCACTGACACGAGATACAAAGGCCGCCGAGGAAGGCTTTTTATCTGAGCCTTATTACTCTCTATTACTCCAATTAGTCAGGCTCCACTGCTCCTAATTGGAGGAAAAATTGCAATTAAATCAATTTTTGATGGGCTGCAAGTGGGCTCCCGAACCGCCCTGCTTGTGAAACACTGATATTATAGCAGCAAAGGTCACAGGCCTCATCGGCACCTGGGGGCCCCCGATTTCCCTTGGCCCCCTCCTAAAATGCCTCAAGGAAACCCCTGCCCCTCCACCGGCTTGGCCGGCAAGGGTGGAAAGGAGGGAGTCATTAGAACATGTCAGGTCTCATTGCTGCGGCCGCCATCTGCTAACCTGTGCCACTGACATCATTACGGCGGCTAAGTCCCGAAGCTTGAATGCAGTGCGAAGGTCACACAAACTCACTCGCTGAGGGGAGGCCAGGAGCAGTAGTGCAGGGACAGCATGGTGAGGGAGGGACCAGTGGGGTGGGAACAGGAGGTCAACAGAAGTCGGGAAGGGGACAGACACAGGCTGGGGTAGGTGAAAGTATAAGGCAGCCAGTTCCCAAGGTCCAGCCCACAGGGCACCCCAGGCCACCCAAGGGGAAGGGAAATATATGTGTCTGGGAAGGAAAAAAAAAAGAGGCCAAGAAATCTTGTTTTCTCTCCAGCAAACATCCCACACTGCAGTTGGGGACACGTCCTCCTGAATGCAGACCAGAAAGCTGAGGGTCACATCAGTGATGGAGCAGGAGCCCTCTGTGGGGCCTACCATCCACGGCAGCGCCTGCCCATGAAGGCTGGGGGGCGCCCGAAACTAAAGCCGTACGGTCGGGGAGGGGGAGGGAAATACAACGTTGTTCATCAAACCAAAGGATAAGGAGACCGAGGTGCCTAGCAGAAGCTTGAAGGAGTGAAGTTTAAAGCAAAGAAAAAGAAGATCCATTTCACAGAGCAACTGGCATACCGTCACCTCAAAGAAATGGTGCAGACAGAAAATATAAATTCAAAAGAACTTTAGCCAGCTTCGTGGATGATTGAACCAAAATGGGTTAACAAAGAAAGGAGGCCTTCAAGGGGTCAAGACCAAAAATATGTTAAATAAATGATGGCTCATCGACTTAATGGAATATTACACAGTCATCTAAAATAATGCTCCCAAAGTACAAGCAACAGTCTTAGGATATTATTAGAAGAAAAAAAGTCGAGAACAAACAGCCTCGTACAACTATTTTTTGAAAGCCTGGAGATAGAAAAGGAAAGCGTGGAAAGAAACATACTAAGACACTGAAAGTGATTATGTCTGGGCAGTAATTAGCAATTCTTTCTTTTAAATTTGATTTTTCAGGGGTGCCTGGATGGCTCAGTTCGTTGAGCATCAGACTCTTGGTTTTGGCTCAGGTCACGATCCCAGGGTCGTGGGATCGAGCCCCCACCACGCTGGGCTCTCTGCAAAAAATTTTATTTTCCAATCTTCTTTAATAAGCAGGTGCCACTTTTTACAGGAAAAAACATTATTTATGCCTTGTAAGGGAAAACACAACATAACCAGACACTCCTGTCTACAGACCCATGGCCAAGAACAGGTGGACCCAACAGTGAGCCTCCTGCTAGAGCAGGTGTCAGCCACGGTGGCCCTGACACACCTCGGACTGAAGCTTTGGGACTGACCAGTAGCCCAAGGTTAGTCAGGAAGCCCAGATCAGAAGTGAGGGCCTCCCCTGGCCTCTTCATCCCAACTAGGTACTGGTGAACAGGGAGCAAGACCAACTCCTGACTCCCACAGCTGGCAGAGGCCTGGAACACCCCCCACAGTCTCACACACACACACACACACACACACACACACACACACACACACCCCAAACCTCTCTGAGCTCACGTGCATCGGGCCAGGATGGTGCCAGTGGCCACCTAGAAGGTCAGGCTCTAGACAGAGCACCCAGAGGCTGGGCTCCAGTGTTCACACTCCCACTGCCACTCTAACAAACTCCAACAAAGCAAGTTTGCCGCTGCGCCATGGATGAGTGCAGTCCAACAGCTGGGAAATGCCTCCCATCTTTCATATTCAATTTTATTCAAAAACTTGCCGCCAATGGTAAAAGCTCAGTCTGACCAAGGATGTATGATCCTGGCCCAGGTGACAGAAAAGGAACTCACTCCACTCAATAAGTAGACTTAGAAACGCGAACAATGGAAGGACAGAATTAACGACAGAGGAAAAATTAAGGATACCAAAAACAAGAACTCACTGTACAATCTGAGTTCAACAAGATGTGCTGGGGGCTGCAGGGAGAAGAGCTTCTGTGCTCTACTTTCCATCTGCACGGCCTCTAAACACAAGAGCTGCCCCATCTGATCGTGAGAGGAAGAAACGGCAATGTGCTCCAGCGCAAAAGGAAAAGTCGGCTGGGTCAGACTTACTGAGAAACAAGACATAATACACCGCTGTGTGTCTGACAAGAGGCATTGGAAAAGAAGAGATCAAGATGGCCATTATTTGGAGACAATATAACTGTCTGAGAAAATCCAAAAGACTGAACTAAAAGTTATCACAACGGGGGTGCCTGGGCGGCTCAGTTGGTTAAGTGTCTGACTTCAGCTCAGGTCATGATCTCACAGGTCATGAGTTCGAGCCCCGCGCCAGGCTCTGTGCTGACAGCTCAAAGCCTGGATCCTGCTTCAGATTTTGTGTCTCCCTCTCTCTCTGCACCTCCCCCACTTGCACTCCAACTCTCTCAAAAATAGACAAACATTTTTTTTTTTCAACGTTTATTTATTTTTGGGACAGAGAGAGACAGAGCATGAACGGGGGAGGGGCAGAGAGAGAGGGAGACACAGAATCGGAAACAGGCTCCAGGCTCTGAGCCATCAGCCCAGAGCCTGACGCGGGGCTCGAACTCCCAGACCGCGAGATCGTGACCTGGCTGAAGTCGGACGCTTAACCGACTGCGCCACCCAGGTGCCCCGACAAACATTTTTTTAAAAAATTCTTTAAGTTATCACAACGAATAGTGGGGGTTAGCACGCCCTGTGCAATAGGGAAATGGAGTGCGGCCTTAGGGGTCCTAGTTCTACCACCTCATTAGTATGTGATCTTGGATATTATTTTACCTCTCTAAAACCCAGTTTCTTTCTCTGTAAAATAGAAACAATTAGGGGCGCCTGGGTGGCTCAGTTGGTTAAGCGTCCAACTTCGACTCAGGTCACGATCTCACGGTTTGTGGGTTCGAGCCCCATGTCAGGCTCTGTGCTGACAGCTCAGAGCCTGGAGCCTGCTTTGGATTCTGTGTCTCCCTCTCTCTCTGCCCCTTTCCCACTCACACTCTGTTTCTATCTCTCAAAAATAAACAAAAATGTTAAAAAAATGTTGTTAAATAGAAATGATTAAGATACGTAGGCATAGACTTGTTGTAAACATTACAATGTTTACAGATGTTTGCTATTATTACATACCAGCCATCACCAACCAAAATGTAACCAGAGATCCATTCACACAAAAATTAGAAAACCGTAAAATAGCCAAGGATAAACCTAACAAAAAACACCACCAACGAAAGGCAAGACAGGCCCATATGAAAAAACAAAAACAAAACAAAACTATCAAGGTTTACTAAAGGACATAGAATTGCTGAATAAAGTAGAAAGATCTACGGTGTTCCTGGATAGGAAGTGTCAAGATCATAAAACTGTTACTTCTCCCTTAATTAATCCATAAATTCACTATAGTCCCATCCAAACAAGATTTTTTAATCAATTGATTCTAAAATTCATCTGGAAGTGGAAATGTACAAGAATAACCAAGAAATATTTTTACAAGAACAATAGAAGTTTGGGGGTTTTTAAAAAGATTTTATTCTTAAGTAACCTCTACACTCAATGCGGGGCTCAGACCCACAACCCTGAGATCAAGAGTTGCATGAGCCACTGACTGAGCCAGCCAGGCGCCCCAAGAAGAAAGTTGTTCTACCAGGTATCAAACGTACTCTAAAGCTGCGGTATGATGTTTGTGCTAGAACAAATAGATCAATGGATTAGAATAAAGAATCCAAAGCCATACCTATATATTCGTAAGGAATTAGAAAATCCTAAACGTGACTTTTAAAGGCAGCAGATTAAGTGTGAACCAGTCATTAAAGGGTAGAGACACCACAGGGTACACGTTTGGAAACAATACTAAACTCGGGGCACCCGGCTGGTTCAGTTGGAGATGCGTCCAACTCTTGATTTCTGTTCAGGTCATAATCTCACAGTTCAGGAAATCGAGTCCCACATTGGGCTTCGTGCTGACAGCACAGAGCCTGCTTGGGATTCTCTCTCTCCCTCTCTCTCTCTCTACCTGTCCCCTGCTCTTATGCATGCTTTCTGTCTCTCAAAAATAAATAAACATTAAAAATAACAACAACAACAAAAAAACTAGAGCACTACCTCAGAGCAGACCTCAATTCCACTCGGATGAAGGAGATAAACATTTTTCAAAACTACATGAAAGACCATAGAAGTATCACAAGGAAAGGCAGGAAGATACTTTTACCATCTTGGAGTGGGAAAGACATTCTTCAGATGAAACCGTAAAGGTAAAGATGACAGAACTCCTCCCCAAACAGCCAAACGTCCACACAAAAGATGCTGTAAACATCAGCTGAAAGGAATTACCAAGTATTCCTAACAGTCAAAATGTTCATACCCAGAACATATAAAGAAATCTTATAAATCACCAGAACAGGTAGATTAATGAGCAAAAATCTTTAAGAAATTATTTATGGAAAAAATACACATGGACAAGAAAACATGACATAATGTTAAACCTCCGAGTAACCAAAGAATTACAAGTTAGACCAACGACGAACGTTGCTACATACACTGAGAGCACTTCCTGCCGTTCACTGAGGACCGGGTACTGTTCCAAGCACATTATATGATATATTTGTTCATTTAACCCTTAAAACATTCCTGTGTATTTGATGATAGTTTTCCGGATAAAATAATAGTAATTAAATTTTTAAAGCATCACCATCTTTCAGAATACACATCGAAATATGTATTTCTATGCTTGATGTTTGCTTCAGAAAACTAAGGAAGGGAGAGTGTGGGGAGTACTGAAGAAGCAGGAGTGGCCAAGAGTTGGAAATTATTGTACCCCTGTATATTTTGAAATTTTCCATAAGAAAAAGTGTCTTTTTGAAAAAGTTTTTTTCACAGTTACTATGAGGTAAGAACTACCAGTACCATTCCCCTTTCACAGGTGAGAAAATTAAAGAACAGAGGGGATCCATGATGCACCAAGGTCACACTACTAGCATGTGGGGGGCTCATAACATGACCCCAGCCAGGTGGGCCCGAGTCCAGCTCATACTACAGTCACTCTTCTATAACCACTCCCCAAATGAGGTAATTTTTTACCCAACAGAGAAGCAAAAATTTTCTTTAAAAACAACAACAACAAAAACCTCTTCTTACCTACTACAGACAAGTCTAAGAGGAAATAGGTACTTGTACCCATCGTTCGTGGGTATCTATATACCAACAGTGTCCTAACTGGAGGGCAATTTGACGGCATCTAAGAACTTTTACATGCACTTACCCCTCAATCCAGCAAGTCTTTCTGAAGATCTTTCCTAGAAAAACCCCTAACCATATGCACAAACAGGCAAATACACAGGTGTTGTCTCAGGCATTGTTTATAATAACAAACCACGAGGAACCACCCAAGCGTCCATCAATAGCAGGATGTGCTATGGGGCACGCATATTAGTGTGAACTAGAATGCGGCCGTGGGAATGTGCTAAAGTTGTGTGTTCTCCCAGCAAAGGCCTGGTGAACCACATGGACAGAGGAAGAATTCAAGTTGTAGAACAAATGCATGATGAGCCCAAAACAAAGTAAAACTCTATGTGTGTGCGTGTGCATGTGTCCATACACACATACATACATATACCATTAAATTATATGATCTATTTGCTCCAAATAAAAGATGTGGAGTGACACATACCAGACTTCCTATAAAAAGGAGTGGGGGGGGGGATGGGCTGCTGGAAACCGAAGAGGACTTTTTATTTTATGTTTTATGTATTTTAGTGTTTGAACTTTTTACAACCGGAACATATTTCTCTACTACTTATGTAAAAACAAAACAAGAGAAAATGAGGAATTAAAAGGAAGATGGTAGTAAGAATATTCATTTTCAAGTTGCCTGGAAGATGGGAGGTCTATCGGTGGCACACTGAATTCTGAGCAACTCCGCATTTGCCACAAACTGCAGTCAGTGTCTCTTGGCCCCATCCCGGACCTGGCTGGCACCCTCTGACCCAGACCTTTCACCTGGAGGCCTTCTGAGCAGTTAAGTCCTGGGAACAGTTTGCCTATGAGAATTTCATAATTTCACCCCTGCTCTTATAGAACCTTTCCTCTAAACTCCTGCATCCTGACCACTCTCTCTATAAAGAAGTCAATGACAAGCTTCTGCACTCCACTGGGGGCCCATCAGAGGCCAAGGCCATGGCTGACCCCCCAGCAGTGCCCTGCATGGAGTGGGTACTCAAATAACTGTTGCTGCTATGACCAGCTAAGCCTAAAGCACACAACAGATGTCCAATTTCAAAACATATCACTTTTTCCTTTTAGGCGGCCCATTTTGGCATCAAGGTAGTGGTTAGGCCCAAGGCCTGGGCTACCAGGCTGCTAATGCCTTCTTCTGGACATGGGTGGCCCACATGGTCTGGTGATCATGGGGGAGACTGAGGCCAGACCAGATCTGGTGTTTGTTCGGGTTTGCTGAGGAACGTGAGTGGCTGGCATTTGAAGAGGGGCATGAGGTGGGAGGACGATGAGAACCATTAGGATGAACAGGGGCTCCACAGACAGGAAAGCAGAGCTTGCCCAGAGACTGCACAGATACGCCGGACATAAACTCAACATGTTTATTTTAAAATCTGATTCTTTCTAAACATACCCACATTAACAAGCCATAGAAGGCCCTTGAAACTCAGAGCTGATCCAGATATTGGCAGGCGCATTAAGTGTTTATAACACCAACAGAGAAGAAGAGAAGGTCAGGTCAAAGAGAAACCTATGTGACCTATGATCCTAAGACCTTCTATCCCCAACCCACTGTCATATTTAGGCCCAGCAATGGAGTCCCTAAGAAATTGACGTGGATCTTATTTTTATTCTCAATGTTCCACAAGCACGAATGAGAGGCAGTCTTTTTCATGTGACAAACATCAAAGCACAATTAAGACCTTCTCAGGTTCTTTCTGATAAAACAAAGGTCAGGGAAGTCCATACACACAACCCACCACAGGACCGTGTGGCCTTTCCTCATCCAGTGGCCTCATAACTCTAGCAAGGCTTAAAGAGAGGCCCTAATGACCCACCAATGAAAGAGTCCCAGAGTGACATCCAGCAAACTAAAACCAGAGAGGCAGAGGGTGTTAATGTCGACCTGTGGATTCACTGCCACCAACCACATCCCTGGACCTCTTGCCTTTCATCAAAACAAGACAGGAGTGGGGCACTTGGGTGGCTCAGTCAGCTGAGTGTCTGACTTCGGCTCAGGTCATGATCTTGCAGTTCATGGGTTCAAGCCCTGCATCGGGCTCTGTGCTGAGCTCAGAGCCTGCTTTGGATCCTCCGTTCCCGCTCTCTCTGCCCCTCCCCCACTCAAATAAATAAATAAATAAATACAAGATAGGAGAAGGAGAGATGAAACTCTAAACTCCTCAACCTTGTCTGATTGCTGTGGCACATTCCGCCATTACCCTGAAGGCTACCGGGCAGGGGTGGGTGGAGTTGAGGAGAAGGAAGGGGGTGTCATGCAGAACGACAGGTCAGTAGGGCCTGCTATGCATCATAAATTATGCACAGCAAGGCTTCAGAAGTAGGACTCATGACAAGAGGAAAGGAGAGGACGAGGTGTCTGTGTGCACAGCAGGCAGAGACTCTCCCTCAAGAAAGAAGGGCTCCCTTACAGAGGAGGGCCAGGAGCAGACCTTGGTGTGCAAAGCCAACCAGTGACTCGTGTCCATTCCTTCCCCGTGACAGGAGACAAGGGCCCCAGAGTCCTCTCTTTTCCCATACAGACTGAGGCTTACATTATGGGGGGAAGTGAATAATCAGAGTGAGAGACAGTAGAAAAGTAAGGGTACCAAGGTCCCTTCCTGCAAGACTTCCACTACAGGGCTTTCCAGGAAAGTGAAGTTCCAAGGAACCTCCCTGTTGCCAGATTAGCTAGCAGCACCAGGCATGTTGACCTGAACTTTGCTCCTCCCCAAGATTCCCTGCCCTCTTGACAATGGCACTAAGGAGGGAAGAGGCAGGAGTCTGTCTTCCATTCTATTCCGTGAGGTAAACTGTACTCCTTGAGGGTCATTCGGGCCTCCTGCTAGTTGTTTCTGTCTGGAGGAGGCTTGGCCAGGTCAGGCCTGTGCCATCCCAGGACCTGGCTCTAGACTCTCTCTGCCCCACTGGCTGAGACGCTCACTGTTCATGTGTCCAACCTCATGTGTCTGTAGCCGGGTCCTTCCTCCTGTGCAGGTCACTTTAGGAAAGTGGTTTTTGTAAGGACACCATTAACAGCTAGAAAGGAGGAATCGCTCATCAGAAGACCAGTAATAATGTGAGGAAGAGGAGGTAAGAGGCTCCAGTTTGACAGTTCTCTCCATATTCTGACTTTAAGAGCCAGTAGCCAAGGCTGTGAGCTCAGTCACGACCCACATACTGATGCCATTCACACAGACACTTCGGGGCTGGATGTCACAGCATAGTTTGGCCTTTATGAAAATAGTAGACACCTATTGTTTGTCAGCCCTACAACCTCCTTCCACACATATGACTCCTGAGCAACTTCCCATGTTCTTACACACTCTCCCTCCTCAGCCACCCTTAACAGATCAAGGGGCGGGCAACTAACCCAAGCTGGGCCAAGGAGTCTCTGAGCTGGGATTTTTGGAAGCCAGTCACTCACCATGAACTTAAACTAGGAGTCGTTAAATTCAGGGGCTCTTGGCAGCCTCCAGAATAAGCTGGTAAGCTAGGGAGAAGAAAGGAGTGGAAGTCCGGGAAGAAACAAAGCCAAGCACCCCAAAAGGATAAAGTTCTGGCAGCACTGTGGCCCCTGGGTCTAGCTACTCCTGAGCCCCCTGTATCTGTGCTCCCCTGGGGCTTGGCTGTTCAGCCTTACCCTTGGATTTCATGAACCAAACATTCCCAGTTTTATTTAAGTTAGTGTGGATTTGATTTCTGTTGCTTACAACCAATCGGTCCTGACCCCGCCATAGCCTCTGTTCCGTAGCTGCCAGCTTCTCCCCCATTTGAATGCTCTTCACTGACAGATGCGCAACAGGCTTTGCCAGGCACCTACTGGACACCTTGAGGCCTGGCTGAGGACACCTCAGCCGCGAAATCAAGAGCTGGTGTGTCTACGAGGAGAGCAGATGGAACAGGGCAGCACAGGCTGGCCAGCAACTTCAACAGGGGCTGAAGCGCTCTCTTCCCCCAAGGTCCGAGGAGAGGGCCAGGGAAAAAAATCTACTCTCCCCCTCCCAGCAACGGGGAGGGAGGCAGGCCGGACAAGAGCACATAATAAGGGTGCCTGGCTGGCTCAGTCAAATAGAGCCTGCTGCTCTTGACCTCCGGGTCATGAGTTCAAACCCCATGTTGTACGTAGAACTTACTAAAAACCAAACAAAAAAACAAAACAGATAATAAAGGTGTGCTTGAGGGACTGGATTATCCAAGGAGAGCACAAGTTCGGCCAGAAGACACCTGTGACGGGACAGCGCCTGGGACCCCTGGAGTGCCAGCTCCCTCGGGGTGGCCATTTAGAGATGTGATCCCAGCACCCATCTGACCTGAATTAAAGAAGCACCCAGAACAATTGGTAAGGTGGAGATAAGGACGTGGAAGTTAATTCTACTATTTTCTCTTTGTGTTTGAGAGTTTTCAGAATTAAACATTTGAAAATACACACACACACGTAAAACTTTATAACCCCAAGCAACCCCTTTGCTGCAGCTCCTTTTATCATTCCCCCCCCCCAACCCCGACTCAAAACTAACGGCCCCCAAACCCAGTGGAAAAAACTCCAGCCGGATGAGCAAACTCAAATATCCCACTGCTGGACCCCTTTGAGTGACACACAAAACAGTGGAGGAACCAAGTGGGAAATGCACACATAGCAGGCAAAAGTTTCTTTTTCTTCAAAAGCTAAGACCAGAAATAAAACGGCATGCATACCTCAAGCAGTCCCCCCAAAACCTCACACTCTCTTTAATGAACCTGGACCTAGGTCAGAAAGCCATATAAAGTCATAAATCGGAAACTAGGTATGAAGAAACCAAGGCCCAATCACGGAAAACCACATTCTGGAGCATAAAATAATAAACGAGATCATCGGTTATGTAAAAACTCTACAAACACATCACTATATATTATGTAAATAGACACCTGTGTGTGGGCTTGTACATACCTATACATACATACAAAAAATCTGAAGCGAAACAGGACGTGTATTTGAGCTTCATGTTCCTCTGAAGATGCATCTCCTTACAGGCAGCCACCATGTGGAGCCCATCATTCCTTCTGCTCTCCGAGCTCTTCCACACCCTCCCCAAGACCCCCAAAATCTAACCAGCCCTTGTTCTCCATAAAACCTCACCTCCATGCTCCTGCTCAGGACTTTGTCAACAGCCCTCACCTCCCCACTGCCAGCCTGTAGGCACCAAATTCTACCTCCTAAGGCCCCTTGGTAGGCAAATAACTTGGCATACTTGTTTTCTGGGAAAAGTCAACCCCACGATGTTTAATTTCACCTCTTTGGAACATTGGAATCATGTTCCAATAATAATAATCATGAGCCACAGGGAAGCACCGAAGCCAGGGCAGTACCTGACTCCATGCCATGCCCACCATCAGCGCCACCAGGCCCTCCTTGAAGTACCAAGATGTGGGGCAGGGCAGCGTGTGGTACCTATGCTACCTGTGATCTGTGGCTACACACGTGTATCCGCACCTGTAAATCACCAAATTATCAACTTCAAAAGTCTACCGCCCTCCCCACCATCTTCCCCAGATGAGATCACCTGGTCTTTCTACCTTGTGTTTCTCATCAGAAATCGGGGGTGGGGGAGGTTGCCAACTGGAGACTTCCGCCATAAGCTACATCAGCCAAGTTAGATACCAAGAAAGCACGTGCCAAGCCACTGATTTCTTTCCTGCTGAGTCTCCACACCTCTCCCGGCCCCCACCCAAGCAACATGGGGAAGAACACGGTGATTAGCATGTGTATCCATCACTCCCCCCAGCCCATCCCTAGCCCAGGGCCAGCAGATGGCTGCTAGCCATTCAGCCCTCAGTTGCCTACTGTCCAGGGCGGAAAGCTATGCTATGGCTCAACTCCCAGGTGCTGGTATTTGGCTCCTGGGAGGAGAGAGAACATGGGCCCAGTCACAGCCTTGGGAAGAGGTGCATGCCCAGCTGGGTTGTCTTAGCCTTGCCACCCTTTGCTGAGAAGGAACACGTAAGCACACACATGCACACACACAGCCTGTGTTTGCTCCCTTTGGTAAGGGGGCACCCACGGTGCCACACACATACACAGATCCCCCCACTGCCACTACTTGATGTTTCCACTCCTGACGAGGACAGGAGAGCAGGTCCATGGACACATTCCTGTCCCACACGCTATACCCCGCCACACAACCTGGGTAAGCACTGTGCCTGCAGGAGTCTCTACCCAGTCTTGTGGGGCAGTTGTGATTTTTAGCCAGCCCAGGTGTTAAGCCCCTGCCATTTTTCTCCCCCCTTTGGCCTGTGTTCCTCCCTCTGCCCTCCCACGGTAAGCGCTTTCAGGCCACACAATGAGTAGGAGGAGGAGAGACACTTCTATTGAGGAAGGCGTTTTGTTGTTTCATCCCAAGGTGGGGGCAGGGATAGGGAAGGGGGGGTCCCACAAAATTTCTAATAAGCAGTTTCTCTCCTCAAAGCTAAAATGATTTTAATTGCTTGGTGGGAACAGTTTATCATGGGGGTCTCTGCCCTCCCCCCACCCCAAAGCCTAATTGACTTACTGAAGTTTAACAGGGGCTTTCACCTGGAGAGACTGCAATTACTCCCCCCATCCCACATTCGTACCTGGGCTCTCCCCACAGGGGGCCTTTGTTCCCCCTAAATACAGCAGTGACACAAATGTCCTCAGCAGCAGGGGAACACAGGGAAGTGGTAATTTTCAGCCCAACGCAATTAGCTGAGGGCTTTTCAGCCTTCCCAGTGAATGGTAGGGAAACTTCGGCATGTGGGAATGGTGAGCCAGGCTGCTCTGTGCAAGTCAAACAAAAGAGGCCTCTGAATCGGGCCCCATGGTGAGCTAGACCAGAGCTGGTGGGGGCAGCTGGGACTGGGGCCTGGATGAGGGACCTACACCATCACCTACCCAATCTGAGTCTTCCAGTCAGAGCCAGTGGCCCCAGATAGCTTTCTAGGAGGTGGAGGCAAGCAAGACGATACTGTTGGCCTTTACCTAGCACCAAGGACCTGTGTTTATGATGCAAAGAACAGGGAAAGGGTGGTAGACTGAGCTGGGCAGGAATGAGGGAGGCTGGAGGGCTACAGTGCTGTGTCTGTCTGTCTGTCTCCAAAGGGCCCGGGGCTGGAGCTCACGTTTCAGTTTGGGCCTTCATGGACACCTCTGAGTAGGGGAGCTTTAGGGAAAGAGACTCTCCTGGGGCCAAGACAGGGGGACTCATGGCTCCTCAGACACTTAGGTCTATTGGTGCTGCCACAGCAGCCCCTACCACCCAGCTAAGCAGAGGAAGCACAGCCCCTCTGCTCGGGGCTGGCTTTGAGGCTAGAGAGGCACAAAATGAAGGCAGCCCAGGGCTTATCTGGGGTCAGCGCTGAGGTGTCCCAAGGCCAGAAATGTGGGCTCCAGCAGTGGAAATGACCACCCGGCCAGCAGCAGCAAGGCCTGCAGGCCTCTCATGACCAGCCCTTCAGAGAGCCTTGATCCGGAGCCAGGAGAGAAAGAAGTAGTTCTTGAAAGAGTGAAAAAATGAGAACCAGAAACAGAAAGGCTGGTTGACAGATGAGCTGTGCCCGGGTGAGAGAGACAATGAGGAGGTGAGGCTGTTGCCAGGTGAGAATGCCCAGAACACAGGCCAGGGCAGGCACCAAGGCAGGCATCGCTGTGGCACGTGGGAAGGTCCAGGAGCTGGGACGCGGGAGGCCAGCGTTCAGTGCCAGCTTGGCTGCTCACAGGCCGGCTCACCTCCAGCAAGCCTGCAACCTCCCGGGACCTCACATTTCTTGTCTGTAAAAGGAGGGAACAGAACAAGGTTTGCTACCTTTTTTAAAAAGGCAACAGAAAACGTGTGAAGTAGCATCTCTGATAGATTTATAAAACAGGAAATGGGGCAGCAGGTGGGAGGGCTATTCATTTAAGAAGAAGTAGGGGATAGGGGGAGCCCTGTCCCTGTGGCCTCTAAACGTTCTGCCTTGGACTCAGACCTTCAGAGCCCTGCCTGCACACCCCAGAAGCAGATCCTCTCCAGGACTCTACTCCACTACTAATACTGCAACCCAGTGGGACCCAGGACCGGTGAAGACGAACGAGGCTGAACCACCCACGGCACACACCTTTCTGTGCAGCCCTGCCTCCCGGCTGCACTCCCAATGCAGAGCATGCCGGCATTGACCACCGTCGCCATACATAATGGAGTCTGAGAGCCCAGGTGAACTCTATTCAGGGGCAGCCACAGCTGGGGGCAGTTGGGACAGTTTAGCAGATGGCTTATAGGGTATGGTCGGGTCAGATGTTGTGCGTGTTTATCCAACATCAAGATCTAGCCCCCAGTGCTATTACAGTGTCATGCTATGGTCACCCTGCTCCTCCACTGGCCTGGGCTGGTAGGAACTAGTATTCCCACCCTCAGGCCCTGCAGCAAAGGTTCAAAGTGATTCTCTACAGAAGAGTCTACAAAGTAAAGGGTGGTTAGTCCAAACACCCAGAGTTCAGAGACATGAACACAGACCTTCCCATTATACCCCACCACTCCTCAAAGAGCCTCTTCCCTCTGGGAGCAGTCCAGACCAACAGCAGGGGACAAGCGACCTTGTTGCTCAGAACAGCTGGCTTGGCCCCAGCCACATCTGGCCTCGATTCTGTCTTGCCATCTTCTCCTGCACGTTCCCCCGTCCTGTGCCCCACCTACATGGGCCCCCCTCTCCCCACAGAGGGGAGCTCTTGCTCTGGGACTCACCGGCCCTTTCATCAAACAATGCCTCGCTTGGGCAATTCCTGAACTGGAGGCAGCAACAGGAAGCCTCGTTCCTTCAACAAGCACCTGAAGGCACCTAAGCCAGCCCTGTGCTACAGGTGCCAAGGTGTTCAGGAAAAACAACTCACACGGGCCTGCCTGCCTTTAGGCAGCTTAAGGTCTGGCCAGAGAGTGAGGTCTTCAATTAACATTACAAAAAAAATTAGAAGCAATTCAAGACCATCAACAAGTTCTAATTCCAAATGTGAGTGAGATCCCCACGGGCTGCGAAGGCAGACAGTGTAGCACAGTAGTTAAAAGTCATGAGCTCTGGGAGCGCTTGGGTGGCTCTGTTGGTTGAGTGTCAGTCTCCTGATATTACCTCAGGTCATGATCTCATGGTTCGTGAGATCGAGCCCCTTGTCAGGCTCTATGGACTGTGCGGAGCCTACTTAGGATTCTCTCTCTCTCCCTGTCTTCTCTCTGCCCCTCGCCCGCTCACATTCCCTCTCTCTCTCAAAAACAAATAAATAAACTTTCTTAAACAAAAGTATGAACTCTGGAATCTGATGCCAGGGCTCAAACCCTGATTGCCTCGATTACCAGATTTGACTTGGGCATGTTAATTAAGCTCTCTTGGGCCTCGTTTCCTTCTTTGTAAACTGACGCTGGTGATAGTAACAGTCTGGGGGGTTCAATGAGCTATAAAGTGTCCAGCACATTTAGCTGGCATCATTATCATCACTGGCTGGGCAAGAGAGTGCACTAAGGACTCCTGAACAAGAAATGGCCTGTAAGGGGAAACTCCGTCACTCCCCTCCCAAAGCACCAAGAACTAGGTAAGACAAGAGACCGTGGATTCCCTATCCCTATTCTGCAGACTACTTCAGAAAGTTGCTGTCAGTGCTGATGACAGACAGGACAAATTTAACCTGGCCAGGGCCACAGGAGATCTTGAGCCAACCAGGAGCCCTAAAGGGACAGACTGGAATTTGTGCCCCCTCAAACTGACCACAGTCCCCTTCATCCTCTCCCGCCCCTCATTCTACCATCAGCCTGCTGGCTGGAATGCGGGGGCTCCTGTGCCAGAAGGCCCAGGCCAGGCAGGAGGCTGGGAGGCACAGGTGGTTCTCAGAGGAGATCCCTGGGCTCCAGAAAGCAGTTCCCCCACAGGCGCAACAAAGCTGGGGCTTGTTGTTGGTCAAGGCGCCTTTGCTTGCCTGGGCTGCGGCCCAGACGGTGAGGCGGCTGGGGCAGGCCAGGGGACGCAGAGCTGGGGAGGCAGCGGCCAGCCCTTTTGGCACCAGCTTCCTCCTTCCCCGGGTTTCTCACTTTGTTCAGCATAGCAACCCAAAGGAGGCTGGGGAAAGCACTTTTCACTACCCAGCAATAAAGCCACAGGGAAAGGGAAAAGGATGAAAGGTTCGGGGGTTTTAAATTTTGGTTTTGGGGTATTTAGTTGGTTTGAAAAAATAATAAAAGGAAGTTGCTTCTGCAATCCAATTAATTTCAAACCCAGGATTCAGATCATTAACAGCCAACAGCAATCCCACCACACCTAGCATTATCATCCCTCTTCTGAGACTTCGAGTCCCAGTGGATCTAGCGTTGGGTCCCAAGAGGTCTCGAGGAGCGTTTTTTACCTCTTGGTTGGGGGTGCTTAGGGAGGAGGTACAGTATGGCCTCAGTCCCACCACAAAACCCCCTGGGTCCACACAGAGCCATGCTGTCCTGCCAGTCACAAACATGCATGGCTTTCAAACAGAGGCCTGACACCAGGGGCTGCCAGAACCCACTCGTTCCCAAGAATCACACCCTCCTGGCCACAGGCTTAGGCAAGGCCCCTACAATGTGTGCAGGAGATGCCAGTGACCGTAGCCCGTTTCCTTGTTATCTCTAGGATTGGAGTCTCACCGACAGGTCATTCGGCCTCTGTTAGCTCCCTTCCACTGGGCCTCCGAACACGGACTCTAGACCTTCCCTGGCCCAGCCACCTTAGAGCGTGAGGGGAAGGACTATTCTCATGGCTGTCTGGCCTAGGAGAGGTTTTCACCTCGCCTCTCAGGAGACACCGGCCCCGGGAGCCCTTCCAGAAGCAGCTGCCTTCACAGCCCACCTACTTCCTCAGGTTTAGCCCAACCCACTCACGCCACACCCTTACTGCTTGCTTTGAGACAGGGATTTTCTGGTGGTGTGTTTTTGTCATGCATTTTTGGAATCACAAACTATAAAAAGCATGGATTTTTCTTTTGGGAAAAACATTAGGATACCAAGAAGCTGCTTTGATTAGAAGTTTCCTATCTTTCTCACTAAGCCACTTGGGATGGGATACCAATCTTCTAGAAGAATGAAAGGCAGCATCACAAGTTTGCAGACACAGTTGACAGTAGTGTGGGCTCCTAAATGACTGGCTGGGTGGCCCCCTCACTTGAGGCTTTCATTGCTACACTGTGCCTGTGCCAAGTACCGAACCCTGTTAGCTGCTGACTGGAAATACCCTCAAGTCAAAGGTCTCTAGAGAAAACCAGCCTCCCCCCACCCACCGCCACCCAGCATTCTGCTCCCTCCATTGAAAAGCCAAGGAGTTTCCACCCTGATGATAAACTGCTCAGAAGCCTCCGGTCGGCTGCAACCTGCCCAGGCCTCGGCCCTCTGCCAACCGGACAGCTCCCGCCGCCTTCTCTGTGCAGGTTCTGCGTTCTCCCATGCGCCCACAACCACCTGCTGTGACATGCTTGAGAAGCACACGGCTCCTTCCAGAAAGCATTTCCTTGCTCGCTGCCACCAATAGGAGGAGAATTCACAGAAGAACTTCAAGAAGCCTGGGCAAAAGATAAGCTAGAGGGAGGATGGAGCTTCAGGATACAAGGTGACTGCCAGAAACTCACTGACCCTCCCAGCCCCTCCTCCAGGCTCCAGGGGAAAGAAAACAGAGGAAGCCAGTGGCTTTAAGAATCCACATAAGAATCACTTATGCTGAGGTGCCTTTTTGAGGCGATGGGGTCCCAGGAGAAGCAGTGACATCAACAAAAAGCAATGAGAGCAAAAGGCAGAGGATCCCACAGGTATCACTTCAGGAGAGGTTGTTCTCGCATGGCCAGGAAACACACCCAGAGACCAAGGAATCCGCCTGCCATCCTGACACACCCTTTCAGACACACAGACTCAGAGACAGGTGACAGACACACAGCTGGGAACGCAAGGGCACAGAGTTGTGCCTGCCAATAAAAAAATCAGCGCTGGCTACCTCTCACTCAGCTAATGGCGATAAGGTGCCAACCGCTTCCTCCAATCATCCCTTCTCCTCCTTTTTGGGAAGTGGAAAGTGCACAGAGGGATACCTTTCCCTCTGTGGGAGGGGCAGAAAGGGGGGGGGGGGCAGGAGAGGGAAATAGCACCTCCTACAGGTGCTCAGCGAGCTCCAAAGTCTCAGGTTCACCCAAAAGGCAGAGAGGTCCCAAGCCTCTGAATGAAGGGATCGGGCGTCCATTAGGAATTAGGTCTATCAGTTCCAGGAAAACAGGTTATGTACTCAAGTCCCAGGAACCTCAGGGAAGCCGAGCTAAGCAGAGACTCATGGCAAAAGCAAAGGATGGTTTGGGAGAGAGCGAAACCTCCAGGACTTTCATGCAGTCACGATAAATGAGATTTTTGTACTTCTGTTCTTGGTACGCCAGCCAAGGAGAAAACTCCCGTGACAAAATGGGATCTTCTCTCAGCTTCCCTGAGAACACTGAACACAAGATAATCTAAGTGACGAGGCAAAACCTAGACTAGTCACTTCTTTGAGCCAGTAGTCCAGACCGGGGTTCTTTTGGGATGGATCATCCTCTGGACAGGAGCCCTGGGGCAGCAGGGGCAGCAGCAGGGAAAAGGTGTCAGAACTGCAAAGCCAAGCTCACCTGACGGAGTCAGGTAATCCCCCATGGACAGAACCAGCTGCCTTCTGCCTGGACAGAAGCACATGCACTCCACTAGGCCCAGTGAAAGGCCAGCCTGCCCCAGCCCTTCCCTGGCAGCAAAGGGGACCTTCTCGTGCATCCTGGAAACAGCAGTGTAAGACCACCGCATCAGAATGCCACTGTTCTGGACTTCTAATTCAAAAGTTAAAATAGCCAAGTATCAGGTCTCCCAGGAAGGCAGGATTTCTAATCAACATTTTTCTGATCATTCCAAATTTCTCAGTCAGTTCTACCAGGGCCTTTTCACTTCTTTACGGTCACAGAATGAGGGAGGCCTCTAAGCACCTTCCTGCCATCTACCTCTCCCTTCTACCTTGCTCCAAACTTGGCTTTGAATCCCTGGGTACTCCACGAAGTCACCAAGAGCAATTCCTGCCTCTTCCCCCAACCTCAACCCAATTATACTTTTAAAGGGAGAAAAGCCGCCTGGGGATCCCCAGAGAGGCCTACTGCACTCGTCCCCCTCTTGTAATGAAGCTTCATAATGAAATGCCCTGCACTCCAGTTAGTAAGAAATGCTCATTTTCTCCAGCTGAACACCCCCTATAGATAGATCTAATTTGTTTCCATGTTTCTACCTCTTTCCTCCATCGAGTTTGCATTTAAAGGTTATGATCTGTTGTGCCCTCCTGGCCAGGCACTGGCAGGAAAGCCTGGGGAGGCAGGGAGAGGGGATGGTATTTCCTACAACCTCGGAGTCCCAGCCTGACCATCCCTGACACCCCTTCCCTCCGTTATCACACCCATTCACATCAGCTCTGTCTCTTTTAGGCTCTTTAGGAGATGTCCACAAAATGGAAGAGAAGGGAGTGGAGAAATGGCGTTTGGAAAAGTTAAAGGGAAAGAACAGTAAAAGGAAAAAGGAAGGGGTGGGTATTGCCGGGAGTGCCTATTTCTCCATGAAAGAAATGTTCTCTGCCACATGGTGGCCCAAAGTAGGAGCTGCCCCTTACTGGTGGCCCCTCTGGGACTCAGGCCCCTCGAAGGCCTTGGAGTTCCAGCTTCTTTCCCCTCGTCAGGTCTGGCAGTGGCACTGGCACCAGTCCCCGGGACAGTCTGAAGGGCGCCAACAGCAGCACAGAGGAGACGCTGTGCTCAGGGAACCTGGGCGGGAGGCCTCCCCAGGGCCACCTCATCTCAGGGGCCAGCCCACATCTCTGCCTTCTGATCTGCATGGAAAGTGAGGACACAGTCCCTTTCTAAAAACCCCAATTCCTCAGTGGAAGGCCTCTAGCGCCACATCAGATGCCAGGGCCATGGGCTGGCCATGGTGGGGGTTGGGGCATGTCCTCTGTCACTGGCTCCCCGACTCAGAGGTACCCCTGCGCTTCCCCTTCCCCAGAAGGAGAGCAGGCCACATCAAGGCTGATGCTCCCAGAGCCTCCTCTCCCAGAGGCATGCGTACACATCTTGCCTCTCAGCAAGACCAGGAGCTCAGAACGGGTAAAGACCCTTTCCCCCAACCCCTGATGCAGTGAGGTGAATGGTAAAGACAGAAGACATCCTGTCAGACAGTCCCCAGTGGTTGTACCTATGAGGGGCCCCAGTTCTCCTCACTGGGGAAAATGCCTCCCATCCTGTCCCAAGGTTCTCGGGACTCCTCCCTCCAGTGCTAGAGAGGAACATTTGAGATTTGCAGATGTTCCCCCAGACACTTTGCCTCTTTTCTGGCTGGTCCTGTTCGCTCCTGACCCTTATCAATCGCTAGGTAGTCGTCCACGGCAGACTTGTGCTCTCCCAGCGTGCCCCCTGCCTGCCCCCACCTCCCCAAACCCCTGCAGACAGGGCCCCGCCCTGACTCCCCAAGGCTCACAATCTGTGCTTCTGCCAGACTCAGTCACAAGGGGGGTGTAACTCGTTTCAAGCTGGCAGCCCTACATGGTAGAACTAACTGCCCCCCTCAAGGGGCGGGGGGGGCAGGCAAGCGTGTGCCCAAACATCCCAAGGTGCTCTTGTTTTCTAGGCACCCCACGGTGGTCTGTGACAGACGCATGGATGGGGGGACCCTCTGCCAGCTAGAGTTGGCATCTCACCCTACCTCTCAAATCTGCCACTTGCCTCCAGGGCCGAAGACCCTCCAAGAAGAAGAGCCCCTGCAAGACAAAGACCTGCGCCCCCCCCCCAGCTTGGCCTCTCGGCCCGACACAGGCCCGCATTAAAATCAACACTCCGTGAACACACAAAACTGACAGGGCAGAGGGGGAGCACACATCAGATACAAAGATCGGGCTCTCGGGAGACGCGGCCTGTTGGTCTCCCATGTTAGCTCCAAGCCACTAAGCGCAGGGTGGGAAATAACGCCATCACGGTGGCCAAAGCTCCCGCCTGGGCTCCGAAGCCCGGCAACCTTTTCACAGGGAAGATGCCTCTGCCTAGAAAAAAAAAAAAAAAAAAGCGAGCATTGTGTGGGGACCATTAATGCATGCGCCTCTGCACATTCCTTCGAGAAGCAGGAGCACACTAGTCCCTGAGCCCCCGGCCCTGTGCCCCAGCGATTGTACAGGCCTGGAACACACTGCACATGCCACCTGGTCCTTCCCCCCAGGCCCCCGGCTCTGTGAGCGGTGGGAAGGGGCCCGCCAAACACCCTGGCTTCATTGTGCCCCAGAAAGAGGGGACTAATTACTCGCCTACACTCCGGAGCGCCCAGGGAGAAAACAGAGGCCAGTGGGGTGGAGAGGGTGGGAAATGGGGGTGGGGGGCTTGAAGAAGGGAGAGAGAAAGCCACAGGATACATTTCAAAGTTTCTCTAGCAATTTGGGGGTGGGGGAAAGAAAGCCTGGTCCTGATGTGAAATCATACAGAGGTCAGGGCTGGGTCTCCCACCCTTGTGAGAAAGTGGTGAATCAGGGACGGTTTATCAAACGATCATTTTTTTCTTTTGAAACCGGGAGGCAGCAGCCTGGACAATTCTGCAGATGTGCTTGATGAGTTAGGGACAAAAATGGCCCTTCTCTGCCCCCCTCCTCCCCTCCTTCTATAAGGGCTCCCCTCGGGGGTTGCTTCTCCCTCCACTGCCTCCCAGGCCCTCCCCTCCCTTCTTCAGTGGTCAGCTGAGACCCCCACCCACTGCTTGCTTTTGTACTCTTGGCCTTTGGACATACTGACAGGGGCCTTTATGAGACCCCAATCAAGACCCCCGTGTCACAGGTACCTAGTAGAGACACCAGACCTTTTCAAACAAGGGACAACAAGGAAAATCGGCGGGCCCATTGTCTCTCCTCTGTGCTAAGTGAGATGAAAGGGACCCGCGGCCCCCTCCCCACACCCCGCCTGCCAATCACCTCTAGTTATTAAGGTCACAATGTGTAAATTCTTTTGACCTGCACCTAATCAAAGATTCACCGGCCCTTTCAAATCCGAATGGGGAGGAGGGGAGAGATTCCCTCCCATAAACCCAGCAAACTCTCCCTCAATAAAATTTCTCTCTCTGATTCCTTCTCTGCTTCCCATCTCCACCCCCTCGCTTCTCCTCACTCCGCCCTCCTCACCACTAGCTTCAAACACAAATGACAAGCCCCATGGAATTACTACCCCTAAAGAACCTGAGGAGGATTTGAAAGTTTCTATTTAATTCCCTTGAAAGAAAAAGATTTCAGACAGGCAGAGTTGCCCAAGCAAGCCCAGAACCTGGGCAGCCCTGGCGGCCCTGATGCCAGATTGCTCCAAATGGCAAAGTAGTCGGCTGGCTTCTTACTTTCTCCTCAATCGGCCTCTCTCTCTGCCCTGAACACCATTATACATGGAGCAAACAACATGGGAGAAAACCAGAAAGGACACCCCCTCACTTTGTCACTTAGGTCCTCTAGCTCAGCTGCTGACACTCCAAAACCCAACTGGGGCTGGGTGGTTCTGTGAGCTAAGGGGAAAATTACCAAGCCCACAGTAGGCCACCCTCAAGGAAAACATCCATGGGGTAGAACAACAGAGAACAGAACAAGAGCCAGAGGATAGAACTTGAGAGAAAACAAAACTTGGTATTTACCGTGCTTTGAAAAGTACGAAGTGCTTCAATCCAGCAAGGAAAAGAAAATGCTTGCAAATCTCTGTGCATCAATATCAACGCTGTGCACTTTTACCCTACGTATCTTGTCTACCACATCAAATGGGGAGAATCAATTAATGTATGGAAGTTGTCCACCACCCACTTTTACCGAATGCGCGACTCTCTCTCAGCTCCTACTTTTCCTGCCTCTCTGATGGTACCTTTGGCCTCTTGGTTTCTCCTGGCCCAGCTGTCTTGATTTCTGAGCTTTCCTTTGGTGCTAATCCCTCATGGTATTTCAGCTGTTGTCTCCATGCTGATGCCTTCCACGTCTCCAGCCCATGTCTGAGCTCCAAGGCCACCATCCCTGGCTGTCGCTGGTCACAGCTACATGACTTGTCCCATTACTGCCTCAGACCCACATGTCTAAGACAGAACTCAGTTTGGTCAAAACCAGGCCTTCTTGGGGCGCCTGGGTGGCTCAGTCGGTTAGGTGTCTGACTTCAGCTCAGGTCATGATCTGACAGTTTGTGAGTTCAAGCCCCATCGGGCTCTGTGCTGACAGCTCAGAGCCTGGAGCCTGCTTCAGATTCTGTGTCTCCCTCTCTCTCTGCCCCTCCCCTGCTCATGCTCTGTCTCTCTCGGTCTCTCAAAAATAAACATTAAAAATTAAAAAAACAAAACAGGCCTTCATTTATCAGGCAGGCTCAGAGAGGAACTCATGTGGGTCCCTTCCCTCCCCACCACGTGTAGTTGTGACCACTGAGCTCTTCCTAAATCCAAGGCTGTCTTCCTACTCTCCCTCCGAGCCCAGACTCATCACTTACAAACCATACTCCTGGAAAAGTATCCAAAGAGTGTCAGTCTCTCCCCATCCAAAGAATCCTATGTACCGTTCAACCACATTAATCCTGTAACTGCTTTAATCTGGTCACAAGTCTTCCAAGGGTGACCTTCCATCTTCAGGTTAAAGTCAGACTGTTCCTCAAAGCCCCCCAAACCGCACCCCAAATGTCCCCTCCAGACTCACTGCCCACCACTCCTTTACAAACCCCAAGCCAGCCAGCCAGCCAGATTGGTCTGCTCTGAACCCCCAAGCTTACACTGAGCTTCCCCATTCCTTACCCTCCCTTTGCTCCACTAGTCCGGTGCCTCAAGTTCCCCTCTGCAGTGTAAACAGAGCCACCCTTAAGTCCCACTTCAAATTCCATGCCACCCAGAAAGCTCCCCTAGTTCAACTAGAAGACTACTACTGCTTTCCCCAATTTCCTGTTAATAATCCTGGCAGATGATGGCACTCACACTGCATGTACCCAGGAATAAATTGTTGTCTGAGTACACGCGCTGTTGTCCCTACTGGACTATAAGCTCCTGGGTAGTAAAAAAGGTCTCTTGGGCTTCATGCTTCCCATGTGACCTTGCACACAGCAGCATTCTCGAAACATCCATAAGGCAGGCACTCAGAGATGTGCATTACACAGAAAAACAGTTCTGATATACTACTTTTTTTAAAATTCCAATATTTTAGCTTCTTTCTCCACAAAAGGTCCCAAGCATGAAACCATGTTTAATGCTGCAAATGTAAAGAAGGATCTTTGCAGGGTGATGGAAATATTCTAACCTGAACTGTGGTGATGGGTGTACAACTCTGTATATTGACCAAAATCATGGAATTGTATACTTCGATTGGATGTTAAAATGGACAAATTTTATGGCATGTAAATTATACTTAAAACTTTCAAAAAAAAAAGCTGTATTAATTTGAGAGAGAGCGTGCACCTGTGCACACAAGTGGGGAAGGGGCAGACAGAGAGGGAGACATAGAATCCGAAGCAGGCTCCAGGCTCAGAGCCCGATGCAGGGCTCGAACCCATGAACCACGACATCATGACCCGAGTTGAAGTCGGATGCTTAACCGACTGAGCCACCCAGGTGCCCCAATATGGCTGTTTAAAATAAAAAACTAAATGTAGGTCTATGCACCCTTAATTTAAATAACTATATAAAGAAAAAAAAAAAAGATTCTGTCTATAGATGCCGGATACTGAAATTGACATTTAAATGCACTTTACGTTTTTGCTCATTATAAAAAACTTAAATGCCAGAAAAAAAATGTCAGCACAAATCCATTACATAAGAAATTAGTCTGAAGACCTAGTCAAATAACTATTATATTATTTTGTGACCTTGTTTTCATTTAATAATAGGTCATGACATCTTTTGGGGTCAATAAACATATCTATATCATCCTTTCAATGGCTACGTGGTCTTCTATTGAGTGAATGTACTGTAAGATACTTAACCAGACCCCTATTAATGGACATTTATGTGTCCTTAATGTTAGTCTTTACACATGCATCTTGCACACTTGTCTGGCTGTTGCCTTAGGATAAATTCCTAGATGTGGAATTTGTGTGTCAAAAGGTTTTCATGGTTTTATTTGGGCAGTCACTGCCAAACTAATGAAGTTTTAAAACTCTAACTTTCCCTCTTATTCCTGGATCCACCCTTACCCGCCTGCAAAGGATTTTCCTGGCCACAGACCTCTAACAAGTGGAAGAATCCTTTGAATAATCTGTATTTTTTTTCCTGTTAATTTTTTGTTTTTATTCTCAACCACAGCTCACCCTGGATATTAAGGAGATTCAAGCTGGCTGGGAAAGTAGGGTGTTTCAAACACATTAACTCATGTGTCCCTCTCTCTTGGCCATATGTAACAGATCTCACCCATGTTCAGCTGACCCTTCTCTTGGGTCATTCACCATAGGACCCTAGCCCAATCCCTCACTTGATCTCCTATTTAAGCCTAAGTAAGAAGGGGCCCAGCCTTGGCCAGGACAGCTAAAGATATGACCGCAACAGGCAGAAAGTTAACAGGAGGAAAAGAAGCACCTGCATGAGAGTCCTCAGGAAATAGGAGGTCACATGCTCTGAGCTGGATCCTCTCCATAGCCTCTGAAGGCTACGGTGCAGCAAGTTCAGGGTGAGGAGCACGTGCTAAGCGGTGGCTGATTAAATCTAGAAGCATCCTATAGGGGGACTGTGCTCCTGAGACTCCAGAGTTTTGCCCAGGTACCACAGGACTGACCCAGGGCAAGACAAGCTAATCTCTCTTTCAAAATCCCCTAATCAATGAAGAAGGGACAGAGGAACACTCATGGTGGCCACAGCAGAAAGGGTACATTTCACTTTACCCAACAGAGCTCAACTTTTCCTTCCCTATCTGTTCAGCCAGTGTTTGTAACATGTGCAAGAGAGCCACACAGAAAGGAGGGGAAGCAACCTCAAAGTTGCACAGTGTCTCTACTACTGGGGCATATTTGTACTTGAAAAGCTCTTGCCTCTGGCCTCTCTTTGTGACTTCCTGTCTAGCTCAGCTCCTAGAAAAAAGCCAGTCTGAAGCTTCCCACCTGACCAATTAATTGCTCTGCCAGCATAATGAAAGTCATGCTCATTCCCTGCCTATCCCCACCTCCACCATCGCCAAAGTATCCAGAGGCAACTAGACATTAAGTGTCTCCAGCCTAGAAGCAGAAAGCCACACCTCTCTAGATGGGACAGATGAAGCATAGGAAATCAAGAGAGAAAAAAGGCCCAGTGACCGCACATTATACTTCATCAAGCTTACTAACCCCAGGGACCCCACATTATACTTCGTCAAGTGTACTCACAGTGTGAAGAGGGCCAGAGAAAGCAGAAGCTGAAGAGCCTTGGCTTTAACGCCTTCTCAAAGTAAGCTCCTGCCTTCAAGATGCGTGTTCTTCAGCCCGCACATTTCCATGGCTCCAGTCCCCAGGAACAGTGTGCACGTTGTCTGAAGTGCACCAGCTTTAGATGGGGCTGCTGTTTCCAACCTGCTGTGAAAACCAAATACTATACCATGACCACCATGACCATTGCTCTAAAAGCTGGATTAGGACTTGGCTGTAGGAAGGAGCAGAGTTGGAGACAGCAGCATAAGCTGAGCAAGAACAGACGAGTCTGAACACAAGAACATGGAAAGGATATATGTATGTGTACCTGTTTGGGGAGGGGAGCGGGTCATAGCAAAATAGGCTTTATAATTATTTTAATCTCCTACAAGTTTCTCTCTCCTGACTTGAGATTCTCTTTTGCAATTAAGACTCTGCTCAAGATTTTGGATGTTATCACATCCAACTGGCACTCCATCTGCCCCCCCTGTACTTTTTTGTGCACCATTCATGTTTTAAATTTGCATTGGAAACTATGAAAAAGGAAAGCTTCTGCAGAAAGCAATTTCCTGGGCCAGCAGCTTTTGGACTAATATTCCCTTTGCAATTACCACGGCTTCTTCATGCACATACTCCCCTCCCACCTCCCTCCTCCTTCCTCCACTTTTCCCTCTCTTGCCAGCACCTTCGGTCTGAGCCAAGCCAATCCGACAAGGTACCACAGACCAGGTCACAAACTACCCCTTACGGAAGTGCCCTGGTCAGAAAAAGGAGCATTAACAAGTGGGAAAGAGGGCAAGGATCTTGAGGAGTCAGCTTAACAGGGCACCCCAGGGGTGTGGGGGTTTCATCGGTAGCACACAGGCATAGCACTCTTACACAAGACAGGAAAGAAAACCTCAAAAGTTCACATTCTGAAACTTTGAGAGAATCCTGTTCAAGAAACCGCTAGAGAGACGCAAGGATTAGATGTCGAGTCCACACTGCCAAAGTTCCCTCAGTGTCCATCTGAAGGAAGAGCCGAATATATCGGTTGGCTTGCTGAGGCATAAAGCATCCGTTAGTGTTGTCATATGTAAAAGCTCTAGTCAGCACAGCAAATATAGAGTCAGAGTCAACACAGGCCTTCTAAGCATCTTTACAGGCCGTTCCTCAGATCACTGGTAGCAACATATTCCACTGCTGCCATATATGTTGGGGTCTCTTCTTTTTCTGATGGTGTGAGGAAAATGTCCCAGTTCGTAGGTCCCCAGCTCCCAACCCCCCAATGGAAGTACTAGAATAAAGGAACTGACACACAAAAACGGTCATGAGCAGCAGAAATCCTGTTCTCGGGTGGGTCTTAATCCCACGACCAAGTAGGGCCATGTGGGACTGTCCTGAACTCGGAGAAGGAAGGAAATACAGCGGATACTGTGGACTGCCAGCTGGAGAGCCCAGGAACCAGGACTCTGGTAGATGGAAAGGTGGTGAGGGAGAGAGGGACACCTTTTCAAAAAATGTGGTTTAAAATGAAAAGGAAAACAAGGAACTTAAGACTTGACTCCAAACTGAATACCAAAATCTGCCCCAAATGGCCTGAGAGCCACCTACTTACAGGAGGATGGGGTGATCGTTCCCCCTGACATGACCCTCCTCCCCCAGTACACAAACATACATTATGCTACTGATCCGGCCACATCCCATCAATGCCTTTTTCACCTGGGCCCAGTACAAACCCTACCCCACCCCCTAATCTGCTTACAAGTGTAAGTACCATTGGCCTAAGAAACTAAAAGCACAGAGATTTCATGAAGGTGCCTCTTTTGACTGATCTGAGTGTTACAGCTAACAGGTGGGGAAATCTTCTTAAATATACGAGTATTATCATGACAGGGCCATTGGAACGGATCAGTGCCATAAGTCAGACAGGGCTGGAAGTTTCCGCCCCACCATCAGGTTCCTCTTTAGCCTTGACAGATCAAACTCAAGCCGAAGCAGGCTACAGAGATCAGTTCAGTGTCCGAGCCAAAGGTCTTCACAGTGAGGGACCAAAGCTGCCCTGGCTGGGCCTCTGCCGGCCCGTGTCCCAGATTAATCACCACCAGGCGGGGCCCGGACACCAGCCTGCAATCTGAGCCCAGCAGCACCTGCACAGGGGTCACCCCTGCTCCTCCCGCACTCCTCTTGGGCAGGACTCCAGGCATGAGGGTGTCCACCTGTTGACGAGGTTACCTGGAACAGGAGGACAAGACACTCAACTATCTTGAATCCTGCAAATAAGTCACGGATGGTTTGAGTGGATTCGTGAAGGAAGGAACAAAGATACGGCGACTCAAGCAATAAGGTCAGGGCTCCAAGGGAAAGAGGATTCTCAGCCTCTGAACAGAAGGAAAGACACCCAATGCCCCTCTTGACACTGTCTAGAGAGGGACTCCAGCTGGCGAGCAGCAGCTATGAACTAAGGAGATGCTTTGGGGTGTTTGGGACACATTCTCATCATCTACACATCAACAGGATGCTGACAGGGAGGACAGAGACCAGAGCAGGGATGTCTTTTCAAAACACCCCCAAATGCTGCCAGATATACCAGTATGAAAGAAGCTTAGAAACCACTCACTCTGGCCGCACCTGGGTGGCTCAGTCGGTTAAGCATTGACTTCGGCTTGGGTCATGATCTCACAGTTTGTGGGTTCGAGCCCCACAACGGGCTCTGTGCGGACAGCTCAGAGCCTGGAGCCTGCTTCGGATTCTGTGTCTCCCTCTCTGTCTCTGCCCCTCCCCCACTCACACTCTGTCTCCTTCTCTCTCAAAAATAACATTAAAAAAAAATTAAGAAAAAAACTCACTCCGTTGAGGGTGTAGAAGAGCTTCCTTCCTCTGAATGCCAAAACCTTGGAGAACAGGTCTCAGACGGTCTCCTAAATCAGTAAGCTATTTCAAATGTGTACACTCAGAGCTAACAACTATATACGGTATCCATCTGTGCTAGAATGCACTTTTTAGGAGCAAAGGGCCCTATTATAAATTCTTCTCAGATGGCAATCTCTTTTATATTGTTGCTTCTCTGAGGAGGAAGTATTGCGCCCACACACACATACACACACACAGACACACACACACACACACACACACACACACATCAAAAGGAGGAAGATAAGCATGAAGATCTGTATCTTAGAACCATCTGTCCCAGGCCCTAACTTGTGATAGGAGGAGAAAGCACTTATGGGTGCACCCTTTCCCACACACCCTGTGGCCCCAGGGAAGGAAGGGGAAGGAGGGGTCAGGGTCAGATTGAAGTGTGTCCCTTGAAAGAGCAGAAGAAAGCACAGGTCACACCAGAGGAGAAAGAGCTCCTCCACAGCACCTTCAGCTCAGAAGGAACACCCACATCCTGACTGTTACACCTTGTTCCTCCAGAGCTCCATCTCCAGGAATTCCCTTTGAACTCCGGCTGCAGCCCAGTTAGGATAGAGCAGTGGCTACAATTACACACTTGCGGGGGGGGGGGGGGGGGGCAGGGGGGGGACGGAGGAGGAGGGGGTGCATGTGACAGGCCATGAAAGGTCCCAGCCTATAAAACAGACTGGAAAACAAACCCTTAATTTAAATGTTAATGAAAGTGCTGTGGAGACATCAGAGGCTTCCCGGCTGCTCAGAGAACAGCTACACCAGCTACAGAATTTATGGCTCCCCTTCACCCTCCCGCCTCCCTCTCTGCCTCATCACCCACTAAAGTTTAAAGAGTATTAAAAAAAAAAACAACTAATTTTAACATTAACTCCATGCTTCCACCTTGGGATGTGATTGCTAAATTATCTGTTGGCAGAACAGTGATCAAAGGCGGAAAAAACACAGGCATGCTGCGCGCACAGCCCGGAGAAGTCAGCTGTGGCTGAGGCAGGGAGAGGACATGGTCTCTTCCTGATGAGGGAGGACTAGAAGAAACAGCGGTGCAGGCGGGGACCCGAGCCAGGAGGGGCAGGCAGCGGGAGAAAGGGAGGAAGACCTGCCCCTCCGATGTGCTGTGCCCCCAGCTGAGGTCACACAGTGCTGTCTAGTTCACTGTCGCTTCCCCAGGGTCCAGCACATAACAGTGCTTAGGTATGTAGACAGAGAGAGAGAGAGAGAGAGATAGGGAGGGAGAGGGACAGAGACAGACAGAGAGATGGAGAAACAAAGAAGTTAACAGAGACTGAGGGACGGAAATGTATCCCTGTCAGGACAGGTAGGGTCTCAATGCACAACTCTGCACCTGCAGTATCCCATCTTCTGCAGTAGCCTCTGTTTCTATTTGTGGTGTTTTATTTAAGTCAGCTCTTGACAACTGAGCCAACCTTGCTGGCCAGGGAAGCAGTGGCTCCCACACACGGGTCCCGGGCCAGCCAGGGCTGGTTGGGTTGCTGGTCTCAGGCCAGCAGCTCAGCACATGAGCCTCCCTGTGCCCGTCCTGCCCTGGGTAGTGGCAGAAATCCAGGGTCTTGAGGAAGTGAAACCCACCCCTGTGGCATCTCGTCTTTGCTACTGATGGATACACTCGCACCCGCCAGAGAGGCTTGGCTCGGCACGGGCAGTGAACTCTGTGCGGCACCCGCCACCCTAGAGATTCAGCAGGACTAGACTCCGATTCAACTGGATCCCTACACTGATCCTTTTCCAACTTACAGTCATTTCAGGCTGGACCAGGGGACCCATCTAGGATTACCCAGAGCTTCCTCCTTTCTCCAGGTGTCACACCTCCTCTTCCAGCCAGCCCCTGGCTCCTCCCTGGTGTCTTTGTGCCTCTGACTCTCTCATCCAGGACCACCACATGCAGGAGGCTCCCTCTTGTGTGCTCCGGGCCTGGCAAAGGAGGACACTGAGCTGTTCCTTGCTTAGGGAAGGTCTCTTTTTCCTAGACAGGCCCCAGAGGAAGCTTACCCCTGCCCCGGTCCTGGGAAGGCAGGATGGAAAGATCAAGTCGGCCACAGGCCAAGCCACAACGTAAAAGCAAGACAGTCAGCCAGCCATCAGAGTCTTTCTTCAGGTTATCAAGATTAGGAATCCTCTTCACAACCCAGCTCTCCATCGCCAACCAGAAAAGGCAAAATTCAGAGAGACAACCTTTACTTTTGACTCATCTTCCCCTAAAAGCTCTGTTATGAAGTCTAGGGCCAAAGGATTGCTGAGCCACTGGCAACCAAAAGAATCCAAACTGAAAGTTGGCTGTCTCTTTTTCCAATCTTTCAAACCTCTCGGTCAGAGAAAACGCCAGATGCAATTACTTTTCACTAAAGAAAGGTGTATTTCAACAGGCTGGTGAATATGCGTTTACCACACACACAACACACAGTAAACCCTGTAGCCACTGGAACAAACACCCTGCTCTCCCCAGAAACCCACCTTCTCCCTGAACAGTACACAGTGATTGCTTTCCTTCCAGACTCTGCCTCACCTCTGGGAGAAATGAAGCAAGAGGGGGCCGCTCCTCCATCAAAACCCCCCAGAGGCCTCAACTCACTTTACAAATTTGAATCGGTACATTTCATGCAGACTTGGACTATTCCCCCAAAAAACAAACAGGCCACCACAGTGAGCAAAGTTACACAAAATTATATTGTATATTTAATAACACAGCAAAGTCAATTTTCTACACCTATACCACTCATATATTTCCCCAATGACAGAAACACGAGAGAAGGGATTAAAACCCAAGTGTCCTGGGAAGCCTTCCTGACCACACTCACTCACACGATAGCAAGTGTTGTTGGGAGATGGGGAAAGGATTCTGTGCAACACCTCCTTTCTTCTGGAGGGCAATAAAGATGGTGTCTGCAGAGGAAGGGGGAGCTGTGGGCTCCTTACTCTTCCCCTAGCAGGCAAACAGGACAAGTGGGTCTCCGGATTCATTTCACCACTAGGGTCCCACCCCGTTGTGCAAACCGAAATTCGATGAGCGCTCACACTCCTGGGATGGTACAAGCACTCACGGCTGCCTGATTGAGCCCAGGCCTCGAGGACGTAGGGCCTTCCCCCACCCTTCCACCTCAACTTGGGCCTCGAGGAAGAGCGAATGTTCTTCAGGCCCCAAGAGCCTTTCAAGGGCCACAACTTCCGTCCACCGTGCCGGTGGATGAAGGCACAGCAGCGACCTGGGGCCTGCCTTGTGGCCATCCTTCCGCACCACAGTACGGGCCACAGGCTGGGGGCCTGAGCACCAACTGCCACCTCTTCTGCCCCATGCCACGTGTGCCCTGAGTCCGCCTTCCCTGGGCCTCAATTTCTCCCTCTGCGGGGGAGGGGCGTGGTGGTGGTGGTACCCCCTTCCCCCTCAACCGGAGATGGCTGAGTTTTGAGCACTTAGTATCAGCTGGGAGCCATTACAGTAACATGCCCATCTCACCCCCTCCACGGAGTAGGATCCTCACAGGAGCTTCCACATACCAGTGACATGTATGTATGTCACATACCAGTCATTACACAGGGAGTGAGGAAGGAAGGAAGGAAAGAAGGAAGGAAGGGATAGAAAGTCAGAGGGAAGGAAATGGAGTCTTCAACAGTTCTGTATTTCCTCACTCTTGAGTGTTTGCCAACTTTATTCAGCTGGAAATAGTTTCCTTTTGGAAATAATTTTTAAGTGGCAACAAAACTTACTACACATTTTTAAAACTCTGCGTTTCTGTGTTACTCATGGAAAAGTGCTCAGCATCCAACGTGACCTGGGGAGGTTGTTTGTGAGATCCGCAGTCATACCCAGACATATACCCTCCCACCGCAGGTGAGCCTCCCACAGCCCTTCTCTCACTCATCAAAAGCTCCAGGCTGGGCCTCCGCTACAGGAGGGCTTCACCTGTAAGTCATGAATCTTAAAAACAGGATTATTGGCATCAGGGCAAGAAGACGGGTAGGAGGGCACACAAGAGGTAGAGAAAAAGGTCCTTGTCTGCCACCCTCCTGTGGAGACTACTGGTTTTCCTTCTGTGGTTTTGAGTACCTAAACACAGCTCTAAGCACATATCTGGTATTAAATATCACCCTCCACGGCTGTTTATGGATCAAGAACTCAAGGTCATGGAAGGAAGGAAAGGGGACATGTGGACATGGGACGGAATACCTGCTTTCTCCCAGCAGGAGCACCTCAAATAAAGCCGGAGGCTTGAGGTTTCCTGCTTCCTGCTACAAGTGTCTAAGCACACACATAAGGAAAGAAGGCAGCCAGCCCCAGCATCTAGATAAATACGACACAAAGCTCTCACAAATGGTTTTCAACAGAAGAAAGAGATTGAGAAAAGGGATGCGGCGGGTCTCCTTAACCATTCAGGTGTCTTCTAGAGAGAGGTACAAGGGAGCAGTGAGAGACTGGGAAGTTGTCGGGTAACCCAGGGACACCTGACCTAGAGGACAGCTGCTGCCCACCTCCACTCATGTTCTTCCTGAGAAGTTCATGGTCACATCCTATTAGTGGCCACACTTGTGACCATACTCATACATACCAACGACCATACTCAACAGAGAAGGTGGCAGGGAGGGGAAGAGAAGACAGCGAGGACAGAAACACTATGGGGGGGGGGGAAGGAAAGAGATTCCTGCAGAGTTCCTACCTCAAGAAGACTGCTGAGGAGGAGGGGAACTCCAGGAGGGCCAGGAGAAGCCCCCGGCAAAGCTGGAGACGTGAGAAACAGCAACTAAAGCCTTGAAACAAAGGCTATCCCCAAGAGGAGAGATTCTGGTTGCCATAAGGAGATAGCCCTTCTGGCTTTGCAGAGCATTTTCTTACTCATTATTTCAGGTCATCTTCACAATAATCTAGTAAAGCCTATAAAGGAAACTGTATTCTCATTTAATAGTTGGGGAAACAGGCTCAGAGAAGGGCATGGCTTCCCGAGGCTACCCTGCTGGTGGTGGGAAAGCAGAACCCCAGTGTTCCAGCACAGACCCTGAGGCTAGGAGGCAGTGTCTCCCCAGACTGGGAAAATGGATGAGCTCATTGAAAGGTTCAAACTCATGGACGCAGGGAGAAGAAATGGATCTAATCATAGGATGAAACATCCCTATCCCAGTACTTTTCAGGGTAAAGGAAAATGGGGTAGAGAGAACAGCAGCATATACCATGGCCCTCTAGTAAAGACAGAGCCCCAAGTGCAAACTATTTTCAAAGAGTCAAGCTGGGGAAGAGGTCATCTCAAGCAACTATGGTCCAGTCGGTAGTGAGTGAGCGTCACCCTAGGGCCAAGGCAGGACACCGAGAGGACAAGAAGCCTCTGAAGGAGAATGAGAAAACAAAAGACCCAGGTTTTCACTGAAGATGAAGCATATCAAGGACTCGGCAAAGGTCCTGGCACAGGGCGAATGGCGAATGCTCAGCAGCAGCTAGTAGTGCGGGCTGTGGTAGATTAATGCTAGTACCGTCAGAAAGCTAAGTCCTTCCTCAAAGCCAGTCTGCAGGTTGTGGCCAAAACAAAACTCCGTTTACTGTGTTCGAAAATGCTTCTTAATGACGGGCTAGACTCTGTCCTCAACCTCTTTCACAGACACGATCTTCAACTGTTAAAGTGAACACGTGCTTCAACACGTGCTCTACTGTGAAAGGGTAGCCTACCACATTCCAGAGAGGTGGCCGGAGTAGAGGACTAAGGGATGGGGTGCTGAGAGGGCCTGGCCGTGTTCTTTGGCCTAAATCTCCAGCCCTGAAGGGTTTCCCCTCTACCACCGGCCCCACCCCAGCTCTCCCTAGTCCAAAGCCCGCAGAAGTCCACAGGACAGTCACCAGCCCATCTGCCACCTCCCACAAGTCCCTTCAGTCCTCACACATACCCAGCCCACAGACCCCCAGCCTGACCAACTGGCTTTCAAACGGGCAGCAGTGGAAAGAAACTGCAGAGAGGACAGTGCTCAACGGCTCTGTTCTCCGCCCTCCGCTCCCACACACTTAGGCCTCTCTACTCCCTGCTGGTCTTGCCTTCCCGCTTTCCTAGGATTGCTAGAATGATTTGTTCTGAACAGCGACAGGTTTATAGGTTAGCCGACACCTCCGCTCTGTGGAATTTTAATTAACTTCTCTCATCGTCAATATGCTAAGGAACGGGGTCTCCATTCTCTGGGGTCAGCAGTGTGTTTCAGGTCCTGCTATATCAGCCGTCAAATTGAAGAATTAATGACGTGGCTAATCGGCTCTAATTCTTTAGAAAGAAAAAAAATTTGAAAGGGAGTTGCAGAAGGGGGCAGGAGGAGGGGTGCAGGCTCCGTGGAGTAAGGAGAAGGAGGCTGAAGGGGGCTGAGCAAGGTGGGGAACCCACTCTCTCGTAAAACGAGCGACAGACTTAAACCCAGGGCAGAAGAGTGGCAGCCCCCCAGCTTTCCCACTGCTCATTAGGTGGGGAGTGAGGGACGAAGGCAGTGAGGGGGAAGACCCTAGAAAAACAAACCGTCTGACGGAGCAGGTGCAGGAGAGAGTCTATGTACCCTGCTGGGGAGGAGAGCCTTGGTTCAAGAAAGCCTGGAAAGCAGAAGTCAGGATGCAAAGCTCACTCACTTAGAGGTGAAGCCACAGAAATACAGACAGGCCAAGGGGGAAGGTAAGGCTACCACCAAAAATTTGGCATGTCTGCTATGATGCTCAATCTACCCCGCATACATGTCTCTGGATGAGGGCCCAATTGGACATGGGCCCCACGCCTCTCCGGATGACTCAGCTCTGTAAGCGATACTCTAGAAGACATTTTCCAAGGGGAACAAACCACAGATGTGGGTTGTGAGAGCAGGTTGGCCGGTGTGGTCACTTCCCAGGAGTGCTAACAGGCCTCTGCTTTGGAAGCAACTCCAGAGAGCATATGCTCCAGAAGGGGCACTCTTGTAACAACTGGAGTCAGTTACATTTTAACAGTATCTTTTCCTTCACCGTTTCTGGGGTAGACACCCAGGAAGTTAGCCCCTGGGATGTTGTCTCCACCTCACACATATATGATGTGAGCCACACACCTTAGGTCTCTGGAGGATTTTCAAAATCTCCAGGAGAGAGGCTTAAAGCAACCTGGAATATACAGGTGGACGAGCTTTCTAGCCCACCCAACCTCATAAAATAAAAGCATTATTATACAGGACAAAACCATATCCAAAAACGTCTCCCTTACCTGAGTAATGGGCTGATAGCAATGGACCAGACTCGGTCTTCGGTCTGGATGGTGTGTAAGCACTGCCCCAGCCGGCCTGATGCCAAAGGCCATACCTGGAAACAGCAGAAGAGATGCTCTCGTCAGCATCGCCTGGGATTGGGACGTGGGGTGAGCATCCCCAGGGCGGTGGGGAAGTGGAGAATCCTCTCTGTCCTGCAGACACAGAGCTCAACGTATGAGCCGAGGGGCTTCCCCAGCCTCCGGCTCGCCTACCTGACTCCCAGGCAGAACCGCCCTCCTCAACATCCACTTGAGAGCTCTCTTCACCACCCAATTTTATAGCAGGGAATCAGGAGCTCCACACTCCAGCTGAGACGTGACGAAGCCGGGTGAGCAGGTGCAGCTTGCCTCTCTCAACAACCTCCTCGTGCTGGTGGGTTTTCCTCTTTCCTATCTCTCACCCAGATTTTCCTTTGGGAGGTAGGGAGAAGGAGGATGATCAAGGCACAGTATGGGGGAACAAAGACAGAATTACAGCAGAATTAAGAGAGAGGAGCAGAAAGGAAGACACAAGAGAAGGGGAGAACGGAGGAAGAAGAGAGGCTTCAAGGCACGAAGGTGGTATGTTCTTGTTTGTTTGTTGATAATGCCCAGGATCCAGTGCTATTCATGTCGGCAGGGAATTTAGCACCTAGTGTCACCAAAAGTAGCAGAAAAGCTTAACTCTTTTAAGCTTCCATATCTCCTACAGGTTAAAAATATTGCTTGGAGCACATTATCTGGTCCCTATCAGTCAGGAATGTACATTAGCAGCCACTCCGGGCTTAACTCTAATCAACACTCAGGGAGCCCTCTCAGCAGCCAGTGCATTTAGAAATCTCCCATTAAGCACAAGGCCCCCCTCACCTCACCCAACCCTAGATGACACAGTCAGGGAAATAAGCCTCTAGCCAAACAGAAAGGAAGCCTCAAATGTACAGGGCTGTCCCAGACAGCAGCCAAGGAGGGATCCTGGGGCAGCCAGATGGATCAATGACCTCTCAAGGTCCCTGCCGTGCTATAAGGGGAACACACAAAAGCCAGTCAGGACCTTAGATGGAAGAACTTTCAGGAAACATTCCTTGAATTTAAGGGGCAGGTGATGGAGTGGGGGTGGTCTTGCCTTCTTGGGGTCACATGACATGTCTTCCCCATAAAAGGAGAAAGTGTTTTCGATCTTGTGTATGTATAAAAGGTATATATGAGTTACTTCCAACACAGGGAAAAGAAAATAAACTTAAGAAGATTCTGAACAAGGAGGGGCAGAAAACAAAAGTGAATACCACGACTTTCCTGGAGTGCCATGATTCTGGCTTACTCTTCTGGATCTACAATCAGGCCCCTTTGCTAGTAGCTAGAGGCGTTTCTACTGTCTTCTTTCAGATAGTCCAGGCCTGGAAGAGTGGTTTGCCCTTCCTCAGATGCGAACTCCCCAGGAGGCGGGTTGGAAGGTGAGGAGACACTAAGGACTCTGATTACAACATCTATGGGGACAACTCCAGTCCTGGACTCACCAGTGCCACCCCCTCCCCCCGGGACGGGCTGGTGGATTCCAACACCGTACAAACCACAGAACAAGGTTCCTGGCCTCCAGGAGGCATGTTGCCAATTCTGAGCGGATGTTGGGAAAGCCACAAACCCGAGTGTCATGATGCCTGAGGGACAGGAGTTGACAACAATATGCTGATCACACTTTCACCCTCAGTGGTCAAATCCAAAACAAACCCTTCCCTGGAAAAGACATATCTCAGTGGAGGTGGGCATTTACATAGTCCTTTTAAGAAGCAGTTGACAATATGTATCAGGACCCTTAAAATGACCGAAGCCTTACACTCAGTAATTCTCTTGCTGAGATTCTATCCTAAGAAAATAATTCTAAAACAAAGAGAAGCCTGTGTGGTAAAAATATTCCCTGCAGCCTATGGTTGCAGAAAGAGCACGCATGGGCTTTGGAATCAGACCCATTTGGGTTTGAACCCAGTTGTTACTTATCCTCTCTGATCTTAGGGATATTTCAGGACTTCGTAGCCTCAGTTTCCTCGTGTGTAGAATGGGAAATAATACCTATCTTTTGAGGGCTACAGAAATGTCAAGATATGTATAAAGCACCTGGCACAGTAATAGCACAGTGTTTGGAAGGTATTAGGCACCCAACAATGGTGGTTCTTATTACTTATTAAGCCATTAAAGATGACACGAATAATTTGTAATAATAATAGGAAACTTTATAAAATAGATACAGTAGGGTATATTGGCTATCCACAATATATTACAAGCATAATTATGTAGGGATAAAATTAACCTAAAGGATAAACGGAGAAAATGAACAAATGTAAAGGGCTTAGCATTGTGCCTGGTTACAGTGCATACAGTTACAAAACAAACAAGCAAACCTATGCGTTGAAAAATAACTAAAAGAAGAAAAAGAAAAAACAAACCCAAGTTCAAATGTTCCCTCCTTCATAAATTCTCCCCTTTCAAGGCAGATGTGATCTCTCCACCCCTGAACTCTCTGGCCCTAGAGGCTTACACTTGACAGTCCTGGCCACTTGCGCTCAGCTTCACAGCCACTGCACGCATGTTTCAGCTCCCCTTAAAAAGAGGGGCAGTCTCTTCCTTACCTTTGAAAAACGCTACTGCCTTGTACACTAAGCCTTGCATACAGTTGGCACTTAAAAGAATGAATGAAAGAACAGAGAAATAAGGAGGCAATGAAAGAATGGTCAGAACCAGCCCAGGCCCACGAAGAATATTCCTACATTCCTATCACATCTCAGGATGGGGCTGGCCTCACTAAAGCCCAGAGGGGCAATCCAAACAGAGTCTCAATAAGCTTGAAAGTAGGGTTGGCAGGGGCGGGGAGGGGCAGGGAGAGGAAGAATCTGAGCAATCGCTAACTCAGAACTCAGAAGTCTTACGAAGAAAATGTTTTAGTTCCTTTCACCCCAATAAAACAATCTCTTTCCTAAAACACAGTAGCTATTTGGGGGAACTCCCAACAAACAGGCTATAGATCTTTACAGGCAAACATGAGTTTGCCTAAGTTCTTGCATAGGTTTGGGCATATTAGAAGCAGCTACAGAACTGCAGAAGCCACCGAAAAGCCATGGAAACCTGGCTAGAAAAGACTGGCTGTGGGTAGTGTGGAAATGGGTCAGGAAGACGAAGGCGGCTAGAGGCAAAGACAACCACATAGTGGGAACAGAAGCAGCATCCAGAAGTCTGAAAAGATGAGCGGGCCCAGAAGTCACCAGGGAGCCCGTAGATAGCCGACCAGTTTTCTGGAGGTGAAGAACCCGGGGGGAGAATTTTGTCACTGTCTTAAAAGAAATCCTCAAAAGGAATACTATGTGCTGCAGTGACAATTTTAGAATTTAGAAAGTACTTGTTTTAACGCGTAAAAAAAATCGAATCCACTAAATGGGGTTGCGTTAGTACTTCAAACATGAAACAAATCCAATATCCCAAATAAAGATGCTGTCCCCTGACTAGAATAGCAGCCCATCCCCCTGAATTGCTACCTGTGGTCATAAAGCTTAGTTTATGCTGCTCTGGGTATCAGACCACAGAGAAGAGACTAGAAGAGACGTCACTGAGAAGGAGGAGCCAGGGGAAGCTCGAAGCCATGACAGGAAGATGCCAGGAGATGGGAATATTTAGGCCACATGTGCCAAAAAGATTTTTATGCAAATTTATTTCTGAGGAGTACAGCAAGTTAAGGCCAGTGTCTTTTCAAGGAATGGTAAAACGACAGCGACCAATCAGAACCCTGCAGTAAGGATAGGGTGGACGGAATGGGAAACAGGCAATAGGAACTTCAGTTTCCGAGTTGGTTCAAAGGTTTTCTGGATTTTTCTCAGGCTTCCTGTGCTGGTGTGCATGTCTCTCTGACAGAATGCAAAGTGTTAGGAAGAAAATAGCCAAGGGAGGAGAAGCTTCCGTAAATAGAAAGGAACATATGTAGCCCTTCTTTTTATATCAATTGGTGGCATGTTTATAGGAAGGAGTAATCACCAGAGGGTACATGGAGTCAGAAAAGCTAGTGAATAAAAAGTGCCACTGCCCTCTCCTGAGACCCTCCCTAGGTGTCTCAGAGGCCCGTTTGCTGACACGAACAGGCATTTTGCTCCTGTTGGCGCTATGATCTCCAGATGCTGAGAGGAAACAGGCGAGTAAGATACTACCAGGCCTCCTGCACCTCAGCTTAATTGTCAGCAGAGTTCCCACAGCAGCCCCACAGGACCAGGCGTGTGCGGGCCCTGCCTGGGGCTGCGGGACACAGGGATGGAGACAGAAGTTCTTCTCTGTGTCATGGGTGGAGTCCTGTTTGACCCAAACGTGGGTGAGTGGAGTCCATAAAGCAGAGGTCACACTACTTCTCAACCTCATTCTGTTTTGCCTTGGCAGATGTCTGACCGTAGACCAGGCAGTTTGGCAATGACGCACCAAAAACGCCTTTCTCTCCTCGTCTTTCTACTGCTTACTGACCACATCACTCTCCAGAGAAGCAGTAAAAACACATTTTAATTATCAGCCTGATTGCTTATAAACAAGGTGGTGAAAAATTAACCTCCCTAAACAGAAAGCAAGCAAAAGGAGGGAGATTTTAAAATAAAATATTGGGGTCAGAACTCAACCCACAAACTTGAGGAAATTCAGCTCAGGGAGGAAAAGCTGGCCAGGCCCTCTGTTTTTGAGTTCACGCCACATTTCAAGTGAGTGGCAAGCTTCCCAGCCACTGTCCACTCCTTTCTCAGGCCAGCTGGCAGGGATGTCGCCTGGCATGGCCAGCCGCATGCCAGAGGCACATAAGTGAGTCCTTTATCATGTTGTCCCCCTGCTGCCCCCACCCAATGCCCTCAGCCAATCCCAAGACTCAAGGCCCTATCCACCCTCTCCCACCCCACTCCCTATAGACAGGAGGGAATAACAGTACCTAAGGGGGACACCACTCACCTTGGCCGTCCTGTCCCTGGAGCCGCTCACGATGATGCCCCCTCTGCAATCCACACAGTTCACCTCCTGTTCATGAGCCGAGTACTTGACAGTGAAGGTGCTATGAATCTTATGAACACCAATCTTCCCATCTCTAGGAGAGAAATAAGGAGCCCATCCCCAATAGCCAATTATTCTCTCTGTCGGAAGAGAACAAAGCTATGGAAGCAGCCCGAGTCTCTAGTGATGTCCAAATCTGCTAAGTTTTAGGCAACTCAGCTCAAAATAAGGTGCTGAGCTTCGAGATAACTTTACTTCCTCAGTACACTTGGGGCTGAACAGAGCTGAGAGACAAAACAAATTTCCCCCTCGAGAGTATCAAAACCAGCTTCACTTTTCATTAAAGGCTCTTCCTGTTTTCCTTCTCTGGCTAACCCTATTAAGTGCCTTTGGTAAATCTCTCTGCTTCAAATGGAAAAAAAAAAAAAAACCCAACACTCCCTCTTCTTATGGTCTCCCTCCTCATCCCTTTGGAGTTGAGACAGAAAAGTGAGAGGCAGGCAGGCAGAAGTTCCCTGAAGAATGCTAAGGAAGAAGGAGGAGAACTCTGCGGCACTTACCCTCCTGCACTGATAATATGCGAGTTGGCCAGCACAAAGTGGCAAACGTCCTCATCATGCCCAGCAAAGACTCCCAGGGGCCGACGGTTCAAGCTGGCACCATCTGGGCGGAACTGATAGGCCAGGATGAAATTAGCCTGGGATATGTACAGAGAATCACCTTCTAGCTGCATCCAGGGCATCTGACTGCAGAGATATAAAACACAATTTAAAGATCATCAAGATACAGCATGAAAAGTTGACTCCAATCTTTAGAGAGGCTGACCGATTCTCAACATAGAGAGAATAACCTGCACTTTACCCCCCTCTTCTCTTTTAAAATTACTTCCCCGTAGGCTACCCTCAGACAACTAGAGAGACTGAGCTTTGTAGTAACCTAATCTTCTCTGGACTTTCTAAAACAGAGTCAGAATTAAACGACCAGTTAAATATCACTTTTAATGGGAAAATGCTTAAGACCTGAATTACTGGCAACTTAGATTTCTTTTGGGTAGGCAGAGCTCAGCGACTATCATGACTGGGGCATGGACAGGGTCAAAAACAAATCTTCTACCCAGAGAAAGTGATTTTCTTTCATTACACATCCTCACTGATTTGAAGTGTTAAGTGATAAGTTTCGAGGTTCCAAGACTCCCATACATACCTCTTTCCCAACAGAGCAGATGGAGAAAAGAGAAGAGTAAGCCCTGAGAAGCCCCATTCCCTTATCCCACTAGAGCAAAGGGGCCATTTATAAGTGAAAGGAATAAAGCCATTTAGGAAAGGATGCTAATGTACTGGTTACATATCCAGCTCCACACAGGGGATATCTACGTTTCGGTATTAGAGGGTAAGTGGGGCAATGGAAAAACGGCTTCGCAGCAGTCTGCTACAGTTCGGGGGTTATGGAGAAAAGTCAGCTCTCCCAGGCAGCAGATAAGAGAAATCCACAAGTAGTTAAAGATTCCCTCCACAATCCAGCAAAAGGAAGAAAGCTTAGAAGCCACAGGCCAGTCCCATGGCACAGAGTGAGCCTCAAGAAGAAAGAAGACTCTGCCAGACCCCAGGCTCTCTGGTGGGGACTAAGCCCCTTCCCCAAGGCAGACATCCCAGCAGCCTGTCCTACTCTTTGGAGGAGTTCTGGAGCTACCAGGTCCCAAGCAAGGCGTAGGGACGGCTGATTCATCCCCATTTACAGAGACACCATATCCCATTGCCAAGCCTGTCTGAGCAAACTGGGCTGTGTTTCTTCCCCAGACTCCTTAATACAAGCGTCATGGGAATGTGGAAAAGTTCTGCAAATTGACTTGACGGGCCATTAAATGCAGCTTGGACTTTGTAGTAGCTGAGTTTCTGCTCAGGAGGTTTTTACAAGTGTGTGCATATATTATATAGAACATGTGTTGAGTAGGTAGCGATGCCTACATTCTCACTCATTATGCACTTCCCTCTTCAACATCCCCTTGCACGAGTTTGTGGCACACTCAAGTGGGGAGCAAACAGAAGGGGTTGGAATGCATGTGTTTAGAGCCATCTGGTAAACAGCCATTTGCCGAGGACAAGAAACCAGGTTCATGCCAGGTGAACGGTGGAGAATCCCGGGGCAGCCTGGTAACGGCTTTGTGTGTTTATTTGCCAAACTGCTTTGAAACCAGCCCCAAAAAAGACATCAGGGACAAAACCTTGATAGAGAAATAAACTCTACTTTCTGATATTAAAAGGCAAAAGCGGGAAGCAGAGAGTACAGTTTTTCATCATAAAAATCTATCTTTCTCCCTAGTAGTTTCTCTACAGTCACCACCATGACCAGTACCCCCGCATAATTCACAGCCACCACCAGCCATGAAAACAGCAGGAACTGGAAACAAGCAAGAGAGAAGGGGTCATCAGATGAAGAAGCCCGTCAGTATCTCTCAGCACAAGCACAGGTCAACCTGGAATGAGGAACCACGATGCTCCTTAACCATTCCGACCAATCATCGAGGAGCACTTGCTTGGCAGGGAGTCAGATGATAACTATGAAATAATGTAGCATCAATGAAGCATAAGATTTGTGGCATTAGCAGTCCAAAGCCACTGTCTAAATTTCCTAGCAGTTCTGAGTTCTATCTCCCGTAACATCTACAGCCAAGCCTTTAGATCCTATTTTGCCTTCTTAATAAAGTAGGGGAGAAGGCTAACAGACACCAGGAGTGAAGCATAACTCTGTAGAGTAGATTTAAAGAAAAATAATTATAAAACAAGATGGGTTGAAATACTGGCTTCATTTAACTCTTTTGATGAGGTAAGTTAATAGGGGTTACCTCTGAGTGGTTGCATTATATGTAAGTTTTATTTTCTTCTTTAAACTTTTCTATTTTTTCAAATCTCTACAATAAACATTTGTTATTTTTATAATCATAAACGTGTGGAATTTGTTTAAATAAAGCACATTTGATGGCAATTTTTACCAATGTGAAAAAAATTGTCCCTCTGATGCCTGCTTTGTGATGTTTAAAGGATCACCAGTGCCACACCACCCAAGACAGGCACATTTACACTCTAGCTAAGACCAGACATTTTACTTCCCAGCATGCTTTTCTGTCCCAGGTAGCTTTGAAAGAGTCAAGGAGTACCTGGGTGGCTCATTCGGTTGAGCATCCGACTTTGGCTCAGGTCATGATCTCACAGGTCATGAGTTCGAGCCCTGCATCAGGCTCTCTGCTGTCAGCGCAGAGCCCACTTTGGATCCTCTGTCCCCGCCCCCCCCGCCCTTCCCCCACTCACGCTCTCTCTTTTAAACATGAATAAACATTAAATTAAAAAAAAAAAAGAATCAAGAGGCTACTTACCTGCATCTCCACTTCAGCAGAATCCCCTCTCGGCAGCGCCCCAACCGCCAGTTCTGAGACACCTTCACCCGTTCCTTCACTGGGACATTGGCCATCCTGTGTGCAGACAGAACAGATAATCCAGTCACTACAACTCATTGCCAACCAGAGAAAATTCCATAGGCTTATGAGGTAGAACTTGGGAGTATCTGGAATACATCTAGATATAAGTGACAGGGTTAGGACATGAGAAAGGATTAACTTTTCTCTCTCCACACTGGGATAACCAAGAAAGCCAAGGTGAAAAGCCTGTCCTTTACAGTGTCTATAGTGATGCCAAAGCGATCTAATGGAGAAAGGATAACAGTGCTGGAACTACTGGCTATCCATAAGGAAAAAAGTAAACTCTGACTCCTACCTCACACCATACAGAAAAATTAATTCAAAATAGATTTAAACATGAAATCTAAAACTATAAAGCTGATAGAGGAAAATATATCAAGATATTTCTGCAACTTGGGGCCTGGGAAAAAGTCTCTTAAGACACAGAAAGCAATAGCATACAAGAAAACTCTAATGAATGAGACTTTATCAAAATTTAAAATTTTTGCTTATCACAATGAATATACACACCACATTTTGGGGGAAAGTGTTCACAAAATATATATCTGACAAAGGGTTTATATCCAGAAAATACTAAGAAATTATAAATACATATGTATAACTGTATACATATGTATATGTATATATTGTATATGCATTTATATATGTATATATAATTATACACACACACACATAAATATATATATATGCATATATATTTTTTGAAGGCCAGTAAGGAACTCTCCTACAATCTTGGTGGCAAAGCAAAATGGTAGAGCCATCATGGAAAAATGTCTGACAGTTTATTATAAATCCAAACATATACCTACTCTATGACCTAGCAAATACCCAGGAGAAAGCATACACCCACAAAAAGACTTGCACAAGAATGTTCACAGGAACTTTAGTAGTAAGAGCCCAAAGTTGAAAACAGCCCAGGCAGCCATCAGAAGAATGGCCAAACACCCCATGATGTATATTCATACAATGGAATGCTACTCAGCAATAAAAAGGAAAGTACTATTGATATACACAGTAATGTGGGTGAATCTCAAAAGCTGAATGAAAGCAACCTTACACAAAAGAGTTCATGTTGTATGATTCCATTTATGTGAAGGATATTGAGAAGGATTATTATTATGTGAAGGATATTGTGAAGCATTATTGAGAAGGATAACTAATCTATGGTGGAAGAATCAGAATAGTGATTGCCACTGGGAACCCGACCACTGGGAAGGCGACTGACTGGGAAGAAACATGTAGAAACTTTCTGGAGCAACATTCTGTATCTAAATCTTAAAGGGATTTGGGTTACACACGTGTATATGCATTTGTCGAAAAATGCATCAAATGGAAAAAAAAATGCCCCAAGTGATACACTTAAGATTAAAGTTTGAGCATTTTGCTGTATATAATATTAAGTTTATTTATTTTGAGAGAGAGAGAAAGAGAGCACGTGAACAGGGGAGTGGCAGAGAGAGAGGAAAAGAGAGAATCCAAGCAGGCTCCGCACCGTCACGCTCTGCTCTGTCAGCATGGAGCCCGATGTGGAACTTGAACTTACGAAACATGAGACCATGACCTGACCCGAAGTCAAACGCTTAACTGACTGAGCCACCAGGAGCCCCTGTATATAAACCCATAAACTAATATATATACCAGTCAATTGTATGCATGCATACTGTAGTGTTTACAGGTGGAATGTACTGATATCTGCAACTCACTTTGAAATGCATAACACAAATAAGCTAAAATGTTCATTGTAGAATCTAGGTCGTGGGCATATAAGTGTCTGTGGAATAATTCATTCAACTTTGCTATTTTAAATTTTTCATTTAAGAAAATGTTGGGGGTGTCAGTAGTACTTTCTGGGTGAGGAAAATAGAGCAGTAAGGAATACGAGAGCACACTAGCGTAGGAATGGTGTCATCTGTGACTGGGTTGGAGTGGTAGGGGGTAGGGAGAAGAGCTCAAAGCCACTCTGAAAGTACACTTTGGGACAGAATTCTGAAATTGTGGGCAAGAATTTGAAAATTTCATTTTAGGGGGCGCCTGGGTAGCTCAGTCGCTTAAGTGTCTGACTCTTGATTTCAGTTCAGGTCATGATCTCATGGTTCGTGGGATCAAGCCCTATGTGGGGCTTTGCACTGGCAGCATGCAGCCTGTTTGGGACTCTCTCTCTCTCTCTTTCTGCCCCTCCCTCACTCTCTAAACAAACAAGCATTTTTTTAAAAGAAAATTTCATTTTAGGCCCCCACAGCTCCCCTGTGTTTCCTTGGCCTGCTCCACTGGACAGTACAAGGTACACTGCTTGGGACACGGAGTGGTAACTACCAGGTCTATGGAGAAAAGAAGAGAGAAACATGCATTTCCTTCCGTCTCTGCTATGCCTTCACACTGACTACCCTTTACCAAAAGGCAGCCGTGAAGTCCTGCTTACAAGATTATGACAAATACAGATTAAAAAGGATAATTTTGGTAGGCAGAAAGAGAAGATACCTAATCCGTTTCTGGATAAATGATACTCTATCTACCTCCTGATCTCATCTCATTTGTTCATTTGTATAAACTAATTGTTTTTGATTAACAAAATGATACATCCACAGGGTAAAAAAAAATGCCAATAGACTGATAGTTACTGTAGATGCATTTATATCGGTATGTATTTATACATATACCCAGTTTTTAATTTAAAAAAATAGTACACTATTTTACTCATTGCTTTCTTAACAATATATCTCAGGAAGCATTCCATATCAATACATTAAGATCCATCTTGGGGCGCCTGGGTGGCGCAGTCGGTTGGGCGTCCGACTTCAGCCAGGTCACGATCTCGCGGTCCGTGAGTTCGAGCCCCGCGTCGGGCTCTGGGCTGATGGCTCAGAGCCTGGAGCCTGTTTCCGATTCTGTGTCTCCCTCTCTCTCTGCCCCTCCCCCGTTCATGCTCTGTCTCTCTCTGTCCCAAAAATAAATAAACGTTGAAAAAAAAAAAAAAGATCCATCTCATTCTCTTTAACAGCTGCATAGAATTCTATTGTGTAACTCAATCATCATTTGACCAGTCCTTTACTGATTCACACTTAAAGGGCTTCCAGACTTTAGCTATTATAAATACTGCTGTTATAAATGTCCTTATATCTCTATTTAGGTGTGAGAACCCCAAGCAGGCTCCATGCTGCCAGCGTAGAGCCCAACATGGGGATCGAACAGAGGAACTGTGAGACCATGACCTGAGCCCAAACCAAGAGTCAGACGCCCAAACTACTGAGCCACCCAGGTGCCCCGATATTTTTATTTCAGACCTTGCTATGGAAAATCTTTCAACATAGTAAATACAGTTTAGTTAATCCTATTGAACACTACTTAAAAAATGATTTAGAATGTTTCAGTCTCTCTGGATCCTAATTCCAAAGATAATTTATTTAACAAACATTTAATGTGGTGTTTATGATGTGCCAGGAACTGTTTTCATTTACCTAATGCTTTATGCATAGTAAGTATCAATAAGCATTTGTTGATAAAGCAATTGTACTTCCTGTATTCTATCCAATTAGAAGACGTCGGGGAGAAAAAAAAAGACGACATTGGAAATAAGCAATAAGCAAACTGGCTGATACTGCAATTTAAATACAGAAAGCCAGAAATGACCCAAACTGATATAAATCAATATATAACAACCAAAGTAAAGTTTTAAAGTAAGGAAAGAAATCTCTACTTCATCAGTGCTATTGGGTTTGTATACCATGTTCCCAACCTTATGAGAAAGAAGGAGGAGGAATATACATGCCTAGAAAGAACATGGAAAGTATATACTCTAAAATAGTTAACTGTGGGTAGCCAACTTTGGGTGTTTTATTTTCTTTGCGTTTTTACATATTTTCCAATTTTTCTACAATGTAATATTTTGGTGAATAAGAAAATATCCATTAAAATAATAATGCTGGTGATAAAACTGGAAATCAATAGATTAAAAAAACTGATTTAGATTCTTACATCTCATAAATAATATAATAAATCCTTGAAAAATGAAAGTGAATTTAAAATAGCTTTTCAGGGCTCCTGGGTGTTTCAGTTGGTTAAACTTCCAACTTTGGCTCAGGTCATGATCTCACCATTCATGGGTTCCAGCCCCACATCAGGCTCTGTGCTGACAGCTCAGAGTCTGAAGCCTGCTTCGGATTCTGTGTGTGTCTCTCTCTCTCTCTGCCCCTCCCTTGCTCACGCACTCTCTCTCTCTCTCTCTCTCTCAAGAATAAACATTAAAAAAAATTTAATAAAAAATAATAAAAGTTTTTTAACTGGAAGATTTTAAAGTGTTTAAATTTTATTTGTATTTGCTTATTTTATTATTTACTTATTATTTTTTGAGAGAGAGACAGAGAGTGAACAGAGGAGGGGCAGAGAGAGAGAGAGAGAGAGAGAGAGAGAGAGAGAGGGAATCCAAAGCAGGCTCCAGGCTCTCAGATGTCAGCTCAGAGCCTCACGATGAGGGGCTTGAACCCACGAACTGTGACATCATGACCTGAGCGAACTTGGAAGCTTAACTAACTGGGCCACCCAGGCCTGCTTGGGATTCTCTCTCTCCCTCTCTCTGCCCCTCCCTCGCGCACATTCTCTTTCTCTCTCTCTTTTCTCTCTCTCTCTCTCTCTCTCTCTCTCTCTCCCTCCCTCCCTCCTTCTCTCAAAATAAATAAATAAACTTAAAAAAATAAACACTGGGGTGCCTGGGTGGCTCAGTTAGTTAAGCATCCGACTTCAGCTCAGGTCATGATCTGGCAGTTCGTGAGTTCAAGCCCGGCGTCAGGCTCTGTGCCAACAGTTCAGAACCCGGAGCCTGCTTCGGATTCTGTCTCCCCCCCGTTCTCTCTCTGCCCCTCCCCCACTCATGCTCTGTCTGTCTCTCAAAAATGAATAAATGTTAAAAAATAAATACATACATACATACATACATGCTGAGCAGAAGGTTAAAGAGTTTAAAATGAAAACAACAGAGAATGGGAATATTAACAATTAATACTATAGGTACAAGTTGTACCTCTAAAACTTTTAAGGGGCAGATAGAGATTTACTGGAATTACATCCTGTCTCTAATACCCTGTCATCCATACCCAACAGCAGGTAAGAACAATCACATGGTGTCCATGTGACGAAACACTGGGGAAACATCCCACAACATTAACACATATATGCATATTAAACTAATTATTAAAGTGCCACTGCACATTTATTATTACGTGGAAAAAACAGAAACTGGCTTTGGTTTGACAGAAAGGTTTGGGTTTGGTTATATATTACTAGTAGCACACTGGTACAGTCTTTCAGAAAGGAATTCTGTCGAGAAAAATTGTTAAATGACAGCTTCTGACCCAGCATTCCCACTTTGAGCACTAAATCACAAAGAAATAACTCAAAAGAAAAATATATTTTTACAAAGATATTTATAGTTGTGGCTATATATTTGAGCTAAAACCTGGAAATAGCCCAAATGTTTGTCTGTGGGGGAGACCAGTATACTAATGCAATGGAATATATTGCCACTAGAAATGACAAATGTGGGGACTGCAAAACATTTTGGAAATGACTATAGCAAGCAATGGTAATTTTAAAGCTAAGTCAAATTTATAAAGGTAGAGGTGAAGAGACACTACAGAAAATTATGTCTCTATAAACAACATGTCAGAAGAGGTAAATAGATGGTACTTTGGAGATATATATATATATATATATATATATATATATATATCACATAATATATTTCTGTATCTGTCTCTCACATAATTGTTGATAGTTAGGTCTCTCAATTTACCTTTAACTAAAGAGTAGTTACCTCTAACTAAATGAAGTTGTGGGAAAAGCTCAAAAGGCACACTTAGGAAACTAAGATCCAAATCCCAGTTCTGCCTGTTACTAATTATAAAATTCTGGTTACCTAACTTCTCTAATGGTCAATATCTTCCCCCAAGAAATGAGGATAGTATTTCTTACAATTGTTGTTTTATTTATTTTTTTTACAATTGTGGTTTTAAAATGACAACTAAAACAAAGTACAGTTGGTCAATTCTTTAAATATAAGTATATGTAGTAGTTAATATCGATTAATGGTGTCTTCCCTGAAGCTAATTCAATAATCATTTATTTTTCTTCTAAATAATTTAATTACAACTATTAGAAATTGTTCTAATATCAAACATTAGTCCTCTTTCAGGCTGAATGATTAGGGTTTGGGTATACACACGTTAAAGCTAAAATGTATTACTGAATTTGTCCATTGGGTGAATTCAGTCCCTGGTTTCACATTGCTAGAGAGAAACCCACACCACCAGGTGGATGAAGAACTAAGGAAAGTAAAAGACAGTTAATAGGATGGACCAAAAGAACTTAACTCTTAACGAGAAAGATTAGATTCCCTGTCAAATCTTATCTGCAAATCCCTCCCAGATATAAAAGAAGACATCCTTTGTAGTTAACCTCTCCTCTTGAGTTAGGTCTAATTTAATACGTGGAAGTGAAACCAAAAATTGAATATTCTGGATCATAGCAGGAAGGAGGCAAGGAGGAAAGAATCAATATATTTCCTGAACTGGGTTAAGGACAACACTTCTCTCTCTAGTCACTTAACTACCATTTAGTGACACTTTACTAAGGGTCAAAGCACTGCCCTGGGGGCCTGATCACAGCAGCAAGAAACTTTCAAAGTTGAACTTTAGAAGCTGCTGCCAAACGGCAGGTGCAGATGTCCTCTCCCACAACGAAAGCCATAATCACAGTACTTGGCTCTGGCCCTTCAAATCAAATTTTGACTTTTTTAAGCCACTCCTTTTGGCTTTGACTTGAGAAATAGTACCACTTTGTTGAAAGCCGCTTAACAACTCAGCTTTTTCAACCCTTTTGTCCATTCAATCATCTTTGATGGTTAGTTTCCCTAGCTGGTGGCAGGATCATATGTATATTCTTATTAGCACCTGAGAAATCAGAAGGAATAAAAAAAATCTTCCTCTGAAAACAGGTACCCCTCCCTCCCTGTGGGACCTGTCACAGTCCAGTCAAAGGGGTCGGTGGAACTAGGCAGCAGATGTGCCTGAGAAGACAAGAGCAGGTGCCCCTTGCAATTCTAGAAGGACCCTTGTTCCCCTCTTTGAAATGCTCTCTGGTTGGCAGTTTCTCCAACACACTTGCTAGTGTAAAGTGGGGGTGCTCCCCCCAAAACGATTAGTGCCCTGTAAATAAACCTCTCACGGGGCTGTTAACACTCAGGGGAATCTCTAACCGGGCTGTGGGCCTGGTGGAACTTCCATTTTCCCAGCCCTCCTTCTCTTGCCTCAGGCTCATTTCCCACTTGTGCCCCCTCCCTCTCAGCTTTCCGGCAGGCACCATTATAGTTTGACTGCATTCCTGGGCGCATGACCTATTTTAAACAAAAACAACACAACACGCACCCATGGTAAGCTATCAGGACCCTTAAAATCTTGGCAACAAGTTGAGTCCAGAGGGACAGAAATTAATCTAGGCAGTTATCTGGAGTCCACTTTCATCTCACCTCTCCTCCTTCACACCCCAAACTCAAAGCAAATAAATAAACCTAGTCTGAATAAAAATGCCTTGGGGTGAGGGAGGGGGAAGTGTGGGGATATCAGATAAACTCCTGGATCACAACTCAGTTTCCCTCCCTGCCCCATCCTGCAGTTTGGTTCCCTTTGAGACGCCACGGATGCTGCGGCCCTCATGACTGGCACGGCTTCCGTAAGCACAACTACCTGCTGATTTGGGAATTGGGGAGAGAAGGGGACCTGTCCACAAATGTAGAGCAAGGCCATCTCGGGGTGCACTGGGCTCAGGAGGGGAGACAGGGCTGTGCAAAATGATGCTCGGGGCTTGCACTTTTAACACTGTCTCTTGATTTATTTGATTTTGCTTTCCAGGAAGATTTTTTGCCTGCTGTATTGCCTATACCTACAAGTTCTTCTACCAATACTAAGAATTTGGCTTTAATATACAAGTCTGTCTGTCTTTCTTTCTCTTTCTTTCTTTCCTTCTTTCTTTCTCTTTTCTTTCTTTCTAAAAACATAGTCCACTTTATTCTTCTTAAGCCACAGTATATCATCTTTGGTTGTACAAACATCACTTGTTACAGTCTTGCCAACAGATCACAGCTGGGGAGGGGGCAGTTAATCCACTGCCAAGACTCCTGAGGGGTCCCTTTAAAATGGTAACACCCAGGATAGCACGCTAACACTGGGGGCAAGGGTGGTAGTACATCTGGCAGTGTACAAGAATTTAAACAGCCCAAGACAAGAAACTTCTAGCTCTTCATTTATACTTGCATTAGACTAAATCCTCCAATGGCCTCAAAAACAGAGGTCTATCATTAAGATTTTTAAAAAATCAAAGAAAAATCATTATACCATATTAAATCGGTTACCCTTCTGGCCAGGAAACAGGGGAACAGCCCCGACACCCAGGGTGGAGTGAAATTGTTCCCTACAATGAGGACGGGACCATGCACGAGGAAAGCAAAGAGCAGACCCCACCAGTCCCTTGAAAGGCCTCCAAATGTCAACTCACCTTACTCATTCAACCTCACCTCCCACTGTCCCACACCATGCAAGTGAACTCCAGCCAAGTCCATCTCTTCTACCTTCGTTCCTACACCCACACCTTCTCCTATACTGCCGGCACCAGCCTACCTTGTCCCTGCCAAACGCTTGCCTCCTTCTTCTGGGCACCAGCTTACACCTCTACTTCCCTGAGTCCTGGAAACTGTCCTCTCCCCCTCGTGTGAACCCCCAGACTGAACCCCCAATACCCTAAACTGAGGCACTGTTAACTTTTTTCAGCTGTATGTCTTGTTTGGCCAATACGGTCATAAATTCTACAAGACCAAGTCTTAACCTCTTAGCACTTCTAAAGGTACATCCCAACCAGCACACTGCAGAGCAGTGGTATACCAGCAACCCTGAATAACTGTGCTATCAAACTTTAATTTATACAATTCACTTTCATTCAACGAAAGATCCACACTTTCATGAAGATTGCTGTCAGACCAACCACTGAGCCACAATGTGGCCCATGACCCCATCTGCTGCAAATAAGATGAAGACTGTGTGTTTGGAGGAACGTATATGAACTTCACCTCAAAGGATATAAGAGAACAAGGTCAGGGCAGTAAACAGTTCACTCAAACAGTAACACACCAGATGGTAAATAAGTAAATGCACAGGTTTTTCAACTTTCTAAAACTTGTTTTATGAAAAAAATTACGTTTTAATCCTTTAACGTACTACCAAAAATTCTCACAGCATACAAATGTCTTGGACACAAAAGGGGAGAACCCTGGGCCTAGCGTGATTGGTATTCTGATAGATACTGCTTAGGCATTGCTTACGTTAGTTCTCAAAAGTACAATTCTCCCTTTGGTAAGTCACACTCTCAACAATACCCGTAGCTTTTCAGGAGCCTGGACATGCTACCTTCTAGCTCCAAAGGCCCTTCGTAAAATGTATAATATACCACACCTTCAGGAATGCAACCAGAGCCCCCAAATTCTTATGCTAGAGAGGCTTGAAGGAAGGAACTTGAGCAGATAAATTACCTTAATGTGGTACCACATGTCAAAGCTGTCCAAAGAAGTTTCAGAAGCACTAGGCATAACACTAATTCATAACCCTGAGCAGAGGATTTAGGAATGTGTTCACACTCACATTCATTTCCTCCTACTATTGGTCAAGTTCTGTATTTGACCACATATGCTCTCCAAGATGTTAAGAGATATTAAGCAGGTAGGAAAATTTTATGATCAAGACGCTTTAGACAACACTGACCGAAACAAAATTAAACAGGTCTCTCTATCACAGGACTTCTCAGTGCCTTTAATCTACCAGTGGGCACTGTGAACCCCTAAGAGAAGGGATGTGGAGCACAGCATTTCCTGCACTCATTTCATCACAGAATCAGTTCTTCAAGAATCCCGCAGCACAACTTTCAGAAAGGCTGACCTAGCAGTTTCTGAGAAAAAACAACAGCAAGAAAGATGCCACTATTTTTTGTGAACAGGCCGTCCTCTCAGTGAGTCATGAATTAGGCACTAGCAGCTTCACAAGTGGACTTTGTTCTCATACCTTGAGAATGACTTTTCCCTGGGCTCTCCATCTGAAATGTAAGGAATAATTACACTGCTCTGCTTCTCGGGGTTGTTTTTTATTGTTTTTAATCTTGCAACTGTGTTCCATATTAATCACTAAAACAGGTTCCCAGCCCAAGTAGCCAGGCTTGAAAATCCCTGGTGCCCTTCCAGCCTGGATGAAGGGATGGAAAGAACATGAACCAGACGCCACCCAGCAAGTTTTTACATCTCTAGTTTCTAGGCCATTATGATAAAGTCAAACTACAGCCAAGATAATGGATAAATGAGAGGTTCTTCTTTAGTAACTCACTTCTAGACAGAGGCCCCTCTTAATGCACACACAGCACCCGTATCTGACTCTCGACCCACCTTTTCAATTATGGACTTCCTGAAAAAAAATAATTCAAAGCAACATGGGAGGTCAAAGCTGGAGCTACAGGAAAGAAAGAAAAAGATGTACTGGAAGAGGACTATTTCCCTTTCTCTGCAGGGAAAGAACCCGTTACGAGCTAGCGAACAGGGGGAAATACCATTCTTTTTCGTGAAAAAGCTTTCCAGGAAAAGTATCTCAACATATTTACTATAAAACAATTTAATTTCCCTGTCCCATCACCTGCCACCCCATCCCCATTCCCCCCAAAAAGCCCACAGATTGTGGATTTCCTCTCATTCTTGGCAGAGTTACCAGAAGAAATATAATACCCCCTTCGGACTGCTCCCAACAGCTGCTAGAACAAGATGGGGAGCTGGGGGTAACCTTCCTAAGCTGCCTCTAAAAATGACCATTCCCCCTGCCAAACCATGCAGCCAGTGAACATAAGACCTCTCTTTCTCTACTTTCTTAAAGCCGAGACCCCAAACGCCACAGTGTCCCCTAGTCAAAAATACTTGCCTCCACCCATCTGATCCCCTCAACTTGACTATAAGCTGAAACTTCTACAGTCAGCCACCACTCTGTTTCTTCCCTAACAGGCATTTTCTTGAAATAATTCTCTACTTCACAGGACTAGTATCCTTTATTTGTTTGCTTAACCTACCAATTTCCAAGTTTGGATTTTTACCAAATTCCAATTCGGTGTAATTTCCTTGTCTCTGTTCACCTCCCCAGTACCACATGCCTTGTACACACACACACACACGCCCCTCCTTTCAGGTCAAGAGCCTTGCAAAACAAAAGTCTAGGAACAAATTCAGCAATGACTACACTGTATCCCAGCCCTTTTGCCCTACCCCAACATCATCACACACTAAATGTGCTTCGGTTCTGTTAGAAAAGCCCCAACACCAGGCAGCAGAGAGACTTCCAGTTAGTCTTCGGCCTCTCAGCTGAGACCACCAACAAAGAAGTTCATGAATGTCAACTGGGGGCAGAGGCAATATCTCTCTCTGCCGAGGAGAAACTGGATGGAGCCTCCAGCATCATTCCCCAAAGGTGACAGCCGGGGTTGAGTGAAGACCGTGAAAACTGTACAAGAGCTGGAGGAGAAAATATAATGTAAGGAATGATTTGGAATCAGGGGCAGAAGAAGGCGGAGGGATGAACTGGCTGACCCCAAATGTCTTTTCCATCTCTAACTCCTATGATTCTTTGACCTCCAATTTTGTGCTGCAGACAAGGAATGGAAAGTCAACAGACGTGGTGATGTTTTGAAAGAGCCTGGCAGTCTGCTCTTGTCATTTAGTGGCCTTTGCATGTATTTTTTAAGGTGTCTCTAAGCCCTGTCTTCATTTCACAGTTGTCACCTTTCTCAGCAATTTGAGCTCATGTCAAATACCAAAAAAGAAGGAGAAGAAGAAAGAATGTACTGGCAATTAATTGTGGGCTAAAGAGGGGCAGGCCCATTGGGTGGCCCAGACTTCCAGGGAGGGCAATGTGGATGGTTTGGATATAATGAAGAACTGACTCAAAGTTGAGACAAGGCAGCTAAACGCTAACAAGAGGTAAATTCTTTCTCCAGATAGTCTCATCCTCCGCTTTAGATACAGCTCAGACGTTCACATGATTCAGGATTCATGAACATATTCTTAATTAGTACAACCACCTTGTTTCAGAGTTCCATCTGAATCCTGTTCAAATCTAAACAAGACTGCTGAACAGAAAGGACAACCAAATCTTTGGATTCTCAACCTCACCTGATGGTTGATGCACCTGAGATAAATTCTGGAACTTAGCAAAAATGTGTTCCTGTGGATCAAAGTGAAGGATATGCCAATTTTCACTGAAAATTCAATACTTGGCTTTGTCCTCATTTTTTTCAAACAGTTGACCTCATCTTAAATTTTCAAAATGTACTGGTCTTAAGAAGAGTCTGCCTAAATACTCCCTGTTCTATCGTTATGACTCGTAAACAGAACTAATCCAATGCCAGGGTCAACCCAGAGTTAAGGTTGTCACACAAAGGTAATTTTACACCAAACACTCCAAAATATTTTTTTTCAAAGACCTGTACGCTTCCTCAGTAACCTCATTGTCAGTTTGATTTCAGCAGCTCACAACCTTTACCTAAGGTGAAGGTACCAGACACAGAAAATTCAAAGTATGGTGTATTGAAATATTTTCTGAGATCGCATTCCAATAGGAATTGCTCATCTTAGAAACAGTGAAGACTTTGGGTTTCTCCGTGTTTCTGCCTTGAATGCTAGAAAATTCATCCCCTACTATTCCAGTTTTACAAGACTGTAAAGGATACAAGCAGCTCTATATTCTCAAGGTCTTGGAGGAAAAGACCTTCCATTCTTCCAGTTTGCATTTGGAGATGCTAACTGTACTAGGCCTGCTTCCACAGGTGTATTGTTTTATTTATTTTAAAAAGCACGTAAACTGAACTCGACTTTTATTGACTCAACAAAACCATCAAAAATAAGGCCTTTTCAAAACGACTACAGTTAAATACATCCACCTATGAAACTTTTCAGTCAACTAGAGAACAAGTAAGGGACGCCCCTTCCTAGGCAAGGCAGAAAGGTGAAGGAGAAAGCCTAAGCTACTTTAAGTTGCTAATTGTTTTCTGAAAATCACTGTTTAGACCTTAAATGTAACCAGGCAGCAATGCCTTCTCCAGGTCAGAGTTAGGAAAGGAAACTTTATGCTTTCTGGGCCAAAAAAATGCTCTTAGGTGCAATCATTTTAAAACAAACAAACACACTCTGCTTATCTGTGTCCATCTCCCCACTCTGGACGTTAATCATCACTGAAATAGATACCCCGTTCCCCAGCCTCAAAGAGCTCCAAGCCTGCAAGACCCTGGCTGAGGAATGAATATACATGCCAGGGCAAACGCCTCAGAGCCTCACTTCCTAAACACCTATTGTTCATTCTAGGCAATTCTACCACAAGCAAATGCAAGAGAGCACCCAGGCATTGCTCAAAGGATATTTAAAATGAAATTCAAGTTTGAAAACATACTGGACTTAATTTGGGAGGAATTAAGATTGGCAAAAGTATTTTTAAAACCCCCACAGATGTACATACACAGGTATATTTTATTCTTTCTGTTCTCGGCTCGTTAACATTTTCACTATTCGAACTTGCAGACAGTACCTCTGCTCGTCCACCTGTCATATAGTCTGTCTACTTCTTGCTTTCAACCTTCATTATAAACTGACAGGGTTAAATTTCACTGTTTTGTTCGTGAAGACTAAACTAAGTTAGTTTTCCTCCTACTCTTCAGGGAAAATTTAAAAGATTCCTATATGAAACATTTCCTTTATTTTTATATTGAAGATCTTTCTATTCCCCCAGGCTTCATAAAACCTTCAAACGAAACTGATTTTAAACCAGATGACTGACTCAAACTGTCTTTGTGCTCACTTTTTTTTAAAAAGCTCAGGATCCCTACCCATGTTCACTGTTTGGGCAAGAGGCCTAAAGGGAAGCAAATTATTTGTTTGTGGTTTTAAAGTGACCAGAATGCCTTCAAGCACAAGTATAAGACCATTAACAAATCACAAGGAACCAAAGCAGTTCATCTTACTCAACAAAGCTATGATCAGGTTAGGAACAGGCAAACTGAATGGGACTTGCCCTGGGCCGGAAGGTCAGTAAACCTTAGCAGTTTGTGTTTCTGACCATCAAGAGGCTCTCCAGCAGGGAGTGCAGACCCTAGGCCCACAGGTTGTGCTGTCATGCTTCCAAAAACATTCCGGACAGGTGACAGAAACTAAGCTGTGTGTGTGTGTGTGTGTGTGTGTGTGTGTGTGTTTCCCCCCACCTCCTGTCTGTAAGCAGCACCGCCAATTCAAACCATCTCCACTTTTGCTATATACAGACTGATGAGAGGAGAAACCAGGCAAGTAAAAAGTTCCATTTTACGACAATTTCTCGAGTGCCTACTGTGTGCCGAACACTGCTCGTGCTTACACATGAGTACGTTTAAGCCTCATTTTACTGGGTAGGCCATTCCTGTTCTTAGAGATGATAAAACTCAGCCCGGTGAGTTTGTGTAACGTTTGAGAAAATGAAGCTTCATGTTGTGCTCATAAAAATATCCCACTGTCCAGTCTGCAGTTAATTAGCCCAAACCATCAACTATCGTCCTGCCACTATCCAAGCAGCCATAGTCTCTTTATACTTTGGGCCCAGGCTCCCTGATGCCCTACGAGGACTGGGCTGTGTGCTGTCTCCCTCCAGGGATGACAACCACCTCTCTTGGTGGCTTATCACGCCTCTGCAGCTGTCCAGAAACAGACCACACTGGTAAACATTCTCTCCACCTGCTGTAACCCGCATAACTTCTTCCCTCAACTCAGAAAACACGAGCGGTGACCCTGCTCTTTATCAAGTCTGTGGTAAAACAACTTCCCTAGAATGTCAGAGATACCTCATCCCAGGACACAGGCAAGAAATCAAAACACACATGGCTAATAAATAATAAAGCCATATTACTTGACAGTCTCAAAGCAATTTATACTACAAACTCATTTCATTTTGTTGTTAGTGCTTACAAATGAACACTCATTCTCATAATCTCTCTTTAGACCATTTGAAAAAGAAGGAAAACTGAACATCAATTCTTTCATTCATTCATTTAATCTCTCTAAGGAAAGAAAGCTAAGCTTTGCCTTAGCTGGCTTGGGTTCCCTTAAAGGTCAACTGATAATTTTTTTGAAAGAATTCTTCTTTTTTTTTAAATATTTTTAAATGTTTATTTATTTTTGAGAGAGAGAGAGAGAGAGAGAGCGAGAAGGGGAGGGGCAGAGAGGGAGACACAGAATCTGAAGCAGGCTCCAGGCTGTCAGCACAGAGCCTGACACAGGGCCCAAACCTACGAACAGTGAGATCATGATCTGAGCCAAAGGCGGACGCTTAACTGACTGAGCCACCCAGGTGCGCCGAAAGAATTTTTCTTATAAGAAACAAAGCTACAAGACCGCATGCCAAAAAATCCCAAAGAATCATTATCATCATACTAGATAACCAATTTGACAACTGGATAACCAGACAAAATCATACTAGAATAAAAGTTAAGCAAAATGATCAGGTTCAAAATTTACAAGAGATTATAGTAATCTTATACATCATTAATAACACACAGTTGGAAAACATACTGGAAAAGAGACTGCATTCACAAAAAAAAAAAAAAAGCATAACACATTTAAGAATACTTAGGAATAAATTTAACAATAGATATATAGGAACTTTACATTGAAAACCACAGAAACTTTTGAAGAGGCACAGAATTTTTTTGCTGGGGAGTTGGCTGGGAGTGGAGACATGACACATATTAAAAAAAAAAAAATCCAACAAGGAGGGGTGCCTGGGTGGCTATTTCAGTTAAGTGTCTGACTCTTGATTTCAGCTCAGGTCATGATCTCACAGTTGGTGAGTTTGAGCCCCACATCAGGCTCTGTGCTGACAGCATGGAGCCTGCTAGGGATTCTCTCTCCCTCTCTGCCCCTGCCCTGAGTGCTCTTTCTCTCTCTCTCTCTCTTAAAATAAATAAACAAACAAACAAGTTTTTAAAAATCCAACAAGGATAATATAACCTTAACAGATATGAGACTCTACCAAAAAGCAACAATATTACAACAGTATGAGATGGAAAAATATATCTGTGGAATAAAATGGAGTTCAGATGTACATACATACATACACACACACACACACACACACACACACACACTTAATAATTGGCAACATAAGCTTTCTAAAACAAAGGGAAGGAGAATTATTTAACAAAAAGTATAGTAACAACTAGGCAGTTGTTTCGGGAGGAAAAAAAAAGTTGAATTCACCCTTGCCCCTAAACAAAACTGATATTGATGGAAGTGTTAACTATTTTTAAAAATCAAATTATAAGAAAGCCAGCAGAATATCAAAATGATTTATCTGGTCTTTGGAAAAATTGTAAATTTCTCAGCTTTGGGGTAAAAGAAGAAAAAAAAATCACAAAAGACTGAAAGATTCTGATATACTGAAGTGTAAAACTTCTATACACGAAGATAGTAAAGTAAAAAGGACTGGGGAAAATATTTGCATCAAAGATGACAGATGAGAGCCTAGGATCTATGACCCACAGGATTCCAAATTTATGAGAAAAACATCAAGACCCCAATAATAAATGGGCAAAGACTAGGTACAATCTCACAGGTGAAACAAACACATGGGAAAATATTTATTGGGGTCAGTCGTTAAAAAAAAAAAAGCAAAATCATAAAACAACAAAACTTTGAGACACCATCGTATGCCCACTAAAATAGCAGAGTTTTTAAATTTTCACATGAAATTGGTTAATCCTTCTTTGCTGGTGCCGCTGTAACTTGGTACAATTTTACAAACCATAACCTTTGATCCATGAAGCCAATCTTGAGCGACATATGTATGGTATGTAACATATGTCAGTAAAGCTATCACCCAAAAATGCTTTATTCATTATCTATAATAGCAAAAAGCTGGACACATCATGAAAGTTTAATATTAGAGGAATGTTTTTAATCTCCGTTTTGGTAGAGTCCACAAACATTTATTATGCACCTATTTTGTCATGATCAGTAAGACAGCAACTGAGGGATGGGTGGGGGGTTATGCAACTGAAAAGTCATTTTAAATCATGAGTAGTTGTCTAAGGTGGTGGTATTATAGCTCTTTATGTTTTAAAAACTTTCTTTAATGTTGTTATACTGTTTCATGATTACCGTTTTGGAAACCCATACTGGATGCAGTTAGGTGCAGTCTGAAAGCTTTTACTCACCCAGTGCTATATATTTTCTTCCCTTCCTACTTAATAGCTCAGGTGGTTCAAAGTTTTCCACGCACAGGTCTCAGATCCCACCCAAAACAGGTCAAAATGCAATACCAAACAAACCTTCGTATACCACCTACACCTAATCCAGTCCCCTGCCATAAGCAGGCACCCCTTTTTGTGTGTTCTGCCTGTATCAAGCCATAAACTATGGGTGACACTTGGACCAGGGGCCTTTTCAGGTCTGAGCCCTTTTCTCCACATTCGATTCCATCCGAGCCCTGCAGCCCAACAACCTTCAGAAGAGGGTGAGCGGATGAACTTCCGTCCACAAAAACGTTCTGACAGACCACATGGCGGACATGGGTCCTACACCTGGACCAGAGGAGGCGTGCGAAGCCTCAGGCCAGCCCGGCTCGTGGGGAGCTGAGGAACCAGGACAGTCACCCTCTGCGAGGGAAGACACGATTACTAGCTGAAGGCAGTGCTTAAGACGGGCTAATTGTGAGAAGCCGCCCAGGGAGGGTGCCGACTGAGGGATGCTCACGGGAGGCTTCTCGGATGGGGGCCTCCGACAGGAGAGGGGCTCTTGGGGAGGGGTCCGGGCACAGGCCGGGTCCGGGCCTCGGGCGGCGTTCGGGGTGCGACACAGCCCCGGCCGACCAGGCCGCGGCGCCCCGCCCTTTCCCGGGACGCCGGCCGGCCCGGGGCGGGGAGCGGGCGGGCGAGCGGGCGCTTACAGGTCGGTGCCGAGCCGCGTGAAGCCGGAGTTGAGCGAGGCCCGGGCTATCCGGCGCCAGAGCAGGTCGCAGCTGGTGAAGCGCCGCAGCCAGCGGCACACCTGCGCCAGGCGGCCGAGGGCCCGCATGTCCAGGTAGGAGCAGATGAGCAGCAGCAGCTCCTCCGGCAGGCGCAAGAGCGCGGGCCCCGCAGCGGGGCGGCCGGCCGGCTCCCGGGCCGCCGCCTCCTCCTCGGTCGCCGCCGCCATGGCCTCCCCCGCCGCCCCAGCCCCCGCGATGCAGCCCCAAGCCTGACCCCCTCGTCCCTGTGCTCTCCCCGGCCTGGCGTCCTCCCGCCGCCCAGGCCTGACCCTCCATTCCTCCTTCTTGCCATCACCTCTTCCTCTGGCCTCCTTCCCCGCCCCTGCGCTCCCCGCATCTCCGCGTACGATCCTTCTCTCCCTTTCCTCCACGCTTCCGCAGCCCTCTCCTTCCTCCCCCGGGCCTGCGCTAGCTCCCGCCTCGGCCCCCAGCCCCGCTGCCTCCGTCGCCTTCTGCGGCCCCGGATTCCCTTCCGCCCCGCTTCCTCTTCCGCCTTGCCCCGCTCCCGCTTTTCCCTTCCCCTTCCCCTTCCTTCGCTTCCCCCTCGCGACCCTCCCTTCCTGCAGTTTCCTCGCCTCCCCGCCCTCGCCCTCGCCGGGCCCGCAGTTCCCGGGCAGCCCCGGGTGGCCCTGGCTGCCCATGAGCGGCCGCGGGCCCGGCCCGACGCAGAGCCGAGCCGGAGCCGCCGCCGCAGCCGCCCCGGGAGGAGGCGACACCATGTCGGACCGGGTCACATGGGGGCGGCGCGGGCCGAGGCCTGGACCCGCCCCTCACACCCGCGGCCCGTGGAGCCGCTGCGGGGTGCGGGCCGGCCCAGGGAGCAGACCCCCTCCCCCATCGGCCTGGCCGCCGGGAGCGCTGGGTGGAAGCACACGCATCCACTCGTCTAGCCTGTGAGGCCCTCCAAGGGCCAGCGAAGGCCCCAAGAAGAGCTTCCGCCTTCCACGAATCTGCCTGTTTGGAGCCTCTGCCCTCAAGAAGCATCCATTTGGGTGGCCTCCCCTCCCTGGGAGCCATCCTCTTCCTTGAGTGACGCCTCCTTTCCACAGGCCACCTGCCACTGCCCCTGCCCCGTGAAACCGTAGCCCTGGAACTTGGCACTTTCCTTAGCCCTGGTCCTCCTGCAGGGTAGGAACCGGGTCCTGATAGTGAGTTGGGATTTTAGATCCTGAGTCCATAACTCCCCAGCCATGTTATCAGGAAATGGCAAAGCTAGGGCTTCTTACTAGTCACCACAAAAGTGCAAGTGGATTCTGCCAAGGTCACCCAGGAGTCCTTCCCCCACACCACCCACTCTTGTGGGTGAATTCCACTCACAAGGGCACCAATCTGAAGGGAGAGCTAAGAAAAACCAACTAAAGTCTAGAAATTCTCTCTGACATGACCCACGCTAGTCACGTGTGGCTATTGGGCATTTAAAATGTGGCTAGTCCAAATTGAGGTGTGGTGTATGAAATAGACACCAGATTTTGAAGACTTCTAGGAGAACAAGAATGAATTATCTCGATACTTTTATATTACATGTTGAACTGATGACATTTTGGACACATTGGGTAAATAAAATGTATTTTAATGTAACTACTAGGTAACTTAAAATTATTCATGTGACTAGCATTTGTGGCCCCAATTGTTTTTCTTTCCTCTTTTAAAAAAAATTTTTTTTAATGTTTATTTATTTTTGAAGGAGAGAGAGGCAGAGCAGGAGCAGGGGGAGAGCAGAGGGAGACACAGAATCCGAAACAGGCTCCAGGCTCTGAGTTGTCCACACAGAGGGGGCTGGAACCCACAAACTATGAAATCATGACCTGAGCCGAAGATGGAAGCTTAACCAACTGAGCCACCCAAGTGCACCCCCCCCCAATTGTTTTTCTATAGCACAGCACTGGGCTAGGCAGCCAAGATTTGGGAGGGAGGAAGATGACTATCCCTGTATATCCTGTACCCCAAATCCTGTTTCATTTTGTATTTACGTCTTAAGACCCATTTTCAGGGAGCAAGAATGAATGAGAAATCATTCAATTATTCAATACCTAGGATAGCCAAGGGAGACCTAGGAAAGCTACTACATTGCATTATGGTGCTGCAGAAGCATCATGTAACAAGGTCAGACCGGAATCTGGCTCTGCCCTAGAATTACTTTTTGATCTTAGCAAAACAACAACAAAAAACCCCACCTATCTTGGCCTTTTAGTGTTCTCAGTTTATAGTGGAGATAATGCCTCTGCCTTACTTTCGAGGGATAAATGAGATGATCCCTGTAAAATGCTTTGAACTCCTCTAAGAAAATTCTCAATAATAGTTACAGGTCAAATCCTGTTACAAAAAAAATACCCTTACCAAAAAAAAAAAAAATACAACAAAGGCTTTGTGTTGAAAAGATTCCCAAACTCCAACCAGTGGTTTACTTCATAAAAGAAATATTTGATATGACGTTTCAGTACAACTAAGGAATTTAGACCATCTCTTAAAGATCATTATAGAGAAATTTATTTATTCACAGGTTAGAAGGCTATTGAGGTAGGAATGCTGCAAATTGAGGTAATGACATCAACTCAACATTTATTGATTTTGCTACATTTGTGTACTGTGAGCCACTGTGGAAGGAAGACCCAGATGAATACAGCATATGGTTCCTACATTTTGTGTTCAGAATTGTGTTAGACGTGTTTGTAACTTCTTACTCTTTAACTATTTTTTAACCATTCCTCTGTAGAGTAAAGCTGAGAATTTTTCCACATGACCTAGTTTTTATGGGAGTATTAAAGGCACAAAAAATTATTTCATTAACCCAACATAAATCAAGTCAGTGTTAAAATCCACCCTCACACAAACGTAACTTACTCTTCACCCTATGTTACCTTTATTGATGGAAAAATTAAACTATCACTTAAAAACATTAAGTCACCCTCTTTCACATCCAAGCTAGAGATCAAGTGAGCTGTTTGAACTGGAATTTATGGTGTAATGATTTACCATACACACATACATACATACATACATAAAAGCCAAAGTTACTCAGTATGGAGAAAGGCAAAGCCACAATGGGAAATGGGCATATAATCTGTTACGTGGTGGTAATGTGTACCCCTAAAATCCTGAGCATAAAAAAACAAGAAACAAAAAAACAAAAAACTATAGACTTAGCTCAGAGAGGTAGCTAGATGTTTTACTCTCAAAATTTTGGGGCGGTGCGGGGGATATTGAATACTTTTTAAAAAATCAACTATGGCTGAAAGATGGGTTTATAATGAAAGTAAATGAGTGTGGAGCCTATTTGGGATTCTCTCTCTCTGTCTGTCTGTCTCTCTCTCTCTCTCTCTCTCTCTGTGCCCCTATGTGTGCATGCTCTCTCTCTCTCGCTCTTGCTCTCTCCCTCTCTCTCTCTTAAAAAATAAAAAAATAAAATAAAGAGGATTTTTAAGATATAAATCTCTTTGTGTATGTCCATGTAAGTGACGTGCAGAGTAGCAATTATTGCTGTGATAGGTAGAACATAACGTATGCTTAGGTTTGTAAAAACACTAGAATTGTGTGTTCTGTCCATTCTCATACACATAGGTAGCAGTTTCAGACAGGAGCCCATGTACCCACTGGTGAAGCACTCAGAGCCCCAATCTTTAACTTTAGGAGTGGGCAAATTTAACAGGGAAATTAATCTGAGATGAATTAGAGAGAAAGAGATTATTTTGTGAATGACAGTTTTCAATGTCAAACACTGGCTCAGATGCTCACCATTATTCCTGTATAATAAGAGCTTATATTTATTAAACACTATTTATCAAGCACTATTATAAGAGCTTTCCGTGTATTGTCTTATTCCTATCAACAGTCACATGAGGAAGATGCTATGAACCCAGTTTTTTGCAGGAGATGAGACTGAAGCCTGTGGTCACATGGTTCCTAAGTGCCAGTCTACCCCCAAAGCTATACTCTGAACCATGCCTATGCCATACACAGCAGAAAATGAAATAAGGCATTGAATTCAGGGTCCTCTAAGATCCCTTGCAACTGATAAAGACACACTTAATAATATTATACTTTACCTCTGACCATCAAGCAGTTCTGGTTTCTAAGTAAAAACTGCTTCTAAGCATTAAAGTAGCTCCTTTCATATCTTCATTATTTTTTTTATTTAAATAATTTTTTTAAGTTTATTTATTTTGAAAGAGAGAGCACAAGAAGTGGAGGGGCAGAGAGAGAGAGAATCTCAAGCAGGCTCTGCAGGGTCAGCATAGAGCCTGATGTGGGGCATGAACCCACAAAACTGTGAGATCATCACCTGAGCCAAAATCAAGAGTAGGATGCTTAACCAACCGAGCCACCCAGGCACCCCTCGGTTATTTTTTAAGAGTTAACTATGTGGACCAACAACCTCTTAGTGATATTCATAGTCTTTTTGCAAAACTTCAAAGGGATTTGTAGGAACTAATCTATCCTGCACATTTAACCAAAGTTTAATAATTTGCTTCATTTTCTTCTGTTAAATATAAGTAATGATGTATGTATGGCATATATTACAGGAGCCTTTTTTGTAAATTTATCCTTATTTGTAAATTTGCAAACAGATTTTGTGAAGTGATGTTAATAATGGTTATTTCTATGCCATATGATCTAGTAATTCCACTACTGGGTATTTACCCAAAGGAAACAAAACACTAATTTGAAAAGATATATGTATCCCTATGTTTATTTCACCATTATTTACAGTAGCCAAGATATGGAAATAACCTGAGTGTCCATCAATAGATGAAGGAATAAGGAAGATGTGGTGTATGTACACACACACACACACACACACACACACACACACACACAGAGGAATATTATGTAGTCATAAAAAGGATGAGATGATACCATCTGCAACACCATGGGTGGACCTAGAGGGTATTATGCTAAGTGAAATAAGACTGAGGGAGACAAATACCATATGATTTCACTCTGAAATCTGAAAAACAAATGAATAAACAAAAAGTAGAATCAGACCTATAAATACAGAGAACAAACTGGTAGTTGCCGGGGGGGGGGGAGTTGGGCAAAATGGGTGAAGGAGAGTGGGAGACACAGGAATGTGGTGAGTAAGTCACAGGAATAAAAGGCACAGCATAGAGAATATAGCCAATGACATTGGAATAGCGCTGTATGATGACAGATGGTAGCAACAATTGTGTGAGCATAGCACAACGTACAAAGAAGTCAAATCGGTATGTTGTACACCCAAAATTAATGTAACATTATGTGTCAAAAAGTTTTTTGGAAAAATAATGGTTATTTCTAGGTAATAGAATCTTTGGATTTTACTTTGTACTTCTTTGTAGTTCTTGATTTTTTAATAAGAAGCACATATCACCTTTACAAAATCAACAAAGTCTCTCAAAAAGAACAATCACATTGTCATGAGTCCAAACACATCGTGCAAAAAGAAAGTTGGGGATTTGAAGCCTAGATTATTGCCAGAGTTTTTAACTAGCCACCTAAGTTTCATTAAACTTTATTTATTCCACTTAAAAATGTGTATCATGTACAAGTAAAAGGACAAATTAGAGTATTAGAAATAAGAGGCCTAACAGTGAATACTATATCTAGAAACATGTGAACATCTCATAAATAGAAGAGTGGAGCCTAAAGTTTTGTTTTCAGGAATCATATATCATGTTGGTAGGTTTGTATTCTGCTATCATGTTAGAGATACCACCAAGATCTTCTGTTTTTTTTATGAATCCACTGTCTTTGTCATATTCAAAGATAAAATGTTTTTATTTCACATGAAACAATTTAAAGCACTGTTTAAAAATAGGGGCGCCAGTCGGTTAAGCATCCGACTCCGGCTCAGGTCATGATCTTGAGGTTCGTGAGTTCAAGCCTCACATTGGGCTCTGTGCTGACAGCTCAGAGCCTGGAGCCCATTTCGGAATCTGCGTCCCCCTCTCTCTCTGCCCCTCCCCCGCTCATGCTTTGTCTCTCTCTCCTTCAAAAATAAATAAACATTTAAAAACATTTTTTAAATAGTTACTTTATGGAAAAAAAAAACAGAAGGAAATATGACCAAATGTTAGAAATGGATGCCTATGAGAGGCAGAATCATGGATAGTTCTTTTTGCCGTTGCTTTACACTTTTCTGCATCTTCTAAGTTTTCTGCAGTGAACATGTATTATAGAAATAATCAGTTTTTTAAAAATCCTAGTTTATACCTAAATGTAAGAAATAATTAAATTAGTTCATTTAATATTTTTAGAAATTTTTTTAATGTTTACTTAGTTTTGAGAGAGAGTGAGTGAGTGAGTAAGTGAGTGAGAGAAGGGTAGAAAAGAGAGAGACACAGAATCCAAAGCGGGGTCCAGGCACTGAGCTGTCAGCACAGAGCCCGACACAAGGCTTGAACTCAGAAACTGCGAGATCATGACCTCAGCGGAAGTTAGATGCTTAACCTACTGAGCCACCCAGGCGCCCCCATTTTAATATTTTAACATTAGTTCATTTTAATACTAAAGTTCATTTTACACATCACTCATGCAGAAGAATTCCTAATAATTTGTTTATACTTCACCTTTACCAAGGCAAAGCATAACTCTAACCCACACCCACTCCTAAAGTGAGGGCTGCACATAGGGATTCCTTCTAAAGAGTACAATATGGAAAGGCAGGGGAGAGTAACTTTACAGTGGAGAAAGCTGACAAACACTATTTCAGCCAGGTGATCAAGGTCAACATCAACAGTGATCAGTCATGTTGATAGTAGTTACCCTTGATATATCTTGATGAAAATGGTACTTTACCTCTGTGGCCTTCCTCCCCAAAACCTATAATCCCAGTCTAATAATGAAAAAAAAAATCAGACAAATTCCAATTGACAGACATTCTACAAAATACCTGACCAGTGCTCCTCAAAAATGTCAAGACCATCAAAAATAAGGGATGTCCGAGAGATTGTCACAGCCAGGAGGAGCCAAAGGAGACATGACAACTAGATGTAATGTGCTATCCTGGAGGAAAAAAAAAAAAAAAAGAGGACATTAGGTAAAAACTAAGGAATTCTGATCAGCCCATTAATTGTTACAAATGCACAACACTACTGTAAGACGTTGATAATGGGAACATACGGGAACTCTCTCTACTGGCATCACAATTTTTCTGTAAATCTAAATCTGTTCTACAATATAAAACGGGTTTTTTTTTTAGTTCATTTTAGCCTTTTGTGACTCTTACAGAAAATCTTTGCAAAAATCATAATGCATGTGAAGGCAGTGTGTTTCCTGAGTTATAGAGACTCGTGATAGGAAATGCTATCCTGTCACCACAAATGCAAAGAAAGGTGGCTCACTTGGTTAAGCATCTGACTCTTCATTTTTGCTTAGGTCATGATCTCACAGTTTGGGAGTTCAAGCCCTGTGCAGGGCTCTGCACTGACATCAGAGCCTACTTGGGATCCCCCCCACCCCGCCTCTCGCTCTGCCCCTTCCCTGCTTGCATGCTCTCCCTCTCTCAAAATAAATAAACTTTGTTTAAAAAAAAAAAAAAGAGGGGCGCCTGGGTGGCGCAGTCGGTTAAGCGTCCGACTTCAGCCAGGTCACGATCTCGCGGTCCGGGAGTTCGAGCCCCGCGTCGGGCTCTGTGCTGACAGCTCAGAGCCTGGAGCCTGTTTCAGATTCTGTGTCTCCCTCTCTCTCTGCCCCTCCCCTGTTCATGCTCTGTCTCTCTGTGTCTCAAAAATAAATAAACGTTAAAAAAAATTTTTTTTTAAAAAAAAGAAAAACTAATGTCCCATAGGTTATCTCAAACAAAAACCTCTAGTCACCCAAATTAATAGCTGTAGCAGGATTCATTTTCCAGAAGAAAAGATGTCATTCCAAGATACTGTCCTGACTTTACATTGCGAGAAAATAGACATTGGCAAGCACCAATTTTTATAGAAATGATATATATGAATTGAAATATATAGAATGTAGGGGGCACCTGGGTGGCTCAATTGGTTGAGTGTCCAACCCTTGATTTCAGCTCAGGTCATGATCCCAGGGTCATGAGATGGAGCCCTGTGGGGCTCCACATTGAGGATACAGCCTGCTTAAGATTCTCTCTCTCTCTCTCTCTCTCTCTCTCTCTCCTTCCCTCTGCCCCTCTCTCCCACTCACACACCCTCCCTCTCTCTCTCAAATTTAATAAATAAGGGGCACCTGAGTGGTTCAGTGGGTTAAGCATCCAACTTCAGAACTTGTGATTTTTCTGATCTCTGTCAGCAGGAAGACTCATTTGGCAAAAGTGGAAGATGGGAGATATAAACCTTGAAGATGAAGGAAACCACAAAAACCTTGTGAAATTTTCATGATCAACTAGGGATTTTTTAAATAAATATACACTTACAAACACATATGCATACAAACATACACAGACAAATAAAAATAAGGTCATCATTAAGATAGAATACATACAAACATGATCTTAGGAGTTCTCTTCCAGTAAAAGAGTGATAGTTAAGCTCTAGAAAAAAATTAACTTAAGTATCTTCAGTACTTCTAGAAGAAAGTGCCAGGTCAAATATAAAATTCTTGGGGTGCCTGGGTGGCTCAGTCTGACTTTGATTCAGGTCATGATCTCACGGTCTGTGAGTTTGAGCCCCGCGTGGGGCTCTGTGCTGACAGCTCAGAGCCTGGAGCCTGCTTTGGATTCTGTGTCTCCCTCTCCTCTGCCCCTTGCCTGTTCACGCTCTGTCTCTCTGTCTCTCAAAAATAAATAAAGATTTTTTTTTTAATTTTAAAGAAAAGTTAAAATAAAATAAAATTCTTATATCTGATTCTATAATTATTTCTATTTAAGAACACCTAACATCAAGCAAATTTTTTCATCTGAGACATTCATTACACTGAATGAAACCACAGGATATAATTTATTTATCTTGTCCTAGGTTTGGGGTCTGTTGAAAATGAGAAAAACACAAAAAGTAACTTTTCTGGAGTACCATTCAATTGCATTATTTTGAACAGATGGTGGGTTGTGTTCAGTTGCTAAATATGAACAAAGTTTGGATGTGAATGGAATAAGGATAGGTCTTCTTTAATTTTTTTGGCTTTTACTTTAGTAAAAAAAAATGCGTATATACACACCCATACTCATATGCTACTAAACAGCAGTTATGACCTTTGTACCAATGTACTGTTCTTTGAAAACCTGTGTCACTGCTTCTTAAAAATTATGTATTCTATATAATGTGCCTTTTCTCCTTTCTATAGCAGCTGTTTCAAACACAAATGCAGAGATGAATGAGGAAAATCCCCTACATTTAAAATCCACCATGGCGAGAAAAGCAGGAAGAGGGCCAAGCTAGCCCCTGGGGATTTTCCCAGGTTCAGTAGATTGACCTGGAAACAAGGAGTACAGATTGAGCTCTTCTTCCTTGAGCGGCACAAGCACTGGTCAGAGAAGTTTCCAAACACATGGAGCTTAGTGAGACCACCTGCTCCTAACACAGGACAATGGCTACTAGACCACCAACTCTGTTGCTTCGAGTCAACACCAGCTCCCCTTTACAACAGATGACAGGCTTTCTGCCAGAGGAGTCTGCCGGTGAAACAGCGAGCAAAGAGAGGCTAAACTTTACATGTGCAATAGAAGCTCATAAATTAGGAACCAAATGGACAGATGAAAAAAACTGAAATTGAACGAGGTCGGACAGTAGAAGCAAACAATACTCACATGGATATCAGCTCCGGCAAGGCAGAGCTAAGAGTTCAAATCCTCACTTGACAAGGGCTTGAGACTCCAAATGCCATGGAGGCCCCAATATGCGGAGAGAAATTTTTGCCCAGGTTCTCATGCATGCCGTCAGCATGACCAGTCTCAGTGGAGGTGTGGCACAACCCAGGGGATCTAATCTATAACCTCCCAAGATCTTCATCTCTTAGACGACTCAACAATAGGAAAGGAGTCGCAACAGTCAGGCCCCATAGCTTGCTTTGCCCTCCCCAAAGAACTGAGGTCAACTAGAAGTTCCAATTTCCCTGAAGTCATGTATGAGATAGCATGTCAAATTGGTTTTCAATTAAAAGTATATAAGAAAATGTTTAATAATATTTCATAGGTTAAGGGAATTAAAGTTAATACCAGCTGCTGGAAGGAAATTCTCAATACAGAATCCTACGTTAACCCATATAGGAAAGTCAATGAAAAATGGAATTTTAAATTTTTAAGCAGGTAGGTCATGACACAGTCCAGGCGGGATCCATGATGAGACTGAGAGGAAATAATTCAAAAAATAATTCAAAGTCTTGGCACCACATAACTGCCATAATTCTGCTTGTTTGTTTGTTTGTCTGTTTTTTTGAAAACTATAAACCCACATCCCTTTGGGTAATTTTCTCAGTTTTTAAATGTTTAGAAAACAAAATTTTAAAACTTGTTCAAGAGCCCTCCGGGTTACAATTCAGTCACTTATTTATGGTACCTAGGATAGAGTCACAGACACAACCTGTGAGGAAAGAAGCCACGATTAGAGAATAGAAGCGTTTGGAACAGATGTATTCCAAACTGTTTAAATAAACCATGGAACACCTGTAGAATAGGATACTAAGCAACTGTGAGAAAGAATGAGGAAGACCATGCGCACTGCTATAGAACGATCTCTAATATACATTAAGGGGAAAAGCAAGCTACAGAAGAGTGTATATCATACGTTGCCATTTGCAGGAGAAACTACATGTGTGTGCTTTGACTTTTGTACGCCAAAGATCTCTGGAGAGATACACAAAAACCTAGCACCAAGGTCTGCTTCTAAGAAGGGGAACTGGGTGCCATGCTATGTTATACCTTTTGAATTTTTAACTATTAACTATTTGTATGTATCATCTATCAAATAACAAGCTTTACCTCTAAAAAGGGGGCACTCTTAAAAAAGTGAAAGAGCATTTTCAAGCATGTTTTGGGAAAATGGGAGAGGCCATAATGAAAGAAATTGCCATTATTTTGCAATAGAGAGCTATAGTTGACAAGCGGGAGGGGGAATTTGCAATCTGTTCACTGGGATGTCAGAAGATAGATCAAAATGAATACCCAGACTGTGAAAATATGGTTAATTACTGACAGAAGGAAAAACCATAAAGTCCATCCCATTGCATTTAAGTGAGCAGTGATACGTCAAGGAAAAAGGGACTAAATAGGAAAAAAATACTGGAGTTCAACCAAAAATATAAAGAGAAAGAAAATATAAAGAGCAAGAAAATCATTTGTGAAATACCGTTTCAGAATGTTGTAATATCACAGTAAAATGTATAAAGAAATTTTCAAATGAACTCTGTCAGATCCTGAAATCAGTAAAACAATTTCACTTTCTTAAAATACTTCCACAAACACACCCCTAAAGCACACACACATTCAGACACATGCTGAAAGCAGCCTGTGGGACCATTAGGACAATTCTGGACTTTATGGCTATTTCTTTTTTACGGGTCATTCTTTGCATTTTTACTGCCCTAAATTTACCTCTTAAGTCACAGCAATGCAGATTGAGCTTGCTTTCTTCTTTAGTTTTGTTTCCAACCAAATCTTTTGTACATTTCTGGAATTTAAGCCACCTCAGTTACCGCTACTTATCTATAACACCATTGCTTTGAGGGATTAAAGCAGGTTTCTTGTAATACACTTAGATCAAGAGTTATCTGAGTTGAGAAGAATATCCTGTTTGAGTTGGGGATGGGGACTCTTTTTTTATTTTTATTTTTTATTTATTTTTTTTGATCTTGAGTTGTTTTGATTTCCCCTGAGAGCCGTAATCTTCAGCAAGTGATATTTTTTAAAAAGCCCCCAACACACCACAAAACATTCCAAGTGATTTTAACTCCTGAATGAGGTTGGGCTACCTGAGTGATTCTCTCTCTTCTCTTCTTTGGCAGAAAGGATTAGAAACCTCCACAGAACTTGCTCTCTATTAAAGTGGAGTGCTGTGCATTCATTGGCAAGAGGTGAATTGTTTTCAGATTACATGTGAAAGAGTGTGTGTGTTTCTTTCCCACATCAAAGACTTGGATGGAGGCAGTTCTGAGTATTGCCAGGGATGCAAGAATTGGTGCTAAAGTGATTAACAAAATTGCTTTCCTGCAAAAGAAGCACAAAACATTACCTAGGGATTAGAGGAGGAGAGGGCAAGATTAAAGGTGATGTTGAATTTTGGGTGGAATATCTTATCCATCTTTTTCAAATCATGCTTCAAGGATTCTGCAGCCCCTCCTCGGGGAAACCTGAGCAAATCAAGGTCTTGCTTTCTCAAATTTTGTACACAGGGGCTCCGACAGGGTAAAATTAAAACTACTAACATAAGCAGTACTCACTCGTGACCTCCACATCTTCATCTCACACTACAAATATATTTGGATTTGGGATGGATTTTACTCAGCACACACCAACGACTCCGGTGATCAAAGATTCTTTCATTTGTAATTGGTACGTGTATCCACCTGTTGGATTTAAACGATAGTGTTTTGTAGAGTTTCTGGAGTTGTCTGGTTTTAGCAAATCTCGACCTGATTAGTAGAGCATCCCTTGTAAAACCTACTTTCCCAGTGAAATCTCCATCTAGCCAAAATGTGAAAAAAACAAACCAAACCAAAATAATAATAATAATAGGACCTATATTCCAAATAGTGAAGGAAAGATAATAATCATGCAGTAAACCTCACAATTACTAGTTTAGGAAATTATTTTAAAGGGTATCTCTAAAATGCCCTGTGACATTCTTTGTCATGTAGCATTTTTGATCTATTCTAAAAACTGAATTTAGGGGCGCCTGGGTGGCGCAGTCGGTTAAGCGTCCGACTTCAGCCGACTTCAGCCAGGTCACAATCTCGCGGTCCGTGAGTTTGAGCCCCGCGTCAGGCTCTGGGCTGATGGCTCAGAGCCTGGAGCCTGTTTCCGATTCTGTGTCTCCCTCTCTCTCTGCCCCTCCCCCGTTCATGCTCTGTCTCTCTCTGTCCCAAAAATAAATAAACGTTGAAAAAAAAAAAAATTTAAAAACTGAATTTAGGCCACCCTTCCTCCAAGAAGTCCTCCTGACTTTGGTCTCCTAATCAGAGACAGGCAGAAACATATAGGTACATGTAACTGTTCCAGTGTGAATAAACTTTTCTTCCTCTTTGCTTTCTTCCTTTAAAACATTAAGTCCCCAGAAGGAATGACACACATATCTGGATAGGTGGGGAAAACGTAAAGTTGAGTGCAATTGCAAAATAAATAAATTCGAAGCAATACATACAGTATGATGCCATTCATGAGAAAAGTTAACACAAAAAACAGTATCTTAACTCTTGAGGGAACATATGTATGTATAGAAAAGTACAAAAAAGAGAACAGAATTATCAATCTTAAACTCATGCTGGTGGCTGCCTCTGGGAAGGAAGGTGGGAAATGAGATTGGGGGTCGTGGTTAAAGAAAATTTTAGCAACATCTATAACATTTATTTCTTTTAAAGGGAAAAAATCCCATTAAGCTAAGATGATTCACTTAGGCATAGTTAGGGGATGTGAACAGTCATTGAAATTGTTACCTAAACACACAGCAGAGGTTTGAGATCTCATCTTTGTCCTCTTCTGTTTTTTTCGTTTTCTTGGTCAGACACAACTTATGTCTCACTTCCTTTACAACAACAATAAAACTTGTTCCAGATTGATTAAATAATTCAGAAGAGTTGTTATCTTCTCTTTTCCCACAATAACATCATCCTCGCAAATTTACGTGCCATGGTGATGGAACTTGATCTCTGCAGGTGTTCTGTAAAAAGGGTGACACACTGTGAGTCCTCAGTAAAGAGAATAAATAAATGAATAGATAAATAAGCACAATTTGCTTGCCACCCCGCAAGCAAGAGTTTGTGGGTGTTTTCATTTTGAAAAGTTGTTTCTCAAGGTTGCCTGTGTGACTTCTTCGCTTTCAGGAACGTGTTGAGAACAATCATTTTTTATCTGTCTTTCCCTCGGGGTCCCGTAAGGTCACTGGACATAAGATAGCTGTGAAATTTGACATTGTTCCAATTTAAATGCTTTACTCCAGCAAGTGCAAGACTGTGGGCGCGTCGGTGCGGGGATTGCCACGGCCAGGCCGGTGCTGAGACTCGCCAGCCCTCCAGGCTTCAAAGCCTGCCATCCTTGATCTCACTAAAGAATGTTTTTGAATTCTGTGTCCATCTAGTGGTTGCCTGCAAAGATCTACTTGGCTTTTTCTTTCTTCCTTTTCTTTCACACTTGATCAGTGAGATTCTGTTTGTGATGGGGGTTTTGCCCCCCTTGGTCTTTAATTCTTTCACAGGTGGTTTCAAAGTGTCTATCCTCAGCCACTGCTTTCTATAAACAAGCAGGAATTCATGAACCCCAGTTACTGATGGCTCTCCTCACAGAGCAATTCTTCTCTCACTTTGAAAATGAACTGTTTTGTGGACAGTAAAGTACAGTTCTTTTTCACAGATGAGATTAGAGACTGGAGGGGAGACTAAAGGGAGGGGAGGTTTTTTCTTTTCCTTTTTTTTTTTTTTTAAACTGGAGAGTCTTTTCATTGTAACTTATTTTAGCAAATGCAAGAACTTTACTTATTTTGCACTCAGTTGCAACTTCAGTTAAAGATGACAAGGTGCTAAGTGAAGGGTGCTGGCAACTGCTGATTTCCTCATCGATCCCATCGTCTCCAGCATCCCAAGTATAAGGGTAGGAGTTGAAGATCTGGTGGTTACAGGAGCTAATACGGTTGCACATCCAAGGAATCAAATGATCTCAGTTCCATTGGAGAATTCTGATGTGCCACAGGGGTGGCCATATCTAGCATCACTTCCTCCCCTCTGTGGGCTGAAAAGTCTGTCCCCGAGCCTCAGTTCCTCTGCTTTGAGGTTTTAGATGTAGTTCAGTGCTTATCTGTAGCAGCCGTTGGTCATAATGGTTTTCACATGGATCCTGAAAGTTGGGGAGCTCATGGATTTATACTATTCTGAATTTTGTGAGAAAAAAATAATGGAGGCCAAGTTTCCCAACACATTAACAGTGAAAGAGCATATGTGTGTCTTGGGCCACCCTGGCCTCTAGGAAGATGGGGACACACACTGAATTAAAGTCACTGCCTTCGTTTCAGCTCAAATTAAAACAACAGATATTTTTAATATTTTAAAATACTCTTTCTCTTTATAAATGTAACACACTTTATTAGAATCAATTAAAAAGACATAAATTGTGTTTACCCGAAACGGCTTATAATAGCAAAAAACTGCAATTAAACAACCTAAATGTCCATCAATGGGCAACCAGCTAAGTAAACTATAACATGCCCACCTCTGGAATAATATCTAATCACTTAAAAGTGTGAAACTGGGGGCACCTGGGTGGCTCAGTCAGTTAAGCATCCAACTCTTGATTTTCGCTCAGGTCATGGTCTCAGGGTTGTGGGACTTAGCCCCACATCAGGCTCCACACTGAGCATGAAGCTTGCTTGGGATTCTCATTCATTTTCTCTCTCTCTCTCTCTCTCTCTCTCTCTCTCTCTCTCCCCACACACACACATTCTGTCCCTCTTCCCAGCTCATGTGTGTGCTCTCTCTAAAAGAAAAAAAAATAAATGGGGCACCTGGGTGGCTCAGTCGGTTAAGTCTCCAGCTCTTGGTTTCAATTCAAGTCATGATGTCACGGTTCATGAATTCGAGCCCCACGTCGGGCTCTGTGCTGACAGCACAGAGCCTGCTTGAGATTCTCTGTCTCCCTCTCTCTTTATTCCCTTCCCTAGCACTCTCTCTCTCTCTCTCAAAGTAAATAAACTTTAAAAAAATCCAAGTTATTTTAAAAAATGAAAAATTAAATTAAAAATAAGTAAATAATATAAAATTATTAAAAAGTCAAAATAAAAAATAAAAAAGTGAAACTGGAAAGGAATGACATGGAAACATATCTACAAATGATGGTAAGTGAAACAAAACAAAAGTTGACAAATTATATTACAAAAATGATATGTATGAAACAATCCTATATACACGTCAGGTACATGTACATATGGGATTGAAGGAGGTGATCTAAGGGGACTTTAACTATATCTGTATATTTTACTTTTTTACAAGAAGATGTATGTATGTAATCCTCATGTACTTAAAAATAATTTTTAAATGATTTTAAAAACCAAATAGAAAATAACTAAAAAGAAAATAAATAAAATCACCTTTAATCTGCTACCCAGCCTTCCATATAGTCTTTTGTATATATAATTTTCTAAAAATTGTTTTATTGTGGTACTATATACATACAGTAAAATTTACTGTCTTAACCATTTTTAAGTGTGCAGTTCAATGCCGTTGACTACATTCAAATTGTTGTGCAATCATCACCACCATCCATCTCCAGAACTTTTCCATCTCCCAAACTGGAACTCTGTCCCCATTTCCCCCTCCCCCAGCCTCTGGCAACCACTGTTCTACTTTCTGTCACTATGTATTGACTACTCAGGTCCCTCATATAAGTGGAACCATACAGTATCTGTCCTTTTGTATCTGGTTTATTTCACTTAGCATATAACGTCTTCAAGGTTCATCTGTGTTGTAGCATAGGTCAGAATTTCATTTCTTTTAAAGGCTGGAAATTTCCACTGTACGTATACAGCACATTTTGTTTATTCATTCAGCCATCAGTGGACACTTAGTTTATTCCCACCTTTTGGCTATTACAAACAATGCTGCCATAAACACTTGTGTACAAATAGCTGTGTGAGTCCCTGCTTTCAGTTCTTTCGTGTATATACCCAAAAGTGGGATTGCGGGATCAAATGGTAATTCTATATTTAATTTTTGGAGAGGCCTCCATACTGTTTCCCACATTTGGCTGCACCATTTTGTATTCCCGCCAGCAGTGCATTAGGGTTCCAATTCCTCCACATCTCACCAACGTTTGTTTTCTGCTTTATTTGTTTGTTAATCATAGCCATCCTAATAGGTGTGAAGTGATTATGTACTTTTAAAAATTAAAAGCTGGCCTCAACTGTAGCTTAATATAACCCTGACATTTTCCTATACCATTAAATATCCTTCAACAATATCATTTTAATGCCTGCATAGCCTTCCACTGAGTAAGATGTACCTTAATTTACTCAACCAATTCCCTATTCCTGGAAACTGAAGTGTTTCCAAGTTTTTGGTATTATAGAGAGTGCTCCATATTCACATTCTTGACTTTGTTTTAAAGTTGCTTATAAATTCCTAACAGTCACAGAGCATATATTTTTTTAAGCTTTGAAGATCAACATCCAATTTAAAATTCAATTAAAAAGAGGGATTGGAGGACAGAAAGAATTGCCACACTGCTACACACTTAAAGACCCCAAGCAAACTACTACTTAATCAGTTGAGAAATTCGCTCACACAATGTAAAGAGTGGGTATTGTCTGTTAGCCCTCCAGCAATTCGCCTTTCACCATTGACCTACATCGAAACCTTCTGCTTAGAAAAAGAATGTAGAAGCCTCTCACTTGGAAGGCTTGGCTCAGTGGTACTCGGGTGCTACAAGAGTCTGTGTGTGAGCACTTTCATCACTGGAGTCCACTACTGGATCCAGGACCGATCTGAATCTCTTTGACTCTGCTCCTTACTGAAATATGATGCTCTCTCTGGGGTGGCAGTTGCAGAAGTGTTTAAGAGTACCCAGGACTAACAACCGGAGAAAGTAAGTTCAAGAGGAGGAATCACCCAGGAATGCATGACAAGGTGGCAGCTTTCTCCCTCCTGAACCGCCCCGTTAGTAGTTGGCACAGCCTAGGCCCCCAGAGCCTTGGGCAAACTTAAGTTATGTCACTCTGCTACTCAGAGACCTCTGCCACCCATAGGCTTTGTAGTCAATCTAAAGCTCTTTGCCTGGCACTCAATACTCTGGTTTCCCAGGACCTCTCTCCATCCTTATTGCCCCAGCACGAATTCTTCCATTCCACCCAGACTGACTATTTGCTACCCCAAGTGGTTCATCATGTGGAAAGACCTTTGGACTTAGGAGTGAGACAATCTGGGGGCGCCTGGGTGGCTCAGTCAGTTAAGCATCCGAGTTCAGCTCAGGTCATGATCTGGCGGTTCATGGGTTCAAGCCCTGCGTCATGCTCTGTGCTGACAGCTCAGAGCCTGGAGTCTGCTTCAGATTCTGTGTCTCCCTCTCTCTCTGCTCCTCCCCTACTCACACTCTGTTTCTCTCTCTCTCTCTCTCTCTCTCTCTCAAAAAATGAGTAAACGTTAAAAAAAAAAAGAGTGAGACAATCTGGATTTGAATGCTGGCTCTGCCATTTCTTTAGTAGGTGACCTTGGGTGAAATACTTGACCTTGTTGAGCCTCAGTTTCTTATCTGCAAAATGGGGAGGACAAAGCCTCATTTGCTGTATGATCGTGTATATGTTAAAGTGGACAACAGCATGTAAAAGAAGTTCATACAATGCAGAGTGTGTAGTGAGTGTTTGATAGGTGACATGAATGTCTTGTTTTTCCTGGACTCTGAGCTTTTGCTCCTACCTGTTCTCTTTCTAGAAAAATTCCCGCTCATATGAATCCCACCCAGTCATCAAAACAAACTCATGTTTTGGCCCCCTCGAAAGCTCTCCCCTGAAAATCCTTAGCACTCTCCAGCTAGACTATTCAATTGGCAGTAGTCTAGACTGGCTGGTATTGGCCCCACTTCTCACCATGTCCTTCTTCTCCAGATAGCCTATCAGAGGACAAAAACCATGCCTACTACCCACCCCTTCCTCCCTACCCCACTTTTCTCCCTCTGCATCAAGAACGTTTTACACAGAGTAGATGGTAAATAAATATTTGTTGACTGACCCTTTTCACTTCCCCTGACCTTCATGACCTGCCTGTATCAGTATGTCCGTGTCAGTCCTTCTAAATGGATTCTCCCCTGACCCAATTTTCAGGGAGCACAGATTCCAATTTTGCCCCAATAATAATCATAATTAATGTAGAGCACTTCCTTGCGTACAACATTAGCCTACAAAGTCAACAGAATGGATATTCTTGTTAGTATTATCCCTATGTCTTAGAGATTCAGAGAGGTCAAGCGATTTGTCCCAAAGCCACAAAGCTAGTGTATGGCAAAACTAAAACTAAACACAGATCTACTGATTGCAAAGCTCATGCTCTTGGCCTCACATAATAAAACCTCTCTGTATACTTATTTTGCTTAAGTTTATTTATTTATTTTGAGAGAGAGCACACACACGCGCACACACACACGAGTGGGGAAGAGGCAGAGAGAGGGAGAGGGAGAGGGAGAGAGAGAGAGAGAGAGAGAGAGAGAATATCCCAGGCAGTCTCCATGCTGCCAGCGCAGAGCCTGACATGGGGCTCAATATCACAACTGTGAGATCATGACCTGAACCAAAACCAAGAGTCAGATGTTCAACCGAATGAGCCACCCAGGCAACCCCGTCTCCCCATATTTAACTGTTAATGAATATTGGTCCCTCTGTGAAATAGTATTATCATGGAATTTTAGGCCCTTGCCTAAGAAAAAAAATGGTGGTGTTCTTGGCTAACTTCTTTATTGTTTGCAGAGGCATGGAAGAAATGCACATGATATGCCAGTTCTCAGGGAAACGTTCCAGGTAAGAACCTGTGTAAATTATCTCCTTGGGACCCAGAAGGAAAGCTGGGCTTTGATGGGAAGGCATCTTTTCCACTATACCTTAATTAATGGCAACTCAGAGCATCTCTCTTTGAAATGGTTCCCTCACTATCCTTCTGATCTTCTTAAGTGACCTTCTGCCCACACCCCTCAAGGCTCAGGGCTTCTGCTCCAAGGCCTTGGCTCTGGCTCCCAGAAGTTCCTGCAGTCACCCTCCATGAATTAGGGCTCCTCCAGCAAAGGGCACAACTCGTTAACGACAGCTCCAGGACATCATAGGTGATCCTGATTACAAGTGATGCTAAGAGATCCTAGCACTACACGGTCCTCCAGCACACCAGCAGCGTCCCCAGTTATGCATCTCATTGGCTGACAGCTCAGCGGACATTCTTTAGATTTAGGGAAGATATGAATCATCTGTGGTTCACCTGCAACCCAAAGCAGATCCGTGTCTCTCAGCTACCTCTGTCACTGAGTAAGCAACAACTTAGCGTCTAGAGTGTTAATCTACCTGTTATCCCAGTAAAAACAAAACAAAAACCCTGGAAGCCACATAAATCTTGACTTAACTGTTACAGATTCTGTTGGTAATAGTTGCTTAAACTCTTTCAGCAAGTTCCTCTTTCTTTTTTGTCCCACCTTGGACACTTGGGCACTAAAGTCAATTGGCTGAGCTGCCTCCAGAATTGTTCAATATACATTGATTGAGAACCATTCTCCATGTACCTTGCTAGGCACTGGGGGATACAAAGAGGAGGGGTGACTAGAGAGTCTTCTCATGTTTTTCTCAACTCAGTTTCCACCACGAGCCCCACTTTCTCCCAACCAGTAAGACTCACATCCTCAACAAACCCCTAGTTTTACAGGGACTGTTCACATTCTCCATCTTGTTTTCTGAGATAAATACTGGCATGGACATGAGCACAGCAATGGCTTGATTATGCTCTAATTACTCTGGGCCAAAAGCAGGAGTTAGATCTCAATTCACATGCTCTCTGGTAGACTGTCACATGGGACCCCAGGCATAATATGCCTTCATCTTTACTCACATAGCTTAGTGAAGCCCTCTCTCCCTTTCTCACACTGCTGTAGCCACCGGTTTTCCCACACCCACCATTCTGTCTCAAACACTAAGAGTTCAAACACTGCTCCTCCAAAGATCTTAACCTTGAGACTTAGACATTGTCCCTTGTTCCTCAACAGCACCTCCTCCCTCCCTAGCTGCTATTCAAATGAATAAACAAATATTTATAGAGTGAGGAAGAGGGGGGAGGTGGGGAGGGGACAGCTGTGATTACTGACCCATCCTGCCCCAGCCTTCCCTCACTCAGAGTGTCTTTGGGAACAAGCTCAAAATGGAAGTTAAGAAGATAAATTCTAGTTTCTTGTGCTCTCCTGAAGACCAGCAATGAGCAATTCAGATTTGAAATGTTTAAAAAAACATTTACAATAGCATCCAAAAAAACCAAATACCAGCTATAAATCTAACCAATCATGAACAGGGTCTACATCTAGAAAACTATACAACACCAATGAAAGAAATAAAAGGCCTAGATAAATGGAAAGAGAGTCTGTGTGAGAAGGTCAGTATACAAAAGTCAATTGCTTGCATAGCCCAGCAATAAACAACTGGAATCTGAAATTTTGAAAAAGATACCATTTCAAAGTCTTCTTTCTCAGAGTCATGTGTTCAGGCGATAAGCAGTTTCAACTTGACTATGTCCTTTAGTCAGAAGTCCTGGGGTTCCTGAGACCTTCCATGTAGTGGCCCAGATGTCACCTTCAGCTTGAAGTCCAAGCTGTCCTGTGATTCTGACCATTGCCAGATTCCTCTGAGGCACTGTTGTTTGTTGGGTTCTTTTTTTTTTTTTCCCTCGAAGCCTCTTTCGTTTAGGCAGCCACACTTTCCCCAGAGGTTTCCATTCCTCATTTTCAAACCTCCCCACCGCTCTTGCTTCCAGCTGGTTACTGAGCTTTGGTCTGCCACTTCCAAAGGCATCTCCAACCCTGAGCAAGTCTCATTGCCTTGGGTCCAGTTTCCCAGCTGTCGTCTGGCTTCTCTGTTCTTCGTTCCTCTTTACCTCCAACTCCTTCCGTGCGCTTCCCCAGGGTACAGGACAGTCTTTCGGGAGTGTACTTACCACGTTAAATCATTTTCTCTGAAACAAATATTTGCATATGCAAGCCCCACATTTGCCATATGGTTTTCCCTACTTCCCACCCAGAGGAACTCTCAATCTCATATATATTTGGGGAAATGAAGTCTTCCCCAGATGGTCTCTCCAAAGCAAGGTCAGGGTTTTTGCATTCCTTCAAAGGTTCTGGGCAGAGGTTAGAATGACGCATGTTTTCTTGGTCCCGTCAGCAGCAATCGCCGCACCTGATAGTGAGACATAACCTGACTCTTGCGTAGCTAAAAACACACCAGAGTTTGAGGGAGATGTTGAACCATAAACTCTATCCCCACAAGGAAGGGCAAGAAACCTGCCCAGTTGCTCAAATAATTTCAAACCAAATCCCCCAAGAATTCTTCCACGGGGAGAGAAAAAGAGCATGAATATTAGAAAGATGGTGAACCAGGTGTGCCGAAAAGGTTTCTTAGTTGTTCTTAGCTCTGGAAGGGGGTGGGGCAGCCCCACATCTCTACTGGGAAACATATTTCCCCTTTTAAATCAGGAAAGAAAAAAAACAACAACATAACCCCAAATAGAGAATGTTTTCTTTTGTAACTGGAAGCAAACATCGCTGATGGCTTTAACAGCTGCCTGCCAACATGGCCTGAGAAGCAGGCAAGCTCAAACATTTTTTGAGATCAACACATGTACAGACATACAGTATATTAGGTCAAATTATAAATCCAGGAATAAAAGAACAAATAAACAAGTTTCAGCTTTCTCTAGGCTTCTGCGTCCAACACCAGCTAAACTAGACTCTGAAGCAGAGAAATCTAGATTCCAAGAAGGCAGGTCTCCCAGGAGTTCAAGTCAAACCTCCCTCTGGTAGGAAAAGAAGGTGCCGTTGTAGATTAACTGGCTGACGGCTGACCAGGTCCAGGCCGACCGCCCTGCCTAGCCCAGGCTTCCTCGTGTCGGCCAGCAGATTCTGAGGATGTGTGGCGGGTTAACTATAGACCTGCCATTGACTTGATCTTTGACCCCAGTAAATCATTTAATATGCCATGTGCCTTTGTCCATATGTTAATGTTTGGTGTAATTTGGATGAGAATTCCAGCAAGTATAGGGGTGCCACCCATTAGGGCTAAATCTTTCCCCTTACAGTTTCTAGGAAGAACCTCCTGGACAGCTGCATTGCAGAGAGCCAAGGTATCTGGACGAACTAAATTGAAATGCCTACAGATGGTGAGGCTGGCATTGCCTTAATTGTGGCTGACAAGTAGAAGAACAAATTTGTTCTTTGGTTATCAAAACAGACACAAGGGGCAAGAAATCCACCAGAGTAGAGTAGGTGCAAGAATACTGGATTATTTCGTGATCCTACCACTCTGCTAGCCAGGTGACCTTGAGCAAATCACTTAGGCCAAGGTTGTTCAGACATTAGTTGGTCATGAAATCAATGGGAATCACTTCTCAGCCTTTTGGCTAAGATCAAGTGCATTATCTATGAAATAAATGTAGGAACTACACATTTTCTAATGAAGTCAAGTTGAATAGAGGAGAAAAATATCAGTGCTTAGTCTACACTAAGTATAGGCACTATTGCATATTTGTGTGGATGTGTGTTTCCTGGGGTCATGATGAACACTAAATTTCCCACTGTGGGTAACAAACAAAAAAGTTTTCCGGCCCACAACCTAGGATTGTGAACACAGGGTTTTGATTGCCCCATCTATTGAGTGGAAATTTTAGACATATATATGTATATATATATATATATATATATACACATGCATATTCATATTCACACATGTATATAATGAGCACCACAGTGCGTCAGGCACAGAGGCATATGACATAGACAGGCACAGCAAGGCCCTGTCCTCATGGAGCCTCAGCTAGCAGGGGAGCCAGTCATAAAATAATTATATAATTATTTAACTATCATGCATGAGAAGACCCTGCAAAGGGAACAACAGTGTCAGTCCTACCTCAAAGACTTCCGTGAGGACCAAAGGAGAGAGCAGTGGAAACACTTCATAAACCATAGTATTATTCAAATGGGGTGTATTCTTATTTAAAACACTGAATATAAACATGACCTAAAGATGAGCTTAGTTTCCCTCATGCATCCATTCGATGACTAGCTGAACACTGCTCAGAGCCAGACACTGTTCTCGGTTCTGAGGATACAGCAGTAAGTAAGACAGGACCACTGCCCTGGGAAGGTTCCCTTTCAAAGAGACAGACAGACAATAAACACATAAACTGGTAAAGTCAAGAGCGGTAAAGTGGGGCAGAGGAGTAGAGAACAATGGAAGTGGGGAGGTATTTTAGACAGGAAAGCAGTGCTCTCTGCGGGGGTGACAACCAGATCCAAATAAAGTGACCTTGGATGCATCACCGAACACTTCAAGACTCGGTTTTATTCATCTGCTAAATAAGGCTACTTATGCCCATCTCCTAGGACTTCCTTGAGGATTAAATGAGATAAAGAATGCAAGGCCTCCGGGACAGTGCAAGCATGAATAGGCACTTAACATTTGCCCAATTGCTGAGTGTCTGCTGGTCTATTATTCAAGGTACTAGGAATATGTTTAGAACGATATAGAATGACAAGAAGGAACAAGCAGGCCTACTATTTTCAGACCAGGCTGCACAAATCCCTCAAAAGGAGTAATTATTATATTCAACTCTGTGTCAGTTGGGTCCTCCAGGAAGTGGGTGCTGAGACACAGTGAGGTGTGCAAGCCAGCTGAGGGGGTGGGGATGGTGGTAAAGCCTGGAAGGATAAAAGAGAAGCCAGATTGGGCAAGAAAAGATTCTGGAGGAAAGACTGCTGGTTAAGAGGAGTCCTACATGGGCAGAAATGGCCAGGCCCCGGCACCCCCACCACGTTCAGTCATTAGCAAGGGTTGCCTATGAAGAGCATGGGCGTGGCCCAGAAGGGCAGCCACATGGCAAGTTCTTCTTTGAAGGGAGATTGGAATGGTATGCCGCCACAGCTGCCACAAACTCCCAGCCTCAAACTGGGAATCCTGTAGACTTTTTGCGGTCAACACAACAGTGCTTTCTTGGGAGAGGAAAATACAATTTACTCTGACTTGGGGAAGCTTCACAGAGGAAAAGCACTCCAAGGGCCAGAGAGGCCTAGTCCTGATTTTATGATATTCTGTATCTGTTAGGATGTCTTTGGCCACATGCCAACTCAAAATGGCTTGAGCAATAAAGAACCTTTATAATCTCCTATAAGAAGTCTGGAGGAAGGAGGGCCCAGGGTTGTTTAATTTAAAATTCAGTGATGTCATCATTGTGCATCTACCCTCCTGTGCATCTCCTTTTTATCAATGAAGAAACTTCTCAAAAGCCCACCAGCAGACATGCCCTCATATCCCACTGGCCAGAATCAGACCACATATCCACAGATATACAAGTCACCAGTAAGACCAATGAGATCGGTCATGACTGGTGGGCCTGCAGGCCTGGGATGACGAGATTAATAAAGTCCTTTTTACTTTTATTTTTAATATGTGACTTTATATACATATATACATACATATGCTAGCTATATTAAAATATAATCGCATACTAACTTGTGACATTTTTGAACTGAAAAAAAAGTGTTGATCATCAAGTTTTTAAAAATTGTGGTAGAACACACATAACATAAAATTGACAACCTTCACCATTTTCAATTGTACAGAGAGTGGCATTAAATTCATTCTCATTGTTGTGATACCAATACCACCATCCATCCACTTAACTCTTCACCTTACAAAACTGAAACTCTATACCTATTAAGCAATAACTCCCCATTCTTCTTTCCCCCAGCCCCTGGCAATCAGCATCCTAATTTCTGTCTCTATGTATTTGACTACTCCAGATATCTCATATAAGTGGAATCATACAATGTTTGTCCTTCTGTGTTTGGCTTATTTCACTCAGCATAATGTCCTCAAGGTTCATCCATATTGTGGCATGTGTCAGAATTCCCTTCCTTTTTTTTTTTTTTAACGTTTATTTATTTTTGAGACAGAGAGAGACAGAGCATGAACGGGGGAGGGTCAGAGAGAGGGAGACACAGAATCTGAAACAGGCTCCAGGCTCTGAGCTGTCAGCACAGAGCCCGACGCAGGGCTCGAACTCACGGACCGCGAGATCATGACCTGAGCCGAAGTCGGCCGTTTAACCGACTGAGCCACCCAGGCGCCCCAGAATTCCCTTCGTTTTTAAGGCTAACAACATTCCATTAAAAGTATATACCACATTTGGTTCTTCCATCTTTTGGCTATTGCAAATAATGCTGCTATGAATGTGGGTGTCTAAATATCTTCTTGAGACCCTGGATCCAATTCTTATGGGTATATACCCAGAAGGAGAATTGTTGGATCAAATGGTAAGTCTTTTTTTTTTTTTTTTTTTTTTTGAGGAACTGCCATACTGTTTTCCATGTTAGCTGAATCATTTTGCATTCCCACCCACAACGCACAAGGGCTCCAATTTCTTCACGTCCACACCAACACTTGTTATTTCCTCGTTTGGGGGGTTTTAGGTGTTTTTATATAGTATCCATCCTAAGAGTTGTAAGGTAGTATCCTACTGTGGTTTTGATTTGCTTTTCCCTAACAATTAGTAACATTGAGCATCTTTCACGTGTTTATTGGCCATTTGCAGATCTTTGGAAAGCTGTCTATTCAAGTCCTTTCCCCAGTTTTTTACTGGGTCGTTTTTTATTGCTATTGAGTTGTAGAAGTTATAGAAGTTCTTTATACGTCAGATAGTAACGCCTTATCAGATATATGATTTGCAAATATTTACCAGTCTCTGACCTTTTTTAAGTTAAAAGCTCAGTCTATGGAGCCCACTGCTTAGATTCAAATCCTAGTTGTGCCACTTATTAGTCTGGGGGGAAGGGTAAACAATCACACAACATCCAGGGTCTGCCAACAAGAAAGAAAGGGGCAATGGCAGTTAAGTATCGACCAGCACAGCAGAGTCCATTACACAGCAGTAGATGTCAAAGGCTGGTAGGTGTGAGTGGGGCTTATTTCACTTTTCGAATCAAGAAGGATAAATGTCAAGTTATAACAGAAGATAGTATTTCATTGAGCGCTGACTGTGCCAAGGCCACACCAAGTCCTTTACATGCATTATCTCATTTCAGTTACTCATTCACAAGTATTTGATGAAAGCCTAATATGAACCAGTGACTGCTGAGTAAAAAACAAAATAAAACAAGAAACCAGACATTGTGCCTGCCCTCAAGGAATTTATAGACTTTGGTCAAAGAATCAAACAACTTACAATGATGCTAAGCGTTACAAAGGATGGGTCCACGGTCCCAGGGAAACTGAGCTGGTCAGGTAGGTCAGGGAAGACTTCTCTAGAAACGGAGCAAACGCAGCTTGAGTTGAGGTAAGAAAAGGTAGGAGTGAAGAGTTGGATGTTACAGACTCATCAGCTCCGTGAGGTAGGTACAACTCTCATCCCCACTGGAATGGAAGCTCTGAGAGTATAGGGCCACGTCTATCTTATTCACCAATATCTCTATTGCCTAGAACACAGCCTGACACAAAACGGTTCTCAGGAAACGTTTGTTGAATGAATGTATCCTCATGTTACAGATAAAGAACTCGAGTCTCAGAGAGGGCAAGTAACTTAGCCACAGTCGCAGCGCTTAGTAAATGGCAGAGCTCAGTGTGAGGCCAGGCAGCAGGCTCTGTAGCTTGAGCTTTTGACGTTTTAAAAAGTCACCTTGGGGCGCCTGGGTGGCGCAGTCGGTTAAGCGTCCGACTTCAGCCAGGTCACGATCTTGCGGTCCGTGAGTTCGAGCCCCGCGTCGGGCTCTGGGCTGATGGCTCAGAGCCTGGAGCCTGTTTCCGATTCTGTGTCTCCCTCTCTCTCTGCCCCTCCCCCATTCATGCTCTGTCTCTCTCTGTCCCAAAAATAAATAAACGTTGAAAAAAAAAAAGTCACCTTAACACTATATGTTAACTAACTTGGATTTAAAAAAAAAAAAAAAGTCACGTTAAAAAAAAAAAAGATGAAGTAAAAAGACTGAAGCCCATCATCCCAGGCCTGTAGCAGGTATAAGCATTCTCTTCCGTGGCCTCCAACTTGCTAGTATGGCCGTCACACATCGTGTTGTAGTTGCTCTCACACATGACTGTCTACCTCCCTCCTTCCCAGATCCAGTCTTCTTCCCTCCAAGTAACAGTAACCTGTGAGCTACCTCAGGGACTGAATCTACACACAGTGCACTACTTGAGGGTGCAGGCGCCGCGTTCAGCAGACCTGTGAACCAAGCCTGCTTCTGCCGCTTACCAGTTCCCTTTCTAAGCAACGGAAGTTGCTCACTCTGTAAAATGGAGACGATAATAGGACCCACACCTCTCAAAGCTGTTGGAAGAATTCATTGAGATAACGCCTATAAAGCACGTAGAATGGTGCTGAGCCCAAAGTAAGAACGCAATGAAAGTTTGCCAATACTCTATACTGGAAAAAAATAAAACCAACATTGACACCATCCCACACTCAACTGGAGGAAAAATTACGTGGTGTTTTTTTTTTTCTAGGGCAGGGATGGATAGGCAGGCTTCAGCTCCTTGGTTTTTCCTCGTTCCAAATGCACTACTGGCAGCATGAGCCACGGTCTCGTGTGGAAGGAAGGGATTGGCCAGCAAGGGGGTGACCCAAGAGGGTCCCAGAATCCCCAAGTTACTTTCCCCTCCCCAGCCCCGAGGGGCCGTGCTGCTTCTGCTCGGGGCCCCGCCAATCCTCCACCTCTTCCTTTCTGGTTTCCCATCCCTCCCTCCCCACTCCAAACCCTGGGAAAAAAAAATGAAGAAAAGCACACCAACCAAGAAGTCTTTTCACTTCATTGTGTTTTCCAGCTAGACCTGAACAGACAGCGATCAATTCAATGCTCTCTCGCCCTCCCTCCTCTCTCCTTCTCTCTTCTCTTGTCCTCTTTGTGTTCTTTTCCTCCGAGACTGTGTCTTCAGGCTTAGGAAAACGCAGTTACCTCCCCACCGCATGAGGATACCAGAAGCTTCAGTTGCCAGTAGCAAACACAACATGATTATAACGGGTCTCCATGGCCCTCAGCGCTTAGAAAGGCAGAGAAGCAGGGGATCCCGCACGGATTCTCGGAGAAATGCCTCAGTTTGATGGCTTCTCTCCCACCCCAGGCTCAGCTGCAACGAGTCACACAGAAAACCTCAATCTCCCTCTTCCTCTGGCCAAGAACCTTCTGAAGTCCACCCCATCCCAGACATGGAGTTTGCATTCCGAGTTTGAGTAAACCTGGCCAGTTGGACTTGGAATCAACGAGGATGAAGAAAGAATACACCTTTTCCATTTTCAAAGCTGCCTAGTGGGATTTTGTTTTTTTCCAACAGGGTAACTCCAAATTGGCAGGACTTTCAAAGCTACAAGTTTCCATGTCCCCAGCCCTCACTGAAGAAAAATTTCCTGGTTAGGTTGGCATGTGCAAAGGTTCGGGGTGTGCAAGTGAGAAACATTTAACAAATAGTTAAACCTGAGCTATGAATCAAATTAGTCTAAACAAGATTCTCCTCATCCCCATGCTGTACTACTTACCCTGTTTAATTCCTATCTCAAACTTATATTAAAAAATAACTACTATTTATCAAGCGCCCAGTAAGTACCAGGAACTGAACTAAGTATTTTATTTACTTATATCGACTCATTTTATCTTCCCAACTATGTAAGATAGGAGTTATTTACTGTTTCCTCTCTGAAGCAGAGACAAGGGGCGCCTGGGTGGCTTAGTCAGTTAAGTGTCCAACTTTGGCTCAGGTCATGATCTCACAGTTTGTGGGTTTGAGCCCCAGGTCAGGCTCTGTGCTGACAGCTCAGAGCCTGGAGCCTGCTTCGGATTCCATGTCTCCATCTCTCAATCTCTCTCTGTCTGTCTCTCTCTCTCAAAAATAAATAAACATTTAAAAAAAAAAACTTTTTTTTAGGGGCGCCTGGGTGGCGCAGTCGGTTAAGTGTCCGACTTCAGCCAGGTCACGATCTCGCGGTCCGTGAGTTCGAGCCCCGCGTCAGGCTCTGGGCTGATGGCTCAGAGCCTGGAGCCTGTTTCCGATTCTGTGTCTCCCTCTCTCTCTGCCCCTCCCCCGTTCATGGTCTCTCTCTGTCCCAAAAATAAATAAACGTTGAAAAAAAAAATTAAAAAAAAAAAAACACTTTTTTTAAATAAAAAAGAAGAGACAAGTAATGTCCCCAAAGTCACGCACTTAATAAGTGCCAGGACCAGAGTTCAGATCTCATCCCCAACACAATAACATGGATGAATCTCAAAATCACTCTGCAGAGTGAAAGAAAGAGCACCTACTGTATGAATCCCTGTACATAAAATTATAGAAAATGCAAACCCATCTATGGTGATAGAAAGCAGACCAGCGTTTGCCTGGGGATGGGGTAGAGGGAAAGATGAATTACAAAGAGGAGTAGGTTGTTTTGAATTGTAGCAAATCTTATTTCTGGCTTCATAGGTGACATGATTCTCATATTTGCTTCTTCATTCAATCTGTTGCAATAAATGCAACAACCTGAATGCAATGAATGAAGCTTTTCCAGAAGCTTCACATTCTGTAGCTTCTGGAAAATTCCACTATATTATGTGTGAGAGAATGAGAGTGAAAAAAACAGTATCTTAGTACAATATTATTATGAAAATAGTTTGACCCCTGAAAGGATCTTGGGGACTCACAGAGGTCCCCAGGCCATGCTTTGAAAATTGCTGATTTAAAGTGCTTAGAACTGGGATGCCTGAGTGGCTCATTCAGTTAAGCATCTGATGCTTGATCTCAGCTTGGGTCTTGATCTCAGGGTTGTGAGTTCAGGCCCCACACTGGGCTCCATGCTGGGCATGGAGCCTTCTTAAAAATAAATAAATAGATAGATAGATAGATAGCTCACTCGCTCAGAACCAAAAACTATTCATCCTGGTTTCAATGTTACCACCTCCATTATTTTACCTCTCCTACCCAACACCTTGTGAAATCCTGAGAAACAGAGGAAGAAACTGGGGCGTAGAGGAGCATCAGATGGAAGGTTGTACTGATAACTTTCCTTCAAAGTTCTTTCCAAACCTGTGCATCTCTGACATGGGATATTTTTCATTTAAACAAAATCAAGAGAGGGACACCTGGGTGGCTCAGTCATTTGAGCATCCAAATCTTGATCTCAGCTCAGGCCATGATGTCACAGTTCATGAGATCGAGCCCCACATCAGGCTCTGAGCTGGTGGTGCTGAGCCTGCTTGGAATCCTTTCTCTCTCTCTCTCTCTCTCTCTCTCTCTCTCTCTCTCTCTCTCTCTGTCCCTCTCCTGCTTTCACTCTCTCTCTCTCAAAATAAATAAATAAACTTAAGAATTTTTAAACAAAATCAAGAGAACCAAAGGTACAGCAGGACCTAAATGCACAGGACCAAGGGACTAAAGCACAACAGTGGAAACATCTCAGTTTCTTTGTGACCCCCTCCCAGAAAGAGGAATGGCTGTCTCCTCTCATGGCCTTGCTCTGGTTCATCCCATAGTGGATGTCACAGGAAGAACCTGGGGCCCTGAAGAAATTTCAGACAGATCTGAGCTCTCACCTGTTCCCTAAACAAGTACCTGCCCAGTCTGAGCCCAGCTCTTGCCTGAATCCTCAATTCAGATAAAAACTCTGCCCTGGAATGGTGCAGCAAGCAGGGGGGTGGGGGGGGGAGGCGGGCATAAGTTTAGGAATGAATCAATCAGGGTGTGAATATTGTTTCTCCTTCCAACAGGCTATATAATCTTGAGTAAGTTATGGAACTTTGCTAAACTTCAGCTTCCTCATCTGTAGACAGAAATCATCTTAACTTTCTGAAAGGATTACTATACAGACTCAGTGAGATACTAATGGACAAATCCCAGCTAGAGTACCTGGCACCTAACAGAGGCTCATTCTTAGTGACTGTTACATTTTTACAGAAATGCAAAGGGCACGATGGAAATATCACAGATTCTAACATAAGACACGCCTGGGTTTGAATCCTAACCACTCCGATTTGGGGCAATCATTTCATCCACCTTGCAGAGTTAGTGTGAGGGCTGCCTGAAATAATGTCTATAAATTGCTTGGCATCTATCCCATGCCCTTTAGGTAGTCACTGTTATTATTTTGAGGCATTTGCAGCTGTGGCTACAAGGTCACTATTTCCCAGGGAGAACTGCTCACCCTCAGGGATAGCCACTTGTGGTCCAGCCCTTGGTATTCCTGGGGACAGGTTAGGATATCTGGCTTTCCATCAGGCCTGATGGGCCTTTTCCAAGTGAGTTAACCCAGCCCTCACTTGGCATTTCCCTTCTCCTAAATATCCCAACAGGGGACTTTGCACAGAGGCCATAATAGGAGAGTTAACATCTAGAGCAACTGTTCCCAAGTCAGAGGGAGAATAGACACTGCATGTAAAGTTTATTTATTTATTTTGTAGTGGAGAGGGGCAGAGGGAGAGGGAGAGAGAGAGATTCCCAAGCAAGCTCCTTGCTGACAGCACAAAGCCCCATCCATGCAAGGCTCGAACTCATGAACCGAGAGATCATTACCTGAACCCATACCTGAACCCAAACCAAGAGTTGGACGCTTAACCGACTGAGCCAGCCAGGTGCCCAACACTGCGTGTAAAAACCACCCCACACAGGGGAGAGGCTGCCCAGAGCCCTGGAGTCAAACTTGGATTCAAATCCTGGCTCTACTACTTCTTTATTAACTGCAAGATCTAGGGCAAATTACTTAGCCTTGTTGTAAGGCCAGTTTCTCACCTGTAATTGAGAATAATGGTAGTAGATAAGTGTAAGCAGCACTTAGCATGGCACACATAGGAAACATCAACACATTTTATCTATCGTCATCACTTCTATTACCGTTACAGCAGGATTCCATCCTTTTGACAATCACGCATGCGTAGCTCACATTCCCACCCAGACACTGAGATCAGGGAGCAGCAGCATGGCAATGGAAGAAAATGCCTGTTTTCACTTTTATGTACTTTCAAGTTTCTTTAGCAAGTACCAGTGACTAGAATAACACGGAAACCTTAACGAAGAGGAGAGGGAGTAGGAGAAGTTTTAAAACAAACGGAGCTCACCGACATCGCAAAGTACCGGCTCCAGGCCTCAAAGGGCGGTGCCAGGGTACGGGCGCGCGCCTGCGCGAAAACAGGCGATGGCGCTAGGGAATCCCGAGAGGCCCGACCAATCAGAAGGCGTTCCGGTGAACCCGGTCTTTCTATTGCTAGGAGGCCCCTGGACCCTGAGGGGCACGCGGCAGGACTTGGCGCGGTGCCGGCAGAGCCTGCGCAGTGAGGCTCTTGCTTGAGGCGAGGCCGGAAAAGAGTTGGGAAGATCGGAAGGGAACAGAAGAGTAGAGCTGGGAAAAGGGTGGGAGGTGAGCAAAGACAGGGCGACAGCGTAGAGGCAGCCTCTGCAAGTAGAGAGAAAGGATGCGTCTTGGAGCGCGGGGAGGAGGGGAAGGTATGAAGGAAAGATCACAGAGGTGACTGGTGCTTCGGTGACCTGGGGGCAGGGGTCTCCTACTCTCCTCTCCAGTGCGCAATTGAAAAGGATAGGAGTGATTACTTAACGTTTAATCCTGTAAGGGAGGCCTAGTAACCTAGCTCATAGTGCCACGGTCGATAAGTGATGGAGCTGAATTTCATCCTCAGATCTGACTCCTAGATCCTTGGCTGTCTGCTGTGAGAAGAGCCCAAGGACGCTCCAACTGCACGCACTTAACACAGGACACCATGAGAGAAAAGACGGGAAGAGGAAAAGCGCAGGGAGGTGAGGGAAGGAGAGAGCTGATATGGAAAAGAAGTGAAGAGTTTGCAAATGGGAGGGAGAAAAAAGGAGAAGAGACTAAAAAGGGATGGGGTTGGGGCACCTGGGTGGCTCAGTCGGTTAAGGGTCAGACTTCGGCTGAGGTCATGATCTCAAGGTTCGTGGGATCGAGCCCTGCATCTGCCTCTGTGCTGACAGCTTGGAGCCTGGAGCCTGCTTTGGATTCTGCATCTCCCTCTCTCTCTGTTCCTCCTCTGCTGTCACTCTGTCTCTCTGTCTCTCTCTCTCTCTCTCAAAATAAATAAAGATTTTTTTAAAAAAAAATTTTTAAGGGATGGGATGTGAGGAGGAAAGAGAAGAGTGAAGGGGCAGCAACAGGGAAGGAGAGGAGAAGTAAAGATGAACCATGACTGAGCATGGGCTTAAGCCAGAGGAAGGCGGGGAGGGGATGAAGGTGGTCCTGGAAGAGTCAAAATCACCTGGAGCATAATCCTAAAAGCTGAAGGAACAAGGGTTGGAGTTTGGTAGGTATTTATGCTTTGTTTTCTCTTGCTGTGAAAGCGTGGAGCCTGGGGATCCTTGCCTATTGACCTGGCAACTGGCTAGTCAACTCAGCAAGAGAGTCTGATGGAGGCAAGTTGGAAGTGAGGTCAGACTCCTTCTGACCTGTGCTGTGGGGGTCTCTAAGCTGCAGCTGGGTTGCCATGTTCGTTATTAGTGCACCGAATGGGCTCACCCAGTATACTATTCAAGAGTCATCAACAGTTTGATCTGAAATTTACCCTTCAGACCATGTTGTGGTTTGTGGGTTTTTTGGTTAAAAAAGAGAGAGAGAGAGATTTTGTTACTAAGGTAATGATTTCAAAAAGTCTTTATCTCCTTTTTTCCTCTAAAGATCTGAACAGATCTGGGGCGCCTGGGTGGCTCAGTCAGTTAAGCATCCAACTTCAGCTCAGGTCATGATCTAATAGTTCATGAGTTCCAGCCCCACGTCTGTGCTGACAGCTCAAAGCCTGGAGAATGTCTCTCTCTCTCTTCTCTCTCTCTCTCTCTCTCTCTCTCTCTCTCTCTCTCTCTGCCTCTCCCCTGCTCGTGCTCTGTCTCTCTCTCTCTCCCTCAAAAATGAATAAAAACATTAATTTTTGTTTAACCTGAACATATCCTGTGTTTGATCTTAAACATTTTAGACTAAGGGGTGCCTAGGTGGCTTAGTCGGTTAAGCGTCCGACTTCAGCTCAGGTCATGATCTCATGGTTTGTAAGTTCAAGCCCCACGTTGGGCTCTGTGCTGACAGCTCAGAGCCGGGAGCCTACTTTGGATTCTGTGTCTCCCTTTCTCTCTCTGCCCCTTCCCTGCTCATGCTCTTTCTCTCTCTGTCTCTCAAAAATAAGTAAATGTTTTAAAAAAAAAAAGTTTTAAACATTGTAAACTAATAAGGGCAGGTTTTTCTTTCCCTTCATGGGTTTTTGTTGGTGCTCTGGGGTTCAATCTCTTGAAGGGAAGGTCTTGGAGGAAGGGAACGTAGCACAGAGGCAGGAACGATGCAATATTACTCAGCAATAAAAAGGAATGAAGCACTGTTACATGCTATAACAAGGATGAACTTTGAAAACATTATGTTAAGTGAAAGAAGCCAGTCACAAAATACTATACATTGTGTAATTCCATTTGTATAAAACGTCCAGCAAAATTCAGAGACAGAAAACAGATCAGTGGTTTGGGGGGCTGGGGGAGCATTTGGGGGCTGAGGACGACTGCTAAAGGGAATGGAGTTTCTTTTTAGGGAGATAAAATGTTCCAAAATTGATTGTGGTGATGGTGCACAACTCAGAATACACTGAAAAGAATTGTACATTTTTGATGAATTGTATAGAATGTGAATTATACCTCAATAAAGCTGTGAAAGAAAGAAGGAAAGAAAGGGAGGTGAGGGAGAGAGGGAGGCAGGGAGAGAAGGAAGCTGTGAAGAAGGGAAGGAAGGAAGGAGTGAGCAAAGAAACGGAGGTGAAAAAGATTGTGTCTAACTTAAGGGGCATAGAATGGATCTGTGTGGTTGGCATTTAAGGAAGTAGTGAAGAGTAAAACTAAGACCAAAGAACACAGGGCCTAGAACTTCATGTCAGAGTTTAAACATGATCGTATAGCTCCAAACTATTAGAGTAGCCACTAGCCATATGCAGCTACTGAGCACTTAAAATGTGGCTAGTCCAAATTGAGATGTACTGTGGGTAGAAAATACACACCAGATTTTGAAAACTTAGTATGAAAAAAAAGGAATGTAAAATTTCATTAACTTTTCTATTGATCGCATGTTGAAATGAGAATATTTTTTATATTGGGTTAAATAAACTATTAGTCTTACTTTCTTTTTTTTTATCTTTTTTTAAATTTTTTTTCAACGTTTATTTATTTTTGGGACAGAGAGAGACAGAGCATGAACGGGGGAGGGGCAGAGAGAGAGGGAGACACAGAATCGGAAATAGGCTCCAGGCTCCGAGCCATCAGCCCAGAGCCTGACGCGGGGCTCGAACTCACGGACCGCGAGATCGTGACCTGGCTGAAGTCGGACGCTTAACCGACTGCGCCACCCAGGCACCCCATTAGTCTTACTTTCTAAAATAACTTTGTTAGGGGCACCTAGGCAGCTCAGTCAGTTGAGCATGCAACTCTTGATTTTGGCTCAGGTCATGAGCCCAGTGTTGTTGAGCATGGAGCCTGCTTGGGATTCTCTCTCTCTCCCCCCCTCTTCCCTTCTCCCCTACTTGAACATGCACCCGTGCTCTCTCTCAAATAGAAAAAGGTAATAATAAAAAAATCAAGCAAAATAACTTGGCTACTAGAAAATTTTAAATTACATACGCGACTCCCATTATATTTCTATTGGACAGAGCTGTTATAGATTAGTGGATAGCCACTGAGAGTTCTTGAATCAGCACAGGGGTTGGCAAATGTTTTCTGTAAAAGGCCAGATGGTAAATATTTTCAGACTTGAGGGCCATACAATCTCTGTAGCAACTACTCGACTCTGCTGTTGTAGGATGAAAACAGCTAAGGACAACGTGTAAACAAACAAGCAAAGCTCTATTCCAATGCAACTTAATTTATGGATGCTGAAATTTGAATCCCACATACCTTTCACATGTCATAAAATATTCTCCTTCTCTTTATTTTTTTCCCCAGTCACTTGAAAACGTAAAAAACATTCTTAGTTTGTGAGCCCTACAAAATCAGGCAGTGAAAGAGATTCAGCCCATAGGCCATAGTTTGCCAACCCCCGATTAAAGAGTTCAGCTAGGAGCGCCTGGGTGGCTCAATCAGTTGAGCGTCCGACTTTGGCTCAGGTCATGATCTCGTGGTCTGTGAGTTCAAGCCCCACGTCGGGCTCTGTGCTGACAGCTCAGAGCCTGGAGCCTGTTTCAGATTCTATGTCTCCCTCTCTCTCTGCCCCTCCCTCACTCATGCTCTCTCTCTCTCTCTCTCTCTCTCTCTCTCTCTGTGTCAAGAATAAATAAACATAAAAAAAAATTTTTTTTTAAATAAAAAATAAAAAAAAAAATAAAGAGTTCAGCTAGTCTCTGAAAATCTCTTGCAACCACCCACAGCATTGGTAGTCTCCCCACACACAAGCGCACAGTGCTTGGAAAATTCCTTCTCTGCAAACAGCATGGATTCACATAACATTTGATCTGGAAGGGACAGTAGGGATCATATGCTCCTACCTTCTTATGTTACATTTGAGGAAACTGAGTCTCAAAGAGGTAAACTCACATAAACAAGGTCACGTTGCAGTGAAGAGGTTCCAAATAATAGGAGTAAGTGCAAGACTATCAGGCAGCAGCTGGCAAAAAAGGAAGGGTCTAAGGTCAGACTGTGTACCTAGGCCCCACTCAGGGACTCTAAATTCTAGCTTTTCCATCCATCCATTCACCAGTTCTCCCATTCATCACTTATTTCTTGAGACGGCATGGGTGCCGGGCCCCGTGCAAGGCTCTGAGGAACCAGACATTAATTTGGTCAGTGACCTTGAGGTGCTCAGTATAGAGAAAGATATTTTAAAACGTATATACTGGGGTGGGGGAGGGGACAGATTTCCTGGAAGGAGAGGAAAAGGGACCTCTGAGGAGGTGTAGCCCAAGCAATGATCAGAAGGACAAGTAGGAATTAGCCAAGTAAAGGAGAAGGTGGGAAGAATATCTCCTATGCAAAGACCTGAAACAGAGTGCCCAAAATGTTTAGGGAACTATAAGCAGATCCCGGGCGTGGAGCATTAAGTAGGAAGTGGAAGTGGGGGAAGGGAGCCTGGAGATCAGTGGGACCCAGAATAGGAAGATCCTCTGTTTGAAGTTAAGATACTTGGTCTTGATCACATTAGGTGGTGAGGAGACACAGAGAGGTTTCAAACAGTGAAGTAAGACAGATTGAGTTTTAGAAAACTCACACTGGCAGTTTGCCAGGCAGAGCGGAGAGGAGATTCCATGTGGAGGGAATGGCCTGAGGGAAGGCCTGGATACATACAAGACCTGGTAACAGCGAGTGATCTGGTGTGACTCAAGCAAGCAGTACATGACAAGGAGTGAGAAGAGAGAAACTGAGGAAAGGACTCTGTGCAGATGGTAGAGGGTCTTCAAATCCCAGCTGAGGAGTTTGGCTTTGATTTGATTCTTCAGGTACAGACATTGGTAAGAACCCGTGGGAGTAAGTTGGAAGGTAGAACACAGACTTAAGGTCAAGTTGTTTTAGCTCTGCCATTTATTAGTTAAACCTCCATTTCCTCAGAGGTACAATGGAGATGATAAAGTAATGAGAATTGAGCAACATAACTTGTAAAAAGTGCTTATCACTGTTTAAGAGCCTGATATACAATGAGCACTCAAAATATTAGCTCTGAAACCCACATGGAACGCATCACATGAAAGGAAGGGCTCCCCGTTCCTCCCTGAGGGAGGAGACTCGGCTAGGAGAACACTCTGGGGACGGATGCCCCTGACCTTTTATTTTTTAACTTGAGCTAACTTTCCCTTTTTTTTTTTTTTTTTCATGTGGAAAAATCACTGTGAGACCACAAGTCCCCACATTTTGGGGTAGTTTTCTTTAAGAAGCTCAGAGGAACTCATGCACCCGACTCTGGTCTTATGTGTAGCTTTTTCCAAAGTAGGGCCCAGAAAGCCAGCAGCTCGGCTTGAGAGTGCTGAGCATTCTCCCACGGACCCTGTGACAACCTTTGCATTCCTCTAGCCCTCCCAATGATCATTATCTGTTAATGAATCATTATCTGATTATCTGTTAATTTCATACTCATTTTTACACTGTATGTGCAGTGTATATATATAGATATTATATATATATATATACTGTATTTCAGTGTTATATATATTATATATATATAATATATACCTAATATGTGATAAAGGAAAAATATTTTATGTATATGTTTATAAGTACATAGAACAGCTCTTAAGAACCTGGTAACCGGTCTTCTCCAGGATAAGGAATGGTGTGCATTGGGGCGAGACTTACTCTTTTGTGCCTTCTGAAGAACCATGTATGTGTATTATCTATTTAAACAAATCCAATGAATTTTTAAAATTCAAAAGAGCATCTCTGTTTTTCTGTAATAGAGGTATGCCAGGTCCACTGTTGCTTTAGCCTCAAGTTTTGCTTTCCAGTGCCTTTCTCCGTAGTCCAAAGCCAGAACAGTGAATGAGAGGGTGACAATCTTGGTTTCCATCCCCCACTGCAGGGGTCAGAATCCTTCTGTGACCCAGGCCTCCCAGCTGGGGAATGGGGAGAGTGGCACTTGCCACATTCTCCACAGGAGTAGCATTGAGAACTAGCTATCTGTTGGTAAAGGATTTCAGGATCTGGGAATGAAAGAGAATATATTAACACAAAATACTCCTGCTTTTTAACCCCACATAGTTCTAGAGAAATCTAATATAAAGGCTTCAGATCCACTTACAGTTGCTGCACTAAAGATGAATGTTAATTAGTGACATTGACAATTGTCATTTTCTTTGTAAACCTACTTGATGGCTGGGAGCTGCAGGAATCTTTGCTATATGAGCCTTCTCTGAACAACAAAGTCTCAGGCTGACCTACCTGAAACAGACAGGAAACCTGCCCACCTCAATTACAGGTCTCAGCTAAGAGGCAGTGTTTGGTGTCCACACAGTCTATCTAGACAGCATTTGCCTAACCAGGTCCAGTGACTGCGGCTTATCTTCTAATGAGGTTCTCCATTCCATTCCTTCTCTCTCTAGTGCCCTCATCTAGAGTGAAATGCACAGAAGGCATTTAACAAATAATGGCTGAACTAATGGCGGGCTGACTTCAAGAGCACCCTCATTTTATAGACAGGGAAACAGAGTCACAAAGAAATGCAGTGCCTTGCATGAGTCCCATGATATAAGGGACCATTGGTTCAGGCAGGAGTCCCAGTTCAATCTCTAAAGCTCCTCTCTTCCACTCCCTGAACAGAGGATGCCTGAGAAGCTCCTGTATTTCCATCTTCACAGTCAGGGAAACAGGAGAAGCAGCTGTGTGACCAGCCCTGGGTCCAGACAACCCGAGGAAATGGCGAAGCCACCATCCCTCCCCAGATCTGTTCCCCCCATCTGTAAAATAATGGCATGGCAGGATAACCTCTCAGGTCCCTCTGCATTCACCAGCCACCTTGGACGGCCCCTTCCTCCAAGTTGTATTTCTTGAATTCTTTGAGTTTCCCAAGAGTTTCAAGGGGGCGCTGTGAAGCTGGCTACGCACAGCCAGTGGGCTCTTCCTTCCCTGGAGCTGCCTGAGTGCTTGGTCTCCCTGCTGGTAACCAAGCCCTTGTCTGCCTTTCGAGCAACCCGGCCCTTTCTTATTGTTGCTGTCTGTTTCCATTTGCTCCTTTTATTCTCCGGGTTTTCCTTGACTCTGATGTTTTTCCCCCTGCTGCACAACAAGCCCTTCTGATCTCTGTGAAAGGCAAACCCGTGTCATTCTTCCAAATCATCATTGTATGACATGTTTTTATATCAGCCGGACAAAGGAGCTATTTGATCAGGGGGTATGGTGTGTGATTGTAAGAAATTCAGCTAGTCGGTGGCAACCATTGTTCCCCAAGCGGCTCCCTGACCCCATTCTGTTCCAGGAAAAACTCCCTGAGAGTGGCCTCTATTCATGGAGTAACACCAGTCCCCAGCCGCGCTCCAGGAGCATGCTCAATTCCTAGCGGTGTCACCGATAGCTGCCCGCAGCCACTCTTTAACTCTTTCATCAGCATTAGGTTTCCAACCCCACAGCTGTTATCACGGCCGCAAGCTCAGGGGGTTAGAGATATAGGCATGCTCTCTGCTCTCCCTCTTATCTTGGAGAAATTCAACCTTCCTTTGAAATGGTCATTTGGAAATTACCCGTCTGCTGCTTTCAGCGCAGCAGGCCTGGCTAGCATGCCCTGCCCTCCTCAGTTTTCCCCTGAGGACAGCCTCCCCGCCTCTGCCAACTCTCAGCCCCTGCTGCTCCGGGGCCTGCCTCCTGGTATGTAGACTAGTGGCCCCTCGAGGTGGTTTCAGATTGGCATCTCAGGTAGAACTATGGGGCCCCTCACCTTGAGCCCCAAATCTTGGGCAGATTGCCCATTGGTCCCCCAAAGATGAGGGAATACTTCCACACGCTAACAAACGTTACCTGCTTAGTTTTCCCTTCCTTTCCTTCTAGTACACATGGGGTCCCTACACGTGTAGGGTCTTGAGTTGGGTATTGCAGGAGGAGGTATTGTATTAAAATTGGCCATTGGCCCTAGAAACTCAATGCATTAGAAGAAATGAGACAGGTAGATATGTCTCCGAAGAAACATCCATAGCATTCCCTCAGCTTTAACCCTGTGCCATTAAAACAGTATGAGGGATACCCAAACCATTCTGGCCTGTTTAGCACATCAGCCACCCAGATGGCAGGAGTACTCAAAACCATGCGCAGTTGTGAGCTATATATACCTTTCCACAGGCGCAGCCTGCCCTGAGTGTGTGCATCTTAGCATTATACATCTACAGAACAGCCCTGAAAACACCAGAAGATTCTGGGAAATGTCTTAAAACCTAATAGCTTTGGGGTTTTCCTTATTGTCGCTGCAATCATTTCACAGACACTAGAAATGGAGGGCCCGGTTTGCGGTCACCCAGGGGCTGAGCGAGCACGCCAACCTGGGGCCTGTTGTTCATTTCTCCCCCGGTTCATCTTTTAATTCATTAAGTTCCGCTTTTGTCCAAAAAGCTGGCAACAGATTAGACTGTTACCGTTTCTCTGTGACTACTATCAGGGAATCAAGGACCTCAAAGCCAATGAAAATGCCAACTCAAGAATCTAAAATCCTAAATGAGGTTCAGTCTCTGCCTTGTCCCCCGTCCGTGTTTCTTTGCCTTGAGTCAAACGAACGTCTCCTCCAGCAAGAGAATCTTAGCCTGGCTCCTCCACCTCAGTTCCTCTTTGGCCCCCAGGGAACATCCACGGTGCAATAGCTACAATATTAACAGCTATATGTATGGTGACCAAATAATTTATCGCCCAAGTACTAATTCATGTAACAACATGGATGCACCTTGAAAACATTATGCTAAGTAAAAGAAGCTGACACAAAAGACCACATAGCATATGAATCCAGACATGTGAAACGTCTAGAAAAGGTAAATCCATGGGGAAAGGAGATTAGTAGTTTCCAGGGTCTGGGAGGAGGGAGGGTACAGAGAGTGACTGCTAACAGGGATGATGAAAATGTTCTGGAATTAGATAGTGGTGATGATTGCACATCTTTGTCAATATACTGAAAACCACTGAATTGTACACTTTAAAGGGGAAATTTTTGTGGTGTGTGAATCTCAACAAAAAAGAAAAAAGAAGGGGGAAAATACCACCTAAAAAAGAAAGTTTGTCATCCAAGCCAGGATCAAGACACTTTTGAGGTATTAATAATTACTCTGGGAAATGTGTATAAACAAGGACATATACGGGCGCCTGGGTGGCTCAGTCGGTTAAGCATCCGACATCATCAGCTCAAGTCATAATCTCATGGTTTGTGAGTTCGAGCCCCACACCGGACTCATTACTGTCAGTACAGAGTCTGCTGCAGATCCTCTGTCTCCCTCTCTCTCTGCCCCTTCCCTGCTCTCTCTCACTCTCGCTCTCTCTCAAAAACAAATAAACATTAAAAAAAAAAAATTTTTTTAACAGGGACATATGGCCTAGATTCTACCCAGGCAAGAATTCTGCGGCCACTAGTGGCTCCAGGAACCACGCGGACTTGTGTTCTCAGCTCCTAAATCCCCCAAGCCATTTGAGATTCTATTTGTTCTTGAATGTACCTCCTCTTTTGTAATGAGCTTTAAAAGTTTGCTCTGTGACATCGCACCTCTTCCTCCTCACCTGAGATTTATCCATTCATCCGTTCATTCACTAATCAGCTGCGAGGTACCTATGACGCCAGGCAGTCAGGATAGGGGCTGAGGAACATAGATGAAGAAGTCAAATTTCTTTCCCTCCAGGAGGTCACTTTCTACTGAGAAGGGCGACATTCAAGTCAAAGGAAGCGCATTTGAGATAGAAGAATGTACTGGGTACCAGGAGGCCCAAAGAAGGCGAAAGTTAGCCCTTCCTGAAGCTGGGATTTTCTAGACGCCCACCCACTGCTTGGCTTTCCAGACAGACTGTGATGGGGCCTACTTCTGACCCCACTGGAGGAAAGAGGAATGTCTTCTTTGTCTTTGGTTTTCCTCCCCCATTCACCATGGTCTCCGCCATTCAGTGGTCTCTCACGTCCAGCACACATTGGGGTACCACCACTAGGGGTCTGGAGCTTCTTTCCCACGGGTGACCTGTACTCCAGCTCAGACTCCCACTCTCTGGTTGTCACTGGATCCTTCCTTCCTAAGTACATTGTGTTTCTTGCCCATTTTTCTGCCCACTCATGAGGGCTTATAAGGTTAAACCCCTTGACCAAGGTCACACAGCTGGTTAGTAACAAAAGCCAGACTAGAACCCACGTTCAGTCCTCGAAGTGAAGTCCTTTCGGGCTTCCATCAGGGGGTTTTATTTTTCTAACAAAGTGCCTATAACTTGAAGAGGGAAACTCCAATCAATCCTAAATCGGTTTTTTGTTTTGTTTTGTATTCTAATTTTTTGCTTTAGCTGTCAGCCTCGGCCAGTAGCGGGAGCAGTCATAAGTAAATAATTAGTGACCCCCCCAAGGGTGCGTGTCACGGTCTCGGCACAAACATCGGGCTGGAACTTCTGATCCCTTACAGCCGTCTGTGTAACCCCAGTCCCTATGCCATGCAGCTCAGAACCCACATTCCAGTGGTGTTTCTCACTAGGCAGGAGGAACAATGGGAGTCAGTTCCCCTTAATACAGTAGAAGTTCACACCTGGAGGGGTCAGAGGCAGAAAAGCTTCAAAGTTAAGAACTTGGGTTTTAAAGGCCAGCAGATCTGGATTTAAATCCTGGCTACGTAACTGGAAGGAGAATGGTCCTTCAGTTTCTCCGGCTGTAAAATGAGAATAACCACTCATTTAGGGGATAAGATCCTCACAGGGATAACAGCTACCGCAGCGTAGTGTCATGAGGGTGAAATGACATGTGGCATATCGAGGACTTCGCACGGTCCCTGGTAGATAGTGAACACTAAATAACGCCAGCTAGTGTTATTACTGTCATTTCTAACACCGCCTCTGGTCTTCAAAGGGTCCCAAATTCTGGAGATTGTTGGTCAAGTATCCTCAGAGCATGCCTGCTGCCCTGTTGTCTGCCCCATAATGGCAAGACCGAGCACTAAGGCAAGCAGATGGGACTTCATTCATTCATTCATTCATTCATTCATTCATTCACCAAAACTAATGAAGCACCTAGTATATTCCAAAACCACATGAAGAATTATCATCCTCAATAAGTAGTTATAACAGTGTTATACACAGAATAATGTATGAGACCACACCACGCAGGATTGCCCAGGAGACACAATGGGGAAGAGACAATTCCAGGTTTTGAAGGGTATGTAGGAGTTCGCCTAGGTAAACAGTATGCGAAAAGGCAAATGCATGGAAGGGCATGAAGTATTTGAGAAACGGTAAAAAAGATCTGTTATTGCTAGATTCTCCCACCAACGTGGAAGGAGAGAAGCTTGGGAACTTGTGGCCAAATTGGGAAGGGCCTCGTGTGCCTGGCTGAGGAATTTGAATTTTAGCCAGTGGCCATTGGGCAAGAGTGGGGACTTTTTAGCATGCAGGTGACTCGAAACCGTCTTTGGCTTAGAAACAGTCTTTGGTTTAGAAATTTTTGTTCTGGCTGCTCTGTAGTGGAAAGAGTGCAAAACGAGTCCCAATCTTTGGGGCAGGGAAGGTGATCCTGACCCACCAGAAAGGCGGGAAGTACGGCTGCCACTCTGGCCCCAGGAGACAGGCCTGTTTCCCTCCGCTCTTCTACGAGATTTGACTTCAGCCAAATTTCACACAGGTTCTGAGGGGCTCGCAAAAAAGAGAATTCTTTTCTTTAGCAGAACAGGACTGAGGTGAATTCCCCTCAAAGTTTTTGTTGTCGGCAGTATTCAAAACGGGTACTGACCTTGGAGTCTAGACACTGGAATGTTCCCTCTAACTCCTGACGAGTGCCGAGTGCCGGCCATGTGACCTTGGGCCAGGGGGTCTCTGTTCCTCAGGGCTTTCTCCCTCCCACCAGGTGGGAACTCTTCCCTCTTAGAAATTCCCTAGCACCATGCTGGTACCTGTTTAGTTCACTTTTTCCATTTCATTCTGTTCTGCATTATTAGTCATGGGTGTGCTTTGCAGAGTGGAAAGACTAGAGTCTACAGATCTGGCTTCCAATCCTGGCTCAGCCATGTGCCAGCTGTGTGGCTCAGAGACATTCTTTTACCCTGCCGAACCCTCATGTCCTCCTCTGTAAATCTGGAATGAACGCCAGAGAGTCGTTAGGTCGATAGAAGGAATAATTGAAATAAAGTATGTAAACACAGTGCCTGAAACATAAAGCACTCACTAAAGAATATTTACGTGAACATACTACAGACACACACACACACACACACACACACATACACACTGTGGTCTTGATACTTAAGCACTTAGCTTAAAACATTTATGAGTATGGACTCAGAATCGATATTGATATTGCCTTTATGCCTTGATTTTCTTACGTTTAAAAGGTAATGATGCTATCGGACTCAACCGCACTGAATACTTGGAATAAAATTGGAAAGCACACCCATTTGTAGTTGCCTATTTGACATCCAACCGTCATTTGTATATATAGTTTCTCTTATGAGAGTGTAAACTCCCTGGGAACAGGAACAAAACCACTGCTCTCTCTGTGAATGAGAAGTGGAGTGGAGCCCAGGGCCTGGTACATGGCAGTGGAGAGAATCATTTTTAAGCCCCTAGAGTCGGTGCCCAAGCCAGAAGGTACCATCTACACAGCCCACCAGCCGTTCTCAGTTGCCACCTTCTGCTGACTGCACAGGCTGGAGCATCGGCATCACAAAAGTTGACTTCTTAGACTGAGCCCCGGTCACTAATGGCAGCCAGAAGCCAGGCCTGGAGCTGCCCAGGTGTTGAGGAATTGAGCAGGGACCAGCAAGGGTCTCCCTCTACCTTCGGGGAAGAACCAGTCCTCGGTGCCCCGGGTGCCGGCCCCAGGGGATAGTCGTCAGGGAAGTCGTCAGGGGGATAGTCGTCAGCCTCTGGCTAAGCTCTTGGCCTTAGCACGGCAAAGGTACTCCTTCTCGGAGTCCAAAGCTGCCTCCCACTCCGCAGGACCACAGGGGGTCCCACACCTAAACAATGTCCCAGACTCTGGGACTCAGCCCAACTGCCTTACCTTGGCCTAGGTTGGCTTACTTCCAAGGATTCTCCGAAACGGAGCGTTCTGCTGGATTGGGACTCGAAGTCAGCCTTCAGAACCACACCAGGGCAGACTCGTAGGAGTAGCTCAGCTAAGCGGCTTATTTGCGTGGAAGACCTGGGGGCTCCCCCACCAAAGGTCGTGGAGCTGGGAGGTAGGAGCAGACGTTTCCCTGTTGGCTCCCAGAATACCTGAGGTGCCTTCTAACCTGGAGGGAGGGGGTTGGGCTTCAGATAATCCACCCGGCCTGGTGCAAGGCTTGTTCCTCAGGGCTGTCTAGGCAAAGGGGACAAGGACTTCTTCGAATAACAATAATAGCATTTATTGAGCGCTTCCTCTGTGCCCAGCACTTTCTAAATACTTTGTATGTGTTACCCTTGGCCCCCCCCCCACCTCTAAGTAGGCACTCTTCTGCGTCCTATTTTACAAATGAGGAGGCGTCAACCCCAGAGAAGCGAATCACTTTCACATGGTCACGGGATCCAAGCTAGAGAGAGGACGACTCACAGCACTTCCTTTGTCTCGGACCATGACCTGAAGAAGAGTTTATTTTTGAAATAACTAGGGTTCTTGGGCTCTGATGAGGAAGTTTATGACTGCGGAGTGTGGTGTGGCAGAAGTTGCTCTAAGACTTCAGAGTCCAAAAGCCCTGGGCTCAGATCCTAGGTCAACCACTAAACAGCTCTATCACTTGGAGCAAATTGCTTATGTTTTTAGCCCGAGTCTCCCCATCTGTGAAATGGGGCCAGTAGCGCCCACCTTGCAGGGCTGTCGTGAGGCTTAGAAATAACATATGCGGCCCGCCTGGCACCTGCTGGGTGCTTGAAAAATGGTAACCGTGGCTATGACCCTCCCGCGCCTTGGGTGTGCTGGCAGCCCTGTGGCGGACCCATCCGGCGGCCCACTGGAGTAAGTGGAAGCAGCTGGGAGGGGGTGGGGGGAAGAGGGGAAGGGAGGGGCAGCTTGAGTGACTGCAGGCCAGCCCTGAGGGCCTCGCAGGGGATATTGGCCCTAGCCACAGGTGCACCAATTACTCTCCCCTCGCGCAGCCTGGGGGTGCACTTCCCCCTCGCTTTCCCACTCGGCTCAGCCCTGACCTCTGGTTCTGCAGAAGGGCAGTGGCAGCTCCAGAGCACCAGTCCGCTGGCTGGTCGTTTGTCTTCAGGTTTCACGGCCTCCCTGAGGCTCCCACTGCTTTGCAAGTTTTCCCTCCCTTTCCCAGCCACTTCCCAGTTAGCCTGGGAGCCTCTCAGTGGTAGCTCGGGTTTCATTCCTGGGAGCTTTGTTCCGAATGGAAGTTTCTGGTTGGGATAATCCCTGGGTGTGAGTGGTCAGTGCAGGAAGAGACGGGAGCCTCTCTGAGAGGCTGTGGGAACAGCCTCGCTGGTCCAGGTGCTCTGAGGAGGGAGTGGGTTTCGCCGCTCCTCTTGGAGGCACCTTCCCCCGCGGCGGGGCCCAGGGGGCGGCCCTGGACAGCAGGCCTGCAGCCCACCCAGCCCTGCCTCTCTGGGGGGTCCCTGCCAGCATCGTCCCCTGGGTGCCTGAGAGAACCCTGAAGGACTCAGACCCTCCAGCGCCTTCCCCACCTGCCCCAGTTGAAATGTCAGACTCGAAGGACGAATTTGAGAGGATGCCAATCCCTGCGCTGACCCAAGCAAATATTGTCTACGTCTAGTTTATGAAATAGACTTCTACGCAGGGTTTCCTCAGGAAATTAGGTTCTGCTGCTCAACTTTTTTTTTTCCCCCTGAAACAAATAATCTGGTTCAAACCTTTTACCTTCTAGATGAGGAAATGAAGGTTCAGGGAAGAAGAATTTCCCTGAGGATTCCACAGCTGCTCCTCTTGATTCATCTTCTCCGGGGTCGCTTTCATGATCCAGTCAAGCGGGGTACGTGGCGCTAACCCACGCATTGCCCACGCCACGCGGTATGGCGGCAGGGGGTTTACTCGTCTGTGAACTCCAAGGCAAGGGGTGCAGCCTGAAGGCGGGACCTTGCCTTGTCTACCCCTTCATCTCCAGCAACTCTGCCCTCAGTGTGCACTGAACCGAGTCGGGACTGAGCTGAGCTGAGCTCCACCGGGAGCAGCCCAGGGTCTCTGCTCCCACCCGGCTGCCTCTAAGCCAGCATGGCCTCACGTCCGAGCAGTGTGCCCCCTCGGCCCCGGACCTCTCTTTCCTCACACACCCCGTGCTCCTCCTCTGCTTCAGCCTTTCCCACACTTCATCAGCACTGACGGGCGAACCGTGGCCATCTGCACTGGAAAGGAAGCTTCAGGACTCGGGAGTCTATCTGACTTGCTCACCGTTGCTTCATAATACTTGCTTCGATGGCTGGCACAGAGTGGGTGCCCGGGAAGCTTGGCGCGAGTCAGTGCAAGGCCCCCGGGAGAGGAAAGGCTTGGCATTGGCTGGGAGGAAAGAGGTGAAGCCTCGAATATCGATTCTCCCCGTTCTCTCTGCTCCTCCTTCCTTCCATTCTTCCAACTCCAGACAGTGCAGACAACTGTCTCCCCAGTCCCTGCTTTGGGGGTTGGGAGAGGGGAGGCAAGGCCGGGTCTGGGCAGCAGGGTGGTTAAGACACACACTGGCCTCTAGGACTGAGCTGGAAGACCATCCCCCTTGCGGGACACCACCACACCTCCCCTCTCAGCAATCCCAGGCCTTCAGGGGCTCAGGCCTTTGGCTGGCATGTCCACCTGGATAAGTGAGAGGGAGCAGACAAGGTTAGGCCTTCTGTGCATGAAGGGCCTTGCCCCTCATCTCGGGCTTCCTGGCTACCTTGGGCCTTTGAGTCGCTAGAGATGCTTTCCCAGGAAAATAGCCTCCCTGGAGACTCTGCCTTTCTCCTGTCCTCATGGTGCCTCCTGGATGACATCACTGGACAAACCCAGGCTTGCGGGGACCTCACTCTGCCGGCCCAACCCCTTTCCCAGAGTCCCTCCCCACAGTAGCCACCACTCGTTAGGAACCGTAGTTAAGGCAATCTGCTAGACAGCTCACCGGCTCCGTAAACCCTCACCCGCATGACAACTCTGTAAAGGGGAGTATGTGGCCCATTTTGCAGGTGAGGAAGTTGAGGCTTAGAGAAGTGAGGTGACTTACAGTTTACACAGTTAGGGAGCACCAGAGCCAGGATTCAGGATTAGTTTTGTCTGACTCCAAAGCCCTGACTCCTAACGTCACACTGAGCCGCCGCATCTGATTTCTGGTTGCTGCTGCTGTAGCCATTTTTCTGAATTCCTTCTCCGATTTGGTTAGGCCTGGCTGGGAGGGGGAGGGATGGGCACATCAGTGTCAGAACAAATTCCAGGGGTGTTGAGAGAGTAAGAGAAGATTCCTTTTCCCTTCTCTCTACCTGCCCCCCAGGTGTGATGGAAGTGCCCCCACACAGAGACCTGCCCGGATGCTGTTCCCTCCCTTCTTCACACCGGTGCACAATCCTGTCTTACCGAACGCTTAGGCTCTGACCCTGTTCCCCTTGTCCCTCTCAGAACAAACCTCTGGCTTTTGGTCACAGCTCATCTCGTCTTCCAGCTACCAGTCATGCCTCACTTAGGAGCACCCTTCGAAGCCACCTCTCCGTCCCCAGGGATGCTAGCACCTCTACCCAGAAACCCCCCTCCCCCACCAGAGAGGATCAGGCCTGGCTTAATGGAAGGGGCTGGAACTTGAGCCCAAGATGGAGAAGTCAGCCCAAACCCTCGGAAGCCAAAGACCCAGCATCCTACTGACCCAGCCTCTCCTATCGGAACTGAGATCGGGCAGGTCCTACATGGTGTATTACCCATGATGAATGTTTTATGGGCTTGTTCTTCATTCCTGAGAGCTGCGGGAGGCAGGGAGGGGAGGGTGCGCAGAAAGCCCAGGGAGAGACTAGGCAGGACAGTGAGGCAGGAGGGCGTGCAGTAACCCAGCATAGGTTGTGATGGGACAGGGGGAATTGCTCTGTGAGGAAAGATTTAGCAAGAGTTGGTGATGTTTGTCAAGTTGAAATGTTAAATGTCGGAGACTGGAAACAAGGAGGAGGCCAAGAAGGCAGAGGTTTTGAGCCCAAGTGTTTGGAAGCTGTGTGCCTGTGGGCAGACAGGGACAGCTGGAATTTGGTGTTGGCCCTGGCCACTCCCACTCTTGAAAGTCACTGGCTGGTTCTCCAGGCAGTTGGCTTTGGTCTCAGGGCCTGGTGCCCCGGCTCCTCGAGGGCTTGCCATTCTGCCACTCCCAGGCCCTGGGCCCAGGCATTTTCTCGTTCTCTGGACCCAAGGTAGTGGAAGGCTGCAAACCACGGAGAGCTCTGTCCAGGCTCCTCTTTGCCTCCTCAAAGCAGAATCCAGTTCTGGCCCCCTGTTCTGAGTACCTCCAGCCAGGCCCCAAACTAGAGCCCAGCTGATTCTTCACGACTGGGGGCCTTAATCCCCCAGTGCCAAAGCTTCAGACCTTGGTTGGCATAAGAGAATGCCTGACTCTCTTCTTCACCACGTGCTCCCTCCAACCACCGCCAAGGAAGGAAGGGAGAAGAAACGCAGCTCCCAGACTGATTCAGCGGCCTGAGCTTGCTTCACTGAGAGAGGGGTTGCAGGGGGTGAGGTTGGCGGGGTTTGGGTTGGGGGGGGGGCAGTGACGGACTGCAGGACTGAGACCGAGCCCTTCTTAGCATTTGCCAGCCAGTAGGAGGAGCCCACGCATGAGGGTCAGCTCTGCGGCCTGCCCAGATGGACAGTTAGTTCTTGAGGGTCAGCAAGAGATCCAGATGGGGAAGCAGGGCAACCAAAAGCACCTTACTGGCACCACCCTCCACAGTTCCATGGGACTTGGGGGTCCTCCGGAGTTCCTGCCAGCTCCCCATCTGTCTTGCTACCACTTACTCCTCCTCTCTTCTCTGCTCTCTGGCTCTTAACTCCCCTTCACTCTCCTTTGAAGTCCCCTGGTTGCTGTGGAAAGTCAGTGGCAGGGAAGGAAGCAGAATTTGGGGGAGGTTCTGATATGTCCATCCCAACAGGCCCTGCTTACATGCTCATTTGTCCAGGCTTTGGAAACAGGTACTGCAGCTTGAGAAAATTGGGAGTGAGCCTGGCTCAGACAGCCTTGGACCTCCTTTTAATAAGACTGTGCATGTCGGGATGAGCTCCGAGGATCATCTGTCATAGGACCATCCTCAGGTCTCCCCGACCTTCAGGCATTTCAAGACTGACTCAGCTCTGGATACAGAGGACCCCCAAGCTTCCGTGTCCACTCAATGGCCCCTCAGTCTGCTCTCATTCTATCAGTTGATCGCTTCCACCAACATTTACCAAAAACCCACGACGTGCCAGGCACTGGTTCTGGCACTGGATAGTAAGCAATTCAAAGTCTCTGCTCTCTTGGGAGGGACAGACAGAACAAAAGCAAGTATGTGAAAAACAAGATAATATCAGGGGCACCCGGGTGGCTCAGTCGGCTAAGCGTCTGACTCTTGATTTGGGTTCAGGTCATGACCTCACGGTTTGTGAGATTGAGTTTCTCATCGGGCTCCACACTGACAGCGAGGGGCCTATTTGGGATTCTCTCTCTCCCTCTCTCTCTCTCTCTGTCCCTCCCCTGCTAGTGTTCTCTCTAAATACATACATACATAAATACATAAAAACTTATTTAAAAAGATAATATCAGATAGTGATAAGGGTAATAAATAAAGCAGAGAGTGACGGCAGAGATCTACAGAATGGGCACTCAGCCCTGCAAGATCTAGAGGAAAGGCACTGCAAGCAGAGGGAACAACATGTGCAAAGGCTCTGGGGCAGATGAGAGCGTGGCTCGCTTGAAAAGCTGGAAGGAGGTGTGGCCCAAGTGCCACGGAGAAGAGGGAAAGTGGTTAAGCCCTAAGGTTATATAGGCAGCAGGGGGCCAGAGCGTGCAGGGGACTGTGCGGGCCATGGAAAGGAGTCTGAGTTCAACTCTAGATAAGGTGGAGTAACACGATCAGATTTGTGTTTTGGAAATTCTGGCTGCTGAGCACAGAAAGCATAGTCAGGGGATATGAGAGGAACCAGGGAGAGCAGTTAGGGGCTGATTCCCATAAGTCAGACAAGAGCTAGTGACGGCTTAGAGCAGGGTGGTCGGGTAGAGAAGTCAAAGAGTAGGCGGACTGGAGTTGAGTTAGGTTCTGGAGTAAAGGCAGCAGGATGAGAGGCAGGGGGAGGCTGACAGAAGAGCCCAGAAGATTCCCAGGTGAAACCACCCTATTGTTGGCTACTCGCTCTCGGCCCTGGGGTCGGTCGGGGGTAGGGCACTTAAAGCTTCGGGCCCAGACATTATCTTTGTGCTACATCATCAGGACACCACACCGTATTGGTTTTCCTCCCACCAGCCTCATGGGCCACACATGCTCGATCTCCTCGGCTGACTCCCCCCACCCCCTGACCTCTCCATGTTTGGAGTGTGCCAGGGTCAGGCTTGGGGCTCCTCTCTTCTCTAGCTCTGCTCACCCCCCGGAGGAACCCATTCCATCTCCTGCTTTAAAAAACACCTGGGTGCTGAATACTCCCAAAGTTGTATCTTCACACTAGACGTCTCCCCCGCTCTCCAGACTCATCTCCATTTGAGTGTTTACTTAGTCAGCAGAGATGTAACATATCCAAAACCAAACTGCTCTTCCTCTCAAAATCTGCCCCTTCTGGAATCTTCTCTATGTCAGCAAATGGCCCCTCCATCCTTTCAGTGGTTCAGACCAGAAACCCTGGAAACCCCTCAACCCATCTCTCTCACAGCCCACGTTCAAACCCATCAGCAAATCTTGTCATCCCCACTTGCAAAAACTGCCCCAAATCCCATTCCCTTCCCCCTGCCTCCAGTCCGCTATCCTCTCTCACCTAAATTACTGCGGTGACTTCATAACTGGTCTCCCTTGCCCCCGAGCTGTCTGTCCTCTGCATAGCTGCAAAGTCATCTTGTTAAAACTTCATTCGGAGCCTGTCACCCTATTGCTCAAACCAACCCCCCACCCCCGCGATGGTCTGCTGGCTCATTCAGAATCAAAACTAAAGTCTTTTCAACGGCCCCATGTGGTCATCGGCCCTCCACTACCACCCCTTCCGTTTCTCTGGCCTCACCTCAGCTTCTAGCCTTCTCCATGCCCCCTCCCCACCACACACACCCATATCCTCCCTACTTTGCCCCAACTTCACTGGCCTCTTTCCTCCTCCCCTAATGCAGAAATATTTGCACCTGCTGTTCCCTCCACCCGGATGGCCCCTGGATGGCCCCTCCCCCACCTCCCCAGTGCCTGAATGCCTTACCTTGGTCAGGTGTCTGCTCAAACATTAAGATTTGAATGAGGCCTTCTCTGAGCACCCTATTTAAAATTGCTACTCCCCTACCCTACCTTTCACACTCATTTCCTCTCTGCATTTTCCTCCATATGGCTCTCAGTGTCTCCTATACTATATACTCTTTGCTCTGTCCCCCTACCCTGCTAGAATATGAGCTCCTTAAGGACAGGGGCTTTTGTCTCCTTTCCTGCTTGTCCCTCTACCCACAATGGAGCCTAGCCCCCAATAGACACTGAATAAATATCAAATGAATGAATGAATGAATGGAATTAGGAAAAGACCTACAATCCTCAAGAGGCAGCCTGGGTCTGGAAATTGATACCTGGTTTCTAGTACTGGCTTTGACCCTTGTTATGTGGTTTTCGGGCCCTATGTTGTCTGTCTATAGATGATGGGGGAACTCCTGAGGTCCTTTGCTGTGGCAGCATTCTAGAATGATGCTTGGCCATGAGGCTGGAGGAGAAGGTAGGGTTGGACAGAACCCCGAGGAGAGAGCCCTCACTCATGCCTTCTCATCCAGGCTTGGGTGGAGTCTTCGCTGACCTTGAAATGAAAGGTAAGGTTCTGGTTTGGAGTTGGCAGGGTTCTGGGAGGCTCGGGTAAGAGAGAAATGGGTGAGCGGGTCCAGCCCCACCTGCTGGGTGGGGACAAGTGGAGGCCTGCCCACTAGGCTTGCCTCCTCCTCGTGGGGAGTTGGTCCCTGTGAGGGTCTCATGGACAGTACTGCTATTAAAAAAAAAAAAAAAAAGGAGAGGAGGGATCGGGATGAGGTAAGAACTAAGGAGAAAGGAATGGAGAGGGCCTTCCGTGTGGGTCACCTGGGCCTGCACACAGGTCCTGAGTGAGTCCTGGGAGGTCAAGCCTCGTGCAGACCTCAGGCAGGCCCCAGGGCCCTCACAGCCAGCACCCACTCTAAGAGCAGCAGACCTTTTGGCCGAGAAGAGCCCAGTTCTCCTCCCTTTTCTGGGCCTTGCAACAGCTCCCTGCTTGTTTTCCCCGAAATAAATGGACTGAGCATATTGGGCCGGCAATAACCCCTTGAAATCAGTTGTTATCACAGTTAACAACCAGTTTGGCTTCAGTTCAGGCTGTTAACTATCAAACCACTAAGTGCCGGTAATGATTGATTCTTGGCCAGTTGCAGCTTGAGTGGGCTGTAAAACCCCATTAGCGAGGGCTCTGTGGAGGCAGCAGGGCAAAGATAAACAAGGTGGTGGGTGCTCCAGCCCAGCCTAGCCGCACCACTCTGGGCTCCACTCCCATGGGTCCCTGGCCTGGGCTCCTGCTGGAAGTCAACCCCTTCCCAAAGGCCCAGGAAGCCTCAAGGAGCATATCCCCACCTCCTGTCCACCTCTACACCCCTCCATCCCCCACCCCCAGTCATCTCTCGCCTCTCTGTAAGGCAGGTCTGGCTCTCTGGACAGCTCACCTCTTCTCCCTCCAGCAACCACGGCACACTTCACCTAACACCCTGGAGTACTCGGGCATCCCCAGCCTGGGGGCTTCAGGAGTGGCTTTGGCCTAGCCAGTGACCAGCCTTGGCCCAGCCTGGCCCCACTTTGTGGCCAGGATCCCAAGCAGGGAGAGCCTGACATCCCACCCCCACCCCAGACTCCCTCCTACCCTATGGCTTCCCCCAGGAATTGCTCTCAAACAAATGAAATGTGGGCAATTACTGGGCTGGGGGCTGGACAGGCGGCCGTGCAGATGAAAGCGTTTCCTGGACGGTCTCTTCATTTGCATGGCATCAGAAGCTGCTCAGAAGGTGTGACTTTTCCCACAGTGAGACCCTAGTTCCTTGCACAATAAAGCCAGGCTGCTCACCCAGAATTAATTAAAGGGGGAGGGGAGGGGATGGAGCAGAGGAGGAGGCACTAAGAACTGGGGGAGCAGGAAGAGAGATGTCTAGAGCCCCTCCCACATCCCAGGTGTCTATGCACCAGAAGACACCTACTCTATCCAGAGCCTCTTGCCCCCATAGCAAGCCAGATAAGGTGGCACGGACAGAGCCCAGGGCATCCCCAACCTCTCTACCCCAAGGCCCTCGAACTCCTGGTCCACCTGGATGGCCTGGCACTGGAACTTGCAGCTTCAACTCCGAGAGGCCCACGTGGTTAGGAAGCCTTGGGGTGCCCTCCCCCCACCCAATGGAAGTGCCAAGGAACAGAGGCCCAGAAGGAAGAGGCTTCTGGATTAGGCCAATGACTGGACCGTGGGACCAGTCCAAGGACACTGTCAAAGAAGGCAGCAGAAACAGCCAGAATGGGAGGCCTCAGTTATGAAGACTGGGTGAGCTCTGCCCTCAGGAGACCTGCCGCCTCTGGGCTTGGACTCTCCCTCGATGTGGCATGATGCCCATCTCACAAGTCCACACACACACCTCTCCGCCCACTGCAGGCCAGCCCCCGTGTCCGCACCATGACCTGCTCTCCCACTGCCATGGCACGGCCTGGTCCTCCTCCTTCCACAGCTGTCTTCCCTCTCAGGCCATTCCTCCTGACCTATGAGCTGCTGCCCGGTCCTCCAGGCCAGAGTCTGCATCCTGCTCTCCCCCCACGAATTTTCCCCTCCGGTCCGGCCCAGTTCCTCTCCCCCTAGGCCCCATCTCTCCAGGGTCTGCGCTCCTCCCACGACCGTGGTCTCTGGGCCCTTTGGCAGCACCTGAGCTCAGCACCTTCTGCTCTCAGCTCTCGAACCAGAATCCTCAAAAGTCAACACTTGCTCCACGTTGTGACTGTCAACACCAGTCTTGGTGGTCTCCCCTCCAACGTACCCTCCACCTTGGGCCCTGGCAACTGCTCTTGTCTTTCATTCTCTGGAGCCTGCTCCTCAGAAAGAGCCAGCTCTGGCATCTCCAACCTGTCTCCCACACAGACCTAGGCACACACACAGAGGCACTTTTTAACAACTCACGGAATCCATGAGCGCAGTTCTGGTCCTAGCAGAGCCATCATTTCTGCCCCAGAGGTGGCGGGGGAAGTGATGGTAGTGACTCCTGTTAAGAGCTAGGAGGTCCATGTACGAGAGCTCCCAGGACCAGCTAAGCAAGTGCCTCTTCTTGCCCCTTCCCCTGCTTCTGTCCTATCCGGAGAGCACCTCTGTGACAATGATGCGGGCGCGGGACCTCAGGCTGGAAGGAAGCTACAGTCAGAACTGGGGCCTGATTTGCCTCATCTCTCATCTGCCAGGGCAGCTGGGGGAGGGGGTGGAAGCTGACCACTGGCAGGACTTACCCTCCAACACACGTTTTTAATACCCAAGTTAAATAAATATTCCAGTCATTTAATAACAACTAACACACATCCACCCCCCCCCCCCACTGACACCCACCCTTAAAAGACCTGCCCTAGGTCCCCACCCTCCCCTCCCTCCCCACACCTAAGGGGTGAGGTAGAGTCACTGGCCGCCTGGCCAGCTCGTCCTACAGGTGCTGGGGTTCAGGAGCACCTCTGCTGGGCTAGAAAAGCCCCCCCACTCTGGGTGAACCCCCGCCAGAATCCCAGTCTAGGCCGCTGCCCGGGCCTTCCTGAAAGTTAAGAAGACAGACACCACAGCCAAGTGGAATACAAAAATAGAGCCTCTCTTTTGTTTAAAAAAACAAAACAAAACAAAACAACAACAAAAAGCCCAACAGCAAACAATTATCAACAGCTAGCACCCGGGGCTCCCCCAGCTCCTCCCCAGCCTTCAGCAGCGCAGACCTCGCTGGAGGTTCTCTGTGCTCGCAAGATGAGCCGCTCCGCGCGGCGGCGGGGAGGGGCCGGGGCCGGCGGCGCCTACCGGGGCTCGGGGGCCCAAGTCCTCTGGCTGCCGCGCAGGCTGCGCGTGAACGGCGGGTAGTTGAGGAACTCGAAGCGCAGGCTCTGCTCCGTGGTGTGGTGGCCTCGGGGCAGCCGCTTCATGAAGTGGACCTCGCGCTGGTGCTGCCGCGTCTTGGAGCCCTTGCGCGGCCGGCCCTTGCGGGTGAAGGCCATGTACCAGCCTTCGTACTTGGCGTTCTGCAGGGCCGTGTAGTTGTTCTCCAGCACGATCTCCGTGAAGACACAATCCTTGCCCTTGCCGTTGCTCTGCAGGTGGGGGGTGGGGAGGGGGCAGACGCGGCGTTACTGGGCTCTGGCCGGAGCTCCCCCCCCCAGCAGAGGCAGAGGGCAGGCGGCCCCAGACAGCAGGTGGGCACCCCAGCAGATGGCAGGGTGGGCACGAGCTGCAGCCCCACCCCCGCCCGGGCACCCGCTCTCTAATCCCTCACAAGCCGCAGCCCACCCGGCAACTTCCTGTCCTCCTGGGCAGCAGTGACACATGGTTGTCTCCGGAGGGGCTGGGCCCCAACACAGAGGGGCAGAGAGGGGGCCCAGACCCTGCCTGCCCTGGCCTCCTGCCCACCAGTCTGGCCGAGCTGCTGGCACCAGTTTCCCCAGCTGCCCCCCCTCAGCCCCTCAGGACCCCAGGGGCCCCAGGGCAGCCACCCCATGGGGGAGGGGAGACCTGCGGGGAGACTCGGAGCCCCAATCCCCAGAAGCCCAGGAAGCAGGGAACTAGAGGCTGGAGAAGAGCCGTGACTAATGGGGCCATTTCAGAGCTAGGCCGAGGGGCTGGGCCTGCGGCTTACTGAACATTCCAAATGCTGGTACCATGTAATTGGACATAATAGCAAAGCAATTTGGCGATTTGTTAAAAAGATATATGGAATTTACCAACCCCCCCACCAGCCCCTACCCTAGCCTTCCTTCTTCCTCCTTTGCCTTTATAGCTTTTCATCTCTCAAGCAGTTTCCTTCTCTCTCACCTACCCCCCCCCAATCATTAGGTAACCCCAAGGTGGCCCTGGGTCTCTCTGCCCACCTTGTTGGGATCTGGCTCTGCCAGCCCAGCTACTCCCCAGACCCTGGGGGGAGGGGCCCTCCCTTCCTTCTGGGGCCTCACCTTGGCAATCAGCTTCCCCTTCTTATTCATGCAGATGTAGAGGCCTGTCTCAGCTCCTCGGACTCGAACCCGGCTGCCAAAGGTATCTGTCTCCACAATGAGCTTTGCTGTCAGGGAAGGTGGGGGGATGGTTATTGGAAGCTCCCTGACCCCCACTGTACCACATCGTCACCCCAGCTGACCCACAGACCTGTCACATCCCCCCAGCAACTGCTCCAAGAGCAGGTACCCAAGATGTGGGCTCCGGCCCCAGCCCAGCTGCCAATATGCTGTGCAACTTTGCGAAAGATCAAGTCTCCTTTCTGGGCCCCAGGCCCCTCACTTGGATTTACATAAGGGGGTGGATAAGATCATGGAGTACAAACGGTTCTGCAGAGAGATCTTGGGGCCATCAAACTGAAAAGACTCTCTTTTAGAACCAGATAGTATTGACTTTTATGTCAAGGCTTCATGACTAGAGCTCCACTCTACTCAAAGATCTCGGGGGATCCTTCAAAGTCAAAATATTATGTGTCCATGCCTCACATATCACTACAAACTTCTGGGGGTACAACACTGACATCAGCTGGGAGGCCAAACATTAAAGCATCTCTCCTGTTTCTGGCCCCTCAGGTTCTAACTCACAGCCTTCACGACCCCCTCACCCCACCCCTGCTCTGCTGAGATGACTGCTCTCCCTACACACACGGCCCATACATAGCCAGCTGCTCTCCCAGAACCTCAGACTCCAGCTGGGAGGATTCTGCTCTTCTCCACGCTTCCCAGTCACCACTGTCCCCAGCCCCAGTGTCCAGAAATCAATGACTCAAATAGTCTTTTCTCTTTCAACCTCCATCACAGCTGGGCTTCTCACCCCAGTGACCAAACACTTACTGCGGGTGAGGAGGGGAGAAAAGCAGGCATGCTTGCCTCTCCGTCTGGAAAGCCCTGAGACAGGGAGCTGAATTCTGTGCCTTCTTCCCCTGCCCCCTCCCCTTAGACAGCCAACTTGCCACAGAAGTCCTGGTCCCTGTCTACTCTTTGCGTAACTCCTCCCTTTGAGGCTGTCCCCAAGAAGGGAATGAGGGCTGACTTAGCTGCTGGGGATAGGACAGAAGAGGCTGGGTCTCCTATCCTCTCTACTGCGGAGCCCAGCATTTTCCCTGCTTGAGAAGGCAGTTCTGGGACTCCCAGAGCTGCCTCCCAGCCTGCCCTAACAAGGCAGCACCTTTTTTGTCCTCAAAACTAAACTGACTAAAGGTCAGTGAGGCAGCCCTCATTGCCCAGCCTGTGACTACCCCACCCCTTCACATAAGCACAGAGCGGGGACCCAGTGGCCAACTCCCCAGTCTGGCTCCAAGTCAGCCAGGGAAATGCAGCTGTCACCTCCCCTCCCACCCACCTCCTCTTGGACCCAGCCGGTCTGCTCGTCCCTCTCCTGATCTGCCTTCCAGAGCAAGGAGTGGCTGCTGTTAAGGGCCAGGAAGGACACTGGCTGGAGAAGGGGCAAGAGGACTCTGGCCAAATGGGGCAGACAGGGATGGAACAATCCCTCGGTTCCTTCCTGGGACCCATAAGGAAGCAACTAGGACCTCTCTGCTATTCTCCCCCAGACTCATACTGTGCTGGCTATACACCCTAAGCCTCTCTGCTCTTGGGCCCTCCAGTTCCCACCCCTGCCTGGCAGGCAGGGACCAGGGAACCTGGAAAGCTTCCTACATTTGTAAGGACAGAAGTGGGCATGAGACTTCTGATGTCTGAAGATGAGTTCACCCAAGGCCAGCTTAGCCTCTTCTTCCGTCCCCAAAACCCAAGGATGCTGGACCATTTGCTCCAGTGGAGCAAACCCAGGAGGAGCTAAGCATTCGTTCCCTTTCCTTGGAAGCTGAGAGGAGAAGCAAGCAAGCAGCCAGTTCGGAGGGACAGAGGGACAAAGGGACGGCAGGCTGGCCCTGCCAGCGCAGCGGGGGAGCTCGGCCACCGGGCAGGCCGCCCCCCACCCCCACCACGGAGAGCCCCCACTCCCCTTCCTGGATGGATCTGGGGAGCTGGGGCTGCAAGTTTACAGCGGCTTTCCCGACCGGGCTTTTGGAAAGCTTAACATTTTCAAACCTATTCTTCCACCCCAGTGACAGATTTATCCCGGGAAAATTATGTCTCCTTCTCCAGCTTTGAAGGGAAGTCAGCTACGTCGATGCAGAAAAAATGCAGTGAGACATACTCGATCCCCCAAACTGGCTCGAGAAGAGGAGAAAGTATTCAGGAAATGTTAAAAAAGGTGAAAGTAAGAAGAGTTTTAATCGCTCTGCCAGACGCGGGGGTCTCTCCAGAGATTCATAGAGAACAATCTTGAACCTCTTTTTTAACATTTACAGACTTGCAACTCCTTTCAAACTCCACATCTGAAAAAAGGCTCGTTCTTTTTCTGTTTTATATCATTCTTCATTTTTCTTCTTAGCTCTTAAAATGCCTCACCTTTTTATTACATTTTAATAGAGTCTTCCCCTCTCCTTTCATGCTTGTTTAACTTGGTCATTATTTAAAGGTTTTTAAACTCACAATAATCGCTCTCTAAAAACAACACCAGCCGCCCAGAGGGCTTGCTTTTCTCTTGGTACATCCAGCACTCTAGAAATTGGCCTTGTTTCAAGGCAGGAATATTGAATGTTTTAGAAATCAATCAGTCCTCAGTCTCTCTGACCCGCAGTAGCTCCCTGGACTCACCACCCCACGGACAGCCAGGAGCCCAGCTCTGACCACCACCTGGGTTCCTGGGTCAGTGGAGTGGAGAGGGCCCCTTCCCAAGCCTAGTCCCCATGTGCCATTGGCCCTTCTGATCAAAATATTTAAAGGTTCATGGCATACCCCCTCCAAGTTGTAAGTTTTGGGGGGATTTTGCTCCCTTCTCTTTCCCAACTCTCTCCTTTTGTGGGCCCTGGCGACATATCCTCTTTCAAGAGCTTCCCTTAAACCTGAGGCCCCCTCCCGCTGAACCCTCTGCCTCCACCTGCAGCTGGGGAGGGGTGTGTGAATGGGGGAGGTGGAAAGGGAGACTCCTGGATTCATTCATCTGCTGGGCAGGGAAGGGGCACCTGTGGGCCAAGTACTCCCCGAGGTCCCTTCTCTGGCCCTCTTTTCTCCAGCTGACCCCAAGATGCTTTTTTTTTTTTTTTTTTTTTTGGCCTTAACTCCTTCCCTTCTGAGCTGGGGAGCCTACAAGCCTCCTGCCGGTGCAGATGGGGCTGGCAGGTCCAGTCACAGCAGGCCAGCCAGGGAAAGGGGGGGGTATGTTCTACAAGCTACCTTTACCCTGCCCAGTGCCGGTGGCCTTACCGAAGGGGTCCCCGTCCTCTGCCATGGCGTTGATGCGCTTGTTGGCCAGGACCTGCACGTGCTTCCCGCTGGTGCGGCTGTAGAGCTGGTAGGTCCGGATAAGGCGGCGGCTGAGCTGATCCGTCACCAGGCTCTGCTCCCTCACATGCTGTGTAAAATTAGGTGAGGACTGAACAGTTACCTTTAGGAAATTGAAAAATACACAACACGCCATTATAATGCTACTCTGCCCAGGGGCCCAAGTGGCCCCCATCGCCCTGCACGCCCCTCCACTGCCCCAGGCAGCTGGCAGGGGCTGGGGGATCCCCCCAACATGCCAGCTCAGGCCACGACACCCCACCCAGGAAAATAGGGCAGCCTCAGCCTAACATCGACGAGCCCGGAACGATCTGGACCTACCTGTTGGGAAACACCCTGGGACTCCCGGCCAGCTCCGCACAGGGAAGCAAGCTCCCTGCCCAGCGCAGCCCCCTTCACCCCGCCCCCCCACCCCGCCTTCCTAGAAAAGCAGGGCGCTTGTAAGTAGGGAGGCAGCGCTGCCCGACCCCTGACATTTATAAAGACAAATTTACGGAGCAAATGTTGAGAGCGCAGAGAGCCTAGGCACCTGATCTTTCGGCCAGACCCGCCACAAGTGTCCCCAGAGAGCCGCGGAAGAGTCCCTGCGGCAGTCACCGGGACTTCTGACAACGAACGCTCCCGGGCCCCAGCTCCCCCCTTACTCGGCAGCCAGGTGTGGCTGGCCCTAGAGTTCCCCCCATCCACCCCATCCTGGCTAGAATGCACCGGAGACGGCGCTGGACTCCGAAACCTTGCGTTCGAGTCTCACTGCACACTAGCTGTGTGACCTGAGGCAGGGCGCTCCCTCTCTGTTCCCTAGCTCCCTCCTCGGGGAAGTTCGGGGCTGGGTTTCTAAGGTTCCTTCCAGCCCTGCAGCGCTGGCCGCAGGCTCGGTCCAAGGGCCCCTGCCCGAACTTGCCAATCGGCGGCCCCCGCCGGCCCGCCCGGGCCCCGCCGCCGCGCAGTGCGCCTTACCTGGGCTTGGAGGCAGAGAACCAGCAAGTGCAACAGCCTGTGGGAGACAAAAGCGGGCGGGAGAGAGAGAGGGCGCGGGGTGAGCGGAGAGGGCGCGGCGGCGCGGGCCGGGCGGGGACGCGGGGGCGGCGGCCGTACTCACAGGCAGCTCAGCGCCGAGCGGGGGCTGCCCATGGCGCGCGGCCCGGGGAGCACCGAGAGCCCCGGCGGGATCACGCCGACCCGCGGGCGGCCGCGAGGGACGAGCCGAGGGCGGCGGCGGCCGACCAAGGCTGGGGCGCGGGAGGCGGGCGGCGGTCCGGCCGCGGCTCTGCGGGTCCCGTGGAATGTCGAGCTCGCCGCGCCACGCCGTGCCGCGCCGCGCCGAGTCGCTCTGCCGCCGCTGCCGGAGCCGGTGGCCGCTGGCTGCTCAGGAGCCGGAGCGGGCGGGAGGGTAACGGGCCGGCAGGGTGGGTGGGTAGGTGGGAAGGGAGGGGGAGGGGTAAGGGCGGGGGGCGCCGCACCGGGCGCGAGGGGGGAGCGCGGGGCGGGCGGCCGGAGCCCGCAGCCCCCGGCTGGGAGCTGGGGCCCGGACGCAGCCCGGGGCGGGGGCGGGGCGGACCGGGGCGGGGCGGCCGGCGGGTCTGGGATTGGGGGTCTGGGCTAGGGGAGGGGTCTGGGGACCGCGGGAGGGGCGGGGGCGGCCGGCGGGGGGCGCCTCCCCCCATCCCGGGCCTGACCCCCTCGCGCGCCCTGGGGGTCTGGACCCGTGGGGATGGGGGACGCCTCGGGCTGGGGTTTCCCGGACCGCGGGGTGCGCCGGGGTGGGAAAGTGCCGGGTCTCCACGGTGAGCCCCGTTGGCTTTACGCCTCAGTCTAGGCGGCAGGTCTCCGAGCCACCTACTGTGTGCTTCGGCCACGTGTGCCCCCTGGAAGTGGCCTCTGACGTGGGAGTGAATGGCTGTGCGCTTGGCTCTCGGGTAGTGCGTGCGTGTGCGACGGAGACCCGACCTCCCCACCAGCTTTCTGCTGAGTAACCCTTCCTGCCGGTTTCTGGTCTCTCCCGTCTCGTCCGGTCTCCAAGAAGACCCTGAGAGCGAGAAGAGTCCCCTCCCCCATTATCACCATCACCCCTGCCTCTGTCCCACATACACTAGCCTGAAGTAGCCACCTATGTGGGAGAGGAGCCCAGAGATCCCTGGAAGGACCCATAGTTGCTGCTGCTCTCCCAGAGCCGCAGGCGGAGGGGGGCAAAAATAAGAGACTTAGATCCAGGCCGCCTAGCCTTTCCCTCTCAAGGTCTCATTATTTGTGCACTTAGGCATTTACATACCTACTGTGTACTAGACATGGACTGGTGTTTTGTGTCAAATGTGAGGCGCTCGGTGCAGGGAGAGGGGAAACCAAAGGAGGTAGGGACTTGTCTAAGCTTCTCCCAGCCCCTCATTGCTTCCCCCAAGGGGCTTCTGGAACCCCTGAGCCATGGTGCTTCCTTAGGAGCAGCTTGAGTGGGCAGAGATGCCCTGGGACAGATACTTCTGAGGAGCAGGTGGAACCACTGATGCCCTACGCAGCTACTGCATCCACCTATGACCTCCCCTGCCCCACTGCCCCCACCTTATGTCCTTGGGGTTGGACTGGAGCGGTTGGGGTGGTGCCAGGAAGCCATTAGGCCGGAAGCAGTACGCAGCACAGCCAAGTTCTACCTACCTCCCCTTTCTCTGTGCCCCACCTGTCCCTGTGCCCCACCTTTTCCCACTTCCCAGCCATAATAACACTGAGCAATGCATAGATAGGAAAACAGAGTACTTGTCCCAAGACCTCATCCTCCCTCAGAGAAGGAGACTCCTTGAGCCTACGTGTTACCCACCTCCAGGAGTCTGCTCACTCTGCCAGTTCTTGCACACACAGACCTCCAGACAAGGATCATGTCTTTTAGACCAGAACTTGCAGCTCATGGCACAGAGCTGGGCAAGGTTGTTCTGCAGTTGGTATTTGATGAATGAATAATGAAGAAACTGGCCGAGCATTTAGACCTCAGCTCATGAGTGGCTTCCCCAGGAAGACTTGCTTTTCTCTCCCCACTACCCGCCCCCCCCCAACAGATTATAATCACCACTATTTATTGAGCACTTGTATTTGCTAAAGGCTGGACTGGCACTGTCTCCTCTCAACTAAGAGGTGAGCCCATTAGAAGGGAGACAGGTGACAGCCCAAACCAGCCCTTTTCCTTACTATGCTCTTCTGCCTTAGAGCCCTGCAGGCCACTTGCTGAGTGTCTGCCTGCCCAGATGCACTGCTTCAAACAGGCGGGATGCTCACCATTTTAACTTCATGCCCTGCACACAGTAGGCCCTTGAAAATGGGGGGTGTGTGTGCGCGTGCGCACATGCATGAATGAACAAGTGAGTGGAGAGATGGAGAGCAGAGGGTGGGAAGGGCCTTCTCCCTACCAGGGACCCAGCCCTCTGAAAATAGTCTGATGAGAACAGCATGGAGCAGCACTCAGGCAGGGGTCATGGCAGTCCAGCCCACCCTTAGTGTGCATAGTCTTGGAGCCACAACCAGAGTCACTCTGGGCACCTGCCCTTCTCTGGATAGAGGCCAGAGTATCTGACTCAGGATCCAACTCTGGTTCTGGAGCTCCCAGAAGGTTCTGAAGGCCTTGAGCTGAACTTCAATGATCTTAGCTCACTCTCCTCCCTCCCCCAGAGGAGATGGGCATCCTAGGACCTTAAAGTGGGAGGTCAAGGTTTTAGTACTACACTTTAACCTCTATCAAGGGGCCTCTCTGTAGGAAAGAATTCCTTTGCATTTGGACAACTTTCTCCCAAACTAGAACGCTCATCAGTTTGGGAGATTCTTCGCATCTCCCCAAAAGTCTATGGCTTGGGGCAGGGGTGGGAAGGGGAGCAGATGGGGACACCCTCACATTGGGTGCCAGGTACTGCTCCATCAGCCCTTTGAGTGACAGATGCAAATATTCTGCCGGGGCCCCAGCAGGCCGCTCTGTCCCTCCCTCACTCGCTTGCTCGCTTCCCGGCCAGCTCCCTCCTTCCTTTATCTTATCAAAGCCCCGTAATTACAATTGCTATTTTGTTTCCTCGAATCTGCAATCAGAGCTCCTTGGCCCTGATGAGGGAGCGCCTGTCAACCTGATCGCTGAGTGACAGCCGGGCCACCTTTCCTGGCCGCCCCCACACTCTGCAAACACAAACATACACACACACACACACACACACACACACACACACACCCTCGCCTCCTGCAAACACAAACACACACTCCTTGCCAACACAAACAGCCCCTCTCCGCAAACACGCCCTTGCGGGGACCCAAACACACACCTTCAGCCTCTTTCCAAACGCATCCCTCGCCCCAGGCCCACCCTGGGCCCCTCAAATCCACACCAGCCGGCGCGGGCTGCCTGGATTGAAGTTTGCTCCTACTCGCGCCTCCTGCGCCCGGCGTTCAAAGCGCCGCGGACTCTCCACCGACTGTTCAAATGCAAATCGCGGAGACTGCGTTAAGCACTTCGGACCCCGCCAGGGAGTCGTCTCCCCTCGCACCCCAAATAACAAGGCTGCCCATCCTCCAGTGGTCTGCAAACCGCGGATGTACGCCTTCATCCCTCGGCGCTCCGGCGCTCCGAGACCAAAGTGAATTGGCAGTGCTCCTACTGTGCGCTGAGCTGACAGAAGGGGCATCGAGGAGAGGCGGGAGCGGGGAGGGAGAAAAAACAATCCCCAACTCTGTCCGCGGGGCGCCCTTTTGGGCCAGGAAACTCCTGGAAGAAGGGGAAGGTGTGGATTGGGTCCCCACTGCGGTCAGGAGCGTGCTAGGCGCCGGCCTGGGCTGCACGGAGACCCACGCAGGAAACAGTCAAGGCTTACAATGAGCGCTCACTAGCTTCGCAGGGGGTAAATATCGGGACGGGGCCACGCGCAGGGGGTAGAGGGGTTGACTGGGGAGGCTTCCCCCAGAGATGACTTCTCTGCGCTCAGCCGGTCTCCTGAGTCTCCAACCAAGCACATGCTGAGGACTCTAGAGGTTACAGGCGAGAGGAGGAAGGGCAGGGCTCTAACAGGACCTCTTCTAGCGAATCAGTCAAAGAACGAGTGAAGTCAGCCTCCGTGACTTACTCCTCGCTTTCTGCCTAAACTTAGGCGGCCCAGACCACTCACCTAGCCCCCTGCGAGGCGGCGTGGGGAGCCGCACGGCCACAGATGGTTTCAACCTCGCCCACCAGAGGGCGCCAGCTGCATTCCCCCTCCCTCACGACCACAGAAAGGTGAAAGGTCTCGAGCCTGACTTCCCCCACCACGCTACACTGGTTCCTGATGGAAGCACCTCAGTCGTCCTGGAGAGGAGAAAGGGGCCTACGACCCTGACCACTGCAACCCAGAGAGAAATCATCTTCTTTTATCCTTAACTTGAAGAAAAAGGGAGGTTAGAGCTTGAACCTCAGCTTCTCACCAGGAGGAGTGGGGAAACCTACTCCAAGGATGTGAAGCAGGGATGCTTTTCCGTGTTGTGCGACAGTCTCTCCAAAGTTTACCTTACCTGCCCCAGTACCAGCCCCTTCGGGTTATCTAGAGATCCCTCCCACTTGTTCACTCATTTGCCCAACAGCCAGTGTGGGAGGGAGTGGACCTGGCCCCACCATCCCACCAGGCACTGTACTCTGTCCATCCTCAGCATGTCTGGCCCCAGGCTGTCTCAGGAGTTTGTTTGTTTGTATGTTTGTTTGTTTGTTTGTGGGACATTGAAATACTGCCCCCCTCCCACATCAACATAGCTGCTGAACTGCTGACCTCAGAGTTGGTCACATACACACTAATGCTCACACCAGGTACTTCCCTTTCTCTTCCTGGCATAGCAGCACCCACACCCCAGAACACCTGATTACAGGCACCAGAGATTCCCCACACCAGGCGGTGTGCTGGGGGTCAGGAACCCCTTAGCCCAGGAGGTTGAATCCCAGGGGACCCTCTCTGCCCCCATATGCCAGGCCACCCGGATTCTGGTTTCCCTGTCACCCAATCTGGCCAGTCCCCTCCATCTGGCCCCTGGAATCAGGTTTCTAAGGGCCCAGACCAGCTCAGAGACAGCCTGAAAGACTGGAAGGAGGAGCAAAGACTAGCCTCTGCCTTTCCCCTCACAGGCCCTCTCAGGGCCTGAGCCCCCTCATGGGGCTAGGGATGCACATTCCTTGGACTGCTTAAGCCCCTTTATCTGCCCCCTGCCCATCAGCCTGAGTGCTGACAGAGGCCCAGGCCCCTTGTTTGGATGCTGATAACCTCCTGGGATGGCCCTCCCCCACCTGTAGGGACTGAGAATGGGCTTGGTGTTGGGAGGTCCTCTTTTAGTAAGGCAGTTGGGGCCCAGGCCTTGCCTGGCCCCTGGGGTCCTAGGGATAGCAGGATCCCACATTTCCTCACCCTCCCCAGGCCCAGGGCCACCCTCGGTGCTGCCACAGTGCCACCTGGTGGCCCCTAGGGGAATGCCAACCCAGCAGGTAAAGAAGCCACACAAATGAGTTGCAAAAAAACCTCCACATCACTTTATTACAGCCTTTATCCAAAAATGTAAAAAGTATTAAAAATGTGTAGTCCTGAGCTTCAGATGCTGACCTCCAATCTCACAGGCAAGTGGGGAGAGAGGGTCAGGAGAGAAGTTCAGAGTTCCTCCCACTCCTGGCGAAAAGGGAAGCCCCAGATATGGCATAAGATTAGAGAAACACCAGGGCCCTTATGAAGAATAGGACCACCCTCTCTCCAAGCACCAGCCCAAGACCCCACCCACCCACCCATCCATCCCTCCTCTTCAACGGAGAAGACACATTTAAATTTCTTGAAACTTGTACAGGAACATAGTGCATGGCACACGTAGCAGGCAGCTAGCTGACCTGAGGGAGAGCAAACAAGGGGTCAACATCAAGGCTGTGTTCACATGCTCCTCCTGCCCCATCCCAGACCTTGCTGGACACCCCTCTCCCCACTCACCAAGGCTAGGGCCTGCCCCTCTGCTTCTTGGCAGGTAGGATGGGGCACAACTCAGCTTCCTCCTCCTCACTCCCTTCTTCACTCTCTTCTTCCTCAGAAACGTCATTGCTTATAGTAACTGGTGGATACATAAGCAGTAAAAGAGGAGGAGGTTAAAGCCAGACCCCCTTCATACCACATGTCATTTATTCATGCCCTGTGGTGCCAGGGATCCTGATCTCCCAGAGCTTATGGTCTAGGTGGGAAGAACCTCAGATACTAAATGAGAGATGACAAAGAGCCAAAGAAGACCACGTTAGTGCAGGTGGAGAAGCTGAGACAGGTTTCATGCAGGAGGTAGGCTTAAGTAGGACAAAAAGTAGAGGATACATCACACATAGTCTGTATGGAAGCTCCACTAGGAGATAAGGATAGGATGGGGCAGGAGTGTAGAGGGCGGCGGTGGGAAGAGAAACTCGATGGCAGAACCCACTAGACAAAGGAAAAGACTCACCAATCTGGTGCCTCCCAGTGATGCGCACAGGGCCAGAACCTGACTTCAGGCGGAAGGTTACAGGTGGCTGGAGCTGGAAGTCATCCAAACTGAGCTGGAAGAAAGACAAGGATGAAGGCCTGGCCCATCCCATCTTGTGTCCTTGGGTCCTCAATTCCTAACAACCACCACTATCACTACCACCACCACCAGCACCGCCACCACCACCTCAACATATGCCTGAGAACTCACCATGGGTTGGCAGGACAACTTGAGATTGGCCACAGGGACTGCAATCTCCTGATGGTCATGATTCCTGGCCACGACTTCTACCACATTACACTCATCTTTGGCCCCCTCGGTGAGGCAGAGCTGGGAAGAGTACACAGAACCCTGGGGTCTCCCCAAGCAAGGATTGACACCACAATCCTTGCGGAGGCATCGACCCTATAATTTGCCCCACCCCAGTGGTCCCTGGATCACTCAGCCAGGAAAGCTGCCCATGTGGGAGTTAGGCAGAGGAGGGAACTCCCAGTAAAGGGATTGGGGGGGGGCGGTTGGAGGCCCCCCGAGTTGCCTGCTCAGGTCCAGCGATTCACCACCACCACCTTTCCCCGCCCCTCACCATGGTCAACGCCAGCACATGCTCCGATTCATCCTCTTCCTCTACCTTGAAGGTGAAAGAGCGGGTGTGGCCGGAGAGCTCACAGCCTGGAAGAGGGAACAGTGTGAACGTGCCTGAGTGTGCGTGGGGGGCGTTCCACCAAACCTCTGTCACGTGCAGCCATGGTGTGACCGGCCATTTACGCACCCACTTCTCAGGAACACCAGGGGTGCTCTGTCCTGGGCTCCGCCCGGCACATCTGGGACAGCGGTCGCGCCACCCCCTCCCGCTTGGTCTGCCGCGCACGGGGCCCCCTCCGCCTCAACCCACGTCGTGTACTCATCTGCATTCCTGTTCTGCCCCTGACCGCCCTAGCACCACCCTCATCCCCTCCTTTCCTCAATACCGAAGAAAAAACTGTCCATAGTGACCGGAGCCGGGACCCGCAGACCCCCGACCCCCCCGGCCCGGACTCGGCTCTCCTGACTCAGGAACGCTAAAGCGGCGGCGGCGCCGGCGGCCATGCTGCTAGGGCCGTCTGGAAGCCCCGCCCCCCGACACGTATAAAGCGAGGGACTCGCAGCGTGTTCCGGCCCCGCCCATTAAAGGAGCCGCTGGCACTTGAGAGGAGGGACGAGGCGCGACCGGACCTAGGGCTTTCTCCCCCGGGGGCCGGTGGCCTCTGGTCAAACCTGTGTGTCGGGACTGCATGGAAGGGTCAGAGAAGCATGGATTTCTTTTTTTTTTTTTTTTTTTAATTTTTTTTTTCTTCAACGTTTTTATTTATTTTTGGGACAGAGAGAGACAGAGCATGAACGGGGGAGGGGCAGAGAGAGAGGGAGACACAGAATCGGAAACAGGCTCCAGGCTCCGAGCCATCAGCCCAGAGCCTGCCGCGGGGCTCGAACTCACGGACCGCGAGATCGTGACCTGGCTGAAGTCGGACGCTTAACCGACTGCGCCACCCAGGCGCTCCGGATTTCTTAATGTTAATGTCCTTCCGCACTTCCATGACCACGGCTCTCTGAGGGCGGCTCCTGCCTCCATTTTCTCTAGCTCCTCGCACCCTCTACTGTCTCCACTCCCCCAATCCAGGGCAAGTTTTCGTCAAAGGGAGAATAGATACAAAAACAGAAACCTTTCCAATTCCGCTAGTAAAGGCGAGTTCCAAGGCAGCGTTTTCCTCATAAAAGCAAAGGAAATACGCTACTTGCCTTGCCTTTCCTCCAAGAGAGCTGAGGCTCCTGAAGGAAGACTTTTTGCCCATGGGTTTATTTTCTACTGGAACCATGGAACCACTCGGCCCTCTTTCCAATATGCGTCTATGCTTCCTGCTCTTAACGACCAGAGAAGTTCACTATCTAGAAGGCTTCTCTTTATTGAGCTTAATATGCTGGTTGGAGGCCGGCGCTTGCTAGGAAAGGATGTTAGCTTCAATGTGCAGCTAGCGGCTACTTCTGGCAAACGTACTTTGAAGCTTATAATTGCAGCCCAGAACACCCTTCCACCTTAAGAGTAGTATGTCCCATAATTTGGGCAACTCCCCCACCCCCACCTCTCACCTTTTGGCCAATCAGGCAAAGTGTGTTCCTTATCCTACTAGATGGGAGGGAACGCATTCAAACTAGAGGCCCTAACTCCCACCCAGGGCATAACTGTGGGAGGAGGGTGGCTTGGCCAAGAACTAGTCTTCCTTTTTTACCTTGCCATGAAGAAAATCTGGAAGGAAGTCTTTTACTGGAGACGGGAATAGGAAGGTGCATCCCCCAACGTGAACGGCTATGGAAGATGCTTGTGAGACATGAAAGGCATGAGAAAAGGTACAGAGCAGAAACAGGAAGTAGGTTTACACAGTACACCACCACACACATTCACTTCAAGTTTTATTTTGCCTCTTGCATGGTCTTCAGATAGTTTTACAGTTCGTTTTCTACAGGAACTGAGCTGTGATCTGAACAATCAATGAAATGTCATTCCAACCTTAATAAATATTCATAACCATAGAAGAGAGCATAGCACTTTACCATCCTAGAATGATGAAGGTACAGGCCTGGACATCTGTTTCATGGTTAGCATCTGTGACCAGACCAGCCAAAATGATTATTATAAGCCAAGATAAAACCACAAGCAAACTTGCTAAAAATCCTGATTCCATAGATTGACACTGAAATCCTCCAAATAAATGCTAGAATTGTCCACTAGAGTACAAAATGTACTTAAAGAGAAAACCAAGTGACCTTAAACTGTTTTATACAGCATCTTGTAGAGCTCTTCCCTTCCCCTTAGCCTTCTTAGGTCTTCTATCAGTTAAAGGTTTCTACCCTGAAAATAAAGAGGCCTCCTTCCTCCTCTCCATTCATCTTACCAACTCAGTGCCCACTCACAGGCCCTGGTTGAAAGTCACGAGGTACCACTAGGCACAATGCTTTAAGATTCAAAGCCCAAACTGATGGAATTTCTTCCTGAAGGAAGATGCCTTTTCCTTGCCCCTCCCACCTCAGCTCAAAGTAAAACAGCTGATAACAAAACTGCAGGGAAGCAAGATAACAAAATACTGTTAGGAATCCATGATGAAAAAAATGAATCCTGCAGAGATTACCTGTTAACCTCATGCTCAGAACCCCTAAAAACACCAAATCTAAATTAAAATACATGAAGCTTTCAGAATCTGGTTAAAGGAAAAAGAAAAGGGTAACCTTAAGTCATTGGTTAAAGTGTGCTCATTTTTTTAAAAAAATTAGATACAAACATGCAATTAAAGACTCTGATTTAATAAAACCAGTTGTAACAGATCTTGAAATTAAAGGACAACTGATCTCCGGGCAAATGGGACCAGTAAGTCCCTGAACCCTACTTGATGTCAAAACTAACATTTCACATGCTGACCTGCATTGAGGTTAATTTCCAGAAGTGACTGCACTTTGCAAGACTGAGTCCCATGAAATTAGACTCTCATACCCAAAGTGGTCATGGCCTAGCCCTAGGTGGGAGGCACTTTAAAAACAATAAAACTTCTTTAAAAAAAAAAAAAAAAAAGACAAAAGTAAAGAAAATCCATCTTCCACTGATTTACATTATTCAAAGTGCCATCCTGAACCACACACCCTTTCATTTTCAAAAGGAAAAAAATTACAAAAACAGTGAACACAAAGGATACTCAGGTTACAGCTAGTTTATATACAAAAAAATTTACAAGTCTGCCATTTTTAGGCTTTTGCCACAAACAAATGCACATTTGTCCCTACAAAGCACAACATGCCTGAACCAATGGTCACTACAAGAGACAACTGGCCATGGCTTTACAAAGAGCAGAAAAACTGCCCCAAATTAAAATCATTTACTCAGCTTAAACTATGCCACAACCATCCCACTTGGAATCTCTACCCTGAAGCCTCTGAAACCCACTAAATCTTTCTCATCTCTGCCATGTCTCCAAAGAATGAAAGACATTTTTCATCCAATAAATCAAGGAGGATGACAAATGATTCTAATTACTCTTAGGTGAGAAATGCAACCACGCTGGATGCAGAACACAGTGCTGACTACATTTATTGAAGACCCCCTCCCTATAAGCCCATGTAAGAGGTCTTGGCACCTAACACAAGCCCCACAAAGGAGGCCCACAACTGTTTCAGACAGGATTTGCATCAATACAACCTTCCAACCAGTGAGTAATCTCAAAGTGTGATGGGTGAGTTTTACATAGTCTTCGTTTCCAATCCAAATTGGCTGATTAATTTTGCCATTCCAGAGGCTGAACTGTATGAAGACCCCAACCACCACCGACCAAGTGAAGTTCAGAGACTTTCGGACAGTTCATAGTGCCAACAAATTTCACAGGCTCCGACCAAGTATAACCACATCCTTTGGAAATCCTTCCATTTTTGCAATTTCAAAACAGCCTAACTTGCTGTAAAATTCCAGAATTCTTTTATCATCTGGTCTCACTTCACAGAAAGCCCCCCGGGAGCCTAGAAATGAAACAAATATTCAAAATGTAAATGTCAACTGGAATTATGGATAGGAGTTGTCATGAATCTTTAATATATTTCAAATAGGTGACAGTAAGAGCTTATCTATACCAGTCCCTAAATTTCATACCACAATTTTTAAAATTCATATGAATATTCAATGAATATTAGTATTCATCAATACTGAATACTGCAGCGGCAACTATCTTAAATGACGGATATATTAACTGGCTTGAATGTGGTAATTACAATTATTTCAAATCATCAAACTGTACACCTTAAATATATACAGTTCTTAATTCTCAAAAATACCTCCATTAAAAAAACTCAGTGAAGCCATTTGCAACTACGTGGATGGAACTGGAGGGTATTATGCTAAGTGAAATTAGCCAGTCAGAGAAAGACAAAAATCATATGACTTCACTCATATGAGGACTTTAAGAGACAAAACAGATGAACGTAAGGGAAGGGAAACAAAAATAATATAAAAACAGAGAGGGGGACAAAACAAAAGAGACTCATAAATATGGAGAACAAACTTAGGGTTACTGGAGGTGTTGTGGGAGGGGGGATGGGCTAAATGGGTATCTACTCCTGAAATCATTGTTTCACTATATGCTACCTAATTTGGATGTAAATTTTGAAAAATAAAAAAATTAAATTAAAAAAATAAAAATAATAAGTATTCTAATAAATAATAAAATAATAAAAATAAAAATAAAAATAAAATATTACTGGCAAATAAAAAAAAAAATTCAGTGAAACTCTTCCCCAGAAAATCTTTTGGGGAAGAGGATGTAAGAAACCTCAATGCAAAAAATACCTCTGTTTAATGTTTTAATACAAAGTACCTTTGAAGAGCCCACAGGGCAAAGGCCATTCCAGTTTATGTCACAAGCCAATATAACCAGAATATGTTGTACATTCTAAGACATACCTCCTATACCTGCATGATTCAGTTCTAAGCACAACACTAAGAATTATACTATCTTCAAAGAGTTGTTTAAATTATTCCACAAGAGGGATACCACTGACTCAAATGATACAAAGATGTAACAGTTAAGTGCACTCCCAAGTAACAACAACCCTCTAAAGAGGTCTCAAACAAGCTGCCCATTTTTGTACTGTCCAAGGGCTAAAAATAGTTTTTTACATTTTTTAAAGGCTGTGTAAAAAAAAAAAAGTATGTAGGAGCAACTGGTTGGCTCACTACGTACAGCATGCGACTCTTGATCTTAGGGTGGTTAGTTTAAGCCCCACAATGGGCATAGAGCTTACCCTAAAAAAAAAATAAATTAGGAGCACCTGGGTGACTCAGTCGGTTGAGCATCTGGCTCTTGATCTGAGCTCAGGTCATGATCTGTTTCTGAGTTCAAGCCCTGAGTCAAGCTCTGTGCTGACAACACGGATACTGCTTTGGATTCTCTCTCCCTCTCTCTCTGCCCCACCCCCATGCTTGCACTCTCCCTCTAAATAAATAAACATTAAAAAAATTAATGTATGGTGGGGGGCACCTGGGTGGCTCAGTCAGCTGAGTGTGTCTGACTTCGGCTCCGGTCACAATCTCACAGTTTGTGGGTTCGAGCCCCGCATGGGGGTCTGTGCTGATACCTCAGAGCCTGGAGCCTGCTTTGGATTCTGTGTCTCACCCCCCGCCCCCCGCCCAACCACTCCTCCCCTGCTCACACTCTCTCTAAAAATTTTTTTCAAAAAAAATTAATGTATGGAACTTAATTAAAAAAAGAATATGTAATTAAAATCTGTATGTGGCCACTGGAGTGTATTTATTACCTAGACATTTACAGAAAAAATTTTCATACCACGAATATAAAGCAAAATTATTTCTGTAGGCTGAGTTTAGAGAACACTCAAAACAATTTGTCAACTTGGGGCACCTGTGTGGCTTAGTCGGTGAAGCGTCCTATTTCAGCTCAGGTGATAATCTCAGTTTTTGACATACAGCCCCAGGTCGGTCTCCACACTGAGAGTACGGAGCCTGCTTGGGATCCTCTCTCCCTCTCTCCCTCTCTCTACCCCTAACCCGCTCACTTGTATGCTCTCTCAAAATAAACTTTTAAAAAAAGGCAACTCTGCATTCCTTTTTTTTTTTAAAGTAGGCTTCATACCCAGTGTGGAGCCCAGCACTGGGCTTGAATTCACAATCCTAGGATCAAGACCTGAGCTGAGATCAAGAGTTGGACGCTTAACTGAGAGAGCCACCCAGGAGCCCATCAACTGTGTATTCCTAAATGAAGCTTCTTTTGAGGGTTCATTTAATTTCTAATTATCACAGTGAGTCTCCTGGCAAAATAAATTTAACCTCATGTATTCACTTCTCATTTAAATGGGGCTCAAAATAAGCATTCATAGTATAAAAGATCAACATTTTCCAATGATTAATATACATGCAATTCTTATACCACTAATTATTCAGAAGCCAAACCATACATGGTGGGGAAGGGAATGAGAGTTCAGTGTAATTCATTTCTTTCTATCCTGTCTCCACCTAGCCCAAACACCAGCAACTACACGAATATGTACTCACCATTAGCCTTCAGTGAAGACAGGAGGCAAGCCATCATGCTTTTGGCTACACTTGGGTCAGTTACTTTTTTATGAATATCCATCTTTATCAGAGAAGGGAAGTTGGCAAGGAAAGTTTCTGGCAACACTTCCTGCTCTTCATGGAAACTCAACATTATTTTCTGTAAAAATTTGAAAGAATCTCTTGATTTTCAGTAACTCATTATACATCTATATCCCAACTACAGAAACCAGCAATAGGAAAAGGAAAGCCACATTCAGTAACTCTTCCAGTCATTATGTACTTATCACATAAAGAATTAATTAGCTTATAATTCTAGCCGAAGCATTTTCACTTTTAAAACCATTTGTCTGAATGTAATGTGTATTCTGAATTCGATCCTGGAACAGAAAAGGACATTAATGGAAAAACAAGTGAATAAAGTGTGGAGTTTATAGTACTGCACCAAAGCTGGTTTCTTAAGACTTGGACAAATGTAAAAAATGGGTGAGGGGTAATAGAGGAATTTTGTATTATCTTTGTTAAATCTAAAAATATTCAAAATTTAAAAAAAAATTTAAGTTTGTATTGCTTACACAAAAATGTGAATGTAAAAGAGGTTACAGTAGACCCACTGGTCATTCTTTGTATGTTCCTATGCTGAAAACTGTAATTGTCAAATATAAAACAGTAATGCATCAACAGCTCAATCACCAGCACACTGTAGTTAATATCTATGTAATTACAAGTAAGTGAGGCTACTCCACATCAGCCTCTTATTACACAGCCATCTGGCTAGAGGAGAAGGTAAAAAATAGGAAGAAACTCTAGAGAGAATATAAGTAAACTGGTATGGGAGAGAGAAGAATTTCAGAAAAGGCTAAAAGGAACAACAACATGGAAGAAAAAAGCCATGTCACAAATGAAAGAGTCCAAATATATCTCTACGAGTATTTATTGGGCATAAACATTATCAAGAAGGAACTGTTTTTTTAAATGCATATGCTAAAATAAAATGCATATGCTGATGCACAGATGAAAATAATCATAAATTATATACAAAAAATTCACTGAAGTTGGGACAGGGCAGACATATGACAAGAAGTACTCCTATCTGCAAACAGACTCTCAGGGCAGCTCACCTCTATTATTTTTTTTATTACAATGAGAAATACATTACTGAGAAGGCAAGTGAGCCCCCTACAACCAAGCAAATGAAAGATTTTAATTAACTTGCCCTGAGTACCCAAAGAAGAGACCATTTAAGTTTGGGTACTTGACAACAGGGTAGGAAAAAAAAAAGGTTGTTTAATTGTCTATATTCTGTTTTTACTTGAGCAGTTATCATAACAATGTTTCCAAATAATAAAAAACTAATGCTGAGGAAACAATGGAATATGTCACGCTTAAGAATAAGTAATGGGGTGCCTGGGTAGCTCAGCTGGTTAAACGTCCAACTTTGGCTCAGGTCACGATCACACGGCTCGTGAGTTCAAGTCCTGCACTGGGCTTTGTGCTGACAGCTCAGAGCCTGGAGCCTGCTTCGGATTCTGTCTCCCTCTCTCTCTGTCCCTCCCCTGCTCACACTCACTCTCTCTTTCAAAAATAAACATCAAAAAAAAAAAAAAAAAGAGTAACTAATAAAAGGGGTGCCTGGGTGGCATAGTCAGTTAAGCATTTGACTCGATCTCGGCTCAGGTCACGATCTCACAGTTCGGGAGTTCAAGCCTCACACAGGGCTCTGCGGATAGCACAGAACCTGCTTGGAATTCTGTCTCTCCTTCCCTCTGCCCCGCTCCCATTTGTGCTGTCTCTCAAAATAAATAAAACTATTAAAGAAAAAAAAAAAAAGTAAGAATTCTTTTCTGTAGAGAATTTAGAAAGCAATGACATTTTTTTGACAGCATGAGAGAGCACGCACATACAAAACTGGAAGAGGAACAGAGGGATAAAGAGAATCTTAAGCAGGCTCCATACTCAGTGTGGAGCCTGACAAGGGGCTGGATCCCACGACTTTGGGACCATGACCTGAGCTGAAATCAAGAGCTGGACACTCAATTGACTGAGCCACCCAAGCGCCTATTGAAAGTACTGAAATTTTAAGATATCTCTGCTTACTTTACCTTAGTAAGTACTTTAAAACTACTGTAGTATAATTCTAAACCTGCTATTACCTCAGCCTCGGAGAGTTCTTTGTCACCATTTGGCTTGGTATACTTCTCCTGCATGAAGGGGATCCAGGAAATTTTACATTTTTTAATGAAGGGGGTCACATCTACAGTGCCCAAGGCATAACCACATATGCCATCTTCGTCTTCTAGGACAAAACAGTAATCCAGGCTAAGGGAAAGCAGCCCTCCTACTAACCTGCTCAGAAGAAAAGAGGGTAGAATGAGTTTTTAACCCCAAATTTTAGACTTCAGTGACGTTAAGGCCTTAACGTACTTGAATGGCAACCTACAGAAACTACATTTGGTGTAAGAAAAAAACCAAAAAATACACACATGTAAATATTCACATTTAATTGTAACTAAAGTGGAATTTCTAGAAAACTTTATTTCTAGTCATCACCTCCCCTTAACCTGATAAACGTGGCTATGAAATGTTACTCCCAAATCCAACAAATCCAAACACTTCATCACATACTTGTCTCCAATAAGGTCAGGCTGACTTTGAAAAGGTAAACCCACTCCATCGTCATACATTTCTCTGCAAATCTTGTACACGGAAGCCTGAAAATATAATCTAGTTAAGCAACACATCAAGAAAAATCGCAACAGAAATTAACAATAGGACTCAGTGAGTCAGACTGGACTTCTAGGACAGAGTAACAAAATGCCTGGCCTGTCATAAATATCCCCTCTGCTTTAATATTTATTCATTGAATCGTACTTGTAAAATCAGTAGAAAACAGCATGGTATAGTAAACACTGAGAATTGTTTCAAAGGAGATGGTTTTAGGCAGTTAAGAAGTAGCTTCAAAATGCTGCAAACTATGCTGCTGAGCCTCTCAGTTTTGTATACATCCAAAAATTTTTAAACGTGTTAATGGTCTTTAAACAGGCTTGCTGTTTCCTGTAGCTGACTGTCAACAGCCGGTAGATACTTCACAACTGGGAATTATAAAATACTAATTATATTAGAGAAAATCAGCCAAGGACCATACCACTTGGACACACCCTAATACCTTTCAGCTGATTTTCATAAAGGAGGACTTACTTAAGGGACTTAGCTCAAAATGTTTATGAGTCTAACCTCCTTATTAGATTCTCCCTTAAATATTAACCTTCACGTGTTCAATGTTTCAGTTAACTTTCTCCACCTAAAGTTCCTATTTGAAAGTACCGAACAGATTCTCTTAACAAGGGAGTTCAAAGGAAACTTGTGAGCACCATAACCATATACCAAGTTGGTAGGTAGACAATTACCTCATCTTTAGGAAAATATGGTCTGATAGTATAAACTTTGGAGGTAGGAGTCAGTGGGGGTGGTTGAAAAAAGAGATCATTTGCCCCATCAATTGGCAGCAAACGCTGTGGGAAGAAACAAAAGGAGATGGATTAGTGTTGGGAAGAGATCCATTTCTTTAAATGGGTGTGCACTGCAGATTACCAACTTAACATTAACTGGCTACTGCAGGCAGACCTAAAGAAGAGGGGTGTACTATGCTTTACTAAAACAAACACCTCTTTGCTGGGGAAAGGGGGTGCTTCTGAATAGAAATTACCCAAACGGAGTTACATAGCTTTAGTGGCATATTAATGGGGATTTAAACTTATAGTAAAAAAATAAATAAAAAATAAAAAATCTATTCCAGTATCACAAATCTACTTTTTTTAAACCAATCTCATATAGACCATCTCTGTACTAAAAGATGGCAGAACAGAATGTCAGGAGGAGAGGTTTGGTCTGAAGAGGGTTATCTGTCCAGGAGACGCTTTATCCCCAAAGCAATGCGCTTCAGTTTGCTGTGCGCAGCAGAGCACCTGTTGGGGGGAGAAAAGTAGAGCACCTGAAAAGTCCATGAACAAATTCCAATCCAAAAAAGTTTCTTATTTTGTTCAAATTTTCATTAACAGACTGTTCTTTCAAATATAAGTTTTATTTGTAAAATAATCGGGAAAGTATCCAAAAGCCCTTTCACCATTCACTTGCGTAATTATTCATCCTTTTTGCTCATGGAGTTTCCACTGGCAGACAAGCATGCGCGCATTGTGCATTGCGGGCGCAGATTAAAATGGTGTGCGACCTGCAAAGAAACAATGTGAAGTGTATACCTAGAGCCGCTGCGCTTCGCAGGCGCGGGGGGAATTGGCAGCATCTCCTTCAGAAATTACTGTGAAAGAGGAGGAAAATTTGATTTAAAATCCAGCTATGTAACTAAATTGAATTTGGGACTAGAAAGCCTTCGGCAGACCAATCCTTCCAGCCATCTGATGCGCAACATAAGGTTTCTCATAAAACAAAGAAAATGTCAATTCAGTTGTGAATTCATATTGATACCTGGAACTCTCCTGCTAGACCACCTCTAAAGGCCCAGGGTTCTTGGTCTCCAATTAAGAACTGTGCTGAAGAATGACTACGACACCCTGTTGAGATCAGATCCAAGCGGAGAACGTTACGAGAAAGGGGATTTCCTGGGGTCTCAAACGTCCAACAAACTAACAAACACTTTGTGGAAATAACTCTCTAACAATAATAATCCAGGGTTTCAGGACAAGGCTGTGATAATAGTTTTTTTAAATTTGTGATAGAATTTCAATACTGATGTTTTTTCCTTTGATTCATGAATAATCACTTTAAGAGTTCTACTCTTTAATTATTGGAAGAAAAGCCAGTCTCAAGTTTGTCTGGGTCAAATCTGTAATATTCCCTAGATACAGCTATAAAAATCAAGCCAGCTGTTTGCTCTGTAGTAAAATCACAGTAATTATGAAAGTGAAATGAATGAGACAGATAATGAGACATTTTATTATCACAGCCCATGAAGGAATTAAACCTGTCTGAAGTCACATTTTACATTATGAGGAAGGGTACAGGAAGGGAAAAGGGGAAGGGGAGGATTAATCTTGTCAGAAAACTAAGGTCAACGGAATAAACAAAAGAAATTGTTCAGTAAGTTGACATCAAAACACAATGAAAACTTTATTTTTTCTAACAAGGACGATCCAATTTAGACTTGGCTAATAGTAACGGTAGTCGGACAAATTCTGAGCACTAAGGAGAGTCGACTGATGCTCCTAATTTATCCACAGCTAAGACATACTTTTCTTAAAAGTATGGTAGTATCTGGCTCCTCTGATTGACGATTATAATTTTTGCAGTGCACTGAACACAGGCATGGAGTAACAGGGTTTGAGGTCCAGAAGTCAGCGTTAAGATCACCACGTAACCAACTTCAGAGGCAATAAAGGAAGCTAACAAGAAATAGTTAAAAGCAAATATTTGGAGGCCAAATCAAAATCACCTGCCTAGTCTTCTGACAAGATAAAGCAGCGCAATATAGTTCTTTTCCATTGGAAGACAGCATTCTACCTCCTGTTCAAGTTAACAGTCTCATCAGTACAATATATAGTGTGCTAGTCAGACAGTCCCAAAGCAAACCAATTTTTTTGTTCACAATTCAGGCCCATTAAGAGATTATATCCAAGTTTGTCATTTTTTAGGGGTAGGGGTATTTTAAGAAAACATAAATATGTAGATTTGTAAAATAAATATGAAATAGGGTCAAAATTTAGGCTAAGAGAACCTGCCCCATTCCATAGCTCAGTGTAAATTTACACTGCAGGAAAAAACTATACTCTCAAACTTTAAGATCAGCCAATTTCCCCTACCCCCCACTTTGAGACTACAACATAACTAGCACTTCCAACTATTACAATAAAAAGCTGCATGTACGAAGAGCTGTATAAATGAAAACATGGTTAATGCCTCAGTCGCTGCGCAAACGTGACTTCAGTTCATGCCTACTGCCCTTAAAACTGAACTACCTCACAGATAGACCTTTCAATTTAAACTAATTAATCATGACGCGCTGTGAACATCTGCCGCTGTCCATCCAATAGTAGTAGACACTTGTGCTGAGGATTCTCCCATCTGTACACAATGGGGAAGAAGATAATAGAAGTCGTTAGTAATCAAAAGTACTGCATAGCCACATTCTTTAAAGGACTGAATGCCAGCTGGACTGGAGAGAGGAGGAAAACAAAGGGCTCTAAGCAGTAACTCCCTGATATCACTACAGATCCATTAAAATACTCTACTTGTCGTGAGCTTTTTGTAAAGCTATGTGCATGCCAAGATAATTATTTAAAATTTCTAAGATGCTCTGAACTTGAGATGTACAATAGCTACCTACACAATTTGGGAAAGCTGCTCCTATAATTGCACAGTACAGAAGTAAAATCTGAGAGTAAACAAATACTGTACATAATCAAAAATTAAATTTTTAATAATTCTTGAATTACAAGAGGAGTATCAAATGTTTTAAATGATACTTTCCCAAGCCCAAGAAACCAGATTTCAGGTTGGAAACTTAAGATTTAAATCTCTGTGAGAAATTATAACCCCTTGGCCAGAAGGGGTATAAATTTCCAGAAGCCTGGAAAGCAAATACTGTCATCCAATAACCAATGTAGAGGTATTTCCTGAGCCTAAAGGCAGATATCTATCACAGAAAAGAGGTGTCTTGGAGCCTTTTAACAATAGGTCAAAATTCTCTCTTCTAGGGGTGCCTGGATGGCTCAGTCAGTTAAGGGTCCAACTCTTGGTTTCAGCTCAGGTCATGATCTCACGTTCATGAGTTCGAGCCCTGCACATTGGGCTGCGTGCTGACAGCGCAGAGCCTGCTTAGGATTTTCTCTCTCCCTCTCTCTCTGCCTGTCTCCTGTCCTTGTGCACACAAGTGCGTACATGCTTGCTCTCAAAATAAAATAAACGTAAAAAAAATTCTTCTATCTGTTGGGCTATACATATATATATAGAAACCCAAAGTTCTATATTTTCAAATTAACAGACACTCTACATTTGGCTGATAATTAGCTGTGTCCCAGGAAAGCTATCATTAATATTTAAGAGTACAAAAGTATGTAGGCAGAAAGTGAGAAATCTCACTGTTACTACTCCTTAATCTCAGCTCACAGTATTTCACATATCTATTTCACAAACAAGACCAGGTAACCCATCACAGTGTTTGTGACTACTATGAAAACTATGACATGTCAGTCAGCCTTGCTGCCTGCTGTGTGCTGTATGTACATCCATTACATATTCCTTATAGCTGGATTGAAAACCTGGAAATGAAATGAGGTCCCTGGAGAAACTTGGCCATGCTGGTGCTTTTTACCAAGTTTGAGATTTTCCAAAAAAATCAATTTTCAAAAGAAACATACATAAGTTAATTTAATGAAGGAGTTTTTAAGGGATTGCAATTTTCATCCCCTGCTAAAACCAATTACTTGGTAGAGGAATAAAGAAAAAGCCATGTGAAATAATACCAAGTAGCACCAGAATAGCCTTATCACTAAAGCTCGCATGCGCACAGGGCTGGGAGGATGGCTTCCTCTTGCCAGGCCCTTTAGGTCATTTCAGCAATTGTTCTGTTAAACACAGCATTAACGTTATCAAGACCCAGCAAGCAGCAGAGAGCTTACACAGTCACAATTCATAGTGTCTCATCTCCAAATCGGATAAAAGTGGTATACAGGATTCCATCCAGGAAGCATTCAGTCAGAGCAAGTTAAAGTCAGTACTTTCTAACACATTTTCAAGATATTTATGTTGAATTAGCCCAAGGGAGAAAAATCAATGTGCTTGATGTATTTACTGAGACTTGCACCTCAAGTCAGCCAACAACGGCTGTACCTTTGAAAGAAATCTAAGCAAAGAATTTAAACACAGTTGGAATTTCACCAATTCCCTAAATATTTTTCTCCCTGTGGGATAATCTTTTTTTTTTCTTCATTTTTAAGGGACAATATATCTAAGGAAAAGAGATTATTCCTGGTGTACCTACCTAACCACTGTACAAAAGACTTCACCATAGACATTATACTCTTGATATCCCAAACATAGGAGTACATGTCATAAAGGATTGTCCTGTTGGCACAATTGGAGAGTCGAGTGAACATTCCCATCACCAGTCCACACATCTCCTCAAACTTGGCTGCTCGTGACCGCCATTCTTCAATCTATTGAGGATCAATAAAAATATGACTCAAAAACTGCAAGCATAACAAAATAAACTGCTTATATTTTCAGGTCCCTGCAATTTATCCTAAACATTAAAGGATCACTGGGCTTAAACTCTTTATTTTATTTATTTATTTATTTTTTAAAATTTACATCCAAATTAGGTAGCATATAGTGAAACAATTATTTCAGGAGTAGATTCCTTAATGCTCCTTACCCATTTAGCCCATCCCCCCCCCACAACCCCTCCAGTAACCCTCAGTTTGTCCTCCATATTTATGAGTCTCTTCTGTTTTGCCCTCCTCCCTGTTTTTATATTATTTTTGTTTCCCTTCCCTTATGTTCATCTGTTTTGTCTCTTAAAGTCCTCATGAGTGAAGTCATATGACTTTTGTCTTTCTCTAATTTCACTTAGCATAATACCCTCCAGTTCCATCCACATAGTTGCAAATGTGGGCTTAAACTCTTTAGACAAGCAATAACAGTCTGTGTCTCCCCAAACTGACAAGTATTTCTGAAATAATCAACTGTGCCTTTCCTTCATTTTTCACTATAAGGTCAAACTATGGAACTCTATGTACCAGAATCCAAAACCACTTTCAAAGCATATTCTAAGATGTGGTCAATTTTCTGCTAGTTACCAATATATTCATTTAAGATGTCATATCATCAGCATGGGGATGCACCCAGGCTAGAGAAGCAGATATAAATCAAGCATACTCACTTTTTCAGAGTCTTTTCCTTTGCAATTGACACTGACAACACTGCTATTTGCTCGAAGCCACTGGAATTCCCGTAACATCTGCGCTCCTTTGGGTCCATGCTCATAAGGAAGGTAGAACAGGTCAGCAAGCAACTGCAAATCCTCCAAAGTCACTGGTTCCACAGTATACAGAGGCTTTTCATTGGGACCTGGCACAAACTGTTCCTTGTTTGTCTGTTCATCAGTCTGCATGGGGGCAATATCACTAATGCAATCTTCCTGCATAGACATCTCTGGGGATTTTGATTCAGCTATGCTCTCTTTATCTGTGTCCATTGGTTTCAATTCCTCAGCCATTTTAGCTTCAACAATTTCAGTGAGTATTTGATTGTCATTCTTGTGGTCTGTTTCTTCTTGTTTTTCTACTACCATGTCCATGGGTTCCTCATCTGGCTGTTTCTTTTCTTCTTCCTTGGTCAGAGCTGTAGGTTCACCACTCAAGGCTGCTCCCTGGCTCATAATGGGCTCCTGATAAACTGTTGTGACTACAGTTGTGGCATTTAAAGAGGGTGCTGCAACTAAGGGAGTCCCATCAACTACACTTGCTTTAGCTCCACTGTGTGCAACTTGCCTACCTACAAAAACAAATTGCCACAAAGATAATCAGAATTAGAAACAGAACAAATCAGATCTAGAGAAATGTTTTCTTATTGTATCTCTAACCTCAATTTGAGATTCCAAATATTAAGCCCTGAGAAAAGTGCAATCCCTCTAAACCCCAGGGAGGTAGGGAGGGAAGAGAAGAGGAAAGAAACAAATGATAAACATCCCCTAAATATGCCAACATGTATTATCTTCTCTTCTGAAGATCTAGATGTAAAAATAATTATTCCAAAAAAAACATTTTTAAAACAAATTAGCATTCCATCATGATAAAAGCTACCTCAGACCAAAAGTTAAGATTTTAAAAACCTTATTTCTCTAGATCCCTTCCCAAATTTTACTTTGTTTTGCGGGCCTATGGTAGGAACATCAAAATGTTCTTTACTTTACGATTCAACCATGTGACCCAAACCCCCTTACAACAAAGGGCCAAACTCACTGCTATACTGATGAGGTACACCAAACTCCTGCAACCACTCTGTTAAAGCTAACTTTAGAGCCATCTGTGGACTATAGAGCACATCAGTTTCAATATCTTCATCACTGCCTTCATTTTCTAACTTTATCTGGATCGATACAGTACTGTCTTCACTGTCAGCTGCAAAAAAAACAAAAACAAAAAAACAGAAACACAAAAAACAGTTTTGATTACAAAAGCCTCCTGACAAGTGAGAGGAACAAATGCAAAACACCAGTTGTTACAGTACAACTAGAGAAACAAGGAACAGGAACATCAACAAACCTTAAACATAAAAACGCAAACACAACCAAGACCCTTAACTGAACCACTTCACCTATAAGTCATCTAAATGCATTGCTAAATGTAGGGGCACCTGGGTGGCTCGGTTGGTTAAGGGTCTAGACTTCGGCTCAGGTCATCATCTCATGGTTCCTGAGTTCAAGCCCTACATCGGGCTCTGCATTGACAGTGTGGAGCCTACTTGGGATATTCTCTCTCTCCCTCTCTCTCTCTCTGCCCCTCTGACATCACACGCTCCCTCTCTGAAAATAAATACCCCCCCCCAAAAAAATTGTAAATGCATTGCTTAATGTAAAATCGCAAATGAAATACAAAACACTAATTTCAGGGGCTTCTGGGTGGCTCAGTTGGTTGAGGATCTGACTCGATTTCAGCTCCAATCACGATCCCAGGGTCGTGGGATCGAGCCCAGCCTCAGGCTTTGCACTGAGCATGGAGTCTGCCTAAGATGCATCATTCTCTCTCTCCCTCCGCCCCTCTCCCCCATTTGCATTCTCTCTCTAAAAAAAATCAAATAAATCAATTTTGAAAATAAAAAATTTTTAAAGCCACTAATTTTAGAATCACTGGAAAAGTCAGTCATAAATGTTCAGAGTGCCAATCGTTGGGAATGTGAAGTTAAAGGCATAGGATTTCCATAAAGATAACATTCCCTACCCTTGAGGGGCTTATAAATTAATGGGAAAATCATTACGAAAACATACAAGCAAATTAGTAAGTATACTGAGGGGGAAAGAGAAAAACCAATAGAGAACCCACATATTAAGCACAGATAATAAATAAGCACATAATGAAACTCTAAACCAGCATAGTGTTAGAGAAAATGAAGTCTGAACTCTGGCTTAGTATCCAAAACCTTCTACTCTTAGCTTTCCTTCATATTTCCCTGCAAATGGCCCAGTTTGGCTACCACTCAATGTGCTTCATGCTCTGCCTTAAAAGCGGTAGGAGGTAGATGCCACGTACCCAGAGGGAACTGAGACTATATTTTGTTGTTTTTTTTTTTAATTCAAGGGGGTGGTCCACAATGATTGAGCCTTAAAGGGAGGCATTAATCCAATAAACAGAACTGGAAGGAGTACAGAACTGAGAAAGAGAACACAACTATATGACTACATACCATACCCAAGTACCATGATGTGACATTCCCATACCCCCAAATGAGCCCAAATTCAGATAACTTCAAATTTTCAATGTCCAGTGCTTTTATCTCTCGTCCACCAACCCTTTCATGCCCGGCACCTCTACTCATACTGTGATACTCGTAAGTATCCTCTCCTCTAGGAAATGGTTTCTTAGCACTTTTGCTTAGCAGAAATAATCATTCCCTCCTCTGTGTTCCCACACACTTTGTAAACAATTTCCTCAGCATTTATCAAACAACAGCACAGTCACCTATATGCTTTATCCAAAACCAGACCATGTTCTTCAAAAGCGAGGACTACTTTATTCTTTGCATCTTTAGTGCCAGGAAGGTGCACTTGCCAAATCTTACTAAGTGTTTAAATATAATGAATAAACAACTAGCCAGCATTCTTACTTAGAAACTCAACTGGGAATTTTTCATGAATAAAAAATCAGTAAGCCAATGTCTAAAATGACAACACAGAATATGTTCCATTAATATAAGCTGAAATCTAAATGATATATGAAGTAATTCAGGTAACAGCTAGTGATCTAAAATACCCCATTTAATAAAAATCACCAGAAAACATAAATTGATTGGGAATAATTCCAGGAATAACAGGAACACTAAAAAACTACTTTGTCTAGTGCTCCGATTTCAAAGTCACATTTTAAAAGTAAAGAACTGGGGGTAGGGGGGGTGGGGAGGTGGGGGGAGCAAAGAACTGAGGCCAAGAAGTTATTAAGTAGTTTGTCCAAAGCCACTCAGCCCTCTGATCCCTCCTTCTCTCACATATACACCTCACTCATAGGACTAAACAACATACTTCAAAAAATCTCTTAAATTATGATGACAAACCTGCACTTGACAATAGCTCTAGTTAACCCCAGGTCTCCCCGCCAAGGTCAAGGATTAAGCAGTCTACTTACTCATCACTACATCTTTTCTCACTCCATTCATGTTTGATTTGTACCAAGTGGCAAGGGTGTGGATAGCAACATAGTTGGCTTCAAATTCACAATTTGGATTAGTAAGGACTCCTTTTAACCGTGGGATGAGTTCTGTGGATCTTCCTTTGTATGGGCCCAGAAATAGTCTCTTCTGATCATAATCATTAGCATGAATGTTATCCCAGATTACTGGAGCTCTCTTAATAATCTTAGAAACCTCTTCAATAGACTCCACTGGAATTTCTTTAGAAACAACTTTCGGACCTAGAAATAATGACAACCATTTGTTAAAAGACCCTCAAACATGATTCTTCAAAATATACTGAATTCAATTTTTTATTGTATTTTGTTATTTATGTACTTTCTGACAATTTTTCTTTTCAAAGTAACACAGCAACATGTCTTTTTGAGTGTTCAGTTTTACCCAACCCCTCCCCAATATTTCCTCAGGTCAGATTTCTAGAAATGGAATTAGTAGTAAAAAGATAGGGATATTTAAGGTTTGGGCAGGCTTCCTCAAACTGATATGTTATAAGGAACAAATTGTTGGGGTGCCCGAGGGGCTCAGTTAGTTAAGCATCCAACTTTGACTCAGGTCATGATCTCAAGGTTCAGGAGTTCCAGCCCCACACTGGACTCTGTGCTGACAGCTCAGAGCCTGGAGTCTGCTTCAGATTCTGTCTCTGTCTCTCTCTCTCTGTCCCTCCCCTGCTCACCTCTGTCCGTGTCTCAAAAATAAATAAACATAAAAAAAAATTTCATGTAAACAATTTCTTTTTCCATTATAATACAGCTTGTTGATTAATAACTGTCAATTTGGCAGGATAGCTTTCATTTTATAAAACACTCTCCCCCTATGGCTGAGATCAATACTCTTCAGCCCAGTTCCCTACACATCTATTATTTATCAGCAACTGATACTCAGATTCACTGCAAAATCCTTCAAGATGTTTTTTATACTAAATGAAGAATGTATACTTCATAAAAGGGAATTTTAACAACAAAGTTTTCTGGTTAAAGTTGTTTTCAAAAAGTATCCAATTAACCAGAAAAACCAATTTCTAAGTTCTAGTTAACTAAAGCTTTACTGTATAAATCTTAAAGACTTACCTGTCCAAAGCACCTCAATTCCAGGGAGAAGCTTTTCACCCACAGTCCTTAAATAAGGAGACTGAGACACATTTGGGTAACAGAAAGTGCCACAATATTCTGAATGTAAAAAGGAAAATTAAGTAAAATAGTTAGGAGTGAAATGGTCACGAGTTTTTAAATGGGGGGAAAAAATGTCTACCAATTCTAAATTCTTTTCATACAAATGATAAAGAGCTTCCAAGTCGTATCTCAAAGGAATTAAACTCAAGTGGATAGTTCATTAAAGAATCAATTAAAAATAAAGAAAAATAAGAATCAATTCATAAAATCTGATATTCTTCCCCTAATAATACATATCAATCCTTACGATCCTACAGTCATTAGAAATACAAGTTTACTAAAGAAATAATTAGAATGTTTAGTATTTTCTACATACTCTGAATTGGCTACATTTCTCTTACAATTAGAGGCCAAACAAAATGAATTGACAATATCCTAACAGACAAAATGCAGTATTATGCGCCATGTTATTAAGACTCAACTGCAACTAAATAGTAATTTGCAGTTTCTGCACTGCAAAGAAAACAATCAGCAAAACTAAAAGGGAACCAATGGAATGGGAAAAGATATTTGCAAATGACATATCAAATAAAGAGTTAGTATCCAAACTCTATAAAGAACTTAACAAACTCAACACCCAAAAAACAAACAATCCAGTGAAGAAGAAATGGGCAAAAGACATGAATAGACACTCTTCCAAAGAAGACACCCAGATAAAGAGACACTTGAAAAAAATGCTCACCACCACTCATTATCAGGGAAACAGAAATCAAAACCACAATGAGGTAGCACTTCACACCTGTCAGAATGGCTAAAATTAACTTAGGCAACAACAGATGTTGGTGAGGATGCGGAGAAAGAGGAACCCTTTTGCACTGCTGGTGGGAATGCAAACTGGTGCAGCCACTCTGGAATACAGTATGGAGGTTCCCCCAAAAATTAAAAATATGACTACCCTACAACTCAGCAATTACACTACTAGGTATTTATCCAAAGGATACAGATGTGCTGTTTCGAAGGGGTACATGCACCCCAATGTTTATAGCAGAGCTATTAACAACAGCCAAAGTATAGAAAGAGCCCAAATGTCCATCGACAGATGAATGGATAAAGTGGCATACATAAACATACATACATACATACATACATACAATGGAGTATTACTCGGCAATCAAAAATGAAATCTTACCATTTGCAACAACGTGGATGGAACTAGAATGTATTATGCTAAGCGAAATTAGAGAAAAATACTGTATGACTTCACTCATATGTGGAATTTAAGATACAAAACAGATGAATATAAGGGAAGGGAAGCAAAAATAATATAAAAACAGGGAGGGGGACAAAACATAAGAGATTCTTAAGAGGGTTGCTGGAGGCATTGTAGGTAGGGAGATGGGCTAAATGGGCAAGGGGCATTAAGGAAGACACTTGTTGGAATGAGTACTGGGTGTTATATGTAGGGGATGAATCACTGGATTCTACTCCTGAAATCATTATTTGCACGATATGCTAACTAACTTGATGTAAATTAAAAAATAATAATAAAGCATAATTTTAAATTTAAAACAATAAGTAAACATTTAAGAAAACATTAAAAAATAACAAATAGTAATTTGCAATGAATTAAGTAATTCCCAATATAATCTTATTAAACATTATTTGAGTACTCCTGTTATATCAGACCTCTGAGATAAGGTTCATGGCTCACAGGATTCTCAGACATATACACAAAGTTAAATAATTCAGACAAAATTTCTTAGAACAAATTTATTTATCTCTTCCTGAAAAAGAAGTCAAGGGGAAATTCCTTATAAGCCTAATTTTGAGAGGCAACTAAGAGAGGCTAATACATTATCAATGGAAGGAACCAGGGAGGCAAGGTGAGAGAGGAAAAGTGGGGCGGGGGGGCGTTATTTAGCAAGTTTTCTATGCTGAGTCCTGGAATTCCAGAAGAGCCCAGATGGAAGTAGGAGGAGTGAAAAAAGATACAGATATGCATAGGCAGAAAAAAGGAACAAGTAGGAGGAAATGAGAAGTGACTAAGTTAAAAGCAATGTAAATTTGTTTTCTAGTTTTACATTTGATAATACTATCCTTCCTTTAATCCTGAAAATGTAAAGTTCATACACTTCCAGTACTAAAAAATACATGAAATCTTTTGCCTGTTCAGTTGCCATTTATTAGTCCCTAAAATTTCTCAAGTGTAGGACCTTGAGAAATGTCTTCTAGAAAAAGAATTCCTACTTTTATACACCAAAGGGAGAGGGGACAACACAATAAAGGCCGTATATAGTTCTTTGAAAATGATGTATTTCAAGAAGTCTAGTTAAATATAAAGCTATTATATACAATACCTGTGGGACAGAAGAGGAAAGTTTCTGGCTCTCCTAGGTATTGATAAATTTCATTTGTAATGGAGACCTGGGCATGAGCAAAAGAACTGAATACCTCTTTGTCTGCTGCACACATATTATGGTCAATATCATCAAAAAGCAAGGCAAATGACCTGCACCCAAACTGAGAAACCTAGGAAAAGCGGGGGGGGGGGAAAAAGATGATTTAGCAGCTCTTTTTAAGTAAATAAACACCTGGCTGGATCAGTCCGTAAAACATGCAACTCTTGATCTCAGGGTCATGACTTCAAGCTCCACACTGGGCACAGAGCTTACATAAAAAATAGGATTAAAAATATTAATGTAGACACTTAATAGCTCTATCTAAAAGTCAAACATTTTTCTTAGTAGAATGTTCAAAGCCACACCAATTTTTTTTACATTTTCTATGTTAAACAGCTAGACAAGTTGGAACCCATTTTTCATTTGAGTTTGAATGCAGTATGTTGCAACAAAGCTTCAACGATATGGCCTATCCCTACCTCCCTGGCTGCTGATTATAGAAGACCAGACAGACAAAAAAACAGAAATAGTAAGTGAACTCAAGAGATGAAAAACCTAGGCTTGTTCTAGTCCCAAAGACACACTGATCCTAATTAATCTCTGCACATAAACCTAACTAGTCCATGAATCAGAAGGAACATAGTATTTGATCAGATAGGGAGATAACCTCTTAAAAAGCATATTCATGGAAATTAAACCTCCTTATTAAATTTTTTACCATCTTAATGCCATCAATAATATAAACCTTTGCCTAAAGAAACACGCAAACATATATATGTATTATGTATCAGCAAATTTACTTTACCAGAAAAAATGTGCGGCTTTCATGTTATGCAGAATTTAGATTCCAATCAGGCTTACCAATAGCTTACTTGTTTACCTAGTCTGTTTTCCTTCTGATCTTTGGAAACCAGTCAACCATATGGAGACTGGATTATACCTCTTGTCCATATTAACATATTACATGTAAAGGCACTTACATCTAACAGGTAACACCCTGTTTCTATTAACCTCAATCACAAATTCAGTCAAGTACCCAATAATATACAGAGCTTCTCAAAATGCGATTCTGGACAACCTGAATTTTTTTTAATTTTTTTTTTTTTTTTTTTGAGAAAGAAAGGGAAAGAGTGATATCACATGCACAGGGGAGGGACGGAGGGAAAGAGAGAGAGAGAATCTTAAGAAGGATTAGGCCAACTGCGGAGCCTGACTCAGGGCTCAATCTCACAACTGTGAGATCATGACCTCAGGCACCCAGGCACCCCTGGACAACCTGAATTCTAAAGTAAGTCCCCACTCCCAAGTCTGTATTTCCACCCCAAGTCAGTTTAAGGATCTCTGGAAATGAACCCTATTAGCAACTTTTTAAGCATCACTTCTAAGCATTTCTTCTATAGCAGTTCTTATGCAAACCAAAGTCTGAGAAGCACTGGTACCTCCGGTAAAGCTCTCTTGACTCATGTTAGAAAATATCCTCTATCAAAAGCATGAAGGTAAAAAAATTGTACAGAAGCAAAGAAGTATAAATTTGGTGTCCTTTTAACATCATTAAAAGCAACTCAGAAAACTTTGTTTCCGGTATACCGAACAGGGGGAAATAATGAAAAAGTAAAGCTACCTGGTCCAGTTTGCGTTTCAATGTAGATACTTCCTTGGGGTTAGAAAAAGTAATATCCAATCCAGGTGAGATAGCATAGATGAACTCTATCTCATATTCTCGTGCAGCAGAGATGAGTGTCATAAGTTGCTCTGAAGAAGAGAGTCCACGTTTTTAGAATGCAGCACAGAAAACTAAAAGAACCTTCACCTTTCAATTAAAGACAAGAGGTCATTTTCTCCAATTTACGATAGGTCAAGAAAGGAAAAATCCCTGAAATTTTACATGTTGGTCATGTCCAATGTGATAAGTCATACAAAATGCCACAAACCTCATGTGGCTTAATGTCACCCTAAAATCAATAAAGCATTCTTTCTTTCATTGCCATTTCTCAGAAATATTGAATTAAGCATTACTTCTCTTACTGAACATAAGCCATTTTTATTTCCTACATTGTTTGAGATGTATGGTTTTTATTTTTTGCAGTCTCTGAACTGCAATTCTTATATAAAAAAATCTACATATAACTACTTTATAATTTGGAAGAAAAGAAAAATGTGTTCTTAACAACCAGGGTTAAAGTGACAGCCTTAACAATCCTTGTCTTTATAACTACAGAAAATACTCATTACAAATCTGAAGTTTTAAAAATGTGACAATTTTCCTAAGTAAAACTAAATTCTATTCTATACACCAGTAGACCTATCTTTACATAATTTTCAGTGGTATCTCAAGATAGTCATTTGACTATATTTTGATTATTGATCACATAAAATTTCATTACCAGCACCCAAAAAATAATTAGGTTGAACACACACTTAAATTATATAGAGTAGTAAACAAAAACACTAGATGGAGATGGGATACATTTTAATTGCTTCTTTGTAATTTAAGAAAACTTTCTGCTTTCAGTGTTTTGGCTGCACTCTATAACCAAGTTATCTTACTAGCTACATATGTGTACCATTTTAATTCCAAGTATGAAATGTTTCCCCGTTTGTAAGTCCCCAAAGAAAAGCACCACTTGTCTAATTTATAAGGAGGTTCTGTTATGTCCTAATCTATTTACTATGTATTTACTATGTATTTATGTGTTTAACTTAACATTAAGAACACACATAACAAGGATAGTTTGTGATGGCTTTTCACTTCAGTATAAGCCTAGACTAGGGTGAGGTCTTTATTTTAAATAAAGACAAAACCAAGTAATCAAGTGATCAAGACCAAGCCATTCTTGAGTCTGAAGCAAAAGGACCAGTAATACTGATCCTGTCTTTACTTAAAATTTTGGTATCTTGCTCATGGATTTTTTTTTTTTTTGCATTAATCTTGGTTTAAAACTTGCATAAGATACTATTTATCTTCATCACTGATTTTTTTTGGAGTCCCTTACTTAAACTTTGTACCCAAGGCAGGCATCTCACTTGCCCTGCCCCAGGCCTAGTCCTGCTTTAGTACCTCTTTGTTCAATGGCCCACTGTTTAGACCACTGACAGAAGTTAAACAGTATAATTTATGATTACAGAACAGGTGGGAGTCAGACTGCCATAACCATGAATCACACCATGGCCGGCTAACATGAGTACTTCTTTCAATCTACACTAACTCACACAGAATTTACCAGATAATAAAAATGGAAATGACCTACAAAGAGAAAATGAAATATTTAATAAAATTCATGGGGCGCCTGGGTGGCGCAGTCGGTTAAGCGTCCGACTTCAGCCAGGTCACGATCTTGCGATCCGTGAGTTCGAGCCCCGCGTCAGGCTCTGGGCTGATGGCTCAGAGCCTGGAGCCTGTTTCCGATTCTGTGTCTCCCTCTCTCTCTGCCCCTCCCCCGTTCATGCTCTGTCTCTCTCTGTCCCAAAAATAAATAAACGTTGAAAAAAAAAAAAAATTAAAAAAAAAAAATTCTTATAATGTACATTACAGCTCTTTTCTTCCCATATTCTGAATTTATGGATTAAAAAGAAAAAGATTACCAGCTTCTTCCACTGAATACATCTCTCGCCAAAACATCCTATGTTTGTAGTCATCTTTTGGGGCATACAAGTATGTATTTAATTCCCATTTCTGGAGCCTTAAGGGGAAAGAAAATTACATATGTATAAACAGGCAACATGTAAAGGCTGTAAATCCCAAATTTTTCCTTTCCTTGGAGCATCTCCATCTCTTAAAAAGCTAGTAATATTCTGGGACAACAGCTTTTAACCTTTTTGTAATCTAGCGGAATTGTAAAAAATTAAATACTATAAGGAATGCCAACAAATTAAATCTTAAATAAAAACAATAGCTCTGAATGACACAGATAAAGCCCAAAACCTATTCAGCTTCCCCAGAAACTTTGAAAACCCCTGGCCTAGGTGAAGGAAAGGTAAAAGACCAAGGTCAAATAACTTCTGCAACTGAGAAATCATCAAAATTCATATGGCCTATTCAGTGTTAGTTTATCTTCAAATAAAAGGAAATATTGATGGTTTAAGACTACTTCACAAAGTAAAAAATTTACCTTCTAAAGAGTTCTTTTCTCTGTTCCATAACCCAAGGTCTTCCATAAAATCCTAGATTCAAAGTAAGAATGAAATTATTTTCAAGTTTCAAAATGTGGTAAACAATTTATTGACAAAAGCAGATTACAAAACATACAATATAATCCCATTCTGAAAAAAAGTGTGTACAATATATCCAAAGGATATTTAGTAAAATATTAAGATGTCTTTGGGAAAAAAAAAACTCATTAAGGTGTCTCTGAATAGTGATATTATAAAATGACTTTTATTCCCCTTTTATTTAGGTAAATTTTCTTATTTTTCTACCATTAACACTTATTACTTATGCAATATTTAAAAAAAATTTTTTTAATGTTTATTTTTGAGAGAGACAGAACATGAGCAGAGGAGGGGCACAGAGAGAGGGAGACAGGCATCCCAAAACCTAACTTTAAAAAAACTTTTTAGGGGCGCCTGGGTGGCGCAGTCAGTTGAGCGTCCGACTTCAGCCAGGTCACGATCTCGCGGTCCCGCGTCGGGCTCTGGGCTGATGGCTCAGAGCCTGGAGCCTGTTTCCGATTCTGTGTCTCCCTCTCTCTCTGCCCCTCCCCCGTTCATGCTCTGTCTCTCTCTGTCCCAAAAATAAATAAATAAACGTTGAAAAAAAAAATTTTTTTTAAACTTTTTAAAAATAATCTCCACACCCAATGCCATGCTGGAACTTATGACCCAGAGATCGAGAGTTAGATGCTCTGACTGGGCCAGCCAGGTACCCCTAAACCTAACTTTCTTTCTTTCTTTTTTTTTTTTCAATGTTTATTTTTGAGAGACAGAGGCAGAGAGAAAGGGAGACTGAGGATCCCAAGCAGGTTCCAGGCTCCGAGCTGTCAGCACAGAGCCTGCACTGGGCTCAAACTCACCAACCAAACCCTGAGATCATGACCTGAGCAGACTGAGCTACCCAGGTACCCCTAAACCTAACTTTTTAAAAGATCTCAATCTTACAATAGAGGAAGGGGAAGCAAAGTAATCCCAAACCACTAATAATAACAATTACTACTTGAGAGAGGAATTGAATTGCCTTTAGAGTGCGAGATTAAAAAAAAAAAAGTAGGGAAAAAAACAGGAACAGAATTAGGAAAGAATCTGATTGAACCAATTTTATGATTGCCTTATTTTTTTTTAAAGTTCCTGATACAATAAAAGGGACCAAAAATGCCTTAAACTATATTCACAGCAAACTCAACAGTGGAACTGGCCCAAAAAGGAAACTCTTGTAGAGTCTCAATTCCAGGGCAAAGGCTTGAACAACTGGAAATGCAAGAATGTGACTTGCTCCACTGTCCCAGAAGGGAGGTAAATCACTAGTAGTGCATAATGCAGGAAACTAACCAGCAGAGGAATGACTTCAGTCCTGATATAAGCACCAAACTGGTACTTGCAGCTCCACTGTGTGCGAAGCACACCTTATAGCTTGCCTAACCTTTATTTTCCACCCGTCTCGGTCTAATCACCTGCAAGAGAGAAGGACAGGGGCGCCTGGGTGGCTCAGGTCATGATCTCGCGGTCTGTGAGTTTGAGCCCCACGTCAGGCTCTGTGCTGACAGCTCAGAGCCTGGAGCTGCTTCGGATTCTGTGTCTCCCTCTCTCTCTGCCCCTCCCCTGCTCATGCTCTGTCTCTCTCTGTCTCAAAAATAAACATTTTAAAAAAATTAAAAAAAAAAAAAAGGGAAAGAGAAGAACAGCCCCTCAGGAGTACCATGAAGATGGTTAACATATTATGAACATAAAATGCTATTCTCTCTCACACACACACGCAGAAAAAACACAGTCTACTTAAGACTACCTAAAACTGACATTTCTGTAACGTATTAAACTCGTCTCTAGACACGATGGTTACTCTGCACAACAAACATGGACAAAGACAACAAAACAAAAATTCATTGCATACTATGTATGAAACTGCAGCACTTTCCATCAATAATTCAGTTACCTTCTTACAAGTAATTTAGGGGCACTTGGATGGCTTAGTGGGTTAAGCGTCAGACTCTGGCTCAGGTCATGATCTCCTGGTTCGTGGTTTCAAACCACCCTGTGCTGACAGCTCAGAGCCTGAAGCCTGCTTCAGATTGTGTGTCTCCTCCTCTCTCTGCCCCTCCCCCGCGCACGCTTTCTCTCTCAAATAAACATTTAAAGAATTAAAAAAAATTTTTAACATTAGGTAAATTTTATACGTCTTTACTGCTTTCCTACAACATTTAGCATTATCATTTTTCTCTCCAAGGAATAGGCATTAAACACTCCTTTAGAGTTGCTTCAATATATAAAAGAAACATTTTTATCTTCAGAAGCCCTAACTTTGCTCTGAGTCAGGTTCATGGTTTTGGTTAACTGGCACCACAAAGAGGAAGCAGTGCTATTATGCAAGTTACAACCAACAAAGATTTGTGAGGGAAAGAAAATTTTTAAAAAGGAATCCTGCCAATCCCTACGTTATTTCCTTTCCTCATTCATTTTAGGAATACCAACTTAGGAGTACTTAAAAAAAAATCAGGTGCTCAGTCACCAAAAAAATACAGAGAGATATGGAGGGAGGAGGGACAATAGATAACAGACAACTCTATTCTCTGAGTAGTTCCCTTTCAATACTATTCTGAAAAAACAAGCCAACTTAAACCACAAGCTTTTCTCCATAATTACTGAAGATGTAATAGACAAAATTTCTTTAGCCTTACTCTCGCCTAGCTCCAAAATTTCTATATCCTCCAGCACTCTTCAACCCTCCACCCAAAGATCCCTGATGACAAAATAGACTTTTTCTAGAATCTCCATGCACGCAAACAAGCCCAATTAAATACACCAACAGATTAAGTCACACAGAGCAACGTTTCCACAAACATGGACTCCAAATACATAAGTAGCTTTCCATTCTGTCTTCCCCCCAAATTCTACAAGACCTTTAACTCTGCAGAACTGTTTCACTCCTTACTGTAGCTACGTAGTAGTCTGTTTTCTCCTCCAATTAATTTATCTAAAATACCACAACCACGACCCACCCTTCAAATAAACACTCTTTGTAGGCTGACAACACTAGAAAAGCTGAAGCTCTCAACGTATAGGGAAAACCTTTCTACTTCTCCATACCTTTTTGGTCTTTTGTAACAACTAATTCTTATACAGTGTTACTCCCATGCATCCCATTACATACAGGAAAGAACTAATAAAGCAAACAACTAGGAAACTCTAAGTAGGCCAAAAGACTTCAGAAAATTAAAATATATGCTGTACTCAAGAAAACAGCAATAAGGCAACTGACTCATGCTTCCACAGAATACTTGGTCGAATATTCACTATATTCATAAACTGCGATACAATCTTCAGGTCATTTTCCCCAACGACAAAAATAAATAATCAAATTAAATAATTAAATAAATCCTGCATTCTTTTTAAATGGGAAGTGAGAAAGTCAAAAAAACATTTTAAACCTCTTCTGCAGCTCCTAAATTAAAATTCTGTACCCCTGATACTATCTAAGTCAAAGCTTCATCTCCTAGAGCCAAAGCACAGCAGCTGGCAAAGGACAATTTTGTAGGCTGCAAGAGAATCTTCAAAGGGTGGGGGGCAGGGACTGACTACAAAAAAAAAAAAAAAAAAAATCTAAGCAAACGGGAATTTGTAAAATCATAGCTCCACTGTGCTTCTCTTCGCTCCCGGAGTACAACAAGCACATCCGTGTGGATGTTATTTTTCCCCCCACGGGTGAGGACAGCAGGACTATACACGTTTTTCCATTTGAACACAGACCACCCTACGGAACAAGATCCCAAGGTACAAAGACTTGTAACTCAGAGCCTAACACTAGGCTCCTTACTACCGCCTCCGCAGGAGCCAGGCCTGGCTCCAGCCCAAGGCGGGTGGGGTCAGGCATGTTAATAGCCAGAGGGGAATTCAACGCTGCATAACAACGTGAGAGAAGACTTGCCCACCATCTCGCCTCTCCCCTCTCCAAAACAGGATCAAGTTTCAGGGCCCAAAGAGTGACACCTTTTTAGAGCCTCCTAAAGTATCCCCCACACGAACAGAGAATGTTACTGGGACGGAACGGGAAGGAGGACGTTCTCGCCCAGCCCGCGCCAGAGCGCTCACCTTCCACTACGCCACATAGGAACCTCCGAGCTCCTCCTGCCGCCCCAGCCACCGCTGCTCCCCCGGCCCCGGCTGGGTTGTCTTCTCCGGGGGCCGGAGCTGCTGGCGGCTCCAACGATGCCCCCGCGGAAGCAGCAGGGTTGGAGTTCAGCTCGCTCTCCCGCTCCTCCAGCGCCGCCTGGCTCTCCTTCTGCACCATCCTCCTGCCCCCGGCCGCCGCCACCTCTGCAGGTCCTCCTCGGCCTCCGTCCGTTGGCCCGCCGGCCCGGAGCCCTGGAAAGGGCCTCGGCTCCAAGCGCGCGCCCTTCGTGCTCCTTCCCCTCCCCCTCTGCCCTTCCCCCTCCCTTCCGCAGGGACCCGAATGCCCGGATGAGAAGGGCGGCGGCACCGGCGCGAGCCCTTTGTCAGCCGCTGCCTCAGCCTAAGCTGGGGAGCCGGAAGCCCAAGCGGAGGGCGAGGCCGCGACCTCTCGTTCTCTGGAGGCAGATAGCCAAACCTCCTTTTCTTGGTCGCAGTTAGCTTCTGCTGCTTCCCGATAATCTTAGCTCTTCCGCTGTTCCCCCTCAAAGCCCCTAGGTCTCCACCACCGCTGCTTCTACCGCCCGCTTCCTGTTTATCCGCACTGCGCCTGCGCCGGAGACCGGCTCAGACCGGTCCCCTCAGCCCGGCTCCCCCGCCTTCTTTTGGGCCAGCCTATTGCGCTTCATTCGATAGGGGGAAATAGAACAGAGGAGACGCGAAAAGCGGGAGATAATGAGGGCGATGGAATGTACCATTTGTGCTCACCACCCTCTAGGACAAGGCAGGCGCCCTGGAACGGACCATTACCCCTTCTGAAGAAGGGGAGTATGGGAGGAGGCTGCAACCGGTTGAGGCAATGGGGAAGGGGGATGAAAAAGAGAGGTGTTTACTCTTTCAATGCGCAAGCGCGGGAACGAAGCCTCTAGTTCTTAAAGAGATACGAAGAAACTGACCTATTTTCTATTGAGATTCTTCTAATAGGTTGGCTCATTACATCACCCTGACCCAGGATCGGTTCTGTGAAGATAACATTCCAAGGAGCTCAGCTCACCCCTCTGCCTTGAATCATTTTCCCCAACCCCCAGCTTGGCGCTAATCCCTTTAAAAATTAAGTCTTTCGTTCATTCCTTCGTTCAGCAGACACTAATTGAGCTTGCCACTTGCTGGGCTCTTGGGTCACTATGAGCTCACAGTATGGCGATGGAGACAAGAAGTACATACACAATGCCCGCACGGTGTGCCCAAATGTTACGGGACCCCAGAGGAGGGACTGACTTAATCCTCCTTTGGAGAGAGGTGGCAGCCATGGTTTCGCTTTTTGAGCTGCAACGTAAAGGATGAGTAGGAGCTAGAGTAGGGGAGAAGCAAAGAAAGAGAGCACTCCAGGCTTATGGAACACAGTACAAGTGTAGCAAGGGTTGAAAAGGCCTGGCATCTTTGGGAATGGAGAATGTGAACTGTGTTTAAGGGAGAACTGAGATCCCTTGGGCCTTAGCATAAATATCATTTCCTTAAGGAATCCTTCCCTGAGCCCTAGATGGGCTTAGGTCCTCTTGCTGTTGTTTGTGCTCAGAGTTCCCTGTAGCACTGTCAGTAGGCGCTGTTTACATTTACGACGATTGAGAGATCTGTCTCAGCTTGTGAAATGTGTGAAATGAGCAGCTCACGCTCATTCTGATCATGAAGACTTACTTAGTATCGTCCGTTTTACATTTTGGTCTCATATTCAACTCCTTCAGCGATAGCCCAACTTAGCTCTCATAGTCCCTCTTCTTTTTAGTCCTAGAGCATTGAGATGGGGGTTACAGGCAAACATTTTCTTAGATATCCTAGGAGGATCTGGGGTTATCATTCCAGCTGATCCCAGCCCTTGGTCTCATGACACTTTCCCCTTTGCCTCATGCGGTGGCAACTGCTATCAAGTCAGCCACAGTTTCATCTACTGTTCTGACTCTGGGGTCCACGGCCCAGGCAAGATCCACTTTCCAGATCTGCACCTCTCAAACTTGAAGGGAAGTTCTTGCTACACACCCCTACCCTCTAGTACCTACAACAGGAACCAGAGGTTCGTAGGCCTATGGTAAATACCTCTGGAATGAATGAGATACATTCATTCATTTTAAATTCTCAGTTTAAATTCTGCACTCAGTTTAAATTCTGGTTAGAGAAACACACAATAGCAAATTCAGTACACACACAGGGACTCAATTTGTAATAAGTGCTATAAAGGGAGGAAATCTAATGATGTGATAGAGTAACCACAGCAAGGAAAGGCTACTCCAGATAGAAGAATAAGTAGCAATCTATGAGTGAATCATGATAGTGGCTTGGCCTAGGGAATAGCCGTGGAAACGTAGAGCTGTGGTGCATCTTTGGTGGTGGCAGTAGAATAGAGGGAGGGGGCAGCTGCCCCAGTTGGTAGAGCCTGGGAGTTCTGAGAGTTCGAGTGCCATGATGGACATAGAGATTACTTTTTAAAAATAAAAAAATAAAGGAGTAGAGGAAGAGGAAGAAATGAAGACTACTAAATTTTATTACTTCTTAAAATATTTTTGATGTTTATTTTTGAGCAAGATAGAGAGACAGAGTGTGAGCAGGGGAGGGACAGAGAGAGACATACACAGAGAATCCACAACAGGCTCCAGGCTCTGAGCTGTCAGCACATAGCTTGACGCGGGGCTCAAATACGAACCGTGAGATCACAACCTGAGCCAAAGTCAGATGCTTAACCAACCGAGCCACCCAGGTGCCCCAAGACTACTAAATTTTAACCTGAGCAACTAGGTAGATGGCGTCATTTATTGAGCTGGGGAAGACTGAGAAAACATGAATCAAAGTTCTATTTTGAACATGTTAAGTTTGATCATTACAGGTCCATATGAATATGTCAAGTAGGCAGTTGAAGATATGTATCTTGAAGCTCAGAAGAGAATTCTGGGGATATAAACTTAGGAGTTATCTGCATATAAATGGCATTTAAAGCCATGGGACTGGATGTGATTTGGAGAAGAGACTCAGGTCTGAGCTATGGGGCTCAACGTTTAGAATTCCAGTTGAGAAGGATGAGTTTGTAAGAGAGTGCTAAGAAGCAGTGGCCAAAAAGGTAAGAGGAAAATCAGGAGAGTATGAAATACTGGAAGGCATGAAAGAAGTGGTTTTTTATTTATTTATTTATTCTTGAGACAGAGAGAGAGCATGAGTGGGGGAGGGACAGAGAGAGAGACACACACAGAATCCAAAGCAGGCTCCAGGATCTGAGCTGTCAGCACAGAGCCCGGTGCGGGACTCAAACACACAAACCACAAGATCATGACCTGAGCCAGAAGTCAGACTTTAACCAACTGAACCACCCAGGCGCCCCATGAAAGGAGTGTTTTGAGATGGAGCAGTTGACAACATTCAGAATCCAACCAGCGGCCAGGAAAAAAAAGATCAGACTGCCAACCTACTGATTTTTTTTTCTGAACCCATTTATGTGTCTTGGCTCTGGGACACTTCTCACCTCACTCAACCACAGACTTCAGCTTCCTTTAAACTTGAATCTACCTGGGGCACCTGGATGTCTCAGTCGGTTAAGTGTCTGATGTCGGCTCAAGTCATGATCTCATGGTTCGTGAGTTCATGGCCGGCATCAAGCTCTGTGCTGACAGCTCGGACCCTGGAGCCTGCTTCAGATTCCGTCTCTGTCTCTCTGCCCCTCCCCTACTCGCTCTCTGTCTCTCTCAAATATAAAAAATAAAACATTTAAAAAAAATTTTTTAAAACACTTGAATCTACCCTAAAACATAGAGACCATCTCTATACCTAAGCGAGATATATACACACACTCACCATACTCATTCATCCAATCATACAATCATTTACACAATTGTTGAATACCTATTATATGCTAGGCCTCAAGGATAGGATCATCAGTGGGGCAAGAAAACCTAGTCCAGGCTCTCAAGGAGCCCTCAGGAGTTTCTATCAAATAAGACAAATAATCACTCAAATAAATATATGGTAACAAACTGAGAAGTGCCATGAAGGAAAAGTGTAGGGTCCCATAAGAGCCTGTCACAGTGTCACTTTGTTTAGACTGTGTGTGATATGGATAGCATCCAAATCTTTACTATATTCCAAAGCTCTACTATATCCCAAAGCCACCCTGGACAGAGACTTGGGAGACTGGGTCTAGTCTCAATCCTCCTATAAACTCACTAGGTGACCTTGAGCATGTCCTCTCCCCTCTTTGGGCCTTTTTCCTTTCCTGTATAATGGAAAGCTAGACCATAGGTTCTTAACTTCAGGTCCATGGTCGGACTTCAGGGATACAAAAATGTGTGGAAAAGTGTATATGTTTTTTTTTCTTCTGGAAGTAGGCCCACAACTTTTATCAGATCTTTTGGAGGGGCTGTGACCCAAAGAAATCCAAGGACTTATGAAGCAAATAGTTGAGGGAGAATGTGAGCAGGAAACACAGATGACAAAATGATGGGATTCTGGAAGTAAGTTTCCCTTTCTTGAACACCATATTCCTCCCTTTACCTTGTCAATGTGTACAGTGATGGAAGGCCTGATCCCCCTTCTATGGAAGGTGAAGCTTAGTCACCACATACTGGTGCCCCAGCGAAAGGATAGGTGGAACCTACCACTGGTGGCCCCTCTCCAGAAAGAGAGCAAGGCCACCATTCCACACAAGAAGTCTCTACTCCCTTTGTGTCACTTGCTCCATGGTGACCTGGGTCCACCCCATATGGTCCCTTATCATTCTTGGCTGGAGTATAAACACAAACATATGTCCATATTGGAGGCAAGGGTAGGATGTTTACACAAAGGAACTTCCATGAGAAACTAAAGGGAATCCCCCCTCAAAAGAAAGCACACTGATGGGCACCTAGGTGGCTCAGTCAGTTAAGTATCCGACTCTTGATTTCATCTCAGGTCATGATCTCACAGTTTGTGGGATCCAGCCCCACATCGAGCTCCACACTGACAGTCCAGAGCCTGCTTGGGATTCTCTCTCTCCCTCTCTCTCTGCCTCTCCCCTGCTCGCTCATTCTCTCTCTCTCTCAAAATAAATAAAAACTTTAAAATGTTTAAAAAATAAAAAATTTAAAAGAAAAGTCATTTTGAGATTAACTAAGATGTCTGTAAATTAGAAATTCTTTTTTTTTTTTTCAGTTTATTTATTTTGAGAGAGAGAGAGAGAGTGTGAGCAGGAGAGGGACAGGGAGAGAGAGAATCCCAAGCAGCCTCTGCACTGTCAGCACAGAGCGCGACATGGGATTCGATCTCACGAACCCCAAGATCATGACTTGAGCTGAAATCAAGAGTCAGATGCTTAACTGACTGAGGCACCCAGGCACCCCTGTAAATTAGAAATTCTTGATTCCACTTGTAAGAATGTCTAGCCAAAAGACAGCTGGCTTGGCATAGTCTTCACGACATTAATATCCTGTCTCTTGTCTCCTCTAAGGAGATGGGAGAGAGATTCACATGGGGACCTCTCTGAGGTCAGGTGGGTTTCCAACACCTCCAGAACCTGTATCTCAATTTTCTGCCAAGGGTTGGCCATACTATGGGAAAGAGAGGTACTTTCTTTGGGACCTAAAAGACTACAGGTGCAGGGGATAGGGTTGTGAGGTATGTGTGGAGTGGGAGGGACAAAAAGGCAGAGACAGCAGCCTGTGCATAGCCATTGTGTTTTATTGGATCTGGTATATTTTTTATTTTACAAAATATACAGAGGAGCCAAAAATGCAAAGCAGTCAACAGTGTTCTGATGGGAAAGGGTCCCCCCTTAGGGCCCTAACCCTCAGATCCTGACTGACTGGGAGAGTGAGCTAAATGGAACGAGCAAGTATATTAAAGGGGGGCAGCATGGCAAGAGTGGTCCCTGCCTTCTAGGTGTGTTCAGGGGCATCTCTGGGTAGACTGAATAGAACAAGAGGACACCCTAAGTAGGAACTGAGGAGGTTATGTGGGGGGTTAGAATAGAGCCTGGGTAGACCAAAGATTCTAGTGAATGCCCCCACACTGGTTTCAGATGTTATACATGCCTCCCTCCTTCCCCTTTCTTCTAAGGCATCCACTGACTCACTCCATGCCTCCAAGTCTAGAATAAATGGCAAATAAAAACTTAAGTGGCAGCCATCAGAGAGGGTAGGCTGAAACTTTGGCAGGTATCAGCTGGGACGTCTCCCACCCATATTCCCCTGCTGCTGCTACCACCCACACAAACAGGAAGGAAGGAAAGGAAGGAATTCCAGGGATGAGCCAGACATCAAGATCCTAAGCTCTCCTGGGATACTGAGGAGAGTATGGAAATTTCTGGGGCATTTCCTAGGAGACAGAGTCTTCTGGAGAGCCTAGAAACTCATGTTATGATAGCCTGGGGTGGCAGACCTATGGAGCTCAGACCTATAGTCTGGCATGCCTGAGGTGTTACAATCTCCAGGCCTTTCTGCACTCTATCCCAGCCACCTGTGACCTAAACACCCAGCTCAGGCCTAAGATTTCTGCCTTTACATTCTTGTCCCCCTCTACAAGGCTCTCAAAGGCCCTGGTCTAACAGGCTACTCAGTGCCATTGACAGAGTAGCCTCTCTGAGAAGGGAATCTTAGAGGAAATGCATATGAGATCAGAGATAGGGGAAGCACCATAGCAGGAGACATTTTGTCTAGTGTTGTAGTTTCTAGAGTAGGGATGGAAGGTGGAGAACCACTTATTTCCTATTAGCAGGGGCACCCTCAGCACTGAGTGTTAGGCAGGAAGGGGGTGGGAGCTGTTGGGAGTTGGGAACACTCCACAGGTACACTCTGCCCACTCCCTGGCCCCTTTAGCTCCAGCAGTCTGGACCACTGAATCCCCAGGCTCTTGGATTCCTACAGCCCCCAGGGCAGGGCTAGAATGAGGACAGACCTGGGAAGAGAAGGGTGAGTTCCACCTGGACTAGAGCTAGAGCATGGTCCCCCCAGGACAACTGACCCCCTCTCCTGGGGAGCTAGATGACATTGTCAAAGAGTTGCATGGACCTCATGATGTTCTCGTCCTGTAGCCATGATGTGAGAGAAGCAGATTGGAGAGAGAGAGAAATAAAAAGAGCTTATCAGAGACACAGAGAGGGACATTCATTCTGAAATGGGAACATTCAGAGACAGAGGCAGCAAGGAAGGAGACACCCAGAGAGACTTGTAAGGGAGGGGCAGGCCTCCCTGAGTTGTGAAGGAATAGGACTCAGGAGTGTGGGCAAGTTAGGGAGATGATATCTGCCCAAAGGAGCTTTCTCCTACATCACTGAATCGGACCCTGAGTCCAGACCAGGGAAGTATGGAGCGCAGGGACTTGTACCTTCTGGCAGGACTCAATGAATTCCTCAATGGTCACCACGCCATCCTTGTTCCTGTCCATCTTCTGCAAAAAGATAGTCAGAGAGAAGAGAAGGGATGACAGGAGAGAGGCGGGCAGAACTCAGGTAAGTTGTCTGCTGGGACCTTGCCTCCTTCCCTTGACTCCAGGACCCTCCAGCCTACCCAGTCCCAGGCACCTGGAAGAAGCTCTCCACATGCTCCCTTGGGGCCTCCTCTCGGAGCGCAGGATACGTATACTTGCCCATCATATCATAGATGGATTTCATGATATCAAGCATTTCCTGTTAGGCGAGAGAGAAAAGGATCCCTCCTCAGAGCCTCCAGCCTCCAAACCAGGAAGACTAGAGCCTAGGGCAGACCTCACCCCTTGCTGGTGATGCACGTGTGGGTCACATTTTCCTCCTAAGGGCTCTTTGAACCTCCCCTCACACATAGAAGCTCTCCAACTCTTCAGTCTCCCCACACCTCCTTGGTGATGCAGCCATCCTTGTTGAGGTCATACAGATTGAAGGCCCAGTTTAGCCTGTCATCTATGGTTCCCCGAAGAATCACCGACAAACCAGCCACAAAGTCCTGGGAAGGAGAGAGGAGGGAACTGGTTCTTCAGATACCCTTAACCCAATCCCCTTTCTGGGTTTGGCCTGTGGATCTTGGCCCTGATGCTCCAGGAAACAGGCCTCCCTGACCCACCTCCTCCAGCTCACCTCGAAACTGACAGAGCCATCATGGTTGGTGTCAAAGGCATTGAAGAGGAAAGTGGCATATGTGCTGGAGTCTGTAGGGTAAGCGTGGATAAGTTTGGCTTTCAGACAGGAGAGGACTTCCTACCCCACACCCCTCTTTATCATTTGGCATTCCCAGCCCCTCCAGAACCCTCTCCCCAACTCAGCCTAGAGATGGACAGCTGCTTCCTCTCAGGCCTTGTCCCCTCACCTCCTTGAGGAAAGAACTGAGAGTAAATCTGCTTGAAGTTCTCCTCGTTGACAATTCCGCTGGGACATTCCTGGGGGGCGGAAGGGGGGTTAGAAACCAGACTGAGAGCAGAAACAAAACCCCCTTCCACTCACCACCACCTACTCTATGCCAGAGACTCCCAGAGAAGGAAAATCTTCCTGTCTCCAGGGAGCTCACCATGTAGTTCTCTTAAGGAAGGCAAGACTTCTCTTCAGTGCACAAGTTTAAAAAAACAGAACTAACCAGACGGCCAGTCTACAGGCTCCGCCTCGTCTCAAATCTGCTAGAGCTTCCTGCTACAAGTTCGGTCAGCGGGGACGAGGGGCCGCTCCGCCTCCCCTTCCTTCTCTTACCCCTATAAGCATCCAGGCCAATCCTTCGGGGAAGTTTCGGATAGGCCCCGCCCCCTTGCCCCACCCCTCGCCCTGTCTGGCCTGGCTCTGTACTCACATTCTTGAACCCCCGGTACAGGACCTGCAACTCCTTGCGTGTGAACTTGGTTTGCTCCTGCAGCTGCTCCAGACCCTCTGGCCGGTGACACACGGTGGACAATTCAAACTCATCCTCCACGCTGTCTGCGGGGGGGGGGGGGGGGGGGGGGGGGACGAGGGGGGAGGGGACAGCCGCGCCTCAGGCCCAGCCTCCAGGACCCCGCTTCAAAACCATCCTCCCCATCTCCAACGCCAGAGACCAGCCTGCCAGTTCCCTTGGACCCCGGTCCGAGGACATCAAGGCAAGGAGAGAAGACGCTGGTCAGCTTCCAAGTCTATCAGTTGTCCGGGCCCATGGGCAGGCCTGGCCCCACGGCCAGGGGTCCGACTCATCGCTGCCCTGGGCCCTTGATCCCTGGTTGAAGGAGAAGGCCCCCCAGCCCCATCTTCGTCCCAGAAAGGGAAGAGTAGAAAAAAAGGGTTCAAGAGGAAGCGTCTGAGGGTCCAGGCTCCGGACCTTCCCTGACCCACTCAGATCCATGGAGCCCCACACTTGCCCCGCCCAGATCCTTTTCTCCAGCCAAGCCCCACCTATCCCAGCCATGCTCCAGCCATGCCCCGCCCAGCCCCAGCCAAGCCCATCCAGACCCCACCCCTACCCTGCTCCCAGTAAACCTTAGCGAAGGCCACATCCCTGGCCCCATCTCAGTCCTGCCCCAGCTCCCAACATCCAGTCCCCAGGCAAGTGCCCCCACCCCACGCTCTCCAAGGCACCCGCCACCGCCCCCACCAGGACAGTAAGTCACCTGGGTCCAGCGGGCGGGGTCTGTGGGGGCGGAGGGAGGCTGGGACTGCTAATGCTGAAGGGAGCGAACTGTCACCGAGAAAGTGGAAGACCCGGCCAACTGCAGACACACACCTCGCCCCTCACACTCAACAGCAAATCTCACAGACCTGCGTGTTACAGTGCACACACCCCAGCCCCGTGCACAGTGGCACACATAACGAACAAGCACAAACACACACGAAACAGACCCTACACACATATGCTTGGGGGACTCACGCCTGTCCTTTTCCTGAAGCTAGCCCCATGTGGAATCAAACACAATGACACTCTCAAAATGTAACTACAAAGTGGGCCTCTGTGGCTTGCAAAATTCAGTATGATCCCTTGAGACGGGCAAGGCCCAACTGAGGAAACAGGCCTGGAGAGAAAGCGAGGCCACTCAACTGGGGACCAGGCTGGGACTAGAAACCCCAAGTATTCTGGCACCTGGAGGAAGGCGGGCTCCATCCTCTGCACCTGCATCCATCCAGTCAGGGCAAGGGAAACTTGCATCTCGAGGCCCAAAACATGCCCAGGGCAGGGTGGGCGGCCACAGCCGCAGATACTAACCTAGTTAAGCCACGACAGACCTCGCAGCAGTCTGGTTTCGCCCGGCCACATTGGCCATACCCACAGTCTCAGGTCTCAGCCCTGCCACACCGGCCACGCCCAAACACCCGGGGCTCACTCGTTTTTGCCGACCAGTGAGGCCCACAGGCACTTGGGCCCCGCCCCCAAAACTGGCCACACCCACACATTCCACAGGCTCCGGGTTCTATAGCTACACCCTCCTCACACTCGGGCCAACCAGCGCCCACCCCCACCCCCAAGCCACATTGGTCACGCCCACACACACACTCACACTAGCTGGCCCGCGCCGGTCACACAGGTCACACCCCAACACAAACAACCCGCCCCCGGAAGCACAGGAGAGGCACTTGCTTTCACTGACTGAGGGCAGGGCTTGGGGCCCGCAGCAAGGCAGCAGCTTGAGGAACCGCTGCTTCAGCGCTTTTTTAGTGGGCCCTGGAGGGTGGCCTGGGAAGAGAGAAGACCCCAGGAAGGCACATTAACCCCCACTGTCCCTCCGATCCCCTCCCCACCATCACAAATCAACCTGATGGGAAGCGGGTGTTGGGAGAGGACCGGAGGAGGAGAATGGTGACAGTAGCTGGGGCTGGGTTAGGGAAGCCCAGTGGGGTTCACAGGCATATAAAGTCCACTCAGACACCTTGCATAATGGGACACAGCCGGGGACCCTGAGGCCACCGAGGGGAGATGGCATTGGCCTTGGTGCCTGCTGACCCAGTGCCCTTGGCTCCAGTGCTATAGCTGGACCTCTGAGGGTGATGTCCAACCCAAGGACTGCCTAAGTAGGAACACCTGTCTCTGTCTCTCTCTCTCACACACACAGTGACAAATGTGTATAGTGACACACAGAATGATAAATCACAGTGATGGAGGCCATACAGTGACAGCTTGATACCCAGGAACACACTCAAAACCAATGGCCTAATTTTTTAAAGTTTTATTTATTTAATCTCTATACCCAATATGGGGCTTGAATTCACAACCCCGAGATCAAGGGTCACACACTTTTTCAACTGAGACAGCCAGGCACCCCCCACAATGGCCTAATTAAGCAGGCCCCAACACATGCACACACACACAGGTACACACACACACACACACACACACACACTTTGACACAGTACTCCTTAATACAAACATATACAGATGTGGCCTAGGAAAAACATGACACACACATATGAAGACCCACACTGGCCATTTCCCATGCAGCATGAACAAACCATACAAGAATACATGGGACAGCATGACATGGTGTGTTAAGGACACTACAAACACTGTGCCACTATAACATGACACATATCAAGGTCACCAGGACATATAATCATATATTGTGACTTAGGTACCCATGACACCCCAGATACCTAAGACTGCACCTCACCAATAGAACCCATGTTTGTTCTGCCCACCTTTCCTTCCTATAACCCCTCATTTCAGGGCACTTAGAATCTCCCTGTCAGGGGAACAGAGTTCCTCATCAGCTAACTCACCCACTCTAAAAGTGTGTCCCCTACCAGTCCTTTCGTATGGCTTGCTCTTTGAAGGTGACATGATAGCAAACTTTGAAGCAATAGATCTTCCAGATGAGCATTTTGGTGTAATGTGGGGCTATCCAGAGCCGATGACCACAGTTCCTCTCACTTCCCCTTATTTACACCCCTGTCCTACAGTGCTAATTGCACCCTAGGGAGAGACTCCACGTTCTTGTGCCTGTCTCCTGGCTGCACCCACCTCCAGACTCCAGAGCCAGAGCTCACAGACACCTAGCACACTGCTTGCAGCTGGCCTCAGTCCATTCCTGGAGGGGCCCAATTTCCTTGGGTTGTAGGTTCCTAGGGCACCCGACATCCCACGCAGGCCCCGCCTCCCCTCAGGCAGGCTCCGCCCTTCAGGAAAAGGCTCTGCTCCCAGAGGGTAATTGAAGTCCATGCTTTCCCCTCCAATACGTCCTTTCTCCCCCTCCCCCTCAGAGCAATGGAGAGGTAGGAGGGAGACGGGAGGGAGAGGTAGGAGGGTGGGCCGAGTCGGGATCGATGGCGGCCTGGCCCCCCGCCCAGGGCTCCATTAGCCCGGACTTTGGTTTCCCGAAGCCGGATTGTGCCTGGGGCCTCCGGTGGTGTAGTCGCAGCTGGACTGGGAAGGGCGGGGAGGGGGGGTGGGACACGACACCACCCCCACCCCCGCCTCTCCCAACCTCCAGCTGTTCACACATCCACTTCCCTCCCTGGTCCTCCCAGGAATCATTCTCCTCTGCCTTCAGCCTACAGGACACCTGGGTTTCCTGGATGACCCTCTTCCCATCAAATAGTCTAAAGGGGATGGATGGCAAGTCAGAGCCAAACTGACTTCATCTTTTCAGGATTGGATGAGCCCCTGCTCCCCACTCCACTCCGATAAATGTAGCAAAGGATGGAGGGTGGGTTAGGGGTTTCCTGCTCTTACTGAACCCCTGAGTAGGCAATTCACTGGCCCTTCCACGTTTCCAGTTCTCTTCACATCTTTGCAGTTCTCCCTGGTGTCTACCCTATAGCCCTCCTATCATGGTTCTTGCCTACTTTCCTGTCCCTTGTGGAACTGGAGAACAGCCATGCTATAGAGCTGCACAGTTATTGGTGTGAAGAGGAGGGAGAGGCCAAACCTCTCTGGGGGAGGCAGAACCTGCTCTCCTCTCCACCTCCAATATCATTCTCCCCACTAGACTTTGGGGTGGGGTGGAGAATTCCCAATGCCTAGGCCTTGAAGATCCTGAGAGAAACTGGGAGTGGCAAGGGGGCTTGGGAAGCAAGGTCCCTGATCTGTTCCACCCCTCACCCTCCTGCCAGAGCTGATTATAAATGTCTCATTCCCAGTGTTCCCACTCCTACCCCTCCAGAACCCACCCCCATCCCAAGCCTTGACTATGGAGCTGGTATTTTCTCAGGGAACTCTGGGAACAGCCACACACACAATCCAGTACCCAAAGAGGCCCAACTGCACAACCAGCCCCCCTCAGGCAGTCATATCCACATCTCACAAAGCCACACACCCGGTCCCTCTACACATTAAATCACATCCTTGTCACATGCAAAGGCTCATACAGTCACACACTTTATCCTTTTTCACATAGAGGAACACACAGTCACACCCCCTGTATCTCTCACACAGAGTCCACATACACCACACTCTGTAACCTACACCTGCAAGGATGGAGGTGTGGAGAGTCACACGCATCTTCAGGGCCATTGTGGGTCCCTGGCCCCAAAGGGATACCCCAGAAGTCTGATGTTACCTCAGGATCCCTCAAACCTCCTTCCTCTACTCTAGATAGCCCTGCCTGTCTCCAGACCTCTCCTCATGCTCCGAATGGATTCCCCTCATCTCCATACCTTAGTCCTCCCATGCTGTGCTCCTCTCACCACCCCCCCCCAAACACCCTAGCCCCCGGCCCTCTCTCTTCACTTCCCTCAGACATCCAGCCCCCAGATCCCCTCCTCACCTCCCTCAGACACTCTTCCCCCCACCCACTCCTTGAATTTCCCTCTTTACCTCTCTCAGATGTCCTGTCCCCCAAGCACCCCTCCTCACCTCCCCTAGATGCCCTGTCCCATCACTAACATGCTCACCTGTGACCCCAGTCATAAAATCAGAGTAAGCCCCTCCCCAGCGCCGCTCAGGCCAGCAGCCCAGACACGCCCAGACACCTGGGTTACCTTCCAAGGAGACAGGCTCGAAAAGGCCAAACTGCTCCAGGACCTTGACAAACAGAGCGAGGACCACGAGCACAGCAACCATCTCCAGCCCTTCCAGGTTCATGGTGGGCCTGGGGCATGGCCCCCACCAGCTGAGGGTCAGACACACTGGAAGCCCTCCTCACACCACCTCCCCCTCAGGCTCCCCGGGCCGGAGTAAGAGGACCGCCTGCAGCCTCCCTCCCCCTCCCCTCCCAGGATCTCCTCCCTCTCCCGCCCCCTCACCCCGCCTCTGCCCCGCAAGCCTCCCAGTCACAGCCTTTTCCTCTTCGCGGGGCCACTTCAGCCTACAGACCGGCATCTCCTCAGGAGCCTTTGGCGTGAAGGATATGGGACAAAACAGGCCAGGCCGTAAGAGGAAGGCAGCGACCTGCCTCTGTCCCTGAGGACAGCTTCCCCCAGACACCTTGTGGCTACTCTGTGCCAAAGGGAGGGGGTAGAGGGAGGAGCTGTGCTTAGGGAGAGGGCAGGGAAGGGCAGTGTGTGTGTGTGTGTGTGTGTGTGTGTGTGTGTGTGTGTATGTGTGTGTGAGAGAGAGAGAGAGAGAGAGAGAGAGAGAGAGAGAGAGAGACTATGAGCTACACGTGTATAAGGAATAGATATATGAGTCAGAAATTATAAGTGTCTGGGCATTTTCTTGTGTGTATTCCCGTGTCTGACTATATAGAGAGTATGTGTTTCTCCTCTTATGTGTGTCTCTGTGTGTGGTTTGCACATGATTGCGTATGTGTCTATTAGGTGTGTGTCTTGCGTATGGGAGTAAGTGACCTGGGTGTCCATAGTATGTGTGTGTGAGTGCACTGGCGTATGTCTGAGTGTGTGGGGGGCATGAAGTGTATGGGTTTCAGCAGGGCTGCGGGATAGAGGTCTGAAGACTGGTAGTATAGCTGTGTCCTATAATTAGGAGTATGGGTCTACGGTGATTGCATAATTGTATCTGCACGGAGCTGTATGAGAATATAAGCCGGGAGAAGGCAGTGACCTCTCCAGTCAGGAGGACACCACCCACATCGATCGCGGTTGTCATAGAGACAGTGAGGCGGGAAGCACTCTCTTTCCACAGCCCACGGACAGGGAAACTGAGGCCCAAGGGAGGGAGGATTAGGTCCAATAGCCGGGGCAGGAAAAAGGCTGCTTAGCCTTATCATGATCCTCTGGGGAGGGGACTTATTGTGGCTGCCTTTGGGATCCACAGATTCAAGTTCTTTGGAAGAGGAGAGACTGAGCTCCTCCCTTCCTCTCAGCCAGGATCTGCCAAAGCCTTGCCTGCTCCTGAAATGTTACTGGGCTGATGGAGAAGAATGATGGAGAGTAGGAGGGAAATCTGAATCCTCCAAGGGAGCCATCCACCCTCACCCCCTAGAGCATTCCTGGAGCCCCTCCCCCATCTGCCCAGCTCCTTCCCATTGCTGCTGTTGCTGCTGCTGCTGGCTGTGTGTCTGTGTGTGGGTGTGGGTGTGCACATGTGTAGGGGTGGGGAGAGGCCTGCAGAGCCAGTGAACCAGAAGACAACTACTGCCACAGCTGGCTGACATTGATTGAGCACTCACTGTGTGCTAGATAATATGCTATGTGCTTACAGACATGGTCACAGTTTTTAAGATTTTATTTTTTAAGTAGTATCTACACCCAACGCGGGGCTTGAACCTATAACCCAGAGATCAAGAGTCACACACTCCACTGGCTGAGCGAGCCAGGTGACCCCAGACATGATCATATTTAATTTTCACAGTAAACCTATGAAGGAAGTACCATTATCCCCACATTACAGGGAGTGAAACTAAGGCAAGAGGAGGTTAAGAAAATCACCAAGATCAGTAAGTGTCAGAGTGTTAGTTTTAACCCGGTCTGACCCTGAGTCTGTGCTCTAAACTATCACACTACGCTGGCTCTTGTTAGCTTGCCCACTCAGGAGGCCTCATTTAGGGAGACTGACTCCAGAGGGGGCCCTCTCCTTTGTCCAGCTCTGGGATGAACATGTCTCAGCCCAATAGTGGTGTAGGAGTCCCCCTGTCAGGCTGTCCCTGCCACTTCATTTGAGGATCACTGCTCTGCAGTTCCACATGGCCACCACTGGGGGTCAGGCATCCGTCTTACTCCGTATCTAACCCTTCCCTAACCCTTACCCCACCCCACAACAACCTGGGAAGGTGTGGAAAGGATGGGAAGAAGGGTATGCCACTGGCAGGCTTGGTCCTCTGCTTGCCGCTCCACCCCCTCCTCCAGGAAGAAGTCAACTTGGGGACTGCTTTTGGTTTCTCATACCCTAGAAGTTACAGATAAACAGATGAAACCAGCAAATATCTCCCTATTACTGTCCAAATTCCACATCTGGCATTTAATTCCCTCTACCCTCATTAGCAGATACCCTTTCCAACCATTTTGGCCTCTTCACTGTCCCCCAAACACATCAAACTAGGTGCCATTTCTGTACCTTTGCTCCTGTTATGAATGCCCTCCTTTCTGTTCTCCTTCTGTTCTACAGTTCTCACCTAACAGGACTTCCAGGCCTCAGCAGAATTTCTAGTGAACTCACTGTTGGGCCCTCAAAACTTAGCACCTAATTCTGTAATGTTATTAAATGGGAAAAGTAAAAGGAGACAGCATAGCATGGTATGTAATAGTGCGGGCCAGGGTGCCAGATTCCCTGGGTTCAAATCCTGGATTTGTCAGTTACAATTAACTGGGCAAGTTCTTAACCTCTATGTGCCTCTGTTTCCCACCTCATATGGTTGCTGGAAGGAGTAAATGAATTAATACATGGAAAGCTGTTAGAATAATTCCTGGCACAGAGTAACTGTGGAAGTGTTTTCTACCATTATTAACAACATGACATCTCCTGCGCCCCTTACATTTCTATAGCTCTCAATTAACAAAGCATTTCCACAAACATTGTTATCTTGATGGCTTCTCATGACAACTCCATGAAGTAGGTGGAGTGAATAGTATTGTGCCCATTTCATTGATGAGGTAAAGGAGGCCCAAATAAAGGGATTTGAGAGAAAGGGATTTGCTCGAGGTCACCTAGCTAAGATGAGAGGTTGCATATTTGAACCCAGATCTTTCTGGATCAGTCCTGTTTCCTCAAGTAGATTCCAAGCTCCTAAAGGGCAAAGAGTTTAAAAACTGGATTTATATAGGAGCGCCTGGGTGGCTCAGTCGGTTAAAATTGGACTTATATAAATTGAATGACAGGTTCTGATCTGGTGCTTGTGGAACAAAGGTGAACTAAACAGGGGCTTCTATCGGGTAGGGAGAGAAAGCCCACTAAGAGAACCTTAAGGCTTCTATTCATTCATAAAATATTTATGTGCTTACTATGTGGTAGGAACTGTTACAGGCAGGCCATGAAATGAGCTATAAAAGCTCATTTAGGAGCACCTGGGTGGCTCATTTGGTTAAGCATCCAACTCTTGGTTTTGGCTCAGGTCATGATATCACAGTTTTGTGAGTTCAAGCCCTGCATTGAGCTCTATGATGACTGCATGGAGCCCGCTTGGGATTCATTCTCTCTCTCTCTCTCTCTCTCTCTCTCTCTCTCTCTCTCTCTCTCTCTCCCCCCTCCCACTCATGCTGTCTCTGTCTGTCTCAAAAATAAACTTTAAAATGCATTTCCCTAATGACAAAACAAACAAAAAGCTCATTTAACTGTAAAAGCTCTCTAACTGGAAGGCCAGGAAAAACTTGGAGAGGTTATTTTTTGAGCTGGTTCTTAAAAGATGGCAGGGCACCTGGGTGGCTTAGTTGGTTGAGTGTCCAACTTCAGCTCAGGTCATGATCTCATGATCTCTCATGAGTTTGAGCCCCACATTGGGCTTGCTGCTGTCAGCATAGAGCCCACTTCAAATTCTCTGTCCCACCCCCACCCGTCCCCTGCTTATGTTCTGTCTCAAAAAAAAAAAAAAAAAAAGATGGCGAAATGTCAACAGTCTACCCTAACAAAGGGGTCAACATTTAGTGAGCACATTTTGTGTCCTGGATACTTTACGTATATCGTCTCACTTAGGCCTTATAATAAAAATGAAAAATGAAAATTTCACTCCTGTGTTTACAGCTGACATGGTCAGAGTGAGTAGCAGTATGCCCATTTTGCAGATGAAAGAATTGAGGCTCAGGGAAATAATTTTCCCGAGATAAAACAGATGGTGAAGGATGGATCAAGACTTGAACCAGGACCAATGATCTACCAGTCTGCCCTTCCAATGCGTGTGGGGATGCCAAGGAACCTTGGATGACTGTAGCTTAGTTAGTGCCAGGGGAACCATAAGTGATAAGACCAATGGTCAGATTCCATGGAGCCTTGAACACCAAGCCAAACTATCTGGAAGGAAAGAGGCAGCACAGCCACATCTCTGGCTCTCTGATGCTGATTCACAGATGGAGAGACTGACAACCTTGCACCCAATTGCCCTGTCTCTAGACCCTCCTCTTCTCTCTCTCATCCCCACCCTTAACCTTCAGAGACCTCGACCCAGCCTCACAGGGACTCAAGGTCCTAACAGGCCTCTGGTGGGAGGGTCTGTAAGAAGTGAAACAGTGAGTTGTTTTCCAGGCTCTCCCTTCTCCCCACTCAGCAACCTCTCAAGTCCCGGGGCCCTATGAGAGACTTGTCCAGATCTGTCCTCCCTAAGCATCCTGGTGTCACTTAGCTCTTCACTCAAGGGAGTGAAGTCTTAATGGAAGCACTTTAGGCAGAGTGAGGGCTCAAAGGTACACTATCTTAAAACATTAGGTAGGCCCTCCCTAAATCCCTCAAACTTCACTGCAGAGATACTCCTATCATTTAGTTGTCTGTCTCTCACCCTTGGAACCTGGAATAATACTGCTTTATGAGGGGACCCACCCTATGTAGCTGTCCCACTTTCATCTGTCCATGATCCCCCAGTGAAGACCCCAGCCAGTGAAGACCGCAGAGCTCTTCTCTCGGTCCCCCAGCCCCACTCCATCCCCAGCCCCGCCAGAAGACACAGCAGCCCCCAGTTGCACTAGGTGATTAATGACTTCCCTAGGCCTTGGGGCTATTTTGGGGCCTGGAAGTCATGCCTGCTATGATTGAGAGCTGGTCCTGCCGGGCTCCAGCCATCTGTCACTGGAGACAGGTCCAAGAAGGGGGCTTGAGGGACACAGGCTCCCCAAGAGACTTCCAAGCATGGCTCTGGCTTAGCCCCATCTCCCTGCCTTCCTGGGAACACATGGCAAGGAGAGGCCAGCCTATACTCCAGGGGCTCAAGAGGATACCATGGAGAGAGCCAGAGAACTACAGATCCCAGAATGCCATGGGGTGAGGCTGTTTTGGTCTCTCCAGGCCAAGTAGTGAGGTGATGCGAGGTTCTGTGGGCCTTGCCCAGGCAGCCTTAAGGAAACTCAAGTGGAAGTGTGTGTAAATCTCAGCAGTGCCATGATATGATATTCACAATCCACATGTCATAAACTCCACACATCCCACACCAAGATACAAGCTTGTGAAGACTATACAACTAACTTAGTGTGACTCAGGAACCCCCTACCCAACTCTAAAGCGTAGAACCCCAGGCACATGCCATTTCAGTGTCATAGAATCCCAGTGATATGCAACCCCAAGCATGCACAGTTCCAGTAGTCACAACCCCAGTAATGTATAACCCGGTTCATACAAACTCCCAGGGATAGACAAAACGGTGACATACAGTCCTTATGCCACACAAGTCTATTCATCCCATCATTCATGAACTCACTAGCTGAGTTCATGTTGGTCCAGTCCCGCCTCGGCATTTTTTCCTTTTGGACGCTGACCCCAGTCATCTTAAGATCCCATTAAATTAAGCAATTCAATAAGCCCTTTCCCTGCTCCCCTGCAAGTTTCCTCCTTTTATCCCTTTACATCCACTTGCTTGAGGCCCCCTCCTCTGCCCTCAGTGAGAAGTCCTGCCTCATCCTCCACCATCGTGAAGGACCATGATGCCCCCTACCCTTTCCTCTTTGAAGACCCCTATCTTCCACCTTCTCTGTAGGAGACTCTATTCCTAGCTCTACTTTGTCAGGGATCTTGCCCTTTAAACGCTTTCCATTGAGGGATCCAGCTCCCTCCATCTCTGTGAAGGGCCCTTCCCTTCCCCACCTCTGTAAGGCTCTTATCCCACTTCACTCACTTTTTTTGAAGGGTCCAGGCCCTTCCTCCCTTCCTCATACCTGGCGACAGCGACCCAGTCACTAGCTGGTAGAGGGATCGTGCTGCTTGCCCCAACGGGCTCCGGCACCTGCGGGGGCATCGGTTCATGGTTCGGCTGAGAGTGCACTGGCCAAGCTCCTCCCCCAAGGCCCGGGGCAGTCAGGTCTCCGCCTCCACCCGAGTGGGCCCTGCGTGGGCGGCGCGGGAGGGCCGGACCCGCAGGACCAGAACCAGAATCTCGGACAACGGAGTCTTCTTCTGCTTCCTGTTTCCTCCGGGCCGCAGGAGGGGAACTTCCCCTATCCGCACCATCTGAAGCTCCCGTCCTCAAAGTTTCTAGACTGGGCGGGGCGGGGCGGGGGTGGGGGTGGGGGTGGGGGTTGGAATGGGAGGAGTCCTCACAGCCAGCACCGGGAATGTTTTCTGATATTCTGGTGGGGAGGCACCCACAGGTTTTGAAAAAGGAGATGGGGAAGGGGATAATGAACCTGATACTTTACTGCCCCTCTTCAGCCCTTTCTTCTCTGCCGGTAGCAACCTCCTCCTACCAATTTGGCACTGAGAAGCAAGTGGGGGGGGTGGGGGGGGAGTAAGAGGACATAGTTGTCATGGCAACTTCCCACACTTCCATACTTCCTGGACCAATGGGAGAGAGAGCTGGAGGAAGGAGGAGGAACTGGACCGCGTATTGGGATGGCAAAGAAGAGGCGGCTCCGAATCCCTTTCTCTCATAACTTTCTGTTTTGTGTCCCTTTGTCTTGCTCCAGTGGGTTCCCAGATTCTACCATCATATGTTGGTTGCCAGCCAAATGCATGAAGGAGAAGCTCCCCTCCCCTCAGTCTCAGCCCTGACTCTTTCCAGGACTCATCTCCATCGGGTTGTATCCAAAATAAATCCTTCCAAGACCCACTGACGCCTTCAAACCACCGGGACATCCTACAGGAGAGACTTAGTTCCACTCCTCCGACTGGGATCCTGTCTTTTTGGCTGAAAATTCTACATTTATGAGACAAAAGTCACGTTCGAACTCCGTGCAAATTTTGCCACTAGATTTGGCCGCGACATCCCCTTTCGGAATCAACTACGCAAGCATGGCTGCTCTAAGACCACACGAGGGCGCCCTAGACTTGGGAAAGATATTTTATGGCCAGAGGGACCCGAGTTCAGGCCTTGGCCAGATTCCAGCTGTCTCCTCACTGTCCCCAGTCCTTTCTTTGCCTCCGGCTTGGACAGGACTGCCACGGATTGCTGCCTTTTCGCACCACGCTGCACTTCCAAACAGACCTGCCTGGCTTGGAAGACCACAGAGGGTAGATCTGGGTCGGCTTGGGGCTCAAATTCTCCCCACCCCCAAAAATCTCCCCCAGCTTTTGAGTCCGGGGGAGTGGGGAAGAAAAGTGATCGGGGGTACCCAGGATGCCCTGAGGTATGACTTAAAGACTCCCTCTCTGTCAGCCTGATGGACCAGAAAGATAGGAGCCAAAGACTACCCCCATGTCCATCCCAGGAATCCCGACTGCACAGGGAAGGAACTTTGGGCACAAGGGTGGCCCCATGGTACCTCCGCCCCGACCTCTCTTCAGCACCGCGGACAACGACTCCCCTTTTGGCTTCCCCTCACGCGTTTCAGAGCGTCCCAGCCTCTTGTCTCTTGCTGTAAGACAAGCCCTCCTCTGAAAGGAGATCTCCTGGTAGTGCTATTTCTATTTTCCAAGTCCTGTGTGGAGCTCTCTAGATCGAGGTTGCTGCTGCTGAAGAACACCATTCTTGATGCTTGTCAACATTTGAACTATTTTTCCTCGCGAGGTAGGCAGGCAGGAAGTAGTATTCTCCATTTTAGAGATGAGAAAACTAAGACCCAGAGACCAAAAGTAATAGAAAGCCCATTCCTGCACCTTCCAATACCAGTGCTTCCCCACCTTCACTCAATCTCTGATTTAAATAGCCAAGTGGGGAGGGGATGATTCCACTAAAAGAGAGAATCAATTAAAGCAGAAGCAAACACTGACTAATGTGATGCTAATGAGTGCCCTGGGGCCTTACTACTAGCAAGGATCCTGAGTTGGTGAGAACACAGTTCAAAGCAGAGCTGGACCTTTGGATTCCATCCCAGGCGGAGCCACATCTAGGGCACACCTGGAGCCTACTTGAGAGGAAGGGCCCTCCCTTCTAGGAGTCTCAGCATAGGAACTAGGATTTCCCCAGGGTCAATGAGTAGGGGAGACACTTTCTCAAGGCATTAGATCCTAGTTCTCTTCCCCACCCCCAAGTGTTAACCTCACTCCCCTCTGGACAGACAAGGATCATGGGCTCCTTCCACCTTCCCAGCTTGTTTCTGACAAGGAGACAGTCTCCCTCCTCCCTTTCACTGTTGGGAGTTCCTGGGCAGGCTGCACAATGAGACAGAAAACACACACACACATGGAAATGTACACAAGGTGACACAGGCCCCCACACAAACACGTGGGTCTGCCTACCAAACCCAGGAATATGTGTGGGCACAGATGTACTCCCCACTGTGGGAGAGAGAGCATGCCTAGGCAGCAAAGTGGTTTGGGGAGGCTACACGGCACCTTCCAGGTCAAGAGCTTCTAACTCTGGGTCTGGAGTGGAAGCAAGAGGGGGTGTTTTCCTTCAAGACTGGGTGAAGTTCTGGGAGGGTTGTTGAAGGTTTAAGGAGCTTCAGTTGAAAGAATGATCTGAGTACTTTTGCAGGGGGCAGGGCGGTGACCAAACACTAACCAAAGCCTCCCCGCAAGGGCCAGGTGCTGTTCCTGGGAGCCAGGCTGGGCAGCTGGACACTGAAGTCTCTCCTTGGGTCCACCTGGTCAGTTTGTGAAAAAATTGGGGGGAAAGTGGTGGGCAGTAAAGGCCTCCTTCTGCACCGGGAACCCAGAGAGGCAGCAAGGGTAAGACACATCATAGACACTCGCAGATATTGCCACATGAAAGTACACAATCAGCACGAAAGGCCAAATATAATGTGCATAGTCTCACAATCACAAAGCACAATACAATCTACTTTAACAAATGCTTGCCCCAGGAGGTTCAGAGTCATAAGTCTTACAAAGAGACATACACCATGAAGTGAAGTCCTGACCATTCTGATAGTCTCACACAGAATCGCACACTCCAAGCACAGAATTGCACATAAAACAGAGGCACATGGTCAAAACAACTTCATTTATACAGGGTCCTAACACAACGTCACTCAAACATCTGATAAGATCATACAATCGCACAGCCAACAAAATCACACTCACCCTGTCACCAAGCCTAGGGCACATGGCAACCAGCTGAAGGAGACGGTGCGTGCAGGCACACACATATACACACACAGACACACACAAAGAATGACAGGCGCTCACGCACGTAACACCTCCCACTCCAGACACTCTCCTAGCTTTGTGTCACACACGCCCACACCTGCTGCTTCTCCCCACCTGCCCGCTAGTCCCCCCCCCAACCCCCAGGGGACCCAAGGCTTTGAACCCCCAGTGTCCTGCTGCCCAGAACAGCCTGGAGGGTGCCTGGGAATGGGGCAGAGTGTGAGCAAGGGCCTGGCCAGGGTCAGATACGGTCTGGGGTTGGAATCTACCCTTCCTCCTGCAACCCCTGAGTCCCTGACTCACCTGTGAGCTGGTCATAGGATCCGTCCAGGTCTCGGGAATCGGACAAACTCTCCTTGCGGCCCTGGCCCCGCATGGCCCCCGGCGCCCCCGTCCCGTCCCGCTTGGGCCGTGGGAGGGGGCGCCGGGTAGCCAAGATAGGGTGCTCACACGGCGCCCCCTGGCGGCGTTGCACGCTGCCTGGGCTGGGGCTGAGTCTGGAATGGGCTGGGGTCCCGCCTGGGGTCCTGGGGCAGGAGCGGGAGGCTTGGGCAGTAGGTGAGCGCAGAGCCGGAGGCAGAGCCGAGCTAAGCACAGAGCTGGAGCCAAGCCGCCTCTCTCCTCCCGCCCCCTCCCCGCGGCTGTCACCGCCGCCTCCCCCCTTTGGCGCTGCCGGGATTGGCTCCCCCTACCCCCGCCCCCTCCTCTTAGCAGCTTGGGGGAGGATCCCGGTGAAAGGGTGAGCTGGGAAGGGCGGGGAGGGAGACTGGTTCTCCAGCAACATTACCCCCTAAACCTGGAGCTGTGGGTCCTGATGGTGGAAGATGGAGCAGGGCCCGAAAGGCCCCGCTGTGAGGAAACCCCTGCTCCAACCTTCAGGCACTCTTTCCCCCACCATCAGTACGGGCCAGGGGAAGTATGTAAGTGCCCTGTCTGGGTCAGTCTCCACGTCAGCCCCTATTTTTTATGTTCTCCTCCCATGTGTGGGTCTCTGTGGACCCCTGCCAGTGCCCGCTTTGCTCGGAGGGGGTTAGGGACGAAAAGCAAAGGTCAACCCAGCCTCTATCAGGCTCATCTCAGGTTAAAGGTTTTACATAAAGACCCCAACCCTCACCCACTGCAGAACCCTGTCTCTGGGCCCCATTCACTGTGAGGGTGCCTTCTTCTGGGATCTAATGACCCTCATTGGCCCACTGGAAAGAACAGGAAAACAGGCCGGTTTTTCAAGACTTTTCTGGTTCTTTTGTTCCACCCCCCCCCCCTCCAACTTTGCTGCCCTTCTCTTGTCACCTGCCCTGTCCTAGATTCCTTCTGTTTTCCAGATCTGAAGAGTGACTGAAGGGTGTGGGGACCCAGGTGAGGATACAGCGTGGGTAAGAAATGCCTTTGTTATTAGGCTTCCTTCCCTTAGAAGGATAAGCTCCTTTTCTGAAGCCGGGGGCCATCACAGAGCTGGGCTGCCTCCAGCTTCCAGGAACTGAGTGACTAAGCCTATTTGACCTTTTCCAGGCTCGTTACTGGACTCCTAGCCCAAGAGCCCCCAACCCACCGGAAGGAAGAAGGGACAGTGTCTAGTGGGTCTGGGTGGTGTGGTGGCAGTGTCCCGTGTATCCTCCTCTCTGCCCAATGGCTCCTCTGGAGGGATGACCTACTGAGACTGAAAGCTTCAGCTAAAGTGACCCCAGCACGTTTAATGTCTTCAATCGGATTTAATTTCCAAGCACTTGATTCAATTAACTCAGCAGGAATTGTGGTAGGAGTTCAGGCGTGAGAGGGGGATAAGCAGCTAAAAGAAGGATGGTCTTTGGGAGCAATGCCCTGCTTCTAGCTCTCTCCTGCTCCGGAGGGTCCTCCGGAGGACACAGCATAGCTGCTGGGGCATGGACAGACATGGGCAGCTCCTTTTGTGGTTGAATTCTAGGAGATGATGGGATTCCCATTTGGAGTTCTTAGAACAGGTATATGTAAATGGGCCAAGAGATGGGCTTCTACAATGGAAGGCAAGGAGTCCTTCACTACTGCTTCATGCCCTTGTTCATTTCATAGGCAAGGAATCCATAAGCAGTGAAGGCAAGGGAGGCTACACCTGTCTGAACCTAAGTGGCTTCTACTAGAGCCAGGAGACTTAGGAGGAGAGTGAGGATAGGTAAGGGTCCCCTAGCCAAATGGGAGCAGCACCTGGGAGATCACCTTAACCCCGTCTTTGGGAAATGAGTTCTGAGTTAACAGAGATGAAGAAAAACAAACAAAAGACACTAAAAAGACTCCCATACAAATCAATTTTTAATAACTCCAACTCGCTACCAGCTTCCAGCTCCAGCTCCTCTGGGGTTTATCACTGTGGAGAACACTAAATGCCCCAGGCTGAGCTACCCATCTAGTGATCAGATGACCCAGCCCCTGATCTCTTAGGAATCTGCATCTATACATGGCAGCATGCTGGTGGATCCTCTGGAACTAGTGCACATCTGCTCAATGTTGGAGCCAGAACTCTGTGCCCAGGGAAGGCAAGTATCCTAAAGAGATTTGAAGCTAAGTGGAATAGCAGCCAGGGAGGTCCCAGACCTGCTCTCACTGCTGGTTTCATGCCCTTACTCCCAGAGTCTTCTTATGGTGCTTGTGTCCTGCCAGCCTGAGAGCTTTAGAAAGTGCTTTAGAAGGTGGGAGTGGGGGGGTGGGGAGGGGAATCTCAGACCAGCAGCTACTTTGAAGGCAGCTGTGGGGTAGGGAAAGCCTACAGAAGTTCCATGGAGTCTGTCCAGAGGAGGAACCATGGGCCAACTTCCCAAAGGCCAGGAGACTGGCCTGTGGCTCCGCCCAGAATAGATAGAATGGCCTCTCCATGATGCGCACCTGGCCCCTTTCAGATGGAGGGCACCCTGCCCCCCAGCAAGTTCTCTCCCTTCCAGGCACCAGACCACAGCAGGAACAGATTCCTCCCTAGAGGAAATTCTTAGGCAGGCTGGATGTAAACAACAGCCGGGTGAGGGGGTGGAACACGTGGAGGGGAGCTCAGCAGAGGCAGGAGAGGCTCCCAGAGGAGAAGGTGACTGGGGAGGTGGGGAGGCTGCTGGAAAGGGAACCAGCAAAGTAGGCACCTGAGGGCTCCAGAAAACCTGTCAATGTTTATTTCACACACACACCCTAAAGACAGTTTAAACCAGATTGAAAATTAAAAGCTCAGGTTGTGACCCTATAGTGCTGAGGAGTCAACGGGTTGGAAGGCAGGGGAAAGCTAACAGGCACTCTTGGTGCCAAGAATCAAATCCAGAAAGTGGTGGCTGGACAGCAGGGTATTGGGCAGATTCTAATCTCCAGTCTCCCAGATGGAGAAGGTAGAAAAAGGTCCTCAATTCCCACCCTACCTTGAGCTGAGCTAAGGGTCCTCACGACTGGACAGTGCACCATCAGGGGCAGGGGACACAGATTTCAAGCTCAGCTCAGTTCCAGGCCCAAAGAAAGCAGAACTGGCTCCATCTACATCTGAGAGTTAGTCTGTTTTCAGAAACCTCGGACAGCCACTGATCCTCAGGATGCTGGCCTCACCCTAAGACTTGCCCCAACAACCCCTGAAAATCAGTCAGCAGCCACAACTTGTAATCTCAATTGAAAATGTGAGGGGGTGTCCAGGGAGCCCATGCTGGAAGTCCCCACATTCTTGAAGGCTTCTCCCTGTGCCCCCCCAATCCCTCCCCAAATAAGATTCGATTATCCCTGGTTTGCCCCTCCTGGCCCCTGCTGTCCAAGCTCCACTGAAGCGTGGCCTTCACCGAGAGTACTCGGTATCTGTGTAATTCTCCAACCTAGGGGACGGCCCCTCTCCCCTCAGTCCCCCTCCAGCCCGGGAGCCTCATGGGTAAGGGCAGTCAGCAGCTGCTCAGATTCGTGTGGCCTCAGGAGATAGTGGAGAACTCCTTGAGCAGGACTTCCTGGCTGAGTGTGTGGAAGGCCAGATTTCTCCTGACGTTGGTGCTAATGGATCGAACCTGGGAAAGGGTGGGGGAAGGTAAGAGGGCACAGGCAGAGAGAAAACAAGGAGAGAGTTGGTTACAAACAACAGAGGGCAGTGCCTGAGGGACAAGGCCGAGATGCAATGCTAGAAGTTTCTCTCTTAGGAAATGAACCCTTAACAGCTATCATCCCTGCAGGCAAGTGAGCAAATAGTTCAGTGATAAGCTGATAAGCGGAAGAAAAGCAGGGCTGAGAGGCAGATGTGAGAAGAGTACACGTGGGCACCTGAAGAGGCAGAAGTAAGCACAGACAGGGAAGGAGGGTGAGGGCAGGCCTTTGTCCTTGCCTCGGCCATGCAGTGGGAGACTGGTCTGGTCAGTGGTCTGATAGAGGAGGAGAAAATGAGGCCAGGGAATGCATTTCTGATCTCCTCACTCTCTCTCTGTATTTATCTACTTTCCTGGGTTGGAAAGAACACCTGGAGACACAGCTCCTGTCTGGCATAGAGGGCAGGAGTACGATCCAGAGGCCAACGAAGAGGAGCAGGTCATACAGCTTGCGAGTCCCAGGCTTGGAAGCAGGACCCAGGTTTCTCAACTCTGAGTCCAGAACTCTTTCCATACCACAGAGAAGCCCCCTGCTTTAAAGGGAAGTCTGGGGCATAGCCCTGTTGTGTCCCCACTACTCCCTTCATGCTTTCTCCCCATAGATGGAGAGCCTTGCAGGAAGTGTTGCCTCTGTCAGTGGGGGAAAGGACTGTGGAGAAGGGGTCAAAGGGCCAAACTCTCTACTCTGACTGGGTTCTGGGAGGAATCCAGCACACTCTGGAAGGAGTGCTGTTCATGGGCAACAGAAGTGAATGTTGTTTAAGAGACAAAGTGGGAGAAGGAGGAGAAAAAGCATGTGTATCTATCCTGGGCCCCAAAGACCAGGGAGCTTTCCTTCAATTTCTGCTTAGCTATGGGAAACATAATGAAGTCATCAGGCAGGAGGCAGAGGCAAGGGCAGCACAGCAAACAGCGGGCGGCTCAAGCTCATTACCTCCAAGCCCAACCAGACCCTCTTTGCTCCCTGGTGCTAGAGGTAGAGATATAAGGAGAACTGAGTCAGGTAGAGGCTAGTACCAAGAGAGCTCCCCTAACTCCTCCACAATCTTTTCCTCTCCAATTACTTACTCTTTGTGAAGTCTGGGCCCCCAGTAATCCCCCCACAACAACTTAAAGACTTGCCATAAATATACTTGACCCCATAAACATACTCGACTCTGCTATCTCTTTATATCAATTGTTTCCCTGCTCCCAACTCACTTCCAGAGCAGATCTCCCTCACCCTGGGGAAGTCCAAAATCTCAGGAATCTCATGTCAGGGTCAGAGCAGGGCTGTGTTCAGCATAAGACAGATAATCTACAACCCAGCACCTTCATCATAAACTTGGCATAGGGAAGTAAAAGCTGGGCTGAGGTGAGTTCTGTCCCAGCAGTGGGAGGGCTGAGGCAATGGGAAGAAGTATAGCGTGCTCTGGTCTCAACTCACAGCCACGACATTCGTGTACACCCAGGCTGGAGGGGCGGGGGGGGGGGGGTGCGGCAGGATTGAGATTGGCAGGCTTCGCTCTTCCTGAGAGCAGCTCTAAGCACAGGGCAGCAGAGAGACCATCAACGGGGAGAGCCCAGTTCTGTGGCAGGGCTGACTGGGAGACTAGTAGGAGGCAGAGCAAATGCTCACTGACTCCAGGTGGCCAGGGGTAGGGGCTGCAGGAGGCTGAGTGATGGGAAAGGGGGGCGTGGGGTGAGGAGTGAAGACTGGAGAACTAGATCGGGAGGGCACTCAGACCAGGAGCCAGTTAGGAATTTAGGAAGAAGTGATTGCATAAGGAGGAGAAGAATCAATGACTCTCATTAGCTGCTGGAAGACAGGATACGGGGTAATGAGCCAGAGCTGCCACTGGGAACACACGTCAAACCCCAGGCCCAGCTGGAGCTGTGCAAGGGCCGTCTCCATGGCTGCAGAAGAGAGATGGGCAATGCTGCCTCAGGCTTCTCACACTTCCCCACCCGGCACCAGTACCCTGGGGAATATCTTCTCTCACTGCCTGGTCCTGGGCTGCTTCAGGAGACAATTCGCACACCCAATCCCAGCAGACTCCTCAAGTCTTATTTCATCAGCCTTTGGCAAACTGTGGTTGTTTCCTTAGATGCCCACCTGCACAGTACAACGCACCGGCTGGGAAAGGGCCCTCAGGAGACACAGGCAGAGGTGGAGGCGGGGCAGACTCACCAGCTCCTTGAAGAAGGCAGCTTCCTTGTGCTGCTCCGAATAGCGCTCATACTGGTCCAGGCCATCCTGCAGCTTCAGTGTGAGCGTGTCATAGTTGGCTCGTACTACCTCCAGCACCTGCAGGAGGTCAAAGGCCAGGCAGGGCTTAGGCCATTCAAACCCTAGGTCACTTGGTCCCCAGGCCCCTCTTGCTGCCCTGCTGGGTTGGATTCAAGCTGGGGCGACACCTCCAAGAGACCATGCTTACTACTTATCACCCAGAAAAAAAGCCTGGTCACAGAGCAATTCCTCAGGTTTCTGGGACCATTTTCTAACCTCTTCTATTCCTGGCTTTTCCTGACCCATCCAGCCTGGACACCAGGGCTGTTTACTCTGGGTATGGTAAAAGAGCACGAGAAGAAGTGACAGAAGAGTGAGTGTCTGAGCTCAGCAACATCCCCAAACCATAAATGTGTTCTCAGCCATATCCTGCAGCTTTCTTTGGCTAGGCTGTCACAGTTGCTGAGTAAGATTTTGCCAATATCTCCTTCCTTTTCCCTTTCTGGGAACCACATTTCTTCAGTCCCGGGATGTTCCTCAGCACCATCTGCCGCTTGTTTTCATCTCTCAGTGCCAACTGTCTTCCTATCCACTGCCTGGATCGAACTTTTGGGCCTCCCAGCCTTGTGATGTAGGGGACACTTTCTTGACTAAGCTAGAGCTAAGCGCATGTTTTGTTCTGATGAGGGGTCTCTCCCCTTTCTCTTACTTTCTATGGGGGTGGGGTGGATTCAGACCTCCACGGACTCCAGGAACCTTGGATCTCAGTGCTTCCAAAGGAAGTTCTGGTAGGACTTCAGTTGATAAGACCATGAATCAAAGCCAAGGACAACCAGGGGGAAAGGCACACCATTTAAGTTAGAAAGGAGCTGGGCAGAAAGGAGAGACCAGGAGATGGAATGACTGTTCACTGTGGTAATCTGGGTGGTAGCTATTTTGCAACTTGACCTGACAGAAGTCTATGACATCATGAAGAGCTCCCAGCTCAGTAAGGAGCTTGGGAGGAATGAGTGAGGCTTAATTATTTTTACTTACTTACTTACTTATTTATTTTGAGAGAGAGACAGAGAGAGAGAGACACACAGAGAGAGAGAGAATCCTAAGCAGGCTCTGTGTTGTCAACACAGAGCCCAACTTGGGGCTTCATCTCCCAAACAGTGAGATCATGACCTGAGCTTAGATCAAAAGTCAGATGCTTAACCAACTGAGCCACGCTGGTGCCCCAAGACTTAATTCTAACAGAAGGTAGGGCAGGGTGAAGAGAATAAGCTAGAATCAGGACTGGTCAGAGGGACTGAGGATGGCCTCCTGAGGGGGACAAAAGTACCTCTGGGCAGTTCTCACCAATTCAATCTTGTGCCAGGGCACATGTCACTTGGTAGAAAACACTTCTGCCTGCCAACAAATTCTGAGGGGAGAGTACAGATGGAGAACACAAGGAGGGCTTGTGTCCTCAAGTTTGGTGGGGGGAGGGACAGCTAGGGCAAACGTCTAGCCTAGGCTCCAGGCTCAGTGTCCTTCCCTCCAGACACCCAGCTCCTCAAGGTCACTCTGCCTGGCTGTGTCCCACATACCCTAGTAGGGGCTGGCTCCTTTGCTTCTAATTCCATTTATCAGCTCTGTCAGCAGGAGGACCAGTACTCAGCAATGGCTGTCACTCACAAAGTAATCCAGCCCTCTCATGCATGTGGTCTGTGCTTGTAGCAAAAATATCTATAGACAAGGTCTTGGCTCAGAAGTGAATGGCTCAAAACCCCGTAAAAAGCAAAACTCCAAGATGGAACTGGGCCCCCAGGAACCAGGCGGAACAGAGTATTACATGCTTTCTCTAACCCTGAACTCTGGGCAGCCTCAGCAATGCCTATGAGCCAGTATCCTGGGCTCAGTCTTCCCTAAGGGGTATCAGGTAAGACAAATACTATGCTAAAGCGAATTTTGAGAAGGTGCAGCCTGTCAGAGATGCTACATCCTGAGAGCCTCTCAGGCCTCAGGCAATGCTGCCTTGACCCCTGGGCTTTCTCCCCTTGCCATGGCCAAGTGGAAGGTCTAAAAACAGATATTTTTCATTCCCAACAAAGTTGGCTTTTGGCAGAAGAACTCAGTTCTGTTTCTTAAAGGAAGGCAAAACAGAGAAGGCCTTGGAGCTATCAGCTCCTTGGAAGGAAACCAAAGGCCTGGCTGGACTCCGTGCATGATCTCAGCTCTCCTCTTGTCCAGACCTTACTTCCTTTCTTTCTTTTTTATTCAAGGCAAGCTGCCCTTCAGTTCACCCAGCCTCTGCCATCTCCTGCCCTCATCACCTCTCTTAGATTTCCAAGAGAAGAAGATATTCTAAGTTCAAGTCTGGACTCCAGTCCATTTGGGACTTTGGAACATTAGGGCTACTTCCTATTCTGTTACTTCGCTTTCTGGAGCTTCAGACATTAGGAACATGTCCCATTTGGGCCTCACACTCCACACTGGCCTGGGACGTGGCAGAGGGCAGCAATGAGGCAGAAGACAATCTCCCAGACTGCTTCTGTCTAAAGACCTTAGGTTTTACAATTTGCAGCTTCAGTCTCTGGCTCCTGGCCATTCCAAAGGTACCTCCTAGGCTGAGGTCTCTCCCCAATCCATCAGGTAACAGTCTATTTCCCAAGTGCAAGCCCACTTTCTTTCATCAGCTGCTGGGCTTGTGGGCTTCCTAGAACCATGTCCACCACTTTAGCTCCAGGCAGGTTCAAAGTCAGAAAAGCACTGATAAGCCACATGTTCTCTAAGGAGTCCTTACACCCCCACATATGGCCCTCAGTAGACAGGAGCCTGGGTGCTGGCAAGGGACCTAATAGAAAGAGAACTGAACTGGGAATCTCACTCTTACTATGGATCTCAATTTACCTAATGAGCCTCAACCCGTCTCTCTCTATAAAATAGAATTTGAACTCACCTTCCTAAAAGGACATGGAATAAACATTTTGATTCCTGAAAGTAACATAACAACTGACAGAAACACTGTCATCCCAGTAGCTATACAGCTACCTAGACAGCTCCTGGGACTCCAGAATAACTGTCTTCACAGCCCAGGAAGTACTTACCTATTTTGAACTAACCCAAAGAGCCTATCTGCATAAATAATTCTTCACCACAAAGGAACATCTTCTGGATTTAAGTGGAAGACACAAACAGCCTCAGTTTCAAAGATTCTATGGCCTCTTCTTTGCCTTGAAACACTCTGCCTCAGGTGAGAGAAGAACAGATTGGGGACTGGGGTGTGAACCTAAACCCCTCCCCTGGAGTCTCTGGAGGAAAAGCACCTGACATAGGCTTTAAGGTCGGAGAGACATTTTGGTCCCAGATCAACCACTAGCAAGCTATGTAAACTGATACACATCACTTAATCTCTTTGAGCCTCAGTTTTCTTATCCTATCTATAACTGTATAAAGCTCATATACGGATGACATGAGATGACTGTCCAGTGTCTTGCACATAAGGAATAGTCAGTAAGTGCTTACTAATTTTACAACGAAAAGTTATTTCTGGTGACAATAGGCATTTGGTAGTTCTTATCCCCAGATAGTTCTAACCATAAACCAGGAGCTAGGGTCTTGCACATCTTTATTCAGATTCTGGTGAAGAAGAAACCTAATTTCTCTATTCTATATGAAGCAGGCTTTCCATAATGACCCCACTATCCTGAGTGTAACAGGTAATGTATCAGCCAAAAGTCAGAGAATGTCCAGTATCCACTGCTTAACAGTCCTGGTGTGGTGCAAGGGGATACAGGTTATATTAAAGAAAAACTGAGCAGAGATGCCCACAGAGGCCAGTTTTGCGTAACACAGGTTGTGAAGCTCTTGGCCATGTCAGGATCAGGAAGGAGAGAGATCCCAGTGCACAAAGTTAGTTCAAAATTGATGAGGTTTTAGACATACATACACACCCTTCTCCAAGCATGTACAATAGGCATTCCCTAAAGACTATTCAGTAGCCTGTGCCCCATATTTTTAGCAGAGCCTTTGAAATGGGAAATAACTTCTGGCCTAAAGACAGCAGCAAAGGAGAATCACCAATGGAAAAGTTCTTGCAAATGGCCATCCTATCTAGATGTCAGAGGGCTTTGCCTTGTGCCTGAAAAATTGCTTAGTCTCAAATCTCTGATGGACTGAATTCCCAGAAGGAGAATTAGCAGACAACTAAGTAATAGGATATGACCTGACAGCAAACTTGTATTCACTGCTTTCTCAATTTGAACTGACATCTACAGTATAACCTATTTGGGGAGAGTATGTAAGGCTGCCACCAGCCCACTTCCAGCCAGGGCAACATGCAGGCCTTCCCTAAAGCCAGGCTGCCAAATGAGGCCTGAAACCACAAATAGAGAACAGAGAAACTATTCTCTCCAAATAGAGAAACTTAGAGACTTTTTATAGAATAGGAAATAAACATGGAACCTATCAAGATTGCAGTGGGATATAACAGAAAGAGGCTACAGAAGGGTGCCTGGGTGGCTCAGTCAGGTAAGTATCCGATGCTCAATTTCGGCTCAGGTCATGATCTCACCATTTGTTGAGTTTCAGCCCTGCACAGGGCTTTGCTCTGACAGTGTGGAGACTGCTTGGGATTCTCTCTCCCTCTCTCTCTGCCCCTCCCATGCTCTCTCTCAAAATAAATAAGCTTAAAAAAAAAAAAAAGGTGTTTTGTTTTGTTTTGTTGAAGAAAGAGGCTACAGAATTATAGAAACCTAGGGTCAAATCTTGGCATCATCATTTAGTACTTACAGGACCTTGACCTAAGCTTTAGGTTCTTCATCTTAAAATAGTCATCATCATACTATTTTCTTAGAATATTATGAAGATTAGAGATAATATATAAAATAAACACAAAAATATAAATGATAGGATCTCACCAATAGAAGAATGAAGGCTATTGAGACGGAAACAAAACAAGAAATGGAAATAGAAAATACTTGATGTAGGGGTATCTGGGTGGCTCAGTCAGTTAAGCGTCAGACTCCTGATCTCAGCTCAGGTCATGATCTCATGGTTAGTAGGATCAAGCCCTGCTCTGTGCTCACAGCACAAAGCTGCTTGGGATTCTCTCTCTCTCTCTCTCTCTCTCTCTCTCTGCCCCTCTACTGCTTGTACTCTCATGTATGTGCGTGCGCTCTCCCTCTCTCTCTCAAAATAAATAAACTTGAAAAAAAATTAAAAAAAAGAAAAAATACTTGATGTATTTAAATAAGATGAATGCGGTGGCTGAAGGGCAGCTGGGAGGTCTGGCATCATCATTAATATGTAAGAATAGTGATATGGAAGGCAACCTTACCGCTTTTTGCCAATGTTACCATGGTGACAGAACCATAGAAATAACAGTTCTGGAAGGAACCTTTGAAATCACCTACCTAATCCATGGCCCTCATTTCACAGATGAAGAAACAGATGTCGAGAAAGATTGTAAGTTATCCAAAAACACAAAGCAGGGATTAGACAACAGAATTTTCTGACTCCCAATCCAATGTTCTTCCTGTATTGGCAGGCTAGTTTAACCTGAGGCACATTCCTTAGTTTACAGGCTAAACTTAATCTTTCAGAGAGCATTCAAGGAATTCAAAGCTCACTCCTAAGAAGTGGGAAGCATGATCTGTGGAGAGCTGTAACCTGGAGAAAAGCTTGGCTTGATGTTTAAATTTTCATTATTACTAGGTCCCTCAGGGCTCCAGGGCATGTCAATTTCCACCAATAGAAGCCAAAGATCCTGCTCAGCCTTGTTGTAGTTGGGTGTCAACCACCACCAAAACTGTACAGACCACTCCAAACTCATTATCAGCAAAATCGAGATTTGGTTGCTATTTTAATTACTTAGTACTCATTGAGAAGCTTGAAATACAAAGGTCTTTAATCTTCAACTGGACGTCTTTATTATTTTTTGTAAAGTTTATCTATTTATTTTGAGAGAGAGAGAGAGCACGCGCACAAGCAGGGGAGGGGAAGAGAGAGAAAGAATCCCAAGCTGACAGAGTGGAGCCCAATGCAGGACTCAAATTCACAAACCATGAGATCATGACCTGAGTCAAAATCAAGAGTTGGATTACCCAGGGGCCTTTTCACTGGGCTTCTTTGGCAGCAGCCGTCAGGTGGTCTCCAGGCTTGGGGTGGCTGGAGATGAATGCCTCCTACTGTGTGACCTTTTTTTTTTTTTAAAGTAAACTCTATATCCAACATGGGTGTTGAACTCATGACCCCAAGATCAAGAGTTGCAGGCTCCACTGACTGAGCCAGCCAGGCATCCCAGAATACACTCTACAATGAATGCTCATACCTCAAGGCCAACCTTCCATTCTCTGAGACTGTAACCACTCTGTTCCCACTTCCATGTCTTCTGCTTTAACCCTGCCGAACCCCCTAATCATAGGAAAATTAATCTCTGGGTGATAATTAATCTCTGGACGATTTGAAACAGATAAAGTAATTATAAGGACGAAAGATGATAAAGGCTTTTTAGAGGATTTTCATGATAATCTCCATCTATCTCTCCCACTGGACTCTGGCCATTTCCTCTATTTCAGATGTTTATTCACTAGTTAGAGAATATGATTTTTTTTGTCTCCATTTTTTTTCCCCCACAAAGCAGGAAAAGACAGCTTGAGAGATCCAAGCTCTGAAGCCACAAACATGAGCATCACCACCCATAAGCCTGCATATTGCCTTTGCTTCTCTCTCCCATCGGTTAGAGGGAGTTGACCAGGTACTGCTTATTATATGAGCTGATGATGGAGAAGTAATGAAAGAACCACAAGCCACTGGGAAATGAAGTTCATCCTTCACAATGGCTCCAGACTTGGGACAAACCTATCTTGGTGCTCAGAGAACCAAGAAGGTCTGAATAAAAAGGTTTGCTCTCTATGCCACCTCTCTAAACTGTTCCCTGCTCCACTGTAATGTCTTATCTTTAAAGAAATGGTGCTGAGCAGAGTAGGTCTTCAACAACACTCAGCGGCAAATGGGCTGCTAGAGCGGAGAGCAACTGCCAAGTAGCTGCAGACAGTTTTTTCTTTTAATTTTATTTATTTATTTTGAGAGAGAGAGAGAGAGAGAGAGAGAACACATGCATGTGCTCGCACTAGCAGGGGAAGGGCAGAGAGAGAGAACTCCAAGTAGGCTCCACGCTCAGCACTGAGCCCGATGGGGTGGGGAGAGGGGGACTCGATCCCACAACCAATTGTGAGATCATGACCTGAGCTAAAATCAAGAGTTGGGCACCTAACCAACTGAGCCACCCAGGTCCCCCTGCAGGCAATTTTTATGATAGATGCAGACTGAGCTCTCCCTCTCATTGTCTATGGAAGAACAACACAGTCAAACACAGTACTTCTCAGCCAGGCAGGCTGAAACCTTTCTCCTTCTACTCAGTAAATTTCCTCAAACTCAACGGAAGATACCCTTTCCTCGAAAAATGAGAATGACTGACTCAAGGCATTGCCTAACTCCCTTTTCTGAATTTGTCATAGGGCTGTAATGCTCTGTAAATTTTGGCAAGAGACTGAAAAGAAATCGGAGGTCACATCCTTCATTTTTCTCTGGAAGGAGCTAATCTAGCCTCCCATCCTTCCCCTACTTTCTCCAAACCAGACTTTCCCCAGAACTGATGACATGTCTCCCAATGAGGGACAACACTCTCTTCTCCCAGAAGCAATAAAAGTCTGTCCCTAACCTTGCAATTTCACCAGTGTAAGGACAACCCACAGAGGCACTCTTACAGTTAAGCGGTGCTCTGCTCAGGTGTTGGACTGCATGGAAGTGGAATTCTGATAATAAAGAAGCAAAAAGACAATTCTTCCTCCTCCATAATCCACATTTAGTCTTCAAAATCAAGGCTAGCTAAGCAAGAAGCACTGCATAGATGTTCTCCAAGTAAAGACCTTGGCGGGTCACTACTGGATCTAGTTGTGCTTAGGCCCTGAAAAAGAGTTTCAACCAACAGCTAATAATTTTTAAAATAACATAGTTAGAAGTATGGCTCTATTTCACTCATATGTGGAATTTAAGAAACAAAACAAGAAACAGATAAAGGAAAAAAAGAAAAGAGACAAACCACAAAACAGACTCTTAACTAGAGAGAACAAACTAGTGGTTACCAGAGGGGAGGTGGCGGATGGGTGAAACAGGTGAAGGAGATTAAAGAGTGCACTTATCTTTTTATTATTATTTATTATTGCCATATTTAAATGTTTATTTTTGAGAGAGTGAGAGAGCCAGAGCATGAGCGGGGGAGAGGCAGAAAGAGAGGGAGACACAGAATCTGAAACAGGCTCCAGGCTCTGAGCTGTCAGCAGCACAGAGCCCGACGCGGGGCTTGAACCCACAAACCACAAGATCGTGACCTAAGCTGAAGTCAGGCACTTAACCAACTGAGCCACCCAGGCGCCCCAAAGAGTGTGCTTATCTTGATGAGCACTGAGTAATGTATGGAATTGTTGGATCACTATATTATACACCTGAAACTAACATAACACTGTATGTTAATTTAAAAGAGTATGGCTCTAGAGTCAGCCTGCCTGGACTCATCCTAGGTCTACCACTTACTAGCAGGGTAGAGCTGGGTGAGTTTCAGTTTCCTCAACTGTAAAATGGGAGTTATAATAATGTTCTTTAGAGAGAGCTAGTTGTGCAGATTGAATAAGGCAACAGATACAAAGCACCCAGCATACTTCTTGATACACAGAGAGTGCTTCATTATTATTATTCTCTTTCATTTTAATGTAACTCCACAAATAACTGCTTTTTAGAACCTGAAATTCCAAGGCTTGCCATAAATTAGCAAACTCTTTCCTCCCCCGCTTTCTGGAAGGGATGTGTCTTCTACAGGCTCCTCAAAGAGGGATTTCCTATGGTGGAAAGAACACACTGCTGTAGAGTTCATGCATTAGTAGGTGCAGACAGGTAGGGTGGCAGGCCCTCTCCTGGAGAAGCAAACATGCTACTACCACCACTGATTTCTTATGGAAACTGTGTCACAGCAGAATTCTTAGCACCCTGGAGGAAGAGACCCAGGGTTACATTATAGATTTTCCACAATGCCTAACAGAGTCCTAAGAAGCAGTGAAACATTCAACACGCCTGTGGACTAATTTAGTAGCACTCAGGCCCAACCAAAAAGGAAAGGAATTTCCTAAGGTCACATGGTAAGATTAGAGTCAGGCCATCACAGTACACCCAGCGCTCTTCTCAGTATTCGCATAGGGTTTCTAAAGCCCTCAGAGCCGAGTCCTGCCTTTAAGGAGCTAATAAGCAAAATGGGGACTCAAGATAAACCACAGTGGAAGGACACATCCACAGACATAAGCGCATACTGGGTGGAGCCAGCAGTGCTAAGTGTGATTTGGAATCAGCTACATATCTGAGCAGAGATTGAGTGGCCCGGTTGAAACAGTGTCACACCTTTTAAAAGAGGGAAAATAAGTTATCCAAGATCTCTTCTATTTTGTCCACCCCTCCTCCACTTTATATCACTGCCACCAGTTAATTCTAAGTACAAAATTGTCCACCAGTGTAGTAGGGCCCCTGAGACAGCAGCCGCAGCAAGGGCCATTAGCTCTGATAGGTCTGTGACTGGCACTGACAGCTTAGGCTCCGTCAGGTCCCATCACGTGAGGGACAGACTGCTCAGGTTCAACCTTGATGCTGAGAAAATAAGTCCTGCACAAAAGATGGGCCAAAGGTTAAAAGGGTAGGAAAGAGTGTCACTTTACTTCCCAATCATACAATCTACAATTTCAATTTCTCAGAAATCAGGTTTGATCCATTCTAGAATGTCCTTTCGAGGTGTGTTCAATTTAGCAATGGATTTCAACTGCACAAATTCAGCTCAACTATGCAGGGTACTCATTAGATAACTGTCCAAAACAATCTAGGCAGATACACACTGTGATCTTTGAATAGCCAGGTTCAAAGTCTTGCTGAGTTATTTTTGGCACTTCTTTGCATACAGTAACTAAGAGATTTGCACCTCAGAAGATGAGAAGAAACAATTAGGTTCAGGGGCTCCAAGACTAACTGGTACCCAGAGAGGACAGGGTTTACTTCCTTCAGACACTGCCTGCTTAACCTCTTCTTATACAAGACAAAGCTTGTCCATCTAAACATGGCCAAAAAGGAACAGAGTGATCAAGCACCCAGTTAAAAGGACAAAATACCAGCTACACAAGAGCTTCATGTTTCAATTCTCCATGCTGTTTTGAGAGATTTGAGGGTGAGCCTGTGTAAATGATCAGTGTAAGGCTGGGATCTGGGCCCAAGAATAGAATGGAAAAATGGGGAAAGGGAAGAGATACCTTTTAGTGTATTGTATTAAAAATAATATTAAAATGCTTACTATATATATTGTTTCCAATATCTATTCAAGACTCTCCCCTCCAGTGACTGATAGAGGAGGAAGGAGGAGAATGAAGTAAAATGGGACAATATATATGAATAGTTAATGCAAGGGAAGGTTCTCTGAAAAGTGAGTGAAATTTTAAAAAATCAGCTGAGTAACTCTGGGTATACTGTAATTTTTAAAAGTAGTTCAGGACTTCCACTTCCAGTTACGATGGAGTAACTGAGAACTGTGAAAGATAACTCTTCAGACACTGGATAACAGGAAGTGTAGGACAGGTATGTGGAGAGATTAAGGTGAGCATGAAGGTCTTGCTAGGCTAAACAGACACACTGGATTTCAGGAGGGAGAGGCGACTAGAACTTGTAGGCGGACTACCAGAGGAGGCAATGAGGCAAAGAAAAGAGCTTCAGAAATTTGCATAGTGTTCCCACTGAATCTGTTGCTAATACTAAGGATCTCGTGTATAGGGTAAAATTCAATCAGATCAGAACAAAAAAAGACTGAGAATCCGTAAGCTTGCACCACTGAGAGGTGTTTGAATTTTGACCGACCAGAATGAAAAGCACCTGTGGAACACCTAGGGCATTCAGGGAGACCCCAGAGCAGTCACACCTCAGTAGTAGAACTAAACTAGTCCTGGAGTAAAGGCTATTCTGAACCTATTCAAAGAAAGATTAAAAAGAAGTTCCATGTATGAGTTTGGTCAAAAGGTACAAACTTCCAGTTATAAAATAAGTACCGGTGATGTAATGTACAATATGTTGACTATAGTTGACATGGCTGTATGGCATATTTGAAAGTTGTTAAGAGTGAATCCTAAGAGTTCTCATCACAAGGAAAAAAAAACATTTTTGCCCTTTCTTAGGTACCTATATGAGATGGATGTTGACTAAACTTATTGTGGTAATCATTTCATAATATACGTAAGTCATGTCATTATGCTATAACCTTAAAACTTATAAGTAGTGCACGGCAACTGTATCTCAATAAAACTGGGGAGGGAGGGGAGGTGGAGATCATGACCAAAAAAAAGGAAGTTTCAAGTGGATCATGCTATTCCAGAAAGAATTTACCTGTCTTCCTGAACAAAGTCCAACACTGTTTAATAATCTAGCACTCAACTACCTAACATTCACAATGCCCAGTATCCAATAAAAAATTGCCAGAAATGTAAAAAAACAGGAAAATGTGACTCATAGCCAAAATAAACAGACCCAGAAATGAGATACCAGAATTAAAAACAAGGACATTTAAAGAGCTATTATAAATATGTTCAAGTATTTTAGAACATCCACAAACATAATAAGGAGCAAAATGGAAGATATAATGCACACCATAATAAAACCACTGAAAATTCGTGTGAGAGAATATTAAAAGCAGGCAGAGGGGGGAAAATAGATACAGAAGAAAAAAAAAAAGAACGCACATTTCTTGTCAGAAACCCTATACAAACCAGAAAACAATAAAATGCTATCTGTGCCTCCCCAAAATTTACTATTAACCTAGAATGCTATATCCAGAACACATCCCTCAGAAATGAGGGTGAAATAAAGACCTTTTCAAGCAAACAATATGAGGGAACGTATTGCCAACAGTCCTGCACTACAAGAGATGTTAAAAGAAGTCCTTTTGGCAGAAGGAAAATTACATTATCTGGATCTATAAATAGGAATGAAGGAATGGTAAACACATTGATAAACATAAAATATTTTTATCTACATTTAAAAATGAGGAAAAAGAGGGGAGCCTGGGTGGCTCCATCAGTTGAGCGTCCGACTTCAGCTTTGGTCATGGATCTCACGGTCTGTGAGTTTGAGCCCCGCATTGGGCTCTGTGCTGACAGCTCAGAGCCTGGAGCCTGCTTCAGATTCTGTGTCTCCCTCTCTCTCTGACCCTCCCCCATTCATGCTCTGTCTCTCTCTGCCTCAAAAATAAATAAGCATTAAAAAAAAAAATGAGGAAAAAGATAACTGACTCTTTAAAGCAAAAAATAATAGTAATGTGGGAATTTCCATGTCTGTGTGGGCTCCCCCATATACCTAATGTCCACCGTTAAACTTGGTTTTCTTCTCCTGTTTAAATAAAAATAATAATAGGGGCACCTGGGTGTCTTAGTCGGTTATGCATCCGGCTTCAGTTCAGGTCATGAACTTGTGGTCTGTGAGTTCGAGCCCCAGGTTGGGTTCTATGCTGACAGCTTGGAGCCCGAAGCCTGCTTCGGACTCTGTGTGTCTCTCTCTCTCTGCCCCTCCCCTGTTTCTCTCTGTCTCTCAAAAATAAATTAATGTTAAAATTTTTTTTTTCTTAAATAATAATAGCAATGTATTGTGAAATGTATAAAACCTAGAAGAAAAATGTATGACAACACTAGTACAAAGGACAGGAGGGGACAAATAGAAATACATGATTGCAAGGTTATTACATGTTATATGAAATCATAGGACATTATTTTGAAGGTAAATTGTGATAGGTTAAAAAGCAACCACTAAAAAAATAAAATGAAGAGGTATAGCTAAAAAAAGTCAATAGTGGACATAAAATGTAATACTAAAAGATATCCAGTTAATCCAAAAGAAGGCAGAACATAAAAAAATGAATAAAGAACAGGTGGGAGAAAAAGAAGAAAAAAAAAACCAATACAGGAGATTTTAACATAGCTATATTAACATATAAATTAAGTGTAACACTTCAATTAAAAGACAAAGATTGTCAGACTAGACATAAAATTAAGACCCAACTATGGGTTGTCTAAAAGAAATTCACCTAGAGGCACCTGGGTGGTTCAGTCAGTTAAGCATCCAACTTTAGCTCAGGTCATGATCTCCAGTTCATGAGTTCAAGCCCCATGTCAGGCTCTGTGCTAACAGCTCAGAGCCCGGAGCCTGCTTTGGATTCTGTGTCTCCCTCTCTCTCTGCCCCTCTGCCACTCACACTCTGTTTCCCTCTCTCTCTTCTCTCTCTCTCAAAAATAAAGAAACTTAAAAAAAAATTTTTTTAAATAAAAGAAATTCACCTAAGTTCAGCTCAGGTCATGATCTCACAGTTCCATGAGTTCAAGCCCCACATCAGGCTCCGCACCCTCAGTTCAGGGCCTGGCTGGGATTCTTGATCTCTCTTAAAATAATAAACTTAAAATAAAATAAAATAAATTCACCTAAAATACAAAGACACAGGCTGAAAGTGAAAAGATAGACAAAAATATGCTTCTGAAGACACTAATTAAAGTAGAATTGCTATACTAACATGTGAAAAAGGAGACTTCAAAACAAGGAATATTATCAGGAGTAAAGAGAGAAATTTTGTAATGATAAAGGGGTCAGAGATATATATATATATATATATATATATATATATATATATATATATACATATATATATATATATATATATATACACACACACACACCTAATAAGACAGTTTCAAAATTCTGGATGAAGCATAACTGACAGAACTAAAGGAAGAAATAGAAAAGTCTACTATTACAGCTGTAAGTTTCAATACTCCTCATAACTGATAAAACGATTAGACTGAAAATCAGTGAGGACAGAAGATTTAAACATTACCAACCAAACTGACCTAAAGTCATTTATAGAACATTCTATTCAATAACAGCAAAGTATACATTCTTTTAAAATGCACACAGAATTGGGGAGCCTGAGTGGCTCAGTCGGTTGAGTACCTAACTCTTGATTTCAGCTCAAGTCATGATTCCAGAGTTGTGAGATCAAGCCCCGAATCTGGCTCTGTGCTGAACATAGAGACTGCTTAAGATTCTCTCTCTCTCTCTCTCTCTCTCTCTCTCTCTCTCTCTCTCTCTCTCTCTCTGTCTCTCTCCCTCTGCCCCTCTCCCCGACATGTGCACAATCTCTCTCAAAAATAAAAAAATGCACACAGGAACATTCAACAACATAGAGCATATGCTAGACCATAAAACAAATCTCAATAAATTTAGAAGGACTGAAATCAATCACATGGAGTATATTTTCTGTCTACCAAAGAATTAAGTAAGAAATTAATAACAGAGGGGCACCCGGAGGGCTCAGTGGGTTGAGCAACCGACTTTGGCTCAGGTCATAATCTTGAAGTCAGTCAGTTTGAGCCCTGCATCTGGCTCTGTGATGACAGCTCAGAGGCTGGAGACTGCTTCAGATTCTGTGTCTCCCTCCGTCTCCCTGCCCCGCTCACACTCTGTCTCTGTCTCTCAAAAATAAACATTAAAAAAAGTATATTAAAAATAAGAAATCAGTAACAGAAATTTATCTGGAAAATCCCCAAGGGGAACCTGGGTAGCTCAGTCGGTTAAGGGACCGACTCTTGGTTATTATGGTTCAGGTTGTGATCTCAAGGCCATGAGATAGAGCACCAAATCTGGCTCCCCACTGAGCATGGAGCCCGCTTGGGATTTTCTCTGTCTCACTGCCCTTTCCCTACTCGTGTGCATGTGTACTCTCTTTCTCTCTCTCTCAAAATAAATAAAAATTAAAAAAAAAAAACAACAAACATCCCCAGGGGCACCTGGGTGGTTCAGTGAGTTAAGCATCTGACTTCGGCTCAGGTCATGATCTCCCAGTTTGCAAGTTCAAACCCCGCATCAGGCTCTCTGCTGTCAGCACAGAACCCATTTTGGATCCTTTGTTACCCTTTCTCTCTGTCCCTCCCCCACTGGCTCTCTGTCTCTCTCTCTCTAAAAAATAAATAAACATTAAAAAGAAAAAAATCCCCTGGGGCGCCTGAGTAGCTCAGTCGGTTAAGCGTCCCATTTTGGCTCAGGTCACAGGTCACGATCTTATGGTTTGTGAGTTTGGGCCCCACGTCGGACTCTGTGCTGATGCCTTGGAGCCTGGAGCCTGTTTCAGATTCTGTGTCTCCCTCTCTCTCTGCCCCTCCCAGCTCACAATCTGTCCCTGTCTCAAAAATAAATCAACATTAAAAAAAATTTTTTTAATTAAAAAAAAAAATCCCCAAATAGGGGCACCTGGGTGGCTCAGTTGGTTAAGTGTCTGACTTTGGCTCAGGTCATAATCTCACAGTTTGTGAGTTTGAGTCCTGCATCAGACTCTGCTGTCAGTGCAGAACCCATTTTGGATCCTCTGTCTCCCTCCCTTCTCTGCCCCTTCCCGGCTCTTGTGCCCTGTCTCTCTCTCTCTCTCTCTCTATCAAAAATAAAAGAACATTAAAAAAAAAAATCCCCAAATAATAGAAACAAAACAACACATTTCTATTTTTTAATTTAATTTATTTTTATTTGTTTTGAGAGAGAGACAGCATGAGTGGAGGAGGGGCAGAGAGAGAAGGTGACAGAGAAACCCAAGCAGACTCCACATTGTCAGCATGGAGCATGATACAGGGCTCGAACTCATGAACTGTAAGATCATGACTGAGCTGAAGTCAGAGGCTCAACCAACTGAGCCACCTAGGTCTCCCAAAACAACATATTTCTAAATATCACTAAAGATATGAGAAAATACTGTGAAGTGAATGAAAATGAAAACACAACTAACCAAAATTTGTAGGATGTTGCCAACAGAGGGGAAATTTATAGCACTAAATTTTTATATTAGAAAATAAGATGGGTGCCTGGGTGGCTCAGTTGGTTAAGCATCTGACTCTTGGTTTCAGCTCATGTCACGATCTCACAGTTTCATGAGCTCAAGCCCTGCATGGTCTGTGCACTGTCAGTGAGGAGCCTGCATGGGTTTCTCCCTCTCTCTCTGTCCCTCCCCGCTTACACTATCTCTCAAAATAAATAAACTTAGAAAAAAAAAAGAATTAAAATTAGTTATCTAAGTTTCTACCTTAAGAAATTAGAAAAAGAAGAGCAAATTAAACCAAACAGAAGGAAATAACAAAGATAATCATATAAATCAAAGAAATAGAAAACCCAAAAATAACAGAAAATGAATGAAACTAAAAACTAATTCTCTGGAAAGATTAATAAAATTGATAAACCTACAGCCAGACTGGTCAGGAATAAGAGACGAAACATATACATTATTCATCATGAATGATAAATCTTACAGGCATTTAAAAGAAAAAAGGATAGGGGCGCCAGGGTGGCTCAGGTGGTTAAGCATTGACTCTTGATCTCAGCTTGGGTCATGAACTCATGGTTCGGGGGTTTCAGCTCCACATGGGACTCTGCACTGACAACACGGAGACTGCTTGGTATTCTCTGTCTCCCTCTCTCTGCTCCTTCCCCACTTGGATGCTCTCACTGTCTCTCTCAAAAATAAATAAAATAAACATTAAAAAAAAAAAGAAAAAAGGATATACATGAACAAATTTTACCAATAAACTTAACAATCCATATTCCTGAAGACACAAATTACTAAAACAGGCCCAAGAACAAGTAGGAGACTTGACTATTCCTAAGTCTATTAAAAAAGCTGAATTAATTAAAATGCTTCCCACAGAAGTATACTGATATATGCAATTTTACTTTGAAACGCATAAAAAAATAAAATAGATTGATGGAGCGCCATCCTATGGATCAGATATGTGAAAAAATATGGTAAATGACAGAATCTAGGTGGTTTTATCAGTATTTGCTATGTAATTTTTCATCTTTACTGTATGTTTGAAATTTTTCATAATAAAATTTTAGGTAAAAAATTCTTCTCACAGGGGTGCCTAGGGTGGCTCAGTCAGTTGAACATCTGACTCTTAATTTCGGCTCAGGTCATGGTCTCTTGGTTCATGGGGTGGAGCTCCACATCGGGGTCTGTGCTGACAGCGTGGAGCCTGCTTGGGATTCTCTCTCTCTCCCCCTCTCTCTCTGCCCCTCCCCTGCTCTCTTTCTCAAAATAAATAAATAAACTTAACAAAAACATTCTTGGGGCACTTGGGGCACTGAACTTTAGCTCAGGTCATGATCTCATGGTTCGGGAGTTCGAGCCCCACAATGGTCTCTATGCTGACAGCTTGAGCCTGAAGTTTGCTTCAGATTCTGTGTCTCCCTCTCTCTCTCTGCCCCTCCCCAACTTGCACTCTGTCTCTCTCACTCTCAAAAATTGAATAAACATTAAAAAAAATTTTTTTTTAATTAAAAAAAAATTCTTCACAAGGAAAACTCTAGGCCTGGATGCCCTCAATGGTTAATTCTATTAATCATTAAGCAAGAAATAATACCAATCCTACATAAACTTTTTTTTCCCTACACAAACTCTTTTTTAAAAAATGGAGAAAGAAAAAATAAAATAAAATAAAATAAAATAAAATAAAATAAAATAAAATAAAAATGAAAATGAAAATAAAATAAAATAAAAATAGAGAAAGGAAAGAATATGCTCCTGTGGTAGGGTCTCCTCCCTACTGAAAAAAAAGAAAAGGAAAAGGAAAAAAAAAAACCTCAAGGCAACCTGGTTATACGCAAACATGATAACATCCCATGATAACGCAAACATGACCTTGTAACATGAGACCACTTAATCATATGTTACCATATATGGGAGATAAAAAAGTAAAAAATACATTAAGAAAAGTAAAAAATACATTAAAAACTATGCCACGTGACATATGGGGCTCAGTTCTTCAGGTAGGAACCCAACTGAGCAGTGCCAGCAGGAATAAAGTTACTTCCTGGAAAGAAAAGCCTCAGTGTCACAACTCTCTGTGAGAGAATCCTGCTACACCCCAACTTATTTTATAGGGTAACATTACTCTAGTATTAAAACCAGACAAAGACATCACAAGAAAACTATGGACCTAACACCCCTCATAAACACTGATGCAAAAATAATCTACAAAATATTAGCAATTCAAGTTCTGTAACACATAAAATAAATACTATTATCATGATCAAGAGGGGTTTATCCCAGGAATGTAAGGTTAAGTTAGTATTAAAAATCAATCACTGTAATTCTATATCAGAATAAAGAGAAAATCCAGGGGCGCCTGGCTGGCTGGTGGTAGAGAATACAACTCTTGATCTTGGGGTTCTAGAGTCAATGCAATTCCAATCAAAATTTTAGCAGGCTTTTTCTGTAGAAATGGACAAGCTCATCTTTTTTTTTTTTTTTTTAATGTTTTTATTTTTGAAGGAGAGAGAGACAGAGCATGAGCCGGGGAGGAGCAGAGAGAGAGGGAGACACAGGATTCGAAGCAGGCTCCAGGCTCTGAGCTGCCAGCACAGAGCCCGACGCAGGGCTCGAACTCACGAGCTGTGAGATCATGACCATGTCATGTCAGACACTCAACCGACTGAGCCACCCAGGCGCCCCAACAAGCTCATCTTTAAATGGAAGGGCAAAGAACCCTAGAATATCCAAAACAACTTTTTTTCTAGTAAAAATATGGAATGCGTCCTGAATTTGCGTGTCATCTTTGCGGAGGGGCTGTGCTAATCTTCTCTGTATCGTTCCAATTTTAGCATGTGTGCTGCCAAAGCAAGCACAAAACAAGTTTTAAAAAGAACAAAATTAAAGGACTAATATTACCCGACTTTAAGATTTACTACAGACTTACAATAATCTAAACAATATAGGGCATAAATTTAGACATGCAGACCAAAGGAACAGAACCCACATATATATGGTCAATTGATTTTTTACAAATGTGCCAAGGCACTTCAATAGGAGAGAGAACAGTCTTTTCAACAACAACGGTGGAACAACTGGATATGTGAGGTAGGGGGTGGAGGGGGGTAGAATGAACATTTACTCATCACACACCATACAAAAGCATCAATGTAAAAAAAAGGCAGAGGAGTGCCTGGCTGTCTCAGTCAGTAGAGCATGTGACTCTTGATCTTGGGGTCTTGAGTTTGAGCCCCACATTGAACACAGAGATTATTTTTTAAAAAAATAACATGAAATGGATCGTGGAACTAAATGTGAAAGCTAGAAGTATAAAACTTACAGAGGAAAATATAGGTGAAAAATTTCACAGCTAGGAGTAGGCAAAGATTTACTAAATAAAACACAGAAGCACAAATCATTACAAAAAGATTAATAAATTTATCTTCATGAATGTTGAATTAAATTAAAATTAGTTGTTATTAGGGGAGACTGGGTGGCTCAGTAAGTTAAGCATCCAACTCTTGATTTTGGCTCAGGTCACGATCTCACACTTGGCGTGTTTGAGCCCCACATCAGGCTCTGGGCTCACAGTGTGGATCCCAGTGCTTGGGATTCTCTTTCTCCCTCTCTCCCTGCCACTCTCCTGCTTGTGTTTGCTCTCTCATTCTCTCTCTCTCTCAAAATAAAGAAACTTTAAGTAAATACTAACTAACTAAATAGATATAGATAGGTCTTCATTAAAATGTCTGGACTTTAAAAAACATCATTAAGACAATGCAAAAGGCAAGCCATAGACTAGGAGAAAATATTCGCAATAAATATATATGACAAAGAACTTGCATCCAGAATACACAAAAACTCTTAAATAACACACACACAAATGAACGGATTTTCAAATTCAAGTATTTATTTACTTTGAGAAAGAGAGTGTGTGCACCGTGGGGGAAGGACGGAGAGGGGGGAGAGAATCCCAAGCAGGCTCTGTGCTGTCAGTGCACAGACTCACACCGGGCAGGCTCGATCTCACTAACCGTGTGGGATCATGACTTGAGCCAAAATCAAGAGTCTGACACTTTAACTAACTGGGCCACTGAGGCACCCACCGATTTTTAAAATAAGCAAATAGTCTGGACACTTCACAAAAGATATATAATGGCCAGTAAGCAAATGACAACTGCTCAACATCACTTGTCATAATGCAAAATACAATTGATAGTAAGTTATTTATTTTTTTTAAGAACCATAACTGAAGTATTTTTATTTTATGTAAAATGAGTTAGCATTAAGCTAGGTCTCTTAGATATCCACCATCAGGTAGGTATCTTGGATGACCCATTCAAGGAAGTTCACTTAATCCAACTTAATGAAGCCTATATCCTTTGTGCACTGATGAAAATACAGCCGGCACATATCGAGGCTGTGTTTCTGGATCAGACCATGTGGGTTTGAACAGAACGAGAACCCTGGCCAAATTTCCTCAAATGGCTCTAGGAGAGCTGCTGGTGACCCATTTTGGATGTGACACATCTTGCATGTGACAAGGCAAAACACAATACTAATTTTTTAAATTGTAATGTATGTAGTATAATGAGAACACTGCATACCCATAGAATAAGTAAAATTAAAAAGACAATTCCAAGTGTGACAAATATATGGAGTGGCTAAAACTCTTACTTATTGTCAGTTGGAATGAAAAATGGTACATTTTTGAAAACAGTTTGGCATTTTTAAAAAAAGATCTTTATTGAGATATAATTTATATACCATAAAATTAACTTATTTATTTATTTATTTATTTATTTATTTATTTTAATTTTTTTTTAACGTTTATTTATTTTTGAGACAGAGAGAGACAGAGCATGAACGGGGGAGCGTCAGAGAGAGAGGGAGACACAGAATCCGAAACAGGCTCCAGGCTCTGAGCGGTCAGCACAGAGCCCGATGCGGGGCTCAAACTCACGGACCGCGAGATCATGACCTGAGCTGAAGTCGGACGCTTAGCCGACTGAGCCACCCAGGCGCCCCTAAAATCAACTCATTTAAAGTATACAATTCAATGCTTAAAATTTTTTTTAATGTTTATTTATTTTTGAGAGAGAGATAGAGACAGGGCATGAGCAGGGGAGGGGCAGAGAGAGAGGGAGACACAGAATCCAAAGCAGGCTCCAGGCTCTGAGCTGTCAGCACAGAGCCCAACACAGGGCTCGAACTCACGAACAGCGAGATCATGACCTGAGCCGAAGTCGGATAATCAAACAACTGAGTCACCCAGGCGCCCCTTAATACTTTTAGTGTATTCACATGGTTGTACAACTATCACTACGATCTAAACTTAGAACATTTTCATCAGCCCTTCAAAAAACCTTGTACCCATTAGCAGCCATTCCCCATTCTGTTTCCCAACCCTAGCCATGGGTAACCACTAATGTATTTTCTGTCTTTATAGATGTGTCTATTCTGGACATTTCAAATAAATGGAATCCTTTGGGTCTTTGTGTGTGGCTTCTTTCACTTAGCATATGTTTTCAAGAGTCATCCATATTGCAGCATGTATCAGTACTTTATTCTGTTTTATGGAGGAGTAATACTCCATTATATGGATGTATCACGTTTTTTAATCTATTCAGTTGCTAATGGACATTTAGGTTGTTTCTAGTTTTTAGTTATTATGAATGATGCTACTATAAACACTTGTGTAAAGTCTTTGAGTGGACATATTTTCATTTCTCTTTCAGTAAATACCTAAGAGTGTCATAATATAGATGAATCTCAGACACAAAAGAGCACACAGAAAAGACAATGGTGGTTGATTAGGGCCCAGACTCATGGTTAAGACTGACCACAAAGGAGAACTTTTTGCAGGGATGGAAATGTTCTACATGTTGTGGGGGTGGGGGTGGGGTGGATAGTGGATATATGTATTTGCATGATATATATTATGTCAAGTATACCTCAATAAAGTTTTTAAAAATTCAGTAAATCATGACTAGATTAAAAACAAAAAAGATGGGGGCACCTGGGTGGCTCAGTTGGTTGAGGGCCCAACTCTTGATTTCAGCTCAGGTCATGATCCTAGGGTTGTGGGATCGAGCCCCACATCAGGCTCCACACTGAGGGTGGAGCCTGCTTAAGATTCTCCCTCTCTCTTTCTATCTCTCTCCCTCTTCTGCCCTTCTCTCCCATTTGTATGCTCTCTTTCTCTTAAAAAAATTTAATTAAAAAAAAAAGATGTACAACTATGGCAGTAAGCTTATGTCTTTTTTTTGGTATTACTATTCCATTTTTGGTTGGGGCAAGAATGATTCAGACTGATGGCAAGTAACTAAGTTAGGAATTCTCAGTATTTTGACAATGCCAAGGATTCTCCTCATTGTGCTCCTCCTTTCCACTCCTCCACTCCTTGAAATCCTCCCTGACAAATTCAATGGACTCTGGGCAAGGGCACCTGTGTGGCTTGATTTCAACTCTTGATTTCTGACTCTTGATTTTGGCTCAAGTCATGATTTCAGGGGCCCTGTGTCGGGCTCTGTGCTGTATGTGGAGTTTGCCTAGGATTTTCTCTCTCCCTCTTTCTGCTCCTTCTCTATGCTCTTCCCCCCTAAAAAATAAAAAGAATAGACAGACAGACAGACAGACAGATGGGCTCTGGGTGGCAATCAACAGTGTCTGGAATACTTTTCAAGTGGACACTAGCTACATGAGGTTTTTATAAGTGGCTGTACTTACCTGGACCTTCTGACAAACTCAATAATTTGCCAAGCTTGGGGGTTTATAGGGTCCTTCCTGTCTTTACCAATCTAATGAAGGTTCTGATTTTTGCCTTTTTAGTGAAACTGAGGCAAGGATAAAGATATGAAATGATCATGGCTCTCCTTGTGGAAACTCATTCTAAATAAGGGTCACTGGCCAACCATTTATGGATTTCTGAGGCAATATTTCTCTAGGGTACAAGGAGACCAGGGAGGTTTTATCTGTCCTTAGGTTTATACAGGGTCAAGTGGGGCTGCTGCAAGCATGCCGCATACATCAGCTGAGTGAGGTCTACACAGGCAAAGGTCTAACCAAGAAGTAGTGATGCTGATTCTTACACTGTGAAGTCTGCAAGGCAGGCACAATCTTTGCATTTTTATAGCCCCTGGCTTGGCACATAGCAGATACTTCTATACTTGTTGCACCGAAGGAAATTACTCTGGGGAACTTGAGGCTAGGGCACATATTCCTTGTCTTATTGCTCTAACCAAAGACACTCAAATCAGAGAATTCTTAGACCAAAGGAGGTTCTTGAGGGTTTCCTTGAGAGGCAAGGATTGGTTGTTTTTTAAAACACTTTAGCTCAAAGTGGCTGAAAAAAAGAAAACAAGCCAACAGCCCAGGAACTAGAACAAATAACAGCCTGGTAACAAAAATCACAGACTCTATTGAGTGAGCACTTCTCCCTCTACTGTGTGCTTACAGTGACTTTCTATCCAGGATAACCTGGATATCTCTCCAGGGCACAATTATCCAATATAATTGTTTGGAAACAAGGATCCAAAAGGTGAACAAATCTCTTAGGCTAAAAAAGATGATGCCTTTTAAAAGGTAACAGTTTCCTCTATACAGCTACCTTGCATATAATATGTAGAAGTTTCTCCCTTTTTTTCCTATTTTCATCTCCTATACTTCAGGATTAAACTCAATTTCAAAACCAATATAAGTTGGCCAATTCTCCCAGTCCGTCCATGTCTTTCAAGCCTGCTACCAAAGGGCTTTCCACTACCCTGAGATTTATTGATCTGACAGACTGGCTCTGCCCTTCAGCAAGGTGGATCAGATAATGAACCTCACAGTGGTGATTAGTGAGAGGCCATCAGCTGGTTAAAGGAGTGGTGACAGTGACTTTCTTTAATTTCCCTGGGCAGTTGCCCCCACCTCCCTGACTTTATTTGGCTGAAGCCCTAGACAGCCCTTGTAACGCTTTTCTTTGCACTAATTACAGATCCAGTGTGCCCAGTGCCCAGGCCCTTTCCCTCCACAAGCAAGGCACGCAATCACACTAAGAGGCAGCCAAGGAAATGAAGGTGGGGGAATCATGACACACAAATATTGCATCAGGCGTTCTCCTTCTCTGTGGCTTATTATAGGCAGGCCACTCCTCCCCGCTCAACCCAAGAGGCAAGTGTCTCTGTCCTCCCCACCTGAGGTGTCTTTCTTTGGAAACATATCACGGAGGGAGAGAGAAAACATCATCTCTGCTCCTAACTCACGAGCACTGTGACATGGGGTCTCTGCCTACCTGCCAGGACTCACGGATCTATCCCTCCCTAAAAGACAGAATTATTTACCAGAAATCCTAGTTGTGAGCTATCCACAGTTTCCCTTCTAGTTGAGTGGGTCATTTTTAAGACTGCAACCTCCTTTGTGCAGTTATCACTGCGAAAAGTCAAAGTACTGTTATGGTACCCAGCAAAAACATTTCCCGTTAGCACAACTTAGAAGAGGTAAGTTTGCATGGCAACACTTGGGGCCTCTGATGTTACCACAGTGGCAAACCGTGCTCTTTCTAGCACACCTTATAGAGTTTTCAGCTACCTCCTAAGGAAAGGGTTACAGTGGAAATAAAAGTTCCCGGAAGATCTATTTGGGAGGAAAGAGGTGACCAAAAAACAAACCAAAGGGGAAAGTCTTACTTGTACACTCTCATTTAATAATTGGAATAAAGGATCCTTCTTAGATTAAACCAAGAAAGCAAGGGCTGCTGTCCCCTGTAACCTCTGGAAAAGCCGACAAATACTGCAATTCCTACAAGCTCCAACACTATTCCTCTATTCGCTGCCAATGAAGCTTCAGTGGCAGTGAAGCCTGACTGAGGAAGACCAGAAGTTCATGTAATGCACATTTCACAATTCATATTTAATTGGAGAAAATGCTGTCAGTGGCAGAGATGAATAATAAGCTGAGCTCTTCACCAGTGACCTCTGCATTCATCTAGCTTGGCTGTGGGACATTAATTTTGAGAGTCTTTGTTTTGTTGTTGTTTTAACAAAATGGAACTACTACTTTAAAAACAATTAAAATTCAGTATGCTTTTAGATTTTGACCCATATAAATATATTGTCTATTACAAAAAAATCTTTTTATTTTTTTTAAGCCGCCTTTGGTCTGTGGAAAAGCTTTATTTCTCACAGTAACTTTGCTGACATGCTTGATGGAATAAAGAGACTCTTTCCTCATTTATAAAGTTATCATACTGTGCCAGAAGCCTCTACTCAGGCATTTCTGTCTGGCTGACAGGCAAACTCTCCAGGCCCCTGTTCAGTACTTTCTTTCCTCAACTGAACAGTCTCTTCCCAAACCAGGGCCTTTTCCCACCCCCCCCCCCCCCAGGAATGAGCCCTATTATCTGCACTGTCTCTGCTTCTCCCTCCACCTTCCTTCAGAATACCTGGCAAGCTCAAGCTGTCACACATGCCTTGGCCTGATGAAGTGGAAGGAGCTCAGACTTCAGTGTCAGACAGACTTATGTTCACATTATGGCTTTGCACTAACAGCTGTGTGACCATGGACAAATTACTTAGCCTCATTAGCATCCTCATCTATAAGATAGCTGTACCTATCCCAAATAGTTGATACAACAATGAAGCAAATAACCTATATAAAAGTGCCCAGCTCAAGAACTACTAGCTTTTCCTTTCCTTTTATCTATTTGTGTCCTCTTAAAATCCAAGAGGACTCCCCTTTCTCTGGCAGTGAAGCCCACCTCCTGGTCCAAGTGAGACCACGGCCATCCTGGCAGCACATCATCAGCTTATCCTCTTATCTGGACCTTCTTAAGATGCCCTATATAACATAAAGTTGATTTCCGAGGTTAAGCAGCTTGTAAGAAAATCCTTCTTCCACTGACTCTGTCTTTCCTGTTTTAGTGAATCCAGTTAACAAACAACTCATATTGAACTTTTTTTCTGCCAAACAGGTCAACATTCAGCTGGAGTCTAAGCAAAGGCAACAAGGAAGGCAGGGTCTCTGACAGCCAATGCTGTGTCCCATGTTTGCACTCAATAAGAGTTCACACAGCAACCATCACTCAGGGTTATAGAGAGGCAGTGCAAAACTACAGGCTGTTGTGGAAAAACAACAGGAAACTGAGTCATGGCTATCATCATAGGAATCCTAAACCTTAGGTCTCCAGCAGGTGTCTCTGTCAAGGCTGCTTTCCATGGTGGTTAAGGCCCTACTCTAAGATGAAAAAACATCACAGGGACTCTCAGAGTGGAATATTCAGAGATCTCAACTGTCCCAGGGAGAACTTTCTATCAGTGGCTCTCATGGGGAAAGTGAGCTACACTCACTCCCTGCTCAGAAAGTCCCACCTCACAACTTTACAGCCTGCTTCTCCCAATGCTCCTCAACAACTAGTAATGTGCTAGAGCTGGCTCATACATAAACCGTGAGATCATGACCTGAGCCAAGGTCGATGCTCAACCAACCGAGCCCCCACCGGCACCCCAAGATTTCACTAGGATTTCTCAATGCCTAGCATTTATTTGTAGTGGCTCTTATCTTAGGATCAGGAGAAAATCAAAAAGGTTTAGAAAGATTACTAATAGGTATACTAGCTTCCAATGTAACCTTCAGATGTGAAACATCTCTTTTCCCTAATTTACTTTAATCTAATCCTATAAATAAGTTATATTCTTTGTTTTGTCACGATACTTTTAAAGATATCTCTTGCAATATACAATATTATTCGTGCCTCCTCTGAGTCCAAAATCCAAAGCCCACAGTGAGAGTGGAGACTTAAAGAGATAATGGGAGGTAAAACTCCATAAAATTCCAAAAGTAGAAAACTTAAGAATCTGGTTACATTGTCCTATGGTCCTGTGACATATGGGGATGCCAGCAGACCACCTTGCTTATCCTCCTGGAAAATTGCTAAGCCTCCCTGTAGAGAAATGTCTGGTAGTCTCCTCAGCCACTTGGATGAAAGGAACACCAGCTTCAAGAAAGGTTTGCCCACTCAGAAAAACAAAGTAGAATAGTGGTTGCCAGGGGTGAGGAGGAGGTGGGAAAGGAAGTTGTTCAATGGATAGGGGTTTCGTTTTGCAAGATGAAAAAGTTCTAGAGATCAACAGTGCAATGATGCACACATATCAACACTGGTGTACTGTACACTTAAATGGTTAAGATGGTAAATTTTGGGGGCGCCTGGGTGGCGCAGTCAGTTAAGCGTCCGACTTCAGCCAGGTCACGATCTCGCGGTCCGTGAGTTCGAGCCCCGCGTCAGGCTCTGGGCTGATGGCTCAGAGCCTGGAGCCTGTTTCCGATTCTGTGTCTCCCTCTCTCTCTGCCCCTCCCCCGTTCATGCTCTGTCTCTCTCTGTCCCAAAAATAAATAAACGTTGGGAAAAAAAAAAAAAAAACCATGGTAAATTTTGTTATGTACTTTTTACCATTTTTTTTTAAAGCTTGGTTTGCTTGTTAGGCCTTATCACATGCCTAGCACTGAGGCTGGCTCATACTAGGCCTTTGATTAACACTTATGAATTGAATCAAAGGCAGTACAATTAGGTCAGGGAGGAGAGTCAGTACATTGTGGGTTATGGGGTCTGTGATAACAACTGAAATGACAGAATTGTATTTCTAAGTCATCCAGCCTCTGGATATCCTGTGATCCAAGGACAAGGGTTACAGAAACTCTGGTACTCTTCTCCTTTCTTTCTGTCCTTTTCAGGTCCTCGCTTTGAGTACATTTTACAATCTATGCCTCTCTATTGACCCAATTCCTATCCCTGCTCTTTCAAGGCTCAACTCAATTCTTCTCTCCTCCATATGGCCTTTCCTGACCACCACAACCTGCAAAGGTCTTCCTCTAACAGGAGTTCACAGATCCCACTGCTAGTACTGGTCAGCTATCGATAAGCTGTGTTAAGCCATCTCTTGAACTTATTCCATCCTTTGAGAACAAAGGCCCTTTATCATACTTCTCTATTCCTCAAATGCCTAGCATAATCTGAAGCACAGAGCAGGTGCTAAATGCTAAAATACTGATAGGTGAATGAAGGCTGAAGAAAGCAAGGGTGGGCCAACCATTTATTTGCTTTCCCATGGGATATTTCAAAGTCACAAAATTGGTCATGAATGTCACTAGAAGCTTAAGGAATCAGGCACTCAGAGAAGGTTTTGACTTGAATCCTAAATTGTGACTACGTACTCTAGATATTCAGAGCTCTAGAGAATCTTCCGTAAAATTCTACCATGAAGTCCTTCCTCTCTTTTCTATTAGGAAATCAGAGCTGATATAAATCAATATGTCACAGCATTTGTAAACCAAAACAAATACTGAATAGCTTAAAAAGAGCTCAAGATCCTCAATGGGCATTTTCAAAGGTCTGATGGCATCAGGAACAAGGAAAGTATAAGGTACTTACTACTAAAGGAACTATGCCAGTGATTCTTAAAATTTGGAGGGCGGTGGGGAGGTGTCAAAGACTGGTTAAGAATTTTAAGAAAGATGGACTTTTTTTTTTTTTTAAAGATTTAATTAAAAAAAAAAACTTTTAAAAGTAATCTCTACACATGGGGCTCGAACCTATAATCCCCAAGATCAAGAGTCACACATTCCACCAACTGAGCCAGCCAGACACCCCAAAATGGACCCTCTTTAAGAAAAAAAAAAAACCGGGGCACCTGGGTGGCTCAGTTGGTTGAGCGTCTTACTTCGGCTCAGGTCATGATCTCATGGTCCGAGTCTGAGCTCCACATTGGGCTCGCAACTGTCAGCCTGTCAGCGCAGAACCCACTTTGGATCCCCTGTCCCCCTCTCTACTATTTCCACATTTGAGCTCTCCCAGAAATAAACAGATATTAAAAAAAAAAAAAGTACATATATAGAGAGAGAAAGTAAAACAGTGGTTACAGGGGTGGGGGGAGGAGAAACGGGCAGATGGTGTTTAATGGGCATGGGGTTTCCGTATGAAATGATGAAAAAGTTCTGGAGGTGGACGGTGGTGATGGCTGCACAAAGATGTGAATGTACTTAGTGCCACTGAACTCTACACTTAAAAATGGTTAAAATGGTAAATTTTACGTATATTTTATCATATACATGAAAAGGAGTCAAAATGAACAAGCTTCACCATTAACCTTGGACAAATGTGACATGTGTATAAAGTTATAACAATGCATGCAGTTTATTACACTAGATAATGAACAACTATTCTGTTACACTGAGGGTACTGACTGATTAAAAAGCTCGGCCCTCCATGAAGCCAATGAGAAGTAACAGAAAAATGTCATGTATCTTCTGGAAATCTGAAAAGAAGCTCCAGTGTAAGAGAATGGGCTTTGTTCAGTAAGCAATAATGAATTTACAAATATCAGTTTGAAATGCCTCAAACAGAGGCTGGAATGTGTCTGGATGCTGTCGGAACTCAAAAATTCACAAATCTCTTGCCAGAAGAAAATGGCAGGCTGGGCAGGCAGATCTAGCAAAGAGCCTTCTCTTGTCTGCTGTCTTACTAAGTGCTATAAATTCCAGTTAACACCTATCCATAGTCTTCAGGGTTTCTTTTTTTTTTTTTAGGGGTACTTTATTTATTTACTTACTTACTTAATGTTTATTTATTTTTGATAGAACACAAGGGGGGAGAAGAAGAGACAGAATCTGAAGCAGGCTCCAGGCTCTGAGCTGTCAGCACAGAGCCTGACGTGGGGCTCGAACTCACAAACCATGAGATGACGACCTGAGCTGAAGTCGGTTACCCAACCGACTGAGCCACCCAGGTGGCCCCTAGGAGTGCTTTAGAATCTACTTGGGGATTAAGTTCCTGCTTTTTTTCTCTCTACTTAGTTTGCTGCTAACAACTACAGGGCCCAAATGGATCCCATAGCCAGCTCTTTGGGAAGCTGTGAATACACTTAACATTAAGTGATAGTAGCCATTTATGTTCAGAAGTGGAGGGGGAGAAGTGCTCCAACACATGTTGGAGATTAACAAGGCGGTCAAATACTTCTAATCTGATAGTGCTAAGAATAAAACCAAGTGCACCCTAATGCTGTCATTTAGAGCCCTTCAAAGTCAGCTAGGGAAGAGAAGCAACAACTATTTTAAGGGCAGTTTTGAAAAGGGTCCTAGAATAGCAACACCCTTCCCCCACTCCCAAAGTGAAAAGGATTGCTAAGAGAGCTAGTGTACAAAACTCTGTGACAGCAAGGACTACACTTAGATTATTCACCATGGATCCTCACTACACAGCACCACACCTTGCAAACGGCAGGCATGTAATTACTTGCTCACTAAGTAAATCTTTCAGAGCCGTTATCTCTTCTCCATTCTTGAATAGGACTGTGTACTCTCCCTCCCCACAGAAATCACCTCATCTCTGGCTTGTGGACTCTTTCTGAGAGGCACTTTCATCACTTCATTTAACTTTGAGAGAAGTTGGAGGAGGGTGAGGACACGTGCTTGCTAATCATCCTTTTCCAGATTGCCTCATGCGCCAGAATGGATTTTTATTATTGGTCTGTGGCTGCTACTGCTGTAGAAAGATTTCAGCCCGACCTTCCCAAGCTGCTGGGGAATGAATACTGCACGTGGCTGACAGGGAAAATGTGCCTTCCTTTTTTCTTTTCTTTTCTTTTTTTTTTTAAAGCTTTTAGACTAACCAGAGCTCACTGTGGTAGGAAAGTCACCCTTTCTCTTATTATACAAAACTCAGGATGTTGAATTCTTTTGCATAAAAATGATATAGTAAAACCAATCTGAACTGGTCCAACAGGGAAAAGGTAGCATCTTGAAGTACCTCACAGAAAGCAGTGGCATCAAAGAACAGGACTTGGGGAAAAAAGAAAATGAAAGCTATTTACAAAAGCAGTTTAAATAAGAGGATGGATTCTCACAGCTGGCCTCACAAAAGAGAACAAATATGTCAAAGGGAACAACAGACTAATAGAGTCCTATCCATCTGGCTGAGGGAAGAGCCACTGGTGAGAATACTGAGAGGCCTGTTAGGGAAAAGGCTTGCCTGGTGCCTCACTGAGCTGGCTGAATAGCTTTTAGGAACACTGGAACACTCACTCATACCACTGCTGGTTGGCTCTTCTAGCAAAAGATTCAGAGAAGGGTTTCACCGATATACTGGCAAAAAAGGGAGAGCATATTTTATTGGTTTGGAACTTATACCTTTACTCTCGACTCATGACTACCCCGGCTCTCCAGCTGGGGAGTCAGGTAGGAAAGAAAGGAGATTGTGTAAATGGGATGTCTCAGTTGGTGCTTTTAAAAACAGAACTCAAGAGTCTCATTCTGAAACATCAAGTTCAATCCCATGCCACGCTAAAGCCCCATCTGTACTTTTATATAATGCAGAGCCGAGTGCAGGCACTTAGGGAGAAGGGGAAATCAGGCCAGACTCAAGGAAAACAAACACATAATGCTATCTGCATCTCCGACTCAGTCCATACCACAGAAAAACCTGCTCAGAAATAACTGCTCAAGGCAAATAGAACTCAATTACTAAGGAAAATCTGCCCCAATGAGGGCTCATATTTTAACAAGCCAAATAGCATCAAATTAAGCTGAACTCAGGGTTTTTCTAATTGGCAGTTTTATCCATTTCTAAGTTCTCATTTCTTATTTTTAAAAATAAAAATGACTCTCTGCCTAAAATTAAAAAAAGAAATGCCTATCACCCACTCTAAAATAATAATTCACCGAATTTTCACCTACATATCTTCTATACAATTAATGAACCCCTTACATGGCACAAAAGCAGAAGCCAGCACTCTATTTAAAGTACTATCAACAAATCCCTTACTAATTGCTCTTAGCAGCCTGGCTCCTGCCACCAGATGCTCAGTCACAGAATACCTCTGCTATCAAAGAGAGGACAACTGCTTGATCCCTGCCACCAACTCTGGGGAGGGTTGTGGCTTACCTGCTCCTCTGACAGTTGGGATATGTGATTCACAGCAGCATAGGATTCAATTTTGGGGTTAAAGTGATTGATGATGGCCCTGAAAAAAAGAATTAACATTAATATGGCATCAGATGGAAGAAGCAGATAAATACATTAAAAATAAGTACGAAGTACCCTCTGGTTTAGAGTGTGAGTACATGGGAGTGATTGTCAGAGAGTAACTATCTTTTTATTGACCATGAGGTCACATGGTGGGGAATGGATAACTCTGAAATGAGAAGTGTTTAAAATTTATTAGATAAAGAGGAGAATCAAGTGTCTCTGTTCTGCAAATGAACCAGGGGGAGAATCTCATAACCAAACAAAAAACAAAACCAAGCCTCCTTCAGGCAAGAAACAAGACCCAGGGGGCTCTCCACTAGGGGGCCCTGATGTTTCAGTCAGAAAGAAAAGTAGTTTTCTCTGCTCTGACTTAGGAGAACAGGGCACTTGGTAAAGCTGGACCAACATGTAGGTTAAATACAATCTCTGAAGAAGCTGAGCTTTATCAAAGCCTAGAGCGAACTTTCATACTTGTTAGTTAATAATTTCAAACCACAATGTTATTTCCAGCCATTCAAAATCTGAGTGTCATTTTCAAACACTTCCTATCACCCTCACATTCAAGGTCACCAAGTCTTATCAAATATAGTTCTTAAAAATCTCTGAAATCTGGGGGCGCCTGGGAGGCTCAGTCGGTTTAGTGTCCGACTCTTGATTTCAGCTCAAGTCATGATCCCAGGGTCGTGGGATTACGACCCACATTGGGGCCCCATATGGGGCTCCACACTGAGTATGCAGTTTGCTTAAGATTCTCTCCCCCTGCCCCTCTCTCCCCCATGAGTGCTCTCTCTTAAAAAAAAAAAAAAAAAAGTCTGCCATCTGAAATAAATAAAGTTCCATGAAACCAATACTTCGGTGTATATACAGGTCCTTGTCACTTCTTATCTCGTGTGGCAGAAAAAGCACAGGTTTCAGATCAGAGTTTAGCATAAGTCCAAATTGATACACAATGATTAAATAAATGGGAAGAGATGAATCTTTCTTTCTTCTTTTTTTTTAGAGAGAGAGCATGAGCAGGGGAGAGGGGCAGGAGAAGAGGGGGAGGGAGAGAGACACAGAGAGCGAATCTTAAGCTGGCTCCACACTTAGCATAGAGCCCGACACAGGGTTCGATCCCACAACCCTGGGATCATGACCCGAGACAAATCTTTCTAACAGAACAATTTCAAATAGTATGTGTGGATACTCCCCTTTAGGAGGTGGAGTTAGGTTCCCATTCCCACTGAGAGTAGGCTAGACTTAGTGACTTATTTCCAAAGAATAAAATAGAGTAGTAAGAGAGGAAAATGGTAACTTTACAGTAAAGAATCTTGGAAAATACTGTCTTATTAGCCAAGTGAAGACGGTGAACATTCATGTGGCATGAATCTGGTATTCACATAACCTTTGGTATGATCTTTTGAGAAGGGCACTTTGCTTCTGTTATATACTTCCAAAATCCATAACCTCAATCTAATCATGAGAAAAACATGAGACAAAACCAGGCTGGGGGCATTCTACAGAATACCTGGCCAGTACTCCTTAAGACTGTCAAGGTCATGAAAAACTATACTTGAGGAATCGTCACACACCAGAGGATCTTGAGAAGACATGACAACTAAATGCAACATGATACCCTAAACTGGACCCTGGAACAGAAAGAGAACATTAATGGATAAACTGGTGAAATCCAAATAAAATACGGAGCTTAGTTAACAGTAATGTACCATTGCCAGTTTCTTAGTGTTGAATAAATGTGCCATGGTAATGGAAGATGCAGGAAACCTGGTTAAGGAGCATGTAAGAACTCTATGTATTATCTTTGTACTTTTTCTATAATTCTAAAATTATTCCAAAATAAAAACTTTATTAAAATTTGTGTGCATCTGCACCTGAACATGCATGTGAATGTATGGTAGCACAATTGAAATCAATATATTCTTTTAATATAATTTACTGATAGTATAAAATTCTTGAACCATTTAATCTAATACGGGTAATGAAAGTATAAGCCAAAGCTTAAATAAAAAAAATCATGGCTTGGCCATTTGTTATTTTGGGTTTTTGGGATGCTATATGTCTCAGAGGAAAAAAAGTGGGAATAACACCTACCTTAGCACTTAGTACAGTACCCAGGAATAGTACATTGTAGGCATAAAATAAATGTTTGTCGAAAGAGTGACTAAATCTTAAGAGGATTCTTGCAACATTTATATAATAAAGCAATGTCAAACATCTACCACAGTGCCTGGCACATAGCTGGTACTCAATAAATATTCAATGAATGAATACATCAAACAGGACAGTAATGGGTCAGGAACAGAGTAAAATTCTGGTAACTTGTTTTTCCAGAGACTACCAAAAAGGGTAGAGATGTTATGTGCAAGTTAAGGTTGAAGCTTGGTCTAAATACAAAGTGGGAAAGAATTTGGACCAAGTAGGGGTCAAATAATTTTCTCATCCAGAAGGTGAAATTTTGAGGATATTGGCAGGGATGACAACAGTCCAGGAGCAGAAAAGGAAAACCAGGAGCCTAAATGCAATGAGAAGACAAGGGAGGAGGTTTAGAGAAGAATTGAGAATCCCACCAAACCTAGCAGCAGTACCAAGTTAAAGTTAATCCAGTGTAGAGTGTGATCATAGGGTCTAGCATCCAAAAGCTAGGATTAAGAAAATAAAACAAGGATTAAGAAAATAAAACACGGTAACCAAATCAATCTACTGTTAAATCTTAGTTATTTTAGGAAAAAGAATTTGAATTCTGTAAATACATTCATTTCACGGTTTTATAGTGGTCTTTTTTTTTCTTCAGGTTTTCCTTAAATTTCTCAGTAAATTTTTTTTGAAAAAATGTTTAAAAAAATCCTGACTCAACTGAACTAACTAGGGTTGTTTGTTTTTGTTTGCCTAGGTTTGCAGAACAGAGAACTCCAAAGTATTCTAGTGTCCGTCTCGGTGGGAGAGTAGCAGCCATGGGGCCCAGTTGGCAACCCAATGAAGCTGGTAAGGTCTGGACAATGAAATAATCCCTGGGAATGAAACTGATGGGGATGCTGTAATTCTGTTCCCTTCCCACCTAAGGAATTCTCTCACTAGGAAAGAAAGTAAGGAAAAAGAAAAGAAGGAAAAGAGAAAGGAGAAAGGGAAAGAAGGAAGAAGAAGACAGGGGAGGAAAGGGATAGAGGGGAAGTGGGAGGAAGGGAAGAGAAAGGGAATGAGGGAGAGAAACGAAAAACCTGCAAGGCATTCTCAAAATGTATACTTATTTCCTTCCCTTCCCAAAGTTATACCTGTCAAGTGTCAGCTGGGTCTATGCATGGTCTATATCATCAGGGCATATGTGCTGATATTGTCTGAGCAAACTCATCCTGAGGGTATGACAGATATGCCACTTTGGAAATTTGGAATGAGGATAAGATCATCCTCCAACCTCCCCATGACACTGCCATCCCAGAGCCTCAGATCTCAGCAGGCAATTGAAGCCTCTCACCAGGCATGGGGAGGGACTATTTAGAAACCTGAGAGAAGGGGAACCTGGGTGGCTCAACCAGTTAAGTGCCTGACTTCGGCTCAGGCCATGATCTCATGGTTCATGAGTTGAGTGCCACATCAGGTTCTGCACTGACAGCATGGAGCCTGCTTGGGATTCTCTCTCTGCCCCTGTCTCGCTCACTCACTCTCTCTCTCTCTCAAAATAAATAAATAAAAACTTCAAAAAGAAACAAACAAAAAACCTGAGAGGTGGAACAGTGTAAATTCAGTTAGCAGTCTCCAAGCCAGTAAACCACAAAGAGCATAGAGTACATATCTCTGCTTTACTTTTCTTGCTGTCTCTTTGAGACAGTTACCTGTAAAATCTGAGTGCTAATCTGATCTACTGGAGATGCCAGGCGCAGGGCACTAAGCCTAAGAGGTAAGAAAAATAGTCTGACACTGGCTGTTCTCTTTCCAGGCTCTTGAGCAAGGAATTTCAGAGAGGGCTTGGAAACTTCCTATTAAAGTTCTCAGGACTTCATACTGCTGAAATGGAAATTTCTTCTGAGATAGCAAAGAGATGACAAAACACTGAAACCAGGCTAAGTCCGCCCACACTGAGTGACACATGCCTCTGCAGTAACTGAAATACTTAGCTTCTCCTTCCCCAGCAAGTTTGCAGCCTACTAGGGCTCACCTGGATTGTGATTCCACACTGCCCCACCTGGCTAGGTCCTAGAATAGGATTTATGCCTGAGTAGCTCTCAGTGGGAGAAAGATGAGGTACTACATTTATAAGTGAGGAGCCTCTCTTTTCTTTAGGCTTCCCTTCCCACCAGTATCATCTCCAAAGGGATTTAATACTATCTCCTCTGAACATTTTTTGGTGGGGAGGTGGCGGGGGGGGGGGGGGTCTTCTGATACATTCTAACAGTAGCTTTCTCATTTTACTGACCAAAACCTAACAGATAGCAGTTGTCTAATGCTTAAGTCTAAAATTTGAGTGTTCCAGAAAGAAGATATGGCAATTTCTCTCTGTCTCCTTCTTCTTCCCTCTCTGCCTCCCTCCACCATGTAAAGGCACAAGGCAGAAAGCAGCTGTGAGCAAACCAGGAAAAAAGTCCTCACCAGAAACTGACCCTTGCGGAACCTTGATCTGGTACTTTTGGCCTCCAGAACTGTGAGAAAACAAACATCTGCTTTTTAAGCTACCTGGTCTATGATATTTTATTATGGCCATTGAGAAGACTGTACATGGATATTCTACTCTCCACTGGACCCTGGCATTCAGGCAAAGCAGACTCCACGTCAGAGTCAATCTTTAGCAAAGTAGTAGAGTAGATAAAGTCTGCTTCTCATTCTGCAGGTTACTTCCTCTCTCTGAAGCCTTCATATTGTGGGTTATTATTTCCTTCTCTTCTAGAAGAGGATCCTGAGGTTCCTGTGTGACAAAGTTCCAGTCACAAAAGCCACACATGTAGCTACATGGGTTACCAGTTTCCCAGGCAGAGTGAGCTGGGCCCTTTAGCCTTTACTAAGTGAGAAACACAGACTTCAATAAAGAAAGATCTTTCAGGGGTGTCTGAGTGGCCTGTACCATAGAGAAGGCACACACAGACTGAAGACATACAGTGTCTGAAAAAATAGTAGGTTAGGCCATACATGGCCAAGAAAGAGATGTTCATTTTTCCTTTCATTTGCATCTGGAGATTGATTTTCATCTAATCACAGCCTTTCAGGTATTTAAACAAAACCAATCTTATGCCAGCTAAAAGTTTTTATGCTGAAAAGTTTTTAAAAAAACTTTTTTAATGTTTATTTATTTTTGAGACAGATAGAGGCTGAGCATGAATGGGGGAGGGTCAGAGAGAGAGGGAGACACAGAATCTGAAGCAGGCTCCAGGCTCTGAGCTGTCAACGCGGGGTTTGAACTCACGGACAGTGAGATCATGACCTGAGCCGAAGTCGGACGCTTAACCGACTAAGCCACCCAGGCGCCCCATATGCTGAAAAGTATTTTAGAAAAGAGGACTTGAAAGGAAGAAAAGGAGCATGAAGAGGAAGGTTTGAGTGGGCAAAGAATGAGAAAGCATAGCCATTATGAAAAAATTAACATATGACAAAGATGACCAAAAAAGATGTCCCTTTGACATAGTGGCAAGACAAATGGGAAAAGAATAGTCTATTCAAGAAATAGTGCTAGCAAAACTGGATATCTACATGCAAAAGACTGAAGTTGGCCCCCAACTCCACACCAAATACAAAAATTAACATAGAAAGGATCACAGATCTAAATGTATGATCTAAAAACTACAAAAACCTTAGAAGAACACATAAATCTTTGTGACCTTGGGTTAAGCAACGATTTCTTAGGATACCAAAAGTGGAAGTGAAAAAAGAAAAACTAGCTCAAGTTTAAAAAATTTTTGTGCCATACATGAAACCATCAAGAAAGTGAAAAGACAACTCATAGGATGGGAGAAAATATTGGCAAATCATACATCTGGCAAGAAACCTCAATGAAATACCATTTCACACCAACTAAAATGGCAATAATCAAAAAACCAGTAATAAGTGTTGGCAAGGACATGAAAAAATTAGAACTCTCATATACTGCCGGTGGGATTGTAAAATGGTACAGCTACTTTAGTGGTTTGGCAGTTCCTCAAATATTAATGCATAGAATTACCATATGACCCATTCTCTATACTGAAAAGAATGAAGACATTATGTCTACACAAAAATTTGTACACAAATGTTCACAGTAGCATTATTCATAATAGCCAAAACACAGAAACAACCCAGATGTCCATTAACTGAAGAATGGATAAACAAAATGTGGTATAGCTGTAATAGAATATTATTCAGCCATAAAAAGGAATGAAGTACTGATCAATGCTACAATATAGACTAACCTTAGAAGCATTATGTTAAATGAAAGAAGCCAGACACAAAAGGCCACATATTGTAGGATTCCTTTTTTTTCTTTTTAATATTTTTCCTTCAAAGCTTATTCATTTATTTTGAGACAGAGAGAGTGCATGCACGCGAGCAGGGGAGGGGCAGAGAGAGAGGGAGAGAGAGAACCCCAAGCAGGCTCTGTGCTGCCAGAGCAGAGCCTGATGCAGGGCTTGATCTCACAACCACAAGATCATGACCTGAGCCAAGAGCAAGAGTCAGATGTCTAACCAACTGAGCCACCCAGGTACCCCTGTATGATTCCATTTATAGGAAAGGTACAGAAGAGGCAAGTTTATGAAGACAGAAAATAAATTAGTGGTTATTTTGGGCTGAGGGTAGGGTTAGAGGAAGAATGGGGGCTGTCTGCTAATGGGTATGGAGTACCTTTGTGGTAGGAACAAAATATTCTAAAATTAGATTGTAGGGATTATTTTAAAATAATGAGTCGTATATGTTAAATGGGTGAGTTGTAACACATATGAATAAAGTTGTTTTTAAGATTAAGGCCACCTTGACTCCAGCAGTTCTTAAGTAAGCCGCTTTCCCCAGGAACCAAGTCTACACAGAATTCACAGATCCCAAGGTGTTTCACTCACCAAGATAACTTTCCTAGAGCTCACATACGCTAGTGCTGGTGGCAGGAGGAAAAGGAGCTCACTGAGTCACTGACTAGTTTGCACATTACAAAGCAGAGAGAGTTTGAGGAACTTCTGTAGAAGCCTCTGTGGTGGGTGCAGTGCCACATGAAGTAGCAGAGATGTGAGTGAGACTGGCAGTGGAAGTCATATGTGCAAGAGAGGACCAACTCTCCTGAGAGATAAGAAGAGTTCAACTCCTGGTAATATGCTTGAGATCTTTATTTTATTCTTAAGTTTTAAATGTTTATTTATTTTTGAGAGAGAGAGGGAGGAGGAGGGGGGCAGAGAGAGGGAGGGAGACACAGAATCTGAAGCAGGCTCCAGGCTCTGAGCCGTCAGCACAAAGCCCGACACAGGGCTTGAACTCATGAACCATGAGATGACCTGAGCAGAAGTTGGATGCTCAACTGATTGAGCCACCCAGGCACCCCTCGATAACTTTAGATTAAAAGGCCTGCATTTGGCAAATGTCAACTTTTGGCTACTGAACAAAAAATTCCCTGGAATAAAACTTTGGGGGTAGACTGGTAGGGAAGAAGGAAGGCTCTCTTATTCTCAACACTCTTGAACACTTTTTTTTTTTTTTTTTTTTTTTAATGGCTGGAGCTGCCCACATTACTCAGAGACAGCCATCCATCCAGGACTAGGAAGAAGATTTAAAGAAATAAGTCCCAAGGAAAGGGAAAGGAATCTGGAAGTAGAACTTTGTGGGGAAAGGGAATATAATTTCTAACCAAACCCCCAGCTTTATTCAAACTGGAACTAAATGCTCTATGAGAGCAGGGACCAAATTTATGTTACTCACCACTATATTTCCAAACTTTAGCAAAATGCCTGGTGTACTGGGGAGATTCAATTTTTAAAAGTGAATGAATAAACCAAAGTCTAAGAAGGTTTTTGTTCAGTCTTACCACAAGTAAGGAGGTCTGTGATCACCAGCTACTCTCAAAAAGTATGAAAATAACAATAACAATGTTTTATGCCCATCCCAAGAGAAAAGGTGACTTGGACATGAACAACTGTCCTTCAAAGAAGGAACAAAAGTCATCACTGAAGACAGTAAAGCTTTCTCTTCCTCTTAAATCATACCAGGAGGTCAGAGAAAAGCTTTCTGGCAATCCTTATTAAAGTAATCTAATATCTTCTGAAAGTAAGCCTAGGTTTTTGTCTGGGGTAGCGGAGTAGGAAAGGAGCAGGGGAGTGTGTTATACTCTGTTACTGGGTCTCCTAATGCCACTGAATTAGGAAGTCCCAAAGAGGAAAGGCAAAAGAGACAGTGTCATAGTAATGGGAAATTGCTAAAGTCAGCCAGAGAGAGATAGCTCTGCACTCAAAGCACCTTTAAAGGCAAGAATCTGGGCCACCCTCTAATGCAATTGCCAACTTCTGACTGTCAAAGACAGGGGTGACTTATACAAACTGAAGCAAAAGGAAGCGGACAGATGGAACAGCAAGGCTGAGCCACAAACTGGCTAGGGATTTCTTGCTCCATTTTTAACTTATTCTCTCTGACTCATGACTCTGCAAAGCAGCTTTCTTTTCCCTAGTACTGGGTGGATGATGGCTGAGACACACAGTTAATGCCCAACTTACTCAAGAAATGCACAGGAATGTTACCTTAACCATGAAGGCAATGTAGCTTAAGAGAAAATGTAAATTCTTTCTCATATCCAGAGGGAATCTAAAGCAAATCCTCCAAAGATGCAAATTCTCACAATCCCAGCTATCTCCCACAGCATCTGAGGGTCTTTTATGAAACAATAGATAAATCACAGTTTCAACCAGAAGCCCAGAACATGGTGACTGTTTCCTTACTGAGATATTTGAAGCAAGCAGCCTAGCTCTAAAAGCTGCTATGTAAATCCTTCAAGCAGAAAGGAGAAAAACAGACAAAGGTTGCTTACAGGAAAAGTTTCCGTAGCTCTCATTCCAAGGAAGGAGGAAACATAACTGGTATACTCAAGATGGTACACACTGAGAATATTCTTAGAAGTTTCACTCTAAAATTATTCCTATAAGGCTACTAGATATATATTAAAGAGTCTGAACATGGGTGCATATCTGAAGCCTGATAAAAATAAATTTGGATCTCAAGCCTCAACATCATAAGAACTATAGTCCTGTATTTTCAAATACTTGCTAAACATGTACATCTGGATGTCATGCTTTTACTTACATGGTTTTCTTCACAGGGAATGCTATTTTTCTTTACGCCTAAAAAGCGTAAGTCTTATTTTTCCCTTGATGGCCCAGTTAAAATACCACTGCTTCTATGAACAACATGGTATATATAAAATGAAAAGCAAGGCTTTAGAGGCAGTAGACCCAAGTTAAACATCCTGGTTCTTCCACTTCTAGGTTGTATGACCTTGGGCAAGAGACCATATTCTCTAGTACCAGTTTCTCCATTTGGGTGGATTTCCTTTCCAAAGTTTTCCTCTGTGTTTTCCTATATAACATCTAGCCTGACCTAAAGGGAACTTTTTTTTTTTTCCCCACAAGTAGCTTCCCCTTACCTAGACCTAAAAGAGCAGTCCAGTGATCTATACTACAGAGCATATTCTCAGATATCTGGGATTAAAGACAAGAAAACTATATTTATAATTGCTTCTACCTAGGAAATCTTCGTATAGGTAAAAGGCTGGCTTCTGAGAAGGGGTAAAGGTAGGACTGAATAGTATGAGGCAGCAGATAAAATAGTTCATCTGAGGTTGAGTTATTTAATTTTTTTTAAGTTTATTTATTTTTAAGTAATCTCTACCCAAGGTGGGGCTCGAACTCACAACCCAGAGATCAAGTGTCATACACTCCTCCAACTGAGCCAGCCAGGCACCCCGAGATATTTAATTTTAAACTATCATTTCTTTTCACCTTCAGAATTGTCTCCCATACTCCCATTTCATGCAGTAATAAGCTTCCTTCTTCATGGAGTCAATGAATCTTCAGCCCATCCCGTTCAACAGCAACAAAAAAACTCAATTTCCCTTGATGCCTGTTAACAGCAGTGCATTACAAGCCTCAGAGACTCTACTGATTAACATTAAGCAAAATAAAATCTAAAGTAAGAATACCTGCTAACCTTTTCACTTTGAAACTATATAGTCTAAACTTCAGCAACGGACCCTTTAGAGTGTTCCTTTAACTCATCTCCTATGTACTAGGCTTTAACCCTTTCATGTCTATCCCCTTTCTTATACCGCTGTTCCTGGGGCCATTCTTTTCAGGACCAGAGACACAAACGTGGGTTCATTTCAACCTTACCAAAGAAGGCATTTTGGCAACCACCAAGAAGGATGAGCTACTACTGGTCACTGCACCGAGTTGCTTACTTTACCCAATGATCCAACTACATAAACTGGCCCTCTTAATTACTAAGGAGAACTTGACTTATTTGTGTACACAAGTTTATTAGTTGAAGGGAGTGGAACAAGAAATGTGTATCATTGACTACAGCATGGTAATCCTGATATTTCAACTTAGGGAATGATTTGGGTCAACATTTCTCTTGATTTCTAGGTGAAAAACAAGTGACATACAAGGTAAGTTATTCACCTACTGGACTACATTTTCATCCAGCCTCTGCACTGAACAAGTGAACATTCACAATTCATTAACTGGAGGGAAACAAGAAAGAGTTAATGTGTATGAAATGTATGTGCACGTGGCCTGAGGGGCAGCTGCCTCATTTTCTGAAGCTGTGTGCATGACTATGCATTTTGGCAGTTTGGGCTTTCTACCTTGATGCATGACTTTACCCAATGTAGATTTCCACCTCATCACCTGCTGGAAATTAAGCAATTGGTTATAGCTACTTTGCTTGAAAAATGAGCTAATTTCTACTTACTGTGGCCCCAAACCATAGATTTAAACCAAGTAAGATGCCATGGGCTGTACACTTTGGCTAAATTATCTCCTCTAGCTCTGTTGTAAGAGAGGAATGGAATTCTTTCCTGCTTTAGATACCAGCCTGACATTTTTCCAGTTTCTACAATCACACTGAATGTAAATGGAGAAGAACGAACCATAGGAGTTGAAGGAACCACAAAAGTAAAATGAACCATCTACATTTCCATAAAAGACATCACCTAATCCATTCCCCTTAGGAATGTCTACTGTTTATTAAACCTTTCTCTCAATAAATGAACAGAGGCTCCAAAACTTTCTGAGGGATAGAACACCTACAAGATTAGCTAATCTCTGCTCAGATCCCATTACTCTGTGCTTCATATTCCTTTATACTGTCTCTAGCTGCAGGCCAGGAGTTGCTGGCAGAGTTCCTGGGGATACAGAATGCAAACCTTGATAGAAGTTACAAATACTTTAGCCCTGGATTTCCTATGTTGAGAGGCAAGGCCCCTCTACATTCTCAGAAACATTTAGTAAATATAAGGAAACAAAATAGGCCATGTGAAAGGGTCTATTAGATTTTCTATCTCACTTCAGGACATAAGAAAATCCTAATATGTACCTGGGAAGGCTTCTGAGGCAGTGGGAATCAGCTTAAAACTCCAAGAAGTGATCTAATGTTAATTAACGGTGAAAGTTCCAATCCCTTGAACGTGACTCAAGAACTTTTAAAAACCAGGCATGAGCCAAAAACCTGAAATATTTTAATTACACATCATTTCCATTAGCCCAATTAATCAATTACAAGATATTTAACTTTTCTTTTTAAAGACTATTTTTAACTAATCTCTACACCCAACATGGGGCCTAAACTCACGACTCTGAGATCGAGTCACATGCTCCACCCACTGAGCCAGGCAGGTGCCTCAAAAGATATTTAACTTTTAATTTTAAGCACAGGGGAGGAGGGAGCAGGAAGACAAAGAAAAAAAAAATCAGCAATTGACTAACTTAAGCTTCTTTTCCTATCACATCAAAAAACAGAGGGAAATTGTTTTCGTGGATCACATGCTAGACAGAAGAGAGAGGGAAATTTTCTGTGGATCCCATACTAATTAGAGAAAAAGACACACATGGAACCCTAAGTTAGAAGAGTCGTGCATAGACCTCAGTGATGGGGAAGGAGGATTGGGGATCTCATGCGGACAGAGGAGGAAGAAGGCTGTCAAGATTTCTGAGTGGTCCAGTGTGGGCCATATGGACACCATACTAGAAAGGAGTGGTCCTGATGTTTGTGCACAGGAGAGAGGGGATGGTGGCCATATGGATCACATACTGGTTTTCAAGTACTCCAAGTAAAGAATGAAATTAAAAGACATGGAAAGAGGTTTATGTTCCATCCCAGGGGGACCTTTTAGAACTCCTCAGGAAAGGCAATCAGCAAGTCTGCCAAAGTAATTAAGCAAGCGAACATTTACCATAAAGCCCACATCAGTTAAGTGAACAGAGATGAATCTTATTACGGTGCACTGTCAGCTCTGAGCCTGCAGGTGCTAACCACTGAAACACCATGTTACTTGGCCCTGTCTGTTTGCCTGCCCACTGTGAAGGAGAGCTTTGCCTTTCTTGGCTGAAAAAGCAGGCTGCTTTCACTGGCTCTGGCAGTGACTTAAGTTGCCTTCGGAGAGGCCCTAGCACAAGTGGTTTCCCATTAAGAAGCAGGGGTGTGAAGAGTCGGGGCAGGAGATGGGACTGGCTCAAGAAAGAAGCCCTGAGAGAGAGGACAGGTATGAGAGAAAGCAAGGGAGCTGGGTAGCAGTCCGGTTGTAAGGTAAGGAGAATGAGATCGTTTAATCAAGAAGAGAAGAATAAACAAGCTGCTCAAAGTATTCAGCCGTTCTTCTCAAGTGAAGTTGACAGTATCTCTCTCAATGAAAAGAGAAAAAGTTAAAATGTCACTGCAAAATACTTTCTCCACAGGAAAAGGAATGCTACTAAGGAACACTGCTTTTGCAATGTTAACGGCAGCCTTGAAATCAGCTTTACTCTGAGTTAACTCCATAGGTAAAGAGCCAGATTTTCTCAACAACCTAATCAGGATCTGTTATTGAACAAAATTCACTGTTTGCTAGAGGAAATGAGTATTTACCAATTATCCTAAGATTTACAAATGGCACCTGGTACATCTTTTAGCCCTATTTCTTTCTGCAAATAATTGTGAGAGTCAAAACGAAAGCCCCCAAGCTGACTAAATGCAGCCTCCTATGTCAGAGACCCAGATAGCTTCTCTTCAACAGAAACCTCATGGGAAGAAGGCTCCTAAAAGTACCTGTGAGGACAAATTCAAAAACCATATAACATTTTCAAAACTCATCAAAGGCCATGTGTCTGTCACTCAAAAGGAGTGGATAAGAGTGGACAGCTAAGTAGGTAAGGCTCCTGTGTTCAGAAACCAACAAATCTCTATTTATGGAGAGGAGGTCTGAAAGACATTGCTGGGAGACAGGTATGACCAGCCAACTGAGGAAACGAGATGTAATGGGCTTGAACTGAAATTGATGGAGATCTCAAAGCACCTGAGCAGGCACTCCCAGGTTTGAGCTTCTCTCTAGGCCCAGGACAAGAGCAAACAAAGAGCTGTGGTAAAAAATTATTTGCAACCTTACTTTCTACCACAGCTCTTTGTTTGCAACAGGGCCTGTGGCTTCTTTACATTCAAAGGCAGTGGGAGGCAGGAGGAGGAGGGGAGACTAGAGGACTACTACCCAGACCCAAGCAGCGCTACCCAGGAGAGGACTTAATGGGAGGATAAATTTGGGGCCTGATTCTTTGACAGCACCTCCAGTAATAGCTAGTAAAGCAGTGAGAGCCAGGGTGAGAGCCAGCTCCAAACATTCATCATAATAGTGCAATGAGTTGACGGTCTTTGGGGGAGAGTCTATGAAATTCCAGAGTAAGAAAATGAAGCCCGCGTGGAGAGGGTGAGGCGGTTGGCTCTGGCAGATTGTCTCTACAGGAGGCTGGGTATAATTGTTTTATGTTCACAAAGAAGTTATTAGCTGCTTTCTCTCTAATACACCAGAAATAGTGCTAAGATTTTTCCCCTCCTGAAAAGGTGACGCTACCAAAAGGAGAATTTTAGTTTGAAAGTGATTAGAGGGGCACCTGGGTGGCTCAGTCGGTTAAGCCTCCAACTTCGGCTCAGGTCATGACCTCACATTTTGTGGGCTCAGGCCCCGTGTCGGACTCTGTGCTGACAGCTCGAAGCCTGGAGCGTGCCTCGGATTCTGTGTCTCCCTCTCTCTCTCTGCCCCTCCTCTGCTCACACTCTGTGTCTGCGTCTCTCAAAAAGTAAATTAATGTCACAAAAAAAAATTTTTTTAAAGTGATGAGAATTTTGTTTACCCTATACGCAACATTTTATTTTTTAATTTTTATTACTTTTTTCTTTAAAGTTTATTTATTTATCTTGGCGGGGGGGGGGGGGCAGGAGGCAGAGAGAGAGGGAGTGAGACAGAATCCCAAGCAGGCTCTGCACTGTCAGCACAGAGCCCTATGCAGGGCTCAAACTCATGAACCATGAGATCATGGCCTGAGCCAAAATCAAGAGTCACACACTCAATGAACTGAGCCATTCAGGTACCCCATACATGCACCATTTTAGAAAGAAAATTCTATTTACTCCTCCCTTAGCTGTCAAACTGACTGCTTTCCCACATAGTGAAGGACCACTCTGTCCCTAGAAGAAAAGTCTATAGTATCTGAAGCTAAGGGTCTGCTAGCATAGTCTGTGACTCAGTAGTTCAGTTTGTTTGACAAACAGTTAAATACCCACTACATGCAGATGCTATGCTAGGCAGTGGGGGAGGTGAATGAAATTTGATTCCAGATAGCAAGGGATTTACGGACTAGTGGGAAGACACATACTACAGACAGATAATTTAATTACAATGTGCTAAGGGCTAGACAGACAAAGAGCAAACAAAATGTCTCATGGGAGCACTGAGGAGGGATATTCTGCCCAACTTGGGGGCTTAGGAAAGGCATCTTAAAGGAGATGGTGCATGAAGGGAGCCTTGAAATATTAATTTAATCAGGCAGGTAAAGGTGAGAAGATCCTGGTACATTTTCTTATAGGATCAGAGACTCATACCCAATTTTTACTAAATCAGACTAGAGAAACCTTACTAGATAAGTTACATTACGTTCATGCATTCAAAAAATATCCAGCCAATTTTTTCCAGTACACCAAAGAGAAAAGTTATAGATTCTTTTCCTAGGGGCGTGTTTTAAATCTTTTCCAGCAGGATATCTTTGTGAAAGTCATGAGACCTTTGCCTGCCAGGGTCCTGTTTGCACGGTTTTTGCTCAGTGCTGACTCAAAGACGCTCATGGCAATGGGCTATGGCAGGCTCTGTACCTCCTCTTCACTAAATTAAATGTAAACACAAAGCAACTAAGCTGAAGGCAGGCCTTTCAGTGTCACGTGGGAGTGAATGGATCTCAGCTGCGTGTGCCCACCCTCGACAGGGTGTCAGTCTCCAGCTGGTGATGCAGCTGCTTCACTTAAAGCCACACTGAAGCATCTATTCTCTCATCTCCACCAAACCATACTGAAGGGACTAAATGGCTCTGCTTTGCAGCTGCCTGTTAATTATAGCAGCTTCCTCAGCTCTCTTTTGGCTTATAAGACATTAATATACATTTGGGAAGGTCCTCTGTAAGAAACACACAAGAGAACTTTTAGCCTTATGAAGAGCTTGAAAAAACACCTTACTGCCAAGGGCAGCAGGCATCCAAACACCTAAAACAGTGGCATGTGAAACAGCATCAGAACACACAGATTCCTTCAGCAGGTCCTCTGTTTTACATAAAGAACAGCAGCCCATCACTCAGTCAGTGAGAGGATTTTTTAAGGCATCCTTAAAATCATCTTTAAAATTCAGTGAATCTGCAACATAAAAATAGCATTAATTGCCTTGACTTGTTACTTAAAAAAAAAGGAAGAAAAACAATGCATAATGCTATCAATAATTCATTTCAAAGTGGCTTTAGTTGTCTCAAAGCCCCATTTCATATAATTAAAACCTTTTGGCTGTCCTATTGTTACCCTGGAGGGAACTAGAAGTCAGTAAATTCTATGGTGTTGGGATAAACAATTCAGCTCATCATTGAGAAAGGGGTCCATCTCTCTTGGCAACAATTCAAAACATACTTCCTGGCTATACCAGGTCAGTTCAGGGGCTGGTAAGACTGTATTTCCTGTTGTCTATTAGGATCTGAAGCAGGCTTTTATAACGGGGCTACACAGATGCAACTGGGGAGCACAATCAGAGGGACAGCCTTATAAGCACTTCTTAGGCATCTCAATATCCACTTCCTAGCTTAGGACCCTCAGGTCAGCTGATAATTCTGGGAGACAATGGTGGCAATATAAGTCCTTGGAAGATGGAACCGTTCATTCCAGGCATCCCTTCACTCACTCAACCAGTATTTATTGTACCATACTGTACTTTGCTAGGGGCAGAGATTATAGAAGAAAAGCATGGTCTCTGTCTTAGGAGCTCACCATCTAGTGATGGACATACATGTAAACGGCCTTACCACAGTGTGATAACTGCTCTGAGAAATAAATGTACAAAGTCCTGTGGCAATGCAGGTATGAATCATTTGGCCTCAAAGAATCCGGAAGCTTTCAAGGAAGGTGACATCTAGGCTTAGTTTTGAAGCATAAATAAGATTTTGTTAGATAAAAAGAAGAATGGGAAGACATTCTAGGTAAAAGCACAGGCACTGTGCAAAGGCACAGAGGTATGAAATTTGAGACTCTGTGACTATGTCTAATTTGGCCAGATCTTAAGATACATGGGACAGTGATAGTAAACAGAGCCAGAAAGGTAGGCTAGGGTCAAGGTGTCATGTGAAGAAGTTTGGACATGATCTGATCCCTATCAATGATGGGGAATCACATAAGATATAAAATCTGGTGATTTTTCATAGGCATCCGGGTGGCTTAGTTGGTTAAGCATCCGACTTCGGCTCAGGTCGTGATCTCACGGTTCATTAAGTTCAAGTCCTACATCAGACTCTGTGCTGACAGCTCAGAGCCTGCAGCCTGCTTCAGATTCTGTGTCTCCCTCTCTCTCTGCCCCTCCCCCCCGACTCTGTCTCTCTCTCCTTCAAAAATAAATAAACATTAAAAAATTTTTTTTAATCTGGTGATTTTTTCTAATAAAATATTTCAGATATTTCAAAAGGTGCAGAAAAGAATATAGTGAATGTTTGTGTACCCTATATCCAACTTAAAAAGCATTATAATTACCTTTCAAAACTTCCATGTACCTCTTCTTCATTGTATATGGTCTCTCTCTTGCCAGAGGTAAACACTCAGCTGATTTTGGTACTTATCATTCTTATACACTGCTTTACTCTTTTACTAAATATGAATGTGTCTCTAAATAACATATTTTTTTGTGTTTTTAAACATTATGTGCATATTATCATACATGCTGCAATTTACTTTTTTATTCAATATTATATTTGAGATTTTTATTCCTTTGGGAAGCTCTAATCCATTCTCAGTGTTAAATAATATTTAATTGTGTAAATATACCACAATCCATTCTGTTGATGGAAATGAAATGTAGGTGGCTCCCAATTTTCATGGTATTAAAATAGTACTTAATAGGGGAGCCTGAGTCGGGTTCAGTCAGTTAAACGTCTGACTCTGGATTTTGGCTCAGACCATGATCTCACAGTGGTGAGATCGAGCCCCACGTTGGGCTCCGTGCTGGGCATGGAGCCTGCTTGAGACTGTCTCTTTCCCTCTCCCTCCCCTCCCCTGCTCAAGCTCTTTCTCAAAACAAAATAATAAGTGTTTTTATTTATATACCCTTGAGATCATTTGGGAAAGTTCCTCAAGGAACAATATCTAGGAATGAAATTACTGTATCATAAGGTTTGGGTAAGTTGGACTTTACCAGATATTATCAAACTGCCTTCAAAGTGATGGTACCAATATACACTCCCAAGAGCAGTGTCAAGACACACACTTCTGAAATTGAAGTCTACTGAATGAATAAAATGAATAGTGGCTGCTATGAGGGAAAGACTAGGAGCAGAGAGAATAGTTAGGATGCTCTTGTTATGAGGACTTGAACTAAAATGGTGGTTGTATAAATGGAGAAGAATTTACTTGAGAAATATTTAGGAGGTAAAGGTGAAAGAACCTACTGACCGGGTGAAGGAGAGAGAAGACACTAAAGCAAACTTAATATTTTTACTTAAAAATTTTTTTAATGTTTATTTTTAAGAGAGAGACAGAGCATGAGCGGGGCAGGGTCAGAGAGAGAGAGGGAGACACAGAATCTGAAGCAAGCTACAGGCTCCAAGCTATCAGCACAGAGCCTGACGCAGGGCTCAAACTCACAAACCATGAGATCATGACCTGAGCTGCAGTGGGACGCTTAACTGACTAAGCCACCCAGGCACCCAAGATTTTTACTTTAGGCAAATGACCAGATGATGATACCATTGAGATGATAAATGTAGGAGATGGCTCTTAAATTGTGGAGGGAAGGCAATAAGGCATATTCTTTGGAATGTCAAGTTTGAGGTATTTGTGAAATCTCTGGGTAGGGTATGAAGTTCAAAAGGCAAGACCATGCTGGTAGTAAAAACTATGAAGCTTGTTTACCCAGGGAGCTACCATAAATCAGATATCCAGGCTCAAAAAGGTTAAGAAAAAAAATAAATAAAGAGAACAGCACTTTCTCTACTACTTAACACTGGTTTCTCTATTCCAGGAAAAAAAAGTCAATTTATATGCCCCATGATACAAGGTAGGTACCCTCCCCTTAAATTAATTCTATATCTGAATTTCCACCTGTCTAGACTAAACCCTTCAGCTTAAGGTAGAACAAGCAGGGATGAAAGAAGACAGCTTCATAACATTAGACCTCAAAGAGCTACCAAGCTGTGCTTTAAATGTTATTACCAAAGGGGAGACAACCTGACATCCTGTTTGACAAAGAAGAAAAGGTTTAGCTCCTTTGAGTGTATCCTACTCAGATACACTTGAGCATTTCTATAATTTGCTCTGTTTTGAACTCCTTGCTCTTCCCGATCTATGGGGAAGTGCTTTTCAAGCAAGAAGGAAGTATTTAGTAAGAAGTTATGATGAATACTTCATTCTCTGCCTGATTTCACAAAGTGTAAATAGAAGCTCAGGAAATGGGATAATAGTTGTGGACCAGTAGTTTCATCTATAGGATACAGGAACAGTTGGCAATCTATTATACCACTAGTATCAGCCTTGTTTTTCAGCAATAACTGACCTTGGAAAATGCAGGATTGAAAACCTGGAGTTGTATTCTAATAAAACAATGTTCAATGTTGGTCTATTTTTACAAAGAAAGTAGAGCTACAGAGTGGCTACAGAAGCCAGGTTAAAATGCCACATACATTTCAAACCCTAAGGTGAGTAAGGAGTCAAGTGTCCCCACTCCTTGCCCTACAGTCTGAGGATGAGTGTTAGTCAACGCATCATGTCTAGAACTGTTCTCGAAGATTCACATGTAGCTATTTAGTACTTGAAATGTGGTTAATGCAACTGAGGAACTGAATTTTTATTTTATTTTATTTTTTTTTTTTTTAATTTTTTTTTCAACGTTTATTTATTTTTGGGACAGAGAGAGACAGAGCATGAACGGGCGAGGGGCAGAGAGAGAGGGAGACACAGAATCGGAAACAGGCTCCAGGCTCTGAGCCATCAGCCCAGAGCCCGACGCGGGGCTCGAACTCCCGGACCGCGAGATCGTGACCTGGCTGAAGTCGGACGCCCAACCGACTGCGCCACCCAGGCGCCCCCTGAATTTTTATTTTAATTAATTTAAAAGGAAAAAAAAACTAAAGCAGGATAAAATATTATTCCATTAAATACAACGTTGTTTAGGAAGGACTACATTTCACTTTAACCATTGTATTGTATAAAATATTATTGCTGTTATTACAGTGCATGTGTGCTGTTTCTAGTACTACAAATAAACTCATTAACAGGGTGCCTGGGTGGCCCAGTTGGTTAAGTGTCTGACTCCTGATTTCGGCTCAGGTCATGATCTCATGGTCATGGGATCAAGCCCCACACCAGGCTCTGCACTGGCCATGTAGCATGCTTGAGATTTTCTCTCTCCCTTTCCCTCTGCCCCATCCCTGCTCACTTGTGTGCACACATGCTCTGCACTCTTTCTCTAAAAAATAATAACAATAAAAACAGTTTAAGGGGCGCCTGGGTGGCGCAGTCGGTTAAGCGTCCGACTTCAGCCAGGTCACGATCTCGCGGTCCATGAGTTCGAGCCCCGCGTCAGGCTCTGGGCTGATGGCTCAGAGCCTGGAGCCTGTTTCCGATTCTGTGTCTCTCTCTCTCTCTGCCCCTCCCCCATTCATGCTCTGTCTCTCTCTGTCCCAAAAAATAAATAAACGTTGAAAAAAAAATTAAAAAAAAAAAAAAAAAAACAAAAAAAAACAGTTTAAAAAAAAACCACATTACCAATCTGGTTGATGTCAATGGATTGATTCAGTTCAAATGACTTACTATCTATGGATTTCACAATGTAATGTATTTATTTACTTTATGCAGACAGCATGAGTTACAGCAGAGTTCCTTTACCTAAGCACTACTGATATCTGGGGCTGGGTAATTTGTTGTGGGGGACTGTCCTGAGCACTGTAGAATGTTGAGCAGCATCTCTGGTCTCTACCTACCAGACACTAGTAAGCACTCCCCTACTTCCCCAAGTTGTGAATACTAAAACATGCCAAATATCCCATGGAAGGCAAAATCATAACAGTTGAGAACCACGGAGTTACAGTGATACCATAAAATCAGAATTGGCAATTAGAGTAATATATTTATTTTTTTGAAATTATAATTAGATTATATTTCTAGTTTTAAGAAGTAAACAGGAATAGACTTTTAAGTTTAAAACAAAGGCAGGGGCGCCTGCGTGCCTTAGTCGATTAAGCAACAGACTCTGGATTTCAGCTCAGGTCATGATCTCACAGTTTGTGGGTTCGAGTCCCATGTCAGGCTCTGGGCTGGCAGTGTGGAGCCTGCTTGGGATTCTCGCTTTCCTCCTCTCTCTGCCCCACCCCTGCTCACACTCTCTCTTTCTCAAAATAAATGAACAGTTTTAAAAAATAAATAGAATAAAATAATAAAATAAAGTGAAGGCATACTACTGATTCAGAATTGAGTGGAGATACAAATGACAGTACTGTATTGGAACACTAAAAAAAAAGAGAGAGAGAGACTGGAAAAAGGTATATTGCTAGTTTCACGATCAACAGCAAATGCAATTTGCTTCAGCAAGGCAAAATGAAAAACCTGTTTGTTGTGTAAAAACCCTTTTCAAGATAATGAAGGAAACACTATTAAGAAATGTTGGCAAATGTATATAAAGTGAGTAAGAAATTTCTTCTTAACATTAGAACAGTAAAAATGAATGAATAGGGGCTCCTGGATGGCTCAGTTGGTAGAGCATGTGACTCTTGATCTAAGGGTTGTGAGTTCAAGCCCCATGTTGGGTGGAAAGACTGCTTTAAACAATAAACTTCAGATATTGAAAAAAATAAAGAATAAAATAAAATCTTAAAAAAAACCATACATACATACATACATATACACACACACACACACACACACGTGTGTGTGTGTGTGTATACATATATATGTGTGTGTATATATATATATATATATACATATACATGTAATAACTAATGAATCAACAAAATAGGTTGTCTGAAATCAGAATTTCCAACAAAAGGGGCACCTGGGTGGCTTAGTCGGTTAGGTGTCCGACTTTGACTTAGGTCACGATCTCATGTTTTGTGGGTTTGAGTCCCATGTCAGGCTCTCTGCTGTCAGTGCAGAGCCCACTTCAGATACTGTCTCCCTCTCTTTCTGCCTCTCCCCACTCTCACTCTCTCTCTCTCTCAAAAATAAATAAACATCTTAAATAAATAGATAAATATCCAACAAAAAATTTTAATGATTTTTAATAGGATCTGAGCTTGTATTTTTGGTCACTATACCATTTTTTAGATGGAAGTATGGTAAAAGAAATTACTATTTCAGCTATGGATATTCTCTCAGAAAATTATGAGGAAAAGACTAAAAAAAGAACCACTTTATAAAAAGTGAAAGATCTTCAAATTAAACCATCAATTTGCCTGTAGCATATAAGACATTTCTAATGATATCAAGGGTCAGGTGATTCAAATGTAAATGACAAGTATTAACAAGAAAAAAAAATACAAGTACTTTTCTTTAGATTTGGATGATATTGCTCAATTAATACTCTGGGTATACTTTGTCTCAAAAGACTTGCAAACATACAAAGAAATTTTGTCAATTTGCAGACTGAAAACCTGAACTCATGTCATCGATATTTTTTATCTTCTACATCTGTCAATGAAGAATTGGACTAAATTTTTTTTTTAAGATTTTTAAAGTAATCTTTACACCAAACATGGGGCTCAAACCTACAACCCTGAGATCAAGAGTCACATGCTCCACCGACTAAGCCAGGCAGGCACCCCAAATCTGACTATATTAAAAAAAAAATTCTATCACATGTATGGTGCTCCAGCTATATGGTCCAGCACTTATGGTCTTTTTTTTAAAAAGTTTGTCTGTTTATTTATTTATAGAATGTGAGCAGGGGAGGTGCAGAGGCAGAGAGAGAGAGAGAGAGAGAGAGAGAAAGAGAGAGAGAGAGAAAATCCCAAGCAGGTTCCACACTGCCAGTGCAGAGCCTGATTCTGGGCTCTATCCTACCACCATGAGATCATGACCTGAGTTGAAATTGAGAGTCAGACATTCAATCAACTGAGCCATGCAGGTGCCCCTACTGTCATTTTTAAACAAAACTGAAATTTCCCCTCTGCTTCATTCTACTGTATGGTACAAATTAAAAATGTGTGCAGTTTTCTAAACCAGATTCTGTAAATGTCATGGATACAGTACTAAAATCATTTAGTATATACCTGCAAAAACTATGAACATTACCAGTTTATGGAACAGCTGAGAGAATTTAAAGACAATGTAATGATCACGAATTCTTTGCCAGTGCTCATTGGTTCAGGTGAGGTTTACAAAAAATTTACTATACTGTTATTTTCAACTCAAAATCTTCCTAAAGGAATGCCTTCAAGTATTCAATAATTAAAAACTAAAAAAAAAATTTTTTTAACGTTTATTCATTTTTGAGAGACAAAGAGAGACAGAGCGTAAGTGGAGGAGGGGCAGGGAGAGAGGGAGACACAGATTCCGAAGCAGGCTCCAGGTTCCCAGCTGTCAGCACAGAGCCCCGTGCAGGGCTTGAACCCATGAACCATGAGATCATGACCTGAGCTAAAGTCAGACGCTTAACCAACTAAGCCACTCAGGTGCCCCCAAAACTTTTCTTTTAATTAATGAGTTAAAATTGAAACTTCAAGAAAAGGAAAAGCTTATTGTGTGACCTACCTGGCCAGGTATTTACGTTAAAATTGAAGCTTTCCATAATATCATTAACACATTTTTCTAATGTGAATCAATATGGATTTTTTTAAGTTTATTTATTTATTTTGAGAGAGAGAGGACATGCATGCATGCATGCACATGCAAGCAGGGAAGGGGCAGAGAGAGAGGGAGAAAGAATCCCAAGCAGGCCCCACGCTTTCAGCATGGAGCCACGAACCATGAGACCATCACCTGAACCAAAACAAAGACTAGGATCCTTAACTGACTGAGCCACCCAGGTACCTCTATACGGAGTGGATTCTAATTGTAACTGACAGCACTAACTAGCTTCACACACTACAAGAAAATTTTGGAAAATGCTTTGTTGATACTGATAAATGTACAATTTCCTTAACTATTTATGCCATACCTCTTTGATTTTGATATTAACACAGAGTTAGCAAGTTTCCTTAATCTGGACAGATGTAGCTTAGAAATTAAATAAATTCTAAAAAAGATGAACCAGATTTATCAATGTGGATGCAAATGTTAAAGGGGAATGATTTTTAGGTACTCAATACAGTTATTGGAAAACTTTTAGGTATGTATGGAACAACTTGGGTATATGACTCTTACTTTTTCAAATGTAAATTCTATGAAATCTAAATATAGGTCAAATATTTCCAATGAAAATATATCATCTAAATTGAAATGTGTAAGTGTAAAATATCTACCTAACTTCAAAGACTTTAAAATATAAAATATACTGAGAGTACGAAATATCTCAGTAACCTTTTTTTTTTTAATTTTTTTTTTAACGTTTATTTATTTTTGAGACAGAGAGAGACAGAGCATGAACGGGGGAGGGGCAGAGAGAGAGGGAGACACAGAATTGGAAACAGGCTCCAGGCTCCGAGCCATCAGCCCAGAGCCCAACGCGGGGCTCGAACTCACGGACCGTGAGATCGTGACCTGAGCTGAAGTCGGACGCTTAACCGACTGCGCCACCCAGGCGCCCCCCAGTAACCATTTTTTATATTAATTATAGGTTGCAACAATAATTTTGGGGTATACTGGGTAAACAACATTATTAAAATTAATTTCACCTGTTGGAAAATAAAGCTATACACAGCTTATAATATACTTATACTGGACAAGCTGTGTAGACCTTGCTGCAAATGTTTCCCATCTTACTGGTCTACTGGCTCTTTCTGTGGTCTATACTTCAATGTAAAAAATCATTACAGGGATGGGCACCTGGGTGGCTCAGTCGGTTGAGCAACCAACTTCGGATCAGGTCATGATCTCATGGTTTGTGGGTTCTAGCCCTGAGTCAGGCTCTGTGCTGACAGCTTGCCCAGAGCCTGGAGCCTGCTTCAGATTCTGTCTCCTTCTCTCTCTGCCCCTCCCCTGCTCATGCTCTGTCTCTCAAAAATAAATAAATGTTAAAAAAAAAAAATTTTTTTTTTTTTAAATCATTACAGGGAATGCAAACTGGTGCAGCCACTCTGGAAAACAGTATGGAGGTTCCTCAAAAAATTAAAAATGGAGGGGCACCTGGGTGGCGCAGTCGGTTAAGCGTCCGACTTCAGCCAGGTCACGATCTCGCGGTCCGTGAGTTCGAGCCCCGCGTCAGGCTCTGGGCTGATGGCTCGGAGCCTGGAGCCTGTTTCCGATTCTGTGTCTCCCTCTCTCTCTGCCCCTCCCCCGTTCATGCTCTGTCTCTCTCTGTCCCAAAAAAATAAACGTTGAAAAAAAAAAAATTAAAAAAAAAAAAATTAAAAATGGAACTACCCTATGACCGAATAATTGCAGTACTAGGCATTTATCCAAAGGATACAAAAATGTTGATTGGAGGGGTCACATGCGCCCCAATGTTTATAGCAGTGTTATCAAAAATAGCCAAATTATGAAAGAGCCCAGATTCCATTGACTGATGAATGGATAAAGAAGATATGGCTTAACAGATGTTGGTGAGGATGTGGAGAAAGAGGATCTCTTTTGCACTGCTGGTGGGAATGCAAACTGGTGCAGCCACTCTGGAAAACAGTATGGAGGTTCCTCAAAAAATTAAAAATAGAACTACCCTATGACCCAGCAACTGAACTACTAGGTATTTATCCAAGGGATACAGATGTGCAGTTTCGAAGGGGCACATGCACTCCAATGTTTACAGCAGCATTATCGACAATGGCCAAAGTATGAAAAGAGCCCAAATGTCCATTGACAGATGAATGGATAAAGAAGATGTGGTATCTATACACAATGAGTATTACTCAGGAATCAAAAAGAATGAAATCTTGACATATGCAACTATGTGGATGGAACTAAAGAGTATGATGCTAAGCAAAATTAATCAGAGAAAAACAAGTATCATATGACTTCACTTATATGAGGAAGCTAAGATACAAAACAGATGAACATAAGGGAAAGGAAGCAAAAATAATATAAAACCAGGGAGGAAGACAAAACATAAGAGACTCTTAAATATAGAAAACAAAGAGGGTTGCTGGAGGGGTTGCAAGAGGGGGGATGAGCTAAATGGGTAAAGGGCATTAAGGAAGACACTTGTTGGGATGAGCACTGCGTGTTATACATAGGGGATGAATCACTGAATCTACTACTGAAATCACTGGTGCACTGTATGCTAACTTGGATGTAAATTTAAAAATAAATTAATTTTAAAAAGACGATATGGTTGGCACAAAAACAGACACACAGACCAATGGAATAGAATAGAAACCCCAGAACTAGACCCACAAACGTATGGCCAACTCATCTTTGACAAAGCAGGAAAGAACATCCAATGGAAAAAAGACAGTCTCTTTAACAAATGGTGCTGGGAGAACTGGACAGCAACATGCAGAAGGTTGAAACTAGACCACTTTCTCACACCATTTACAAAAATAAACTCAAAATGGATAAAGGACCTAAATGTGAGACAGGAAACCATCAGAACCTTAGAGGAGAAAGCAGGAAAAGACCTCTCTGACCTCAGACGTAGCAATCTCTTACTCGACACATCCCCAAAGGCAAGGGAATTAAAAGCAAAAGTGAATTACTGGGACCTTATGAAGATAAAAAGCTTCTGCACAGCAAAGGAAACAACCAACAAAACTAAAAGGCAACCAACAGAATGGGAAAAGATATTTGCAAATGACATATCGGACAAAGGGCTAGTATCTAAAATCTATAAAGAGCTCACCAAACTCCACACCCGAAAAACAAATAACCCAGTGAAGAAATGGGCAGAAAACATGAATAGACACTTCTCTAAAGAAGACATCCAGATGGCCAACAGGCACATGAAAAGATGTTCAGCGTCGCTCCTTATCAGGGAAATACAAATCAAAACCACACTCAGGTATCACCTCACGCCAGTCAGAGTGGCCAAAATGAACAAATCAGGAGACTATAGATGCTGGAGAGGATGTGGAGAAACGGGAACCCTCTTGCACTGTTGGTGGGAATGCAAATTGGTACAGCCGCTCTGGAAAGCAGTGTGGAGGTTCCTCAGAAAATTAAAAATAGACCTACCCTATGACCCAGCAATAGCACTGCTAGGAATTTATCCAAGGGATACAGGAGTACTGATGCATAGGGGCACTTGTACCCCAATGTTCATAGCAGCACTCTCAACAATAGCCAAATTATGGAAAGAGCCTAAATGTCCATCAACTGATGAATGGATAAAGAAATTGTGGTATATATATACAATGGAATACTATGTGGCAATGAGAAAAAATGAAATATGGCCTTTTGTAGCAACGTGGATGGAACTGGAGAGTGTGATGCTAAGTGAAATAAGCCATACAGAGAAAGACAGATACCATATGGTTTCACTCTTATGTGGATCCTGAGAAACTTAACAGGAACCCATGGGGGAGGGGAAGGAAAAAAAAAAAAAAAAAGAGGTTAGAGTGGGAGAGAGCCAAAGCATAAGAGACTGTTAAAAACTGAGAACAAACTGAGGGTTGATGGGGGGTGGGAGGGAGGGGAGGGTGGGTGATGGGTATTGAGGAGGGCACCTTTTGGGATGAGCACTGGGTGTTGTATGGAAACCAATTTGTCAATAAATTTCATATGGTATACACACACACACACACACACACACACACACACACACACATTGGAATATTACTCAGTGATCAAAAAGAATGAAGTCTTGCAATCTGCAACAACATAGATGGAACCAGAGTGTATTGTGCTAAGTGAAATAAATCAGTCAGAGAAAGACAAATATTATATGATATCTGGTGAAGGAAAAAGAAGATAAAAACAGAGAGAGAGGCAAACCATAAGAGACTCTTAAATATAGAGAACAAACTGAGGTTGCTGGAGGGGAGATCGGTAGGGGGATGGGCTAAATGGTTAATGGGCATTAAGGAGGGTAATTGTTGGGATGAGCACTGGGTGTTACATGTAAGTGATGAATCACTAAATTCTACTCCTGAAACCAGTATCACACTATATGTTAACTAACTGGAATTTAAATTTAAAAAAAATCATTATAATAATGGGGTCCTGGAAAATTAAAAACACTAAAGGCTGAAATTCCCTTCAAAATGTTTAGTCTTTAGTGAATAAAGAAATTATGTATTTGATAGATTGCTGCTGATACTAACAGGAAGAATTAAAACTGAACTGAGGGGCACCTGGGTGGCTTAGTCAGTTAAGCGTCCGACTTTGGCTCAGGTCATGATCTCATGGTTCGTTGGGTTCGTGAGTTCAAGCGCTGTACTGGGCTCTGTGCAACAGCACGGAGCCTGCTTTGGATTCTCTGTCTCTCTTGCTCTCTGCTGCTCTCTCTCAAAAATAAATAAACATAAAAAAAAGAAAAGAAAAGAAAAGAAAAGAAAAGAAAAGAAAAGAAAAGAAAAGAAAAGAAAAGAAAAGAAAAGAAAATGTTAAAAAAAAAAAAAACTGAACTGAGCATCATCTCTGGAATTTACTACCAAGGGAAAACAACCTCACTAAACTCACTCATTTTAGTAGGTGGTTTTTTTTTGTTTTTTTTTGTTTTTTAAGGTTTATTTATGAGAGACAGAGCATGAGTGGAAGAGGGGCAGAGAGAGAGGGAGAGGAGACACAGAATCCAAAGAAGGCTCCAGGCTCTCAGCTATTAGCACAAAGCCCGATGTGGGGCTCCAACCCATGAACCGTGAGATCATGATGTGAGCTGAAGTTGGACGCTTAGCTGCCTGAGCCACCTAAGTGCCCCTTCTAGCAGCTTTTTGTAAAGTCCATCAGGTTTTCTACTTGGACAGACATGTGGCTGGAGAGTGAAGACAATTTATCTCTTTCTTTCCAATCTAAATGCCTTATGTTTCTTTTTTTGGCTAGAACCTCCAACACAATGATGAATAGAGGTGGTGAGAGCAGACATCCCCACTTGGTTCCCAATCTTAGGCAAAAAGCATTCAGTCTTTCACCATTAAGTATGATCGCTACACCAGACTTCAAGCTGTATTACAAAGCTGTAATCATCAAGACAGTATGGTACTGGCACAAAAACAGACACTCAGATCAATGGAACAGAATAGAGAACCCAGAAATGGACCCACAAACATATGGCTAACTAATCTTTGACAAAGCAGGAAAGAATATCCAATGGAATAAAGACAGTCTCTTTAGCAAGTGGTGCTGGGAAAACTGCACAACATGGAGGAAGATGAACCTGGACCACTTTCTTACACCATACACAAAAATAAACTCAAAATGGATGAAAGACCTAAATGTAAGACAGGAAGCCATCAAAATCTTCAAGGAGAACGCAGGCAAAAACCTCTTTGACCTTGGCCGCAGCAACTGCTTACTTAACACATCTCCAGAGGCAAGGGAAACAAAAGCAAAAATGAACTATTGGGACCTCATCAAAATAAAAAGCTTCAGCAAAGGAAACAATCAGCAAAACTAAAAGGCAACCAACGGAATGGGAGACATATCAGATAAAGGGTTAGTATCCAAATTTGCAAACAACATATCAGATAAAGAGTTAGTATCCAAATTTGCAAACAACATATCAGATAAAGGGTTAGTATCCAAAATCTATAAAGAACTTATCAAACTCAACACCCAAAAAACAAATAATCCAGTGAAGAAATGGGTAAAAGACATGAATAGACACTTCTCCAAAAGAGACATGCAGATGGCCAACCGACACATGAAAAAATGTTCAACGTCACTCATCATCAGGGAAATGTAAGTCAAAACCACAATGAGATACCACCTCATACCTATCAGAATGGCTAACATTAACAATTCAGGAAACAACAGATGTTGGCAAGGATGCAGAGAAAGAGGATCTCTCATGCATTGCTGATAGGAATGCAAACTGGTGCAGCCACGCAGGAAAACAGTATGGAGGTTCCTCAAAAAATGAAAAACAGAACTACCCTATGACCCAGCAACTGAACTACTAGGTATTTATCCAAGGGAAACAGATGTGCAGTTTCGAAGGGACACATGCACCCCAATGTTTAGAGCAATACTATCAACAATAGCCAAAGTATGGAAAGAGCCCAAATGTCCATCAATGGATGAATGGATAAAGAAGATGTGGTGTGTATATATATATATATATATATATATATACACACACATACATACATACATACATATATATATATATATATATACACACATATAATGGAGTATTACTCGGCAATAACAAAGAATGAAATCTGGCCATTTGCAGCTACGTGGATGGAACTAGAGGGTATTATGCTAAGCGAAATTAGTCAGAGAAAGACAAATATTATATGACTTTGCTCATATGAGGAGTTTAAGATACAAAACAGATGAACATAAAGGAAGGGAAGCAAAAATAATACAAAAACAGTGAGGGGGACAAAACATAAGAGACTCTTAAATATGGAGAACAAACAGAGGGTTACTGCAGGGGTCGTGGGAGGAGGGATGGGCTAAATGGGTAAGGGGCATTAAGGAATCTACTCCTGAAATCATTGTTGGCCTATACGCTAACTTGGATGTAAGTTAAAAAAAAAATAAATTAAATTAAAAAAAAAAAGTATGATTGCTCTAGGTTTTTCATAGATGTTCTTTATCAGGTTAAGGAAGTTCTCTTCACTTGCTAGTATGCTGAGAATTTTGAATCAGGGTTAGATGTCAGATTCTGTATTTCCCAAATGACTATAAACAAACAAAAATCCCAAAACAGAACATACTTCTACATGGGGTTTCTTTTATCTAGGATAAAGCCCTTGCTTGAAAGATCAGACAGAAGGAAGAACATCAGTCTCGACCAAAGTCAATGGCCCCTAGACTCTAGTGGGTAAATGTGCTCAATACTCCTGTTTGGTTTAGTGCTGAGAGTGGCCTCTTCCTTCCTGGAGTGACCTTCGTGACTGCACAGGAGAGAGGGAATGCTTCAGAAACTCTCCAGAAGCAAATAATGGATGGTAAGCAGTAGTCTGTCATCTCTTGGAGCTTTTCAAATGAAACACAGCTACCCTGGTCACATTCTATCTCACGTACAACGTGATTGTACCTGGGCCTTCAGATGTTCTTCCAGAGTCTTAACTGCCATGCCATCCCCCCTATGAAGTTTTGTCATGTGGTACTATCTATTAATGCAGGTCAGGAGGTAAAGGCACAGAGATGGTTCACAGGAAACACATTATAAGTAATCACGGACTGGGGCGCCTGGGTGGTGTAGTCGGTTGGGCGTCCGACTTCAGCCAGGTCACGATCTCACGGTCCGGGAGTTCGAGCCCCGCGTCAGGCTCTGGGCTGATGGCTCAGAGCCTGGAGCCTGTTTCCGATTCTGTGTCTCCCTCTCTCTCTGCCCCTCCCCCGTTCATGCTCTGTCTCTCTCTGTCCCAAAAATAAATAAACGTTGAAAAAAAAAATAAAAAAAAAAAATAAGTAATCACGGACTAATTAAGAGTTGGCCAAAACAGACCTGCATTTCCCACCTGGATGGAGTGCTGTGTATCTACTATTGTACCGTCAGTAAATTACCCCTTAAGTCCCTTTTGGACAGAAAGGGCATAAAAATGCAGTATTAAGGCATGATACACTGCTGCCATAAGCTTTATCTCATAAGGTTTCATTTATCCAGTCAAAAATTGTATATGTTGTCTTATGATTTCTTTCCCTACTAAAAGCTTTCCTTTTGTTACAAGGTTACAACTTTTTAAATCGCTACTTGCTACACCCTGCAAGTACTGGTGAACATGCCAAGTCAGAATAAGAATATGCTACTTGATATAGATGATGATTTGAGAAAGTCCTATTTCTGATTAGTTTATTTCAACCCTAAGCAATATGATTAGAGTTCTGCTCCAATAGCAGACTTCATCTAGTGTATCTGCATTATTTATCACACTAGGAGGAGAAGAAAGGACAGATTTTAAAAAATAGGGATACAAATCAATATGAGGTTTTCCACAGATGCAGTCCTGGTGGGGGAGCACAGCAGCCCCTTCAGGTCCAGTGCTGAAAATCATTTAGCTGAAAATACTGAAAGACCCAGCGATGTTGGCTCAACAAGTCACTCCGGGAATCAGCAGCTTGCTAAATGTAATCTGCCTGCTCTCGGCCAGAATGATGGCCACACATCGGCTCGGGGGTAGTCAGCATGTTAGCACACTAAGCTGCAGCCACATAGCTGTACTGAGTATTACTGCTATAAGTAGCGCAATAAGTCTACCACCATATAATTTCTGCCACTATATAATTTCCCCCACTGGACTATTTTTAGGGACAGTGAATAGATTACCAAATAGTCTGGCATTCAGGGAGGTGCTCCAAGTTGGACATGAGAAGCAAGCACGATAAACACAGTTCAGATCACTGGAGACATGGGGGAAAGAGAGGAAAGAGGCATAGCAATTATCAGCAATGGCTCAGCATTTGTGGTTCACCTATCCCTGGGTCCCTGACATTGTACAAACCTGCTTTACAAAACTCATAGCATGACAAAGCTTCTTGCTCCAGTCCAAAAGCAGAGAGGCGTGGAAGTTGTCTCGGAGATTAGCTGTGGGACAGAAATATCTCTGGGCACTATGTAGGTCTAATAACAATTCCACAGTGGGAGGGCCCAGACAGAGCAAGTAAACAAAACCTAAAACTAAATCCACACAATCTCAAATAATTGGATTCAACTCATAAATTGGGCAAATGATCCTCTTGTCTATGTCTCATGGCTATCAACAAGGTCCAAGAGCTCCTTATCTATGATTTCTTTTTCAAAACAATCTTATCAGGGCACATGTTTAATTATGCTAACATCCAAGGAAAACCACCACAACCCACCCTCCCTCTGCTTCCACTCAAAAATGAATAAAAACTCTTGGAATTTGGAAGCAACATGAAGAAAATCCAAGTCCTCTAATTGTAGCTCCTGTTACTCAAATTGTTTTCAATAAGTTGCCACATGAAAAGTATGGCAGCAATGGTCAAAAGCTAAGTTTCCTACCCTTCCTTGTGAAGACATCTTTTTTCTAATTAAAAACAATTTTTTTTAGTATTTATCTACTTTTGAGAGAGAGACAGAGAGACAGAGAGAGAGCAAGCATGAGCGGGGGAGAGGGAAGAGAGAGAGGGAGACACGGAATCTGAAGCAGGCAGGCTGCAGGCTCCAGGCTCTGAGCCTGAACTGCAAGATCATGACCTGAGTTGAAGTCCTACACTTAACCGACTAAGCCACCCAGGTGCCCCTTTTTTTTTTTCTAATTTTTAAACTAAGGTATAATTTGCATACAGTAAAATTTACCCTTTTTAATGTCTGATCTACAAGTCTTGAAAAATGCATACAGTCATGTAATCAAACACCACAATCAAGATACAGAACAATTTCATCACCCAAAAAGTTCCTCTGTGCCCTTGGTCCCAACCCTAGCCCCTGGCTGATCTGAATTTTGTCCCTACAATTTTGCCATTTCCAGAAAGTCATATATATGGAATCATACACTATGTAGACTTTTTTTCTTTTTTTAAGATTTTATTTTCAACTAATCTCTACACCCAATATGGGGCTCAAATGATCTCAGGCTCACAACCCTGAGATCCAGAGTCCCAAGCTCCACTGACTGAGCCAGCCAGGGCTCTGCTATGTAGCCTTTTGAGTCAAGTTTCTTTCATACTGTATAAAGCAACTGAATTCATACACATTGCTGTATGTATCAGTAGTTCTTTCCTTTTTATTGCTAAGTAGTATTTCATTATATGGGTAGACAAGTTTATTTATTTAATCCCTAGTAGAGGGTCATTTGGGTCGTTTCCAGTGTCCAGAGAATGTGTGGATAAAGCCACTGCAAACATGTGTTCAATCCAAGTCTTCATTTCACTTGGGTAAGTACCTGGGAGTGGACTGCTGGAAGATCTACTTTTGAAAACATCTCCCTGGGGGCACCCGAGTGGCTCAGCTCTTGATTTTAGCTCAGGTCATGATCTCATGGTTCATGAGACACAGCCTGCATCGGGCTCTGCAGTGACAGCAACAGAGCAGAGGCTGCTTGGGATTCTCTCAACCCTCCTCTCTCTCTGCCCCGCCTCCCCACTAGTTTATGTGCATCGCCCACACTTTCTCTCTCTCAAAATAAATAAAACTTAAAAAAAAAAAAAAACCAGCCTGGTTCTATGCATGTCATTTCTACAAAGCAGATATGCATTTTCCCAATAGAATAACTGTGATGCTTCTCTTCCGGGTCCATCTATATCATTTCTCCACCCTCCTGGGTGCAGGAAATATCTCCAAATCAGGATCACTTACAAACTTCATTAACAGTGTTTATACTTTCATCCCTGGATCATTAATAAAAATGTTAAATATGCCTGATTTCCTCACTGGCCCCCTGCAGCAGCCTAGGGAACAAACTCTTTCTACCCCCACACACTAGCATTTAGCTTTACACTTGTTTTACACCACACATTGCATCAGTAGCTTCTCCTCTATATTCTTAATCACTTTTCAGTTGAGCCAAGCATCTTCAGTATATCACCTTTAATAATTACAGGGAAACCAAGCAGAGCTCTTCCTGACTCGTTTGCAGTTAGTGCACTTTCTGCAAGTCACAGATACAGACAAGGATCGGTAGAGAGCACACAAAATTTGAGGTCTTACTCTTTAATACCAGCCTAAAAGCTACACAGGGCTTCGTTCTTCCTAAGATAGTATCCCATCCCAAAAACAATCTTTCAAGTATATGCTATATTAATTAAACTAGAGAAGAGGAAAAAAAAAATGTCAGCATAATTAACATACAAAGCAACAGTATGGCCTAATTAATCACCATGAAGAGCAATCGAATAAAATACTATGCATTTTTATGGAGCAATTTAATCTGGCAAGTAATTAATCACAGAAACACTAAGCAAAACAAATGGATTTCCCTTTAAGGAAGTCGCATTTATCATCTGTAATGTATCCCAAACTCTAATTTGTTATCCTGACTCAAAATTATCCAGGAGACAATGAATTGTCAGCTTTAGTAGAACACTGATTTCTGAAGAAAAAGAACACTGAGCTTTTCAAATCAAATTACAGTCCCTTGAACACCCAAAGAGCTAAGGGTTATGGGGCTGAGGTACATGTCAATAGGCACGGAGGTCTTAACCACAAGAGTTCTAAATCTAGGTCAGTTTAGTGAAATCCATAAATAATTGCTAAATGACTCATGAAAAGAAAACAGCACTAGGAGTGACAATTGTGGGTCACAGATATTACCAAAATCCAAGGAGAAGATCCTTAATAATTGACAACAGGGGCAAAGAAAGCTTCTGATTTCAGAATAAGCAAAGGGTAGAGGGGGATGCACGTATCACTGCAGTGAAACTTAGCTCAAAGAAACCTTTACTCCACCCTTCTCTCCTCTCCCTCCTTTCTTCATTCCTTCTTTAAACAATGACCAATTTTCCCTAGGCCCCAACAGCTTCACCAGTCTGAAGAATACCAACAGGCTGATAATTCTGAATGCCTTCAATTTTCAAAGACAAAGTGATATACACTAGCTAAGAAGGTATAAGAAAGTTATCTTCTTATTTCCTCCTTCCCAGCCACCCTCTCTGCTTGGCCATATTTGAGACCAAAAGAACTGCCCTTTTCTTTGCAAAGGAAGCTCACGGCACTTTAAGTCTTTCCCTTAATATTCCCATTTCTAGCTTTTTTTTTTTTCTTTATTTACTAGTCTTGAAGGGCTCTCTTTCTCTCTTTTTTTTTTTAAGCAAACTCCTATAAGTTAAAGCATGTGACAGAGTCCCAGGCATCTGCTGGCTGTATCAAAGTGGTTTTCTCTTTACTGACCTGCTTGACCTCCAATGATGGATCCCATGAAACTTTCAACACTTATTCAACTGTACAGAGAAAGTCATGCTTTTCACACTTCACCCTGACTATGCTCACAACTTGAGAAAAGCTGTTGTAGACACCCTATTTGGCCTAGGGCATTTTCCTCTAGATTTTAATCCTTACCCTTCTCTCCAAACCTTTTTGCTCTATTATCCCTGGCTTGCACCTATGACCTGTTTCTGAACTCTTTCACTCTGGCCTTCAGTCCATTTCTCTTTTGGAGAGTCTGACTGGCACTTTTGTTCAGTGATTCTCTGAAATGTGGTCTCTGGATTGTTCTATGGGTTCCCTCCCAACAGTAAATGAATTAATATTCATCAGCCCAACAGTAAAGGAATTAATATTATTCCCAGCCCATTCCACATCAGGCCCAGCCAGTATCCTGAATACCCACTTGTCTAAAAGAGCAGAACTCTGTTTATAGATCTATGTTCAACAGACATTCAATGAACACAGGCACTGTGTTATGGAGTTAGACATGGATGCTGCCTGCCTTCAAAGAGCTCACAGCCTAGTAAAAAAAGATACACAAATAGTTATTACTGTAGTATGGATAGATCTGGCTCTAAAAGCAATGTTCAACGTGTACTATTTCAGGAGGTAAGCTGACAAGCTGGGGAAGGACATCTAAGGCAGGGAGGAAACGTACGTGTGTGTGTGTGTGTGTGTGTGTGTGTGTGTGTGTGTGTGTGTGTAGGGTCTGGAGTAGGAAACTGTTTGTCCAGACAACTATAAGTGTCATTGTTTTGTCCAGAGAACTCTATGTGGTCTGGCATAGCTGTGGTGAGGACACAGAGTCCAGAAAGCATATTAAGAATGGAACTATGGGGTGCCTGGGTGGCTCAGTCAATTGAGCATTGACTTCAGCTCAGGTCATGATCTTGCAGTTCGTGGGTTCTGTGCTGACAGCTCAGAGCCTGGAGCCTGCTTTGGATTCTCTCTCTCTCTCTCTCTCTCTCTCTCTCTCTGCTCCCCCCCCCACTTGTGCCTGCTTGCTCTCTCGCTCTCAAAAATAAATAAACTTAAAAACATTTTTTTTAAAAAGAATGGACCTGTATGCCATGCTACAGAGATTAAATTTTATTCTGCAGGTATTAAGGGAGCCAGTGAAGGGAATGAACACAGGAAAGAGCAAGAGAAAGAAAGAGGCACAGAAGATAACAAGTAAGACTAGAAGGTTAGAGAATCCAACTGATAAAGAAATGGGGAGAATAAACTGTGTTATATTTACAAAATAAAATACTACTCAGCAATAAAAAGGAATGAACTACATATACTAGATCTTTGCACACCCATGTTCATAGCAGCATTATTCATAACAGCCAAAATGTGGAAACAACCCAAACGTCCACCAACAGATAAATAAACAGAATGCAGTTTATACATACAATGGAATGTTATTTAGCCTTAAAAAGGAAGAGAATCCTTTATATGATCCAACATGAATGAACTTTGAGGTCATTATGCTAAGTGAAATAAATCAGACACAAAAAGACAAATACTGTGTTGATTCCACATATATGAGATATCTAAAGTAGTCAAATTCATAGAAACAGAAAGTAGAACGGTGGTTGCCAGGGACATGGAGGAGGGGAAATGGGGGGGGGGGCTGTTTTTTAAATGGGTATAGAGTAGATGAAAAAGCCTTAGAGATCTATTGTAGAACAATGTGAAAACACTTAATGCTACTAAACTGTATACCTAAAAACACTTAAGATTGTAAATTTTGTATCTTTTTTTTACCAGTGTTCAAAACTGTTTAAATTTGGGGGGCCCTGGCTGGCTTGAGCAAGTGACTCTTGATCTCAGGGTTGTGAGTTTGAGCCCTATGTTGGGTGCAGAGATTACTTCAATAAATAAAACTTAAAAAAATAATAAAAATGTTTATATTTTTAAAAAAGGAATGAAATAATATACACAACAGAGTGGATGAATTTCAAAAACTTATTGAGTGTGAGAAGAGAGTCACAAAAGAGGATCTTCTATATGATTCTGTTTACATGAAATTCAAAAACAGGAAAAACTAATTTATGGTGAAAGAAGTCAGAAAGTGCACAATTCTGGGGAAAAGGAGAGTCACGAGGCACTTTCTGGAGCAATGGGAAGGCTCTAGGTCTTGAACTGGATGGTATTACAGAGGTATATACATACGTAAAAAGCTGTCCAATTACACACCTACGATTTTGCACATTTTACTATTTGTATAATTAAAATAGAAAGGTTTTCAGTGAGTTGGTAACATTCTATTGATTAGCGTGAGTGGCTCACAGATATTCATTTTAGGATCAAGCTTTATTACAAATACACGTTAATATAGTACTTTTTAGAACTTATCAAATAGTTCACATTTTTCAAGTAGGAAATTAATTCCGATTAAATGGGCAAAGGAACGGTCTTTAATCCATCCCTATCTGAATCCCAATTCAGAAAACCAATTAGAAAATTATCCCATAAGGAAGATGATGCACAGTCAAAACCCTAGTCAGAAATCTTTCACTCCCTTCTACCCAGACTGAGTTCCAACTACAGGTAAGCAATCCTGCTGCCTTTTCAGGGATGTCACCAACATGAATAAAGGAAAGGGGAGATCAATGAGAACCACTGTCTCTGGAACTTCCTTGAGATCGAGAATTTTCATTATATGAAAATAATGTCAAATGAGAGAGAAATTAATGTTTTTTGGTGTTCAGGACAGTGAAAATACATTATTGCACCCTGTGTTTGACATCCCCCTCACATGTTATTGGTTTTAAAAGAAATTATATGGAAACCAATTAGAACAAAAAATCTCATTAAACCTCTTACAATAGAAGCCCACTTTGCTAGAGCATGCACAATATCTGGGCCCCAGGGAGAAATGTATAATCGAGGTAAAATTAATCAAAGCCTACACATAAAAAGAACAGCAAGAGACAGTTTAAGAAGAAAATCTTTCTTCAGTGTTAGAAATTCCTGAAGTCTGATCACTGAGTGCATAATTCTGCTTATTATTATCTTCCACTCTGTAACACTATATATGTAATTAGGCTGATATCACAGTAAAATGACAGTAAAATGCAGACACAATTCATTTAACAATTAATGTACTGAAGCTAAAAATTCTTACCATGTCATTAATTGCCTGCTTAAAACGCTGCCTCAGTTTCAGTTTTAGATGATCACACACCTTCTTTAAGAACCCAGGGGAAAGGCAATGCACAAGGCAAGGCTTGTTTAGAGGAGAAATAGCAGGCAGCAGTGAGTTTCCTTCTCTCCCTACGGACCCCAACTCAGAAGAGCCTTTACTGTGACCACCAAGCTTACTACTAATTAAAAGAGAAAACAGTAAAGAGCATCTTCTTTCTCAGTAAAGCTTTCCCACCTACCCTCACTCCAAACCGCCTCTTCAATGTTCTCTGTTAGGTTTTAATTTCTCAATATAATAAGAACTAACACTTGCAACAATCTTTTTTTCCTTCTTTTTTTCTCTTTTTTATGTTATTATTTTTTAATTTATTTCAACTGGTAAATTCCCTCTTGGGGTTTTGGGAGAGTAGGAGGACAGAGGAAGACTTGAACCATTCTATGAAGATTGTTGTCTCTGATTTTTCTATAAAAGGATTTTATTTTTCTAGTCTGGCCCTGGCTGATGATTCCCCACCCACAGTTTTTTCTTCACAAATTTATTCTTTACAAAGAGCTTTGCAGTTGATTCTTAAGGAGGTTTTTTTTTTTCCCCCAGTTTTTGAGGCCATTTTATATAATAGCAGCAAGCCAAAACCCAAAAAGGAGAGAAAATATTCCCAAATCATACACCAAATCAGTAGCAGAGTCAGGATTAGATCAAAGCATCTGGACAAAAATTTAGAAGGCATAGTTATCAAATGTGCTGATGATACAAAGCTGCAAAAGAAAACCAATACACAGAATGACATCATCAGGACTCAAAAAATATCCTGATAAACTAGAATGATGAGCTGCAATGAGCAAGATATATTTAATAAGGATAAAGAGTGGAGCGCCTGGGTGGCTCAGCTGATTAAGTGTCTGACTCCTGATTTTGGCTCAGGTCATGATCTTGTGGTTCGTGGGCTCAGCCCTGTGTCGGGCTCTGCGCTGACAGCAGAGAGCCTGCTTGGGATTGTCTCTCTCTCTCTGCCCCTTCCCTGCTTGCTCTCGCTCTCTCAAAATAAATAAAGTTAAAACAATACAGTAAGGATAAAGAGTTTCATTTAGGTTAAAGAAAAGTTCAGGGGTGCCTGGGTGGCTCAGTTGGTTAAATGTCCAACTCTTGATTTCAGCTCAGGTCATGATCTCACTGTCTGAGATGGGCGTGGAGCCTGTTTAAGATTTTCACTATCAGGGCGCCTGGGTGGCTCAGTCGGTTAAGCGTCCAACTTCGGCTCAGGTCATGATCTCACGGTTTGTGAGTTCGAGCCCCGTGTCGGGCTCTGTGCTGACAGCTCAGAGCCTGGAGCCAGCTTTGGATTCTGTGTCTCCTTCTCTCTCTGCCCCTCCCCAACTTGTGCTCTATGTCTCTCAAAAGATAAATAAATGTAAAAAAAAATTTTTTTTAATATATATCTAAAGGACAATCACAGTATGCCAGTTATTTTAAAAACCATGACAAATGAATAACAACTGAAGGAAGAAAGGATAGTACAGAAAGGCAGTAGTATACATCTTAGCCCTTTGAAGAAGTTAATATATAGAAGACAGAGTACATTTTTTGGTGTTACATCTAAAGGTTCAGGTTATAAAGAGGAAGATTCCAACATGAGGAAAAGATTCTCATCATTTTTACAAAGATTTTGTTTTTTTAAGTGATCTCTACACCCAAAGTTGGACTCGAACTTACAACCCCAAGATCACAAGTCACATGCTCCACCAACTGAGCCAGCCAGATGCCCTACAATTCTCATTATTTAAAAAACTGAATAGTCTATATCCTAAAGTATTAAGCACTATTTTCACTAAGTATTCAAGGAGAGGCAGGCTGTGACCCCAATAAGTGAGATTTCTGCTTTGGGAAGCAGACCAGAGTAGATGGCCTCTTCAGTTCTTTTAGCTTTTAAGGTTCTGTGATCCTGGCACCGCTAATCTGTAAGATCAAAGTCCCATAGAAAAGACGAAGTATGGTATGCGGTATCTGGTATAAATCTGAGAATTTAATTAGAGTGATCACGCTCCTACGGAGCCCAAAACACTCCTCTTTTTGTTCACAATAATCCAAAGAAAACTAAAATTTCACCTACTGAAGAGAAGCCTGTTGGGTTTGCTGACCAGGATGATATATTGTTACCCAATTGTAATAGGTTCTAGAACCCACTAACAGATTAACAATCTACTGTGTTCTACGGAGTTGGAATATCTGAGTTATATGACCAGAGTTCCAGCCCAATTTTTTGGAAAGAAAAATGGAGAGAGAAAATTAAGGGATAAGGTAAAGAACTGCCCACAATTTTAAAAAGACTTTTTTAAGTGCCCTAGATGTTGGATGGAAAAAGGAAAGGAATTAAGGATCTAAATTACGCCTATTGATCCCATTTGTGGCTAGGATTTATAGAAGTTACAATTAGAAACCAGCATTTGTGAGGAGCACCTGGGTGGCTCAAACATCTGACTTCGGCCCAGGTCATGATCTCACGGTTCAGGAGTTCAAACCCTGCATTGGGCTCTGTGCTGACAGCTCAGAGTCTGGAGTTTGCTTTGGATTCTGTGTCTCCCTCTCTCTCTGTCCCTCCCTCACTAGTATTCTGTCTTTCTCTCTCTCAAAAATAAATAAAAACATGAAAAAAATTTTTAAAAACCCCAGCATTTGTGAACTAAGTCATGATTAAGTGTCTATACTTCCTACCTAGTGAGAGTTCCTTTTCAAGAAGAAAAAAAAATCAACCTTTTCTCAAGTGAAAATGAAACTTTTTGTCTTACCTTGGGATCAATGACAATTAGGGAGCAGCACATCCCTAAAGGACCAAGGACAGTTGTACCAGCAGAAGCAGGCCATCTCCAGAGAGCCAGAGAAGGAGAAGAGCTGGCTGGGAAAGAGCAAAGGCCCAGGAGTGACAGATAGGCTTTGGACTGCTATAGACTCTAGCCCCTTCCCAACCCTCTGACCCAATTATCTAATGAATCAACTGGAAATACCTTTCTTCCTGACCTACTAAAACAGCAGTAATTCTAGGTCATCTTGACTGCCCCTCTGGTTCTCAACTTCTAGCATTTAGAAACAGATGTAAAGACAAGGAAGCAGTGACAGAAACAGAAGAATAAAGAAATGTTCCTAAGACCAGAGGCTTCTAAAGAAAGGATCTCAAGTCTATCTCACACAAATATACCACCCTTTCGCTTACTCATTCTTTCTCTCTCTGAATCTCTCTCTTCCCAGGTTTTTGATGCTTACGTAATAAGAAACTGGAAAAGGCACAGGGTAGGATCTGCTGATTAAAAGACGAGCAGAATAAAGGACATATGTCAGATGGCTCATCTCCGAGAGCCATAAAAAAGTTAATGCTAAGTTTAAAAACCTAAAGTTAATTTACCACACCACAGAATTATAGGAAAGGAGATCCAATTAACTACCGGTGGCACAAGCACAAACAACAGGACTTTGCTGTGTATATACACATTTAGAGAAACAGAATGTTGAAGGACTGTGGACCTAAAAAGAGGAGAGAATTTGTTCTCCTACCACGTGGGGGCCATTCACTCACACACCTGGGACCAAGGGCTAGAACACTCTGGAAGAAACTGCCAATTTCACCTACAACTGTCTGCTCAGAATCAAGCCCTTTCAACTTACCTCAAGGCCCAGGACTCTTAATTACCTCTAGTCACCCAGAAACAGCTACTCTAGTATCACCGGCTCAGTCACAAAAACAGTCCCTCCAAACCACCTCCAAAATGTTCAAGTTAAGTACTTGCCATAATTCATTAAGAAAGAGAAAAATAGGGTCACCTAGGTGGCTCAGTCAGTTAAGCATCCAACTTCAGCTAGGTCATGATCTCACAGTTTGTGGGTTTGAGCCCCATGTCAGGCTCTGTGCTGACAGTTTGGAACGTGCTTTGGCTCCTCTGTCTCCTTCCCTCTCTGCCGCTCTGCAGCTCACACTCTCTGTCTCTCTCTCTCAAAATTAAATAAACAGGAAGGAAGGAAGGAAGGAAGGAAGGAAGGAAGGAAGGAAGGAAGGAAGGAAAATATCGTGGCGCCTGGGTGGCTCATCTGTTAAGAATCCAGTTTTCAATCTCAGCTCAGGTCATGATCTCAAGGTTTGTGGGTTCAAGCCCCATGTCAGGCTCTGCGCTAATAGAGCAAAGCCTGCTTGGGATTCTGTCTCTCCCTTTCTCTACCCTTCTCTCTCTCTCTCTCTCTCAAAATAAATAAACTTTTTTTAAAAAGAAGAAAAAAAAGAAAGAGAAAAACATCAATGTAATTAACAAGCAAAAAGACTAATTGTTTTCCAAAAGAGCATTCAAAATAAGGTCACCAGATATGTATAAGATCTCTTCCAACTAACTCACCATTTACAAGGTTCCTTAAGTTGGCTATTCACATTCCTATAAAACCCAGTGTTTACAAAAGTTGAGGCCCCACACCTGGGAGGCCTCAATTGACACTCTCAGAACATGCACCTGGGGCCCACTAAGGAGGTCCTGTTTTACAGTCCAAGAGCTTGATTCAGGACAGAGGGCTGAGCTCAAGGTTGGCTTCTTTTCTCTTGGGGGTCGTATGCCAGAAATAGTCCCTTATCTGAGTGAATAAAAACAGGCCACAATTAGCAGCCCCTACCTTGGTGGGAGAAAATGAAATGCAAAAGATGGAGCACAGGACAAGATGATTTTCCACAAATCAATACTGACTCCAGACATAAATGAACACACCTTCATCCATTCCACATCAAACTACTGTGTCCTTCTCTCAAAATTACATTTACCAATTAGTGCTATTCCTTTTGCACCATACTCTTTATTTGTTACAAAGCTCAACATGCAAGCATCAAGAGACAATGAGCTCAATATATTTTGAGCCGTAGGCTATCAGCTCACCGAAGAATGGAGCAGGATCTAGAATGCTGTGTTTAACACCCACCTGTGACAGAATCTCTTAACAAACAAAATGTATCTAAACTCTAAACAGACTATTTCCCCATTCTCACCTAGTCTTAGCTCCAGACATGATAAAGTAAATAAAATTAGGGTCCTGTTTCTAATGCATCCTTACTTTCTCAGGAAATACATGAAATTCTCCTTTTTAGTGTGCTTTTGGCAAATAAAGTTCACTGAAGTGAGTGTTGCATGTGTATGTTATTTAGAGCTACAGAAGAGTTATGTTTCTGTATCTCACTGGAATTTAGTATAATCTAAACAGTTTGTGATTCCAATAAGTTAAGATGTTTACGTATATGGTAAACCCTACAGCAACCACTAACGAAGTAACTAAAAGAAACAGTGAAAAAAAATCATTAAAGAAATCAAAGTGCTACATTGAAAAATATTTACTTAATGCAAAAGAAGGCAGTTAAGAAGGTGCAGAGAAAAGGCACCTGGGTGGCTCAGTTTGTTGAGTGTCCAACTCTTAATTTTGGCTCAGATCATAATCCTAGGGCCATGGGATGGAGCCTGCTTAGAATTCTCTCTCTCTTCTCTCTCTCTCTCTCTCTCTCTCTCTCTCTCTCTCTCTTTCTTTCTTTCTTTCTTTCTCTCTCTCTCTCTCTCTCCCCCCCCGCCCCTCCCCCACTCATGCTCTCTCTAAAATAAAAGTTTTTTTGGGGGCGCCTGGGTGGCGCAGTCGGTTAAGCGTCCGACTTCAGCCAGGTCACGATCTCGCGGTCTGTGAGTTCGAGCCCCGCGTCAGGCTCTGGGCTGATGGCTCAGAGCCTGGAGCCTGTTTCCGATTCTGTGTCTCCCTCTCTCTCTGCCCCTCCCCCGTTCATGCTCTGTCTCTCTCTGTCCCAAAAATAAATAAACGTTGAAAAAAAAATTTTTTTTTATAAAAGTTTTTTTTTAATTAAAAAAAAAAGTTGGGACACCTGGGTGGCTCAGTCAGTTAAGCGCTGGACTTTGGCTCTGGTCATGATCTCACAGCTCGTGAGTTGGAGTCCTGCGTCGTCAGGCTCTGTGCTGACAGCTGACAGCTCAGAGCCTGGAGCCTGATTCAGATTCTGTGTCTCCCTCTCTCTCTGCCCCTCCCCCACTCGCACTCTCACTCTCTCTCTCTCCCTCAAATATAAACAAACATTTAAAAAAATAAAAATAAAGGTACAGAGGAACACAAATTCATGAAACACACAGCAAACTAGAAATGAAATGGCAGACATAGTTCAATTATATCAACAACAACACTAAATGTGAGTGGAATAAATAACCCAATCAAAAGGCAGAGACTGTCAGACTAAAGTAAACAAGATCCAACTATATGCTATCCACCAGAGACGCATTTTAGATTCAAAGATACAAATAGGTTGAAAGTAAAAGAATGAAAAAAGGTATGTCACGACAGAAATAAAAGCTGAGGCAATTCAACAATAAAAATAGGGTACTAGAGCCCATGGCCGCCACACCACTGCCTGGCAAACCAGCAAAGCAGAAGCCCTTTAAGCTCCTAGGAATTTTAGATGTGGAAAACATTCCCTGTGCATGGGATTCAATATTGTATGGTTCATTAGGATCTTCTGTGGCTGGCCTTGGGCATTTTAGTAGAATTAGAAGATCATGTGATGTTGGAGTAGGAAGATTTATCTTGGTGGCTTTAGGAAGCTGGTTCCATTTTAAGTATAATTATGCAAGGCTAAAAATCGAGAAAAGAATTGCCAGAGAAGGAACTAAAAATAAGATTTTATATGAAAGTACCCACCTTGATCCTGAAAGAAAACAAACCAACAGCAACAGCAGAAATCAAGCAGTCTCAAGCACAGAAAACCCAAATACAACTCACTGGAGTCAGTGTGAACAAAACTGAGGTCAATTCTATTAAACCTGGTATGTACCATAAGGCTTTCAGTGAAGTAAATAATGTTATGTGTTAGTTATAAATAAAATAAAATAAAAACCTAATAAAAATTGGGAGACTTTAATACCCATTCCTTAATAATGGCTAGAACAACTAGGCAGAAGATCAACAAAGAAACAGAAAACTTGACCACCACTAAAAATCAGTTAAACCTAACAGACATCTAGAAAAGAGTACACTCAACAACAGCAGAATAGATATTTTCCTCAAGGACATATGGAACATTTTCTAGGATAGATAATATGCTAGGCCATAAAATAAACCTCAAAAATTTAAAATGACAGAAATAATACAAGATATATTCTCTGATCAAATTTCTTTTTGTTGTTGATTTTTAATTTCATTCTATTGTGGTCAGAGAATATACCTTGTATTTTTTTTTTAATTTATTTATTTTGAGAGAGAGAGAGAACATGAGGGAAAGGCAGAGAGGTATGGAGAGAGAGAGTCTCAAGCAGGCTCCACACTCAGCACAGAGGTCAATGGGGAGCTCAATCCTATGACCCTGAGTTCATAACCCAAGCTGAAATCAAGAGTCAGATGCTTAACCAACTGAGCTACCCAGGCATCCCCACCCTATATTATTTCTACCATGTAAAATTTGAGCATAACATATAGACGTGTTGTATAGACTTGTCAATCATTATACTGTACACCTGAAACTAATGTAACATTGAGGGTTTTTTTTTTTTTTATGACGTTTAAGCCTAAAATAAGCAGAAGGAAGAAAATAATAAAGAGTAGAAATTAATGAAATAAGGAATAGAAAAACAAAAAAGAAAACCAATAAAACCAAAAGCTGGTTCTTTGAAAAGATCAACAAAAGTGACAAGCCTTTTAGTTAGACTGATAAAAGAGAAGAAATTCAAATTCCTAGAATCAGAAATGAAAGAATATTACTACTCACCTTACAGAAACACTAAAGTATTATAAAGTACCATTATAAACAACTGTATGCCAATAAATTAGACAACTTAGATGAAATGGACAAATTCTTAGGAAGACACAAATACGGAAACTAGGGGCGCCTGGGTGGCTCAGTTAGTTAAAGAACTGACTCTTGATTTCCTCTCAGGTCATGATGTCACAGTTTGTGAGTTTGAAACCCACATTGGGCTCTGTGCTGACACTGCAGAATCTGCACGGGATTCTCTCTCTGCCCCTCTCCTGCTCAACTCTCTCTCTCTCTCTCAAAATCAATAAATAAACATTAAAATATTTTTCAAAAAACAAAAAAACCCAAAATTATTGAAACTAACTCAAAAAGAAACAGGCAATCTGAACATACCTATAAAACAAGCAAAAAGATTTAATTACTATTTTTAAAAAACTACCTGTGAATACAAGTCCAGGCTCTGATGGCTTCATGGATGAACTATACCAAAGATTTAAAGAATCTCTAAATCCTTTAAAGTCTTCTAAAAAAAACTGAAGAGAGGGACCATTTCCCCAATTCATTCTATGAGGCCACCATTACCCTGGTGTCAAGACCAGACAAAGACCACAAGGAAAGAGAACTACAGAACAATCTCTCTGACGAATGTGGGTACAAAAATGCAGCAAATACTAGCAATCTGAATCCAACAACATATAAAAAGAATTATACACCTTAACCAAGTGGACTTTATCCCAGGAATGCAAGGCTGGTTTAACATGTGAAAATCAATGTATATAGTTGTATCAATAGAATAAGAAACAAATCATCTCAATAGACACAGAAAAAGCATCTGACAAAACCCAATACCTTTTTATGACAAAAAAAAACAAAAACAAAAAAACAACCACTCAATAAATTAGGAATAGAAGGGAATTTTTTCAACTTACAAATAAAGGGCATCTAAAAAAAAAATCCACAGCCAAATGTTTTTAATAAATTAAAATGTAAGAAAAAATTAAAATATCTATAATCCCTCCAATCAGACATTAGAACACATTGATTAGTATCTTTGCAGTTATAAGCATATTCCTTTTGGGCACATTCTCTTTAACCACATTAATGGGAAGAAGGAAGTGTTAAAATAGTAAAGCCAAAGTTTCTTGGTCAAATATCTCCTCAAAGGGCTGGAAGTGAGGGAAAACATAAACTCTCCCTGTCCAAACTATTTTCCCAATGATGATGCCAAGATACAGACTGACAACCTAAGTTCCAATGGGGCCCCTGATGTCGGGTTGTAAATGGTATCATTCTATATTTCTGGTCCCTTCTAAGTCCACATGAGTAAAGCCAAGAGAAATGAATACAGTTGGATATGGAAGGGGGTCACTTGTCTAGAATGAAGTCCCATGCAGATCATTAGAACCAAGGTTGGTAAGACCTCCAGACTTGCACCTTAAGAACAACTTTTTAAGAAGATGATAACAATGAACACTTATATAGCACTGATGGTATGCTAGGCACTATTCCAAGTGCTTTACATATATTGTCATTTAATCATCTCAACAATGACCCCCATTCCATGAGGAAAAGCAAAGAGTGGTTAAAGAATTTGTCCAAAGTAAGAGGTAGAGCTTAGACTCAAACTCAGACAACTTAACTCTTAAGAGACCCTGCTCTTAATCACTATGTTATGCCATCTCTAAACAAGCAGAGGAATGAGCAAACCTAAAACACAAAACACAACAGATGCATACAGAAAAAAATGTGGAGTCTCCATTTCTGTGCTTACAAGTTAATTCAGCCTGATTCAAATTAAGAAATCATAACTGTGTTATATCAAAAAAGCAAAGTGGGTGCTGGGTAGACTCCATACCCACATGCAAAAAAATGAAGTTGGACCCTTACCTTGCACCATATACAAAACTTCCCTCAAAATGTATCAAAGACCTAAATGTAACAGCTAAAACTATAAAACTCTTAGGAGGAAACATGGGAAAGCTGCAGGACTTGAGTTAACTATGATTGATTGGATATAACACCAAAAGCATGGTCAACAAAAGAAAAAAAACGATCAGCTGGACTTCATCAAAATTAAAAACTTTTGTGCATCAAAGGACATGATCAACAGAATGAAAAGGCAATCCATGGGAAAAAAATACTTGCAAATCATATACCTCATAAGAGATTGGTATCCAGAATATATAAAGAATTCCTAAAACTCAACAACAAAAAACCCAAACAACCCAATTTAAAAATTGGTAAAGGATAGGAATAGACATTTCTCCAAAGAAGATAGACAAATAGCCTATAAGCACATGTAAAGATCACCAATACTACTAGTCATTAGGGAAATGCAAGCCAAAACTGCAATTCAATACTACTTCACATCCATTAGGAAAGCTATTATCAAAAAATAGAGGGCCAGGGTTCCTGGGTGGCTCAGTCGATTAAGCCCTGACTTCAGCTCAGGTCATGATCCCAGTTTGTGTTTGAGCCCAGCGTCGGGCTCTATGCTGACAGCTCAGAGCCTGGAGCCTGCTTTGGATTCTGTGTCTCCCTCTCTCTCTGCCCCTTGCCCACTTACACTCAGTCTCTGTCTCTGTCTCTCTCTCTCTCAAAAACAAACAAACATTAAAAAAAAAAAATACACGAGCATCTGCATTGCTCAGTTGATTAAGCATTCAACTCTTGATTTCAGCTCAGGTCATGATCTCAGGATTTGTGGGATTCAGCCCCACACTGGGCCCCACAGCAGGGGACAGACTGACAGTCTCCTCTCCCTCTGTCCCTCCCCATTTCATGCTGCCTTGTTCACTCACCCACTCTCCCCCCTCTCTATCCCTCCCCCAACATGTGTGTGCATGGGTGCATGTGTGCACATGCACACTCTCTCACAAAATAAATCAATTTTTTTTAAGTTGATTTATTCTGAAAGAGAGAGAGAGAGAGAAAGAGAGCACACACACACACACACACACACACACGCACACAAGAGGGGGAGGGGCAGAGAGAGGGAGCGACAGAACCCAATCAGGATCCACTGCCAGCGTAGAGGCTAAAGTGGTCACGATCTCGCGGTCCGTGAGTTCGAGCCCCGCGTCAGGCTCTGGGCTGATGGCTCGGAGCCTGGAGCCTGTTTCCGGTTCTGTGTCTCCCTCTCTCTCTGCCCCTCCCCCGTTCATGCTCTGTCTCTCTCTGTCCCAAAAATAAAAAACAAACAAAAAAAAAAAAAACAAAAAAAAAAAAAATAAAGTGGGACCCAAACCCATGAACCATGAGATCATGGCCTGAGCCAAGATGAAATCAAGGGTCAGATGTCTAATGGGCTAAGCCACCCAGGTGACCCAATAAATATTAAAAAAAATAAAAATAAAAATAATAATAATAATAGAAAACAATAAGGGTTGGCGATGATACGGAGAAATTGGAACCCTTAGGCATTGTTGGTGGGAATGTAAAATGGTGCAGCTACTGTAGAAAAGCGTTATGGTGATTCCCCCCAAAATTAAATTACCATAGATCAGCAATTCTACTTCTGGGTAGAAGAAAAGAAGAAAAAGCTAGGGCACCTGGTAGGCTTAGTCAGTTAAAGCCTCGGACTCTTGATTTCAAGGTCTCACAGTTTGTGAGTTCAAGCCCTGTGTAAAGCTCTGTGCTGACAGCATGGAACCTGCTTGGGATTCTCTCTCTCTCTGCCCCTCCCCTGCTCTCTCTTTCAAAATAAGTAAATAAACTTTAAAAACAATAAAATAAACCTGAACACTAAAAAAAGAAGAAAAAGCAGGTTCTCAAATAATTGTACACCAATGTTCATAAAAGCATTATTCACAATGGCCAAAGAGTAGAAGCAAAGGGTGCATCGATGGATAAGTGGGTAAATAAAATGTGGCATACATACAATGGAATATTATTCAGTCTTTAAAAAAAATAGGAAGGAGGAGCTCCTGGCTGGCTCAGTCAGTGGAGCATGTGACTCTTGATCTTAGGGTTTTGAGTTTGAGCCCCACATTGAGTACAGAGATAACTTAAGAAAAAAAAGGAAAAAAGGATATTCTGATACATAACACAGAACCTTGAGGACATTATGCTAAGTAAAATAAGTTGGTTATAAAAGCGCAAATATTGCTTAATTTCTCTTATATAAAGTTCCTATAGTAGTCAAACTCATAGACACAGAAAGCAGAATGGTGACTGCCAGGGGCTGAGGGGAGGAGGGAACGAGTTACTGTTTCAGTTTCAATTGAAGAATATGAAAGAGATGGCTCATAGTGATAGTTGCACAACAATGTGGGCTTACTTAATGCCACAGAAACGTAGACTTAAAAATAGTTAAAATGGTAAATTTTATGTTATGTATATTATCTTGAAATTTTCCTTTAAAAAGGCAAAGTGGAAAAAGACCCCAAATAAATTTCAGATTGAGGTAAGGAGGGGTTTGATACACTAAAGTCGCACTTACCTAAAATCACAGCAGCCCCAAATAGTAATCTTAATATTTCGTTACAAATATCTGAATCTGCTCAACAAAGACTTCCTTACCGCATTGCAGTTCACCAAGCCCAGCTATGACCTAATGCAAAACCTCACTTGGCAACACAAACCAAGTTAGGGCAAAACAGATGATTAACCACATGGGATTCAGTGTTGGATTTTTTATTTCTAGCTGTAGTCTTAAGAGATTAGGGAACAGCAACTATTAGAATAATATGTAATACTCCCAGTCACTGGGGAAACGATATTATAGCAGCCTCATTTTGGTGCTTTGTTTTAATCTGCATAATGCTTTTCATTCTCTGTAATGGGGGATCAGCAGGGTCTGATTAACACAAGAAAGGTCATTACTGATAAATTCTAACGCAGGCGATAATGTAAGCCTGCCGGTCTGCCACTTCTGAGCAGACAACTGGACTAGAAGCTTATTTTCATGTACTTCTTGCTACTCAAGAGTCATCAGCCCAGTGCCTCTGCTCCTATCATTTGATTGCTTCGGTCCATATATACTTTTCATTAGACTAACTTGCATCCTTCAGCTGAAGTGCTTTGTGTCAAACCATTCTTCCCCTCAACTCATCAGTACCCTTTCTGATAAAAGAACTGTGACTAAGGCAAATTCTGTAGCTCAAACAGGGTCACGGGCAAGAGGATTTGGGGGGACTCTGCCTGGCTGAGCGAGACCTTACGTTCCCTTTCCAACCCTAACTCTGGACATCAACAGTGAATGTGCTCTCCCTGATTACTGCCTGAGGGCTTTTTTCCCATGACATTCAGAATTCTATATGCAGCCTGCTCCAAAGGGTGTTATGCTCAATGAACCCCCCTATCTAGAGACTGCTGAGAGCTATTCTTGTTCCCCAGCCTCCCTAGCAGAGTGTACATTTAAAGCTTTCCTCCTCCTCCTCCTTTTTTTTTTTTTTTTTGGAGGGAACATTTTTTAGGGTGAAGGAAAACAGCTACATAAGCACATAAGCAGGAAGTAGGGGGAGGACGGCTTCAGCATTGAAACAAAAAGATCATGGAGCAAACAGAGGGACGAGAGGCAAACTCACAAGGTGAACAATTATGAGACTTAACAAAGAAATGCAATAAATTCTCATTCCAAACCCCAAGCTTGTTACTAAACACAGTAATATCTAAAAAGTCATTCTTGGGGTGCCTGGGTGGCTCAGTCGGTTGAGCCTCCGACTTCAGTTCAGGTCATGATCTCACGGTTCTTGAGTTCGAGCCCCGCGTCGGGCTCTGTGCTGACAGCTCAGAGCCTGGAGCCTGCTTCAGATCCTGTGTCTCCCTCTCTCTCTGACCCTCCCCCATTCATGCTCTGTCTGTCTCTGTCTCAAAAATAAATAAACATTAAAAAAACAAATTAAAAAGTCATTCTTGCCAGTCCTGGAAGCCTAATGGATAAAAGGTCATCATCAAAGAAAAACTAAACTTTAGGTTAATGCATTCCAAATAAAAGAAAAAGTTAATATATTAATCATAGAGTTAAAACTTTATCCACCTTAAGAAAATTACAGATCAGAAGAAAAACCTATTTGCAGTGATTCAACCACTATTTCTGTGAGCAACCAGAGAATAGGATTGTGAACTTGGTGCTAATAAAATGCTAATTAAGTGAAAAGCATTAAGATGTTAACTTGAATAGATTCATTAAAGGGCTTCAAATTACTTACCTTGAAAGTTGGTTAGATGAAGGTCAGATTTTAGTCTCACATTTTTCTTTTTCTCTTTTGGCTAATTAGGTTAATAGTCAGCAGACCTCATCCTAAAGTATATGACCTCACTGGGATAATCTGCTAAGTGGTGGCAGGAAATATTTAGCATAGGTGTCTCCAAGCAGAACTTCCCAAATGCCTTCCTTCCAGTCCTGTATGTGGCCCCTCAGAGTATTTTTCCTTTGTGGCCCAGCTGATGCGTGAAGGCATTTGAAGTAACAATTATACAAAGTGGATTTTCTTTTCAAAGTGGTATTTTAAAGATGGAGCAATAATATTTTATTTTCTTGAAGCAAAGCAAAGAACAACCTGACCATGGAAAGGAACAAACACAGGGCTCTGTATGTTAATGACCTCAGGTGTTCCAATAAAATCAGTAGTTTCTCAAAAATACTAATTTGAAAAGATATATGCACTCCTATGTTTCCTGCAGCATTATTTACGTTGGCCAAGATACAGAAGCAACCCAAGTGTCCTTCAAGAGATAAAGGGATAAATTTGTGGTATATATACAAATACACTCTCACACAATGGAATATTACTCAGCCATAAAAAAGAATGAAATCTTGTCATTGGCAACAACATAGATGAACATAGAGGATATTATGCTAAGTGAAATAAGTCAGAGAAAGACAAATACCATATGATTTCACTTACATATGAAATCTAAAAAACAAAACCAAAAAGCAAATAACAAAAATAGACTAATAAATACAGACAACACACTGGTGGTTGCCAGATGGGTGGGGTTGGGGGATTGATGGTATAGGTGAAGGAGATTAAGAGGTACAAATGTCCAGTTATAAAATAAGTAAGTCACGAGGATGAAAAGTACAGCACAGGCAATACAATCAATAATACTATAATAGCTTTGTATGGTAACAGACGGTAACTACACTTATCATGGTGAGCCCTGCACCATGAACAGAACTGTCAAATCACTATGTTGTATACCTGAAACTGATATAACATTGTATGTCAACTATAATTCAATTCAAAAAATAGCAGTTTCTAAGCAGCTGCATTTTAAGAATCTCTCTGAAGGATCAAACAGGAAGAGAGAGACAAATTGTTTAAACACAAATAACTCTGACAATTAAAGAACTAGCATGACTAAGCCACGAAAGACAAGTGAAAAGCAAACAGACTGACACTTGAGCAAATTTAGGCCTCCAAGCATGTGGAGGCAATTTTAATTTTCACTGTCACAATCTAAACTCCAAAGAACAGAAAAGTCTGCAGCCTTGCTTTTCACCTGCTGGTAAGATACTATGTTAATGTTGCTGTTAGATGTATTGCATTCCAGAAGATCTCAAAGACATAACTTGTAGTTGTCATCAACCGCCAAACCTGTTTGAGACCCTCTCAACTGTTAGATGTCTGAAAATTTCACATGCAGCCCAAACCCTTCCCCTGGTTATCAAAGAACATACTACAGGAGAGGTGGCTAAGAGTTCATTCACTCTTCCTTAGAAATCCCTTCCAGGTATGGGATCAGCACAAACAATCTTTATGACAACAGAAGTAAATGTTACATATTATCATAGTTTTACTGCTAAGCCTTTATATACCCTTGATAATAAACTTGGTGGCCAATAGTTAAACATCCCACAGTATCCCTGGGAGACCCAAGGGGCCAATTTTCTGACATGTGTTGGGCTCCATGCTGATAGCACAGAGCCTGCTTGGGATTCTTTCTCCCTCTCTCTCTACCCCTCCCTCACTTGCATGCAGACGTCCATGCACATGCTCTCTCTTAAAAAAATAAACTTAAGGGGCGCCTGGGTGGCTCAGTCGGTTAAGAGTCCGACTTCGGCTCAGGTCATGATCTCGCAGTCTGTGAGTTCGAGCCCCAGATTGGGCTCTGTGCTGACCGCTCAGAGCCTGGAGCCTGCTTCCAATTCTGAGTCTCCCTGTCTCTCTGCCCCTCCTCCGCTCATGCTCTGTCTCACTCTCTCTCTCTCTCTCTCTGTAAAAAATAAACATTAAAAAATAATAATAATAAACTCAAAAAAAAAGTCTGCCCACAAAAAAAAAAAGCAAAACATCTTTTAAGGTTGTTAACATCTTAACTTTTTATACAAGGGACAAATGAAGACATACTTAGGAAACATTCTAAGGAAGGCTCAAAATGCTAGACCTAAAAACAGTATGCAATTCCTCAAAAAATTAAACACAGAATTATCACATGATCCACCAACTCCACCCCTAAATATATTCCCAGAAGAAGTGAAAGCAGGGACTGGAGGGACTGTACACCCATGTACAAACAACTAAAAGGTGGAAGCAACCCACTTGGGATTTCATCAGTGGATGAATGGATAAACAAAATGTGGCATATACATGCAATTGGAATATTATTCAGCCTTAAAAAGGAAGGAAATTCTGACACTTGCTACAACGGAGAAGAATCTTAAATATATTATGCTAAGTGAAATGGCCAGTATCTTAAGAGTTGACAAAGTGCTCTCACATACATTATATAATTCTCACAACTATTTCCCTGTGAAATGTGACCTCCATTTTGCAGATAGTAGAAAGAGGTCCAGAGAAGATAAGTAACTTGCTCAAGGTCACACATTAAGTGGTAGCCACAAAAATTTTAAATCCAGTTTCTCTAATTCAAATTTCCATGCTCCTTTCAATACATCATACTGAGTTTTCTGTTTACCTCCATGGCAACTCTATAGGACCATTACCGTACAGAAGAAAGAGCCCTGGAGCGCCAGGCCGGCTCTGTTGGTGGAGTGTATGGCTCTTGATCTCAGGATTGGGAGATTGAGACCCAAGTTGGGTGCAGAGATTTCTTAAACATGAAGAACTTCCAGAAGAAAGAGCCCTGAGTCCTGGACTTGGGAGTTAAAGGACTTATGATTCTCAGCTTTGCCAAATAACAACTGTGGGACTTTCTGCAATTCACAATATCTTTGAGACTCAGTTTCCTCATTGGAAAAAGTGTATTTTTAAAAGTTTGTAATATACTCTTTAGAGTTTGAATATCGAAGAAGAAGACAGTATATGAAAGAGCACAAAGTTTAGCACTTGGTAAGTGAAAATAAATGTCAGAAAGAAAAAAAAGTAAACTTTAGCTGGCTTAGCATCACCGGTATTTTGCCCTAATCTGGCCTTAGTGATAAGTGACATCCAAACGCATTTTTCCTGTATTCTCTTGAGAAAAATGACTGGATCCTTGATACTTCTGACATATACTCCCAAGTGAAATTCATTAGCAACAGTGAAAATGATGTAACTATTCTCTGCAGCAAGTTCATCAAGGAAATGTGAGGAATGAAAGTCAAGGTATAGGCCTGACAGACACTTGCAAAGAAAAGAAAGAGGTCATGGTTATAGGCATCTGCTCAAAGTTCAGCCCAATGCTTTCTGGGCTATTCAGAAAAGCACAGGCCAAAAGCTTCAATCAGCTATTTGATGGCCCTTGGGAAGAATAAGGACAGTGGCCAAGCCAGAAGCCACTGAAAGGGAAAGCAACAAAGTAGAAGATAAAGCAAGCATAAAGGAATGTGATCAAGGAAACAGGTCCCAGATGAAAAGGAGCTGCCTGGAAAGCCTAAGTAAATACATGAATAAATAAACACAACATAAATTATACTGGTATGAACTTCATACTCTAGCCCAGAATCTGGAGCTTCTTTCAAACACCCACATTTGTCATACTGCCCTTGGGTCACAAAGGGATATTTGGGAGAAGACAGTTTGTAATTCCTGATTCTTACAGAAAATCACATTTATCATAAGCCCTCACTACAGTATCTGGTTTATTTGCTAGGTACGGATATGCATTTGTGAGATTTATAAAACTGTGTTTGCGGCAAAATGTCTCTGGGGTCAGGTAAGGCAGATCAACCTTCAGTGCAATCTTGTTAGCACATCTCACCCCCATGCCCCCTCATTCCAGCTCTCCCAACACACACATTTCACATTTTTCCTTTTGTTCCCAGACGTGCCAAATACTGCTGTAAATCACTAAGGGACATTTTACCTTTAAAAAAGGGAAAGAGAGAGAGAGGAAAAAAGAATAGAAAAGAAAGATACAGAAATAAACACTAAATCCCAGCTCTGTCACATATAAGAATTTATACCAAGTTGTAGACGTGCATTACTATTGCTGGGAATGTCTGGCAAGGCTTACATCTGGAGCTAAATCAAGTTTCCCCATCTGTTGGGTTTGCCTCTTCTACTCAGTGTTAATTTTTCAATTGTTTGCAAGAACAATTTAATAAATGTTGAGAAAATGGGAAATGATAGGCACAAAGGGAACGAGGAATGTAAGGAAAGTGAGCTTGAGATTTCATGATACTGAAAGCACATTCTCTCCATTTACAAACAGCTCACTCTTATGAGTATGTGGTATTTCCTCAAGACCCTAAACCAAACTCCATGCCTGAATCAATTTTACCCAATACATATAGCACTCTGTAATTGCCTTGCTGTTTCATAAGGAAACTAAAATAACTTAGCCCCATGAGCTCCATTTGCCTCTGTTTACCACAAATAGAAAGAGCCATGTAAAGCAAAACGTCAAAGTTCCAGATCCCCATGAGTCATTCACTGAACTCACGGAGGATGGCAGAAAAAATTTTTCAGAGAAAATGGCCTATACACAGAAAACACTTTGGCAACAGCGATGCTTGAAAAGGGCTTGCAACCGTCTCTTGGTAAGAAAATTCATAGTACAGCACTGTGAGTTATTTCAATATGACAATATGAAAGTCTCACGCATTCCTGCTTTTCTTGATCAAGTACGACATTTCTTCCACTCCTACAGGCATCAGGGTTTAAAATAGCAGTGGTGTTCAACACACTCCACTCAGAAAGGTACAATAAACCTCAAGATGAGCCAAGGAGCTCTGAGAGGGGTAAATTCTCATTCCTTACCTGATATTAACCAATGCATGCGTCACCTTGCTAGCTGCTTCTTTCCATTGGCCTGCATTGGTAGAAAGCCTCAGAACTGTAAGGAAGAAAAGAACAAAGATCTGTCAGATTCCTGGTACAAAATACAAATATGAGGGATAAAGACACATCTCAGAAGAATACTATTAGAATAACCAAATGGAGCCTATACCAAGGTTCTGATTAAAACATCCTCATCTCAGAGAAAAATATAAGGGCTTATTCTCAACTATCTTCACCAGGATTTTTTTCTTCTCTAAATTTTTTTCACTTTCTATCAAAATACTCCTCTTCTACACTGGGTTCCCCTCCATCTACTCCCTACTAACAGGTTTCCATACTTGGTTTTTACATTCGTTTAAAATATACACCGAGGTGGTAATATGAGGCTAACCTGGCTGCCACAGTTATCATTTCCGTATCTGCTGGGGCTGATTCAATGGAAGTGGCTGGCTGATTAAGTATCCCCTCCTGCTCCATACATATCTTTCTCCCAAAGGTCTAAGCTGGGCCAAACAGAACAAATAATCTTGCTAGATAGAGGATGGTCATGTTTCAAACAAGGAGTAACCTGTTTGGGGCACCTGGGTGGCTCAGTTGGTTAAGTGTCTGACTTCAGCTCAGGTCATGATCTCACCGTTCAGGAGTTCAAGCCCCGCGTTGGGCTCTGTGTTGACAGCTCAGAGCCTGGAGCCAGAACTCTCTCTGACCCTCCACTGCTCATGCTCGCTCGCTCTCTCTCTCTCTCTCTCTCAAAAATAAATAAACCTTCAAAAAAAATTAAAAAAAAAAAAGACGTAACCTGTCTTAGCTCTTCTGATTTAACTGTGTGACCTGCAACATGAATCAACAGGAATATTCTTCCCTTTCTGACCAGATTCTATCTCTTTTCCACACTTACCAATAGGAGGAAAGACGATGGAAATATAGAACATCCTCTATCATGCTGAACTTCAGGACCATACAGTACAGTACTGATACAATTTTAGAAAAGAGACAAACCAGCACAACTGCACCTTGAAAGGGCAAGCACATGGTGGGCACTCCACGTACATGTGTTTAATGAAGGAATAGCTAATAAGAGCTAAAGTTTACTATGTGTCAAGAAGTGAACCAACTTAAGTTATATGCAATATAGCAAAGAGATGAGGAAAACGGAGACTCAGAGGAGCCAATTGATCTAAGTACATTCACTTGTATGTAACCAAGCTAGAGTTCAAACCTGGAGGGTATGACTCTAGAGCATGTGTGTATAGTGAGTGGTTATGAGTATTAACCCTGAAGCTAACTGTCAAAAGTCCAGTTCCAGCCCCTGCCATTTATGAGACAATTATAGCAATACTTACAGGGAAGGATTATTGTGAAAATTAAATAAGTTAATATATATAAAGCCTTAGATCAGTGCCTGGCACATAGTAAATGTTATAAGTATTAGCTATTATTATTTAAATAAACTGCCTCCCAAACAAATGAATGAATATATCTGAGATTTTCCCAAAAGAAGGAAAGAGGAGCCTAACAACATTAAGAAATATGTAATCAATTTGCCCAGGAACTTTGTTTTTTTTTTTTAAAGATTTATTTATTTTTGAGAGAGAGAGCACAAGTGGGGAAGGGGCAGAGAAGGGGGGACAGAAGATCCAAAGCAGACTGTGTGCTTCAGCAAGACCGATGCAGGGCTCAGACTCACGAATCATGAGATCATGACCTGAGCTGGTCAGATGCTCAACCAACTGAGCCACCCAGGCGCCCCAGCACAGGAACTTGATACCTGAGTACCATCACTACCTACTCCTGCCCAAGATTCCAGCAAGGAGAGCAGCAGCTCTATCGGAGGGAAGGCCTATGGCTGTAGCAGGGAAAGGAAACTCATCTTGTTGCTCTGCATCTGTTCCAGCAATACCTCATTTTTATAAGTTCATGCAGTTTTATGAAAGAAAATATGGAAGCCTTAATAAAACATATTATCAGAACACTGATTTTCTAATTTACAAGATTTAGTGCAGGGGAAGTTGGTATAGTTCCAAGTTAAAGCTCCTCAGTCTGAAATCCAGTTTCACCCAGTGTACATGCAAATTTATTCATGTAATGAACACAACTGTTACAGCAAGTCAGACGTATCTTTTCCAACTCAACTGTGGAACTAATGAGATAGCTTTGTTTTTCACGAGATCCTCTACTAGATCATAGATTCTCTGATGGTGGGGACCAAAACATATATGGAACTGAGCTGAATCTTCCACTCTTTATTTCAGAGAGGTATTTAACTCTGTACATGGATTATTTCTCTGTAACATTCTGTCAGCTCTGTTCCTTAGTGAACAAGCGCCAGATGACATCATCAATGCATTTCCTTTGGAAATGCCATAGGCTTTTATATTCTTTTCTAGGTTACCAAATTTAAACACAAAATTATTTCAAAATGCCCTAAAAGCCTCAAGCTAAGGTAATCATTTATGTTGTAAATTATGGTTCACAAAAATAACATATTACACAGCCATTTTAAAAAGAGACGTTAAGTAATAGTAAAAACTGGAAACAACCATAATTTCCATGAAAAGAATAAATAAACTAAACCCACACTATACAAAGAGAGAAAGACTTAAGAGAATTACGGGGCGCCTGGGTGGCGCAGTCGGTTAAGCGTCCGACTTCAGCCAGGTCACGATCTCGCGGTCCGTGAGTTCGAGCCCCGCGTCGGGCTCTGGGCTGATGGCTCAGAGCCTGGAGCCTGTTTCCGATTCTGTGTCTCCCTCTCCCTCTGCCCCTCCCCGGTTCATGCTCTGTCTCTCTCTGTCCCAAAAATAAAATAAAAACGTTGAAAAAAAAATTAAAAAAAAAAAAAAAAAAAACAAAAGAAGGAAAATATTTTATGACATATAGTTTTAAAAAACATAAAATAGAAGGATAACATGATTACAACTATGTAAAACTATGCATACATGTAGGCTAATACATAACTATGAAAACAATGGTAGTAGTAGAAAAAAGAGATTGTAAAAGTTTTTAGTTTTTCCATCTTGCTTTTTCTTAAGTATTTGTAATAATCTTTTTTAATAAAAAAAAAAAGTTCAAAATATGGTATCATTCATTCACGGTTCAGAGCAGCTCCTGTGGAGGGCCTTCCTATTCCGTGGACTTCACTGCAGAAAATTATCATAGGAATATTAAGTGTGTGCTTTTATCAAAAATGTTTCAGTGAGCCTTCCTCTTCTAGCATGACAGGAGAACAAGACATCATCTACCCTCCTACCTTAAATAACAGAACAGTAGATGAAATATATGAAACAACAATCACCAGACACTGGACAACAGGCATACAGAACTGTGATCCCTGAAGAAAAAAAAAAAACAACAACAAGGTGAGCCCCACTATTACCCCAGCTTCCTGCATGAAGAAGTTTTCTAGCCTGTGGGGCAGGGAGGAGGAACCTAAACAGAATCCATAAGTCATGCCAAGCTGAGGACATAGAGATCAACATTTGGAGAGGCCAAGACACCTAGAATTTGTGGGTGAGAGTACTATAGAAGAGGGAGTTTGACAGAGAGCTCTGGAGGTCTACAGAAGGGTCCTCTTTCACCTTTAACTGAATATTGATCCACATACATGGAAGAGGAAAATACTCAAGGCTGGGCACAAAGAACCAGTGGAAAGAAAAAGAAATTGTAAAGCTCATGGAGGGTACCACAAATAAAATAATTTGTCTTACCACCACTCATACATGGGTTGTCAGACAGAATCTGCAGATGAGTACTGCATTAGTAATGGAGCCAAATTAGTCCATATGAAAGATTGCTCTCAACCTCCCCTGACAACCCTTAAATGCAAACCTAAAAGGATAAAACTGATTCCACATAACGCAACCCCACTCTAAATTTTTTTTAACGTTTATTCATTTTTGAGAGATGGAGAGAGACAGAGCATGAGTGGGGGAGGGTCAAGAGAAAGAGGGAGACACAGAATCTGAAGCAAGCTCCAGGCTCCAAGATGTCAGCGCAGAGGCCGACGCAGGGCTCAAACCCATGAACCACGAGATCATGACCTGAGCTGAGGTCGCACGCTTAACTGACTGAGCCATTCAGGCGCCCCAAAACAAGCCCATTCTAAAACAAAGGTTAACATTATATAAAAATATGTCACAAAATCTAGCACTCATAACATTAAAATCACAATGTTCAAAATCCAATTTTAAAATGACCGGGCATTCAAAGAAACAGAAAAACATAAACCATAAAGAGAAAAATCAGTTAATAGAAATAGATCTAAACATGAAGAAAAATAGCAGAATTAGCAGATAAGGACATTAAAACAACTATTGTAAATATGCTCCATATTCTCAGGAAAATTGAAGAAAATACAAATACAATGAGGAAAGTAATGGACATATTAAAAAGAAGTCCCAACAGAACTTTTAAGGAAGAAATAAACCTTGTGGAATGCAAACTACACTGGAAAAAATGAACTAAGATTACTGAGATTAATGGCATATTTAAAAAATACAGAAGAGGCATCTAAATTGGGAAGGAAGAAGTAAAGCTATCACTATTTGCAGAGACATGATACTATATACAGAAACACTAAAGACTCCACCAAAAAACTACTAGAACCAATACATAAGTTCAGTACAGTAGCAAGATACAAAATTAATATACAGAAATATGCTGTGTTTTCATACACTAATAACTAACAATCAGAAATAGAAATTAAGAAAACAATCTCATTTACAATTGCATCAAAAAGAATAAAATACCTAGGAATAAATTTGACTTAGGAGGTAAAAGACCTGTACTCTAAGAACTCTAAGACACTGATGAAAGAAACTGAAGAGGACACAAATAAATGGAAAGATATACCATGCTCATGGACTGGAAGAATTAAATCTATTAAAATGTCCATACTACCCAAAGCCATCTACAGATTCAATGCAATCCCTATCCAAATACCAACAGCATTTTTCACAGAAATAGAACAAATAATCATAAAATTTGTATGGAACCACTAAAGACCCTGAATAGCCAAAGCAATCTTGAGAAAGAAGAGCAAACCTGGAGGTATCCTGCCCCCCAGATTTCAACTTTTACTACAAAGCTACAGTGACCAAAACAGCATGGTACTAGCACAAAACAGAGACACAGATCAATGAAACAGAGTAGAGAACTCAGAAATAAATTGATGTCTATATGGCCAATTAATCTATGACAATGGAGGCAAAATATACAATGGAGAAGAGACAGTCTCTTTAATAAACGGTGTTGGGAAAACTGGATAGCTAAATGCAAAAAAGAAAGAAAAGAAAAGAAAAGAAAAGAAAAGAAAAGAAAAGAAAAGAAAAGAAAAAAGAAAAGAAAAGAAACTGGACCATTTCCTTACACCATACACAATAAACTCAAAATGGATTCAAGACCAAAATGGAACACCCAAAACCATAAAACTCCTAAAAGAAAATATAGGCAGTATTGATCGGAAGAACAAATATTGCTAAAATGTTGATACTACCCAAAGCAAGATACATATTCAATGAAATCCCTATCAAAATAACACCAGCATTCTTCACAGAGCTAGAACAAACAATCCTAAAATTTGTATGGAACCAGAAAAGACGCCAAATAGCCAAAGCAGTCCTGAAAAAGAAAACACAATCTGGAAGCATCACAATTCCAGACTTCAAGCTGTACTACAAAGCTGTAATCATCAAGACAGTATGGTACTGGCACAAAAACAGATAGATAGATCAATAGAACAGAATAGGGAACCCAGAAATGGACCTACAAACGTATGGCCAACTAATCTTTGACAAAGCAGGAAAGAATATCCAATGGAAAAAAGACAATCTCTTCACCAAAAGGTATTGGGAAAACTGGACAAGCAGAAAAATGAACCTGGACCACTTTCTTACATCATACACAAAAATAAACTCAAAATGGATGAAAGACCTAAACGTAAGAAAGGAAGCCATCAAAATCCTAGAGGAGAAAAAAGGCAAAAACTTCTTTGACCTTGGCTGCAGCAATTTCTTACTTGACATGTTTCCAAAAGCAAGGGAAATAAAAGCAAAAATGAACTATTGGGACCTCATCAAGATAAAAAGCTTCTGCACAGCAAAGGAAACAGTCAACAAAACTAAAAGGCAACCGACAGAAAGGAAGAAGATATTTGCAAATGACATATCTGATAAAGGGTTAGTATCAAAAATCTATAAAGAACTTACCAAACTCAACACCTGAAAAATGAATAATCCAGTGAAGAAATGGGCAGAAGATATGAATAGATATTCTTCCAAAGAAGACATCCAAATGGCTAAAAGACACATGAAAAGATGCTCAACACCGCTCATCACCAGGGAAATATACATCAAAACTACGTTGAGATACCACCTCACACCAGTCAGAGTGGCTAAAATTAACTCAGGAACAACAGATATTGGCAAGGATATGAAGAAAGGGAAACCCTCTTGCATTGCTGGTGGGAATGCAACTGGTACAGCCACTCTGGAAAACAGTGTGGAGGTTCCTCAAAAAATTAAAGATTGAATTACCCTATGACCCAGCAATAGCACTAATAGGAATTTATCCAAAGGATACAGGAGTGCTAATTCAAAAGGGCACATATACCCCGAGGTTTACAGCAGCACTATCAACAACAGTCAAATTATGGAAAGAGACCAAGCGTCCAGCAACTGGTAAATGAATAAGGAGATGTGATACACACACACACACACACACACACACACAGGAATACTACTTGGCAATGAAAAAGAATGAAATCTTGCCATTTGCAATGTGGATGGAACTGGAGGGTATTATGCTAAGTGAAATAATTCAGCCAGAGAAAGACAGGTATCATATGTTTTCCCTCATATGCAGAAGTTGAGAAACTTAACAAAGACCATGGGGGAAGGGAAAGAAAAAAATATATATAGTTACAAACAGAGAGGGATGCAAACCATAGGAGACTTTTAAATACACAGAACAAACTGAGGGTGGAAGGGAGTGGGGGGGGTGGGGGGCAGGGAAAATGGGTGATGGGCATTGAGGAGGGCACTTGTTGGGATGAGCACTGGGTGTTTTATGCAAGTGATGAATCATGGAAATGTACTCCTGAAGGCAAGAGCACATTGTATACATACAATGTATGTTAACTAACTTGACAATAAATTATATATAAAAATTTTTTTTAATAAATAAATAAAACCCACATAAGTGATAAAGGGCTAGTAGGCAAAATATACAAAGAAATCTCACATCTCAAAAATAAAAAAAACAACCAATTCTCCTTATAGAAGAACTCTAGGGGCGCCTAGGTGGCTGAGTCGGTTAAGCATTCGACTTCGGCCCAGGTCACAATCTCATGGTTCACAAGTTTGAGCCTGGCCTCGGGTTCTGTGCTGACAGCTCAGAGCCTGGAGCCTGCTTCAGATTCTGGGTCTCCCTCTCTCTCTACCCCTTCCCCACTTGCACTCTCTCCCTCTCTCAAAAATAAAAAAACATTAAAAAAAATTTTTTTTAAAGAACTCTAAATAATTTATGGAGATACTCTCTCCCCTCAAGGAGGTGGAGCTTAACCTCCCCACAGCTAATACCAACTGTAGTGCTAACTGCATTTACTGACTTGCTTCCAAAGAAAAGAGTACAGAAAGGGAGGAAAAACCACAACTATGCACCAGAGAAACTTTGCAAACACTACCCTAACCAAGTGATAAAGGTTAATATCACCAGTGATAAGTCATGTTGATAATATACACCCAAATGTAATGAAAAGACCACTCTGACTTTGTGGCATTCTTCCTCAAAACCTAGAACCCCAGTCCAACCCTGAGTAAATCATGAGACAAACCTAAACTGAGGAAGATTCTCCTCAAAACTGTCAAGGTCATGAAAAACAAGGAAACACCAAGAAACTATCAGACAAGAAGAGACTAAAGAGACATTAGGACTAAATGTAACATGGATGGAATCCTGGAATGCAAAAGGGACATTAGAGGAAAAATTAGAATCCAAATAAAGTCTAGGGTTTAGTGTGTGTGTGTGTGTATGTGTGTGTGTGTGTGTGTGTTAAGAAAACACATATCATAAAACTTACCATCTTAACCATTTTTAAATGTATTGTTCAATAGTGTTAAGTATACTTACATTGTTACAAAACAGGTCTCCAGAACCTTTTTATCTTGAAGAACTGAAGCTCTATACCTATTAACAACTCCTTTTGCACCCTCCCCCATCCCTTGGTAACCACCATTCTTTTTTTTTTTTTTCAAGTTTACTTATTTATTTTGAAACACAGAGAAAGAACGTGGGAGGAAGAAGGGTAGAGAGAGGGAGAGAGAGAGAATTTCAAGCAGGCTCTGTGCTGTCAGCACAGAGCCCAATGTGGGGCTTGAACCCACGAATCGTGAGATCATGACCTGAGCCTAGATCCAGAGTCAGATGCTCAACCGACTGAGCCACCCAGGTGCCCCTCTACTTTCTGTATCTATGAATTTGACTACCTTAGATATCTCACATAAGTGGGAGCATACAGTATTGTCCTTTTGTGACTGGCTGGTTTCACTTAGCATGATGTTCTCAATGCTCATCCACACTGTAGAATGTAACAGATTTCTTTCCTTTTTAAGGGTGCACAGTATTCCATTAAATGTATATGCCACATTTTATTTATCCATTCATCCATTAATGGATGTCTGGGTTGCTTTTATCTCTTGGCTATGGTGACTAGTGCTGCTATGAACATGGGTATGCAATGTTTTTTTTTTTTTTTAATTTTTTTTTCAACGTTTATTTATTTTTTGGGACAGAGAGAGACAGAGCATGAACGGGGGAGGGGCAGAGAGAGAGGGAGACACAGAATCGGAAACAGGCTCCAGGCTCCGAGCCATCAGCCCAGAGCCCGACGCGGGGCTCGAACTCCCGGACCGCGAGATCGTGACCTGGCTGAAGTCGGACGCTTAACCGACTGCGCCACCCAGGCGCCCCTGCAATGTTTTTTTAAATGGACAAAAGATCTTCAAAACTAAAGAATATGGCAAAAAGAAACAGGAAAGATCAACCTCATTATTCATTAGGGAAATGCAAATTAAAACCATAAAGAGATATTGCCACACACCTGTAAGAAGCCAAAAACAACCAACCAAACACACAAACCAGTACTGATTAGGATATGGAACGACTGTAACTCTTGCATATTGCTGAGGGGAATGTAAAATAGGTCATCTCTTTGGAAAACAGTTTGGTGTTTTCTTTATAAGAAACATATACTTGGGGCCTGGGTGGCTCAGTCGGTGGAGCGTCCAACTTCAGCTCAGGTCATGATCTCACTGCTCGTGAGCAAGCCCTGCGTTGGGCTCTGTGCTGACAGCTAAGAGTCTGGAGCCTGCTTCGGATTCTGTGTCTCCCTCTCTATGCCCCTCCCCTGCTTGCACTCTGTCTCTCTCTCAAAGACAAACAAACGTTAAAAAATTAAAAAAAAAAAAAAAAGTCAGGATGCCCAACCAACTGGGTTGAGCACCCCATTAAAAAAAAAAAAAGAAACATATACTTAACCATGATAGCCAAAAATCCATTCAGAGGTATGTCACCAAGTGAAATAAAAGCTTGTGTTCATATAAAACCCTGTACAATAATGTTTACAGGAGCTTTATTCATAATCGCTAAAATCTGGAACCTCTCAATGTCCTTCAACCTAGAAATGGATAAATCAAGCTGGCATAGTCTTACAATGGGATTTATTCTGTGGGGCGCCTGGGTGGTGCAGTCGGTTAAGCGTCCGACTTCAGCCAGGTCACGATCTCGCGGTGCATGAGTTCGAGCCCCGCGTCAGGCTCTGGGCTGATGGCTCAGAGCCTGGAGCCTGTTTCCGATTCTGTGTCTCCCTCTCTCTCTGCCCCTCCCCCGTTCATGCTCTGTCTCTCTCTGTCCCCAAAATAAATAAACGTTGAAAAAAAAAAATTAAAAAAAAAAAACAACAATGGGATTTATTCTATGATAAAAAGGAATAAACTACTGATATATGCATCAACATAGATGAATTTCAAATGAATTACTGTGTAAAAGAAGCCAGACCCAAAAGACTATATGACCTCATCTTTGGGGTTTTTTTGAAAGAGCCAAACTATGGAAAAAAAACAAAAAACAAAAAACCCCACAAAACTCTGGGGTCAGGGAACAGGTTAGTGGCTACTACAGGTTTAGGATGAGTGAAGGAGCTGACCTCACAAGAGCACAAGAGAACTTTCTGGGATGATGACACTCTTTCACATCTTCATTTTTTTGTGATAATTATACTTCCACACAGTTGTCAAAACTCAGAACTATACATTAAAAAGGGTGCATTTTACTATATATGGAAGTATACCTTTAAAAACCTGACTTAAAAAACTAAATGTTTTTTCATCATACTTTACATAAAATGGAAAGCACTGAAATGTGCTGTTTGTTGTATTTCATTTAGTGAAATTTCTCATTTTCCTATTTGCGCTCACCTGGTTAACATTTTAATTCCCTTGTCAGATGTGAGCATGCCCAGATATCTCCTCTTATCTTGTTGCTGTAGCTACAAAGGCTTACCTCATTTGACTGTGCACATGGCCCAGCTGAGTAGGTATGTCAGGCTTCTATAAAATATCTCCCCCACTCCAACTCTCCTTCCTTTCCTCACTGAAAGACATCTTTATTCATCTATTAATGGTTGCTAAGACCTCTGGGGCAGCTTTTCACCCTCAGAAAATTCCAAATTCTTGAAAACAAGGATATAGATAAAGCTGGGCGGACGCAAACCCCACAAGGAACACTGAGCACATTTGACAATAGGAAGTCTGCTAGAGGGTTCTCATAGAACACTTAATAGCTCCTAAAAAAAAAAAAACCATGTGTCTTGATGCGACAACTGGAACTTGCTATCCTCAGGGGAACTGACCTGATGCTAAAGCTGTTATTCTGAAAATAAGAGAGGAGAAACAGAAAACACCTGGTCCTTGCAAACACTGAGCAATGGATCACACCTTTCTGGAGTTGTTATTCCTTAGAATTCTTGTCAGGTGAAATAATCTTCCTATTGTTTAAGGTAGTTTAAGTCAGTTTTTGATACTTGCAGTTGAAAACATCCTACTGATACAAGGCCTTACTTCCAATGCCAAAGACATCACAGCAAAGCTATACACGCCTCTCAAAAGTTTTCCTCTACTGCTCTAAAAAATAAAATATATTACAAAAAATTTTGCTCCTCCTGGGCAATCATTCTTTTCTACTGTTTGCTTCTACTCTTTCTCCTAGTACTTGTTCCAAATCCCCTCTAGTTTTCTCAAGATATGAGAGGTTTCACAAATAGTCTCAACAAAAGGGATAAAGCAAACCAATCTGTAGTGACAGGAAGCAGATCGGTGGTTGCACAGAGACAGAAAGCAAGGGATAAGGGTGGTAAGAGGTGGCAGGAGGGACATACAGGGATATAGGGAAACTTTTGGTAAATGACAGATATGTTCATTATCTTGTTTTTTCCTTTTTTCTTTTTTTTAATGTTTATTTATTTTTCGAGAGAGAGACAGACATAGAGTGCAAGAGGGGAAGGGGCAGAGAAAAAGGGAAACACAGAATATAAAGCAGGCTCCAGGCTCTGAGCTGTCAGCACAGGGCCCGATGCAGGACTCAAACTCATGAACCGCAAGATCATGACCTGAGCCAAAGTTGGACGTTTAACCGCCTGAGCCATCCAGGTGCCCCAGATATGTTCCTTATCTTGATTGTAGTGATAGCTTCAGGTACATATATGTATGTCAAAACTCATCAAATATTGTATACTTTCAACACGTGCAGTTTATTATATATCAATTCTACCTTAATAAAGCTAGTAAATTAGGTTTTTGGGTTTTTTTTTTTAAATAGCTTTAGTGAAGGGCTTTCTGCTTCTGTGTAATCTATAGAAACCTTTCCTAACCTTTCCAACTCCAGGTAGGTCTGACTAGACTCTTCACTCAAATTGACAGGGATACAAGTCCTCTTTCAGAAATAAGTTATATTTACTATGGCCGCAGAGTAAATTTTCATTGAGCCAATCACCAAAAGGTTTGCAAGAGCGATTTTTATCTAATGCCCACTTCCTCTTGTATGTTATGCTAAAAATACATAGGTACATTAAAACTCTTTAAAATCCTGTACCTTCTCAAATCACACAATGTTCCTTTGGGATTCAAGCTCTTCTATTTATGCTGTCAATTTCCACCCACTCTTTCACTCCCATCTCACTAACAGTCACTAAATCCACAGGCGTCCCTATTCTCTCTCCCTCTCTCTCTCTCATAAACATAAGGGCTACAGGGCTGCTAACCAGCTTTCTACTGCAATCAGCTTTGAGTGCCTAAAAGCAAAGAACTGCACATACAACTTCCTATTTACTGAGAAAAGAAGACTTCTGTATTTCTATGCCAAGCAGGGCACCAAGCAACCAGAAGAAAATCTTTGATAGTTTTTTTTCCTCTTACATGCCAAAAACCACAGCTGACAGAGAGAGGAGAACAAAAAGAAAAGACAGCTTACCCATAGAGTAGAGGTTGTCAAAGCTCTGGTGCATGCGGATAATCTCGTAGTAGAGTTCATCATAGCTGCTGGGAGTGGGCAGGAATGTGTCGCCGTATGTGATAAACATATTAAACAGGTTCACAATCTAAAAAAGAAGCAAAAGCCCATACACAGGCATCAAGCTATGAAGACCAGAATGGTATTATCAGTAATATGCTGTAGTCAGTTCTTACTAGCTCGTAAGAACAAGAACTGACTGTTACATTTTCAGAAATTTTGTGAGCTGGTTGTTTAACAAAGCCATTATTAAAAATTAACATATAAACTTACATTTCAATAAATTATATTAAAATGAAGGTAATACTCAAACTCACAACTTCCTAATTACTTTCTATCTTTTAGTATTATGTTCTTGAGATTCATTTACAACTCTTATACCTGTGTGGTAGGACTATCATAGAATGGTGTATCATTGATCATCTCCCCAACTCTGCATTCAACAATGTCACATAGTTAGCTTGAAATTGGCCATGGTGAGAGTAGTTTTACCATAGAAATCCACAAATGCTACAAAAATCAGGGCTTCCTCCCCGCCCACATGTTAAACATTTATGAACACACTGGATAATATCCTAAAAAGATAGTCAAAAGGCACAATGCCCTCCTTCTACCCCAAATTAACTAGTCTGATAAACAGGAATATGTAATGTTCCTCTGAAACCAAGTACAGCCATGATGGAACCACTCATCTGGCTGGGACACCTCTCCAGGCTTTGCTCTGTACCAACACAGAGACTACAGCAGTCTAGTAGTCTCTCACCTGGGACCAAGGCTCACAGAGACTGACCCATACCTGCCCCTGCCAGACAATATACTCTCATGAAAAAGAGTCTCAAGTTTTCCAAAGACATAGGTGAGAGTGGGAAGAGTGGGGAGCACCAGTCTAGAAAGTCTAATCCAAAAGGAAAATAAAGGCCTGGCTCCGCCAGTGGCTCAGTCCCCATAATACCAGCTCCTATTTCAAACTGGCCCATCTCGATTTTAGGATGTGGCTTCAGAAAAAAGGAAAAAAAATTTTTTTTACTTTAAGTACAGTTGACACACATTACATTAGTTTCAGGTGTATAATACAGGGATTCAACAAGTCTATATGTTGTGCTGTGCTCACTGCAAGTGTAGTGACCACCTGTCACCATGTAACACTATTACAACACCAACGACTATATTCCCTATACTGTACCTTTTATCTCCATGACTTAATCTTTCCATAACTAGAAGCCCGTATCTCCCATTCCCCTTAAGAAATATTTTTTGTTACTCACCATAAGGGCTAATGTAAAAATGTTGTGTTTGGCCAAAAGTACGGTCTCATTTGACATAAGGAACTTCAGCAAATTTATCAAGGCTTAAAAAAAAAAAAAAATCAACAAGCTATTCAAAGAATAATCAATAAAGTTAAATGAAAGCAATGAAAATACACTTAATTCTAAGAAATCCAAATAGGTCTAGAATGAGTAAGTCACAGCTACCAAGAACTTTTTAAAAACAGGTAAGGTAGGGGTGCTTGGGTGGCTCAGTTGGTTAAGCATCTGAATCTCGGTTTCTGTTCAGGTCATGATCTCATGATTCATGAAATCAAACCCCATGTCAGGCTCTATGCTGACAGCACAGAGCCTGCTTTTGATTTTCTCTCTCCTCTCTCTGCCTCTCACCTGCTCATACACACATACTCTCTCAAAATAAATAAATAAACTTTAATGAAGTAAATAAAAGCAGGTAAGGGAGATATATTTGAAGCAAGCACTGATCTTCCCAAGCACATATCTGCTTATCTGCCCATAGAAGGTTTCTAAAAATCTACTTCTTTGTGCCACTTTTTTTTTTGGATACCATTAATTTATTATAAAACAGAAACATGAAAATTATTTACATGATGAAATATTTAACAACTTTAATGGCAGCTTCACTTGATGCCATTTCAAAAATGATTTTTTTTCAGTCTACATACTTTCCAAGAACGTTACCATCTCTAAGTAAGAAATAATCCTTGTCAACTAGAACTACTTTAGTGCCTCCACATTCTGAAAGAACTTAGTCTCCAACTTCCTAGTTGGATCTCTAACTAGTTGAATCTCTCCAGCCTTCCCTTTAGAGCCGGATCTAACAGCTACCACTGTTGCTTGTAATACTTCTCCTGGAGATTGTTCTGGAAGTATAATGCTTCCATTGGTTACAGCTTTGGTTGCCCTCCTTTCAACTAAAACTCAAAGGGAAGGAAACTTTCTAAAGGCCTGTCCTGCTGTGACTCCGGGCACCGCAGTGCGTACTCTGCTCTGGAGCTGCCACGTCTCAAGGAGACCCACAGTCCCACCTCTTCGTGCAACTTCTTAAATAGCAAGTAAGCTTGCAAATCTGACTATAAAAAGGACATCTTAGTATTCCAGATTTACTTACCACATTTGCTCAATTTATAGATTAAAATGAAGAACCCCCTCTCACCCTACGTGGCTAGCATGTCACGTCACTAAGTTTTAGTTATACATTTGTTTCAAACACCATGGTTAAGAGGGACATCTTTCAATTCTAACCGGTCACCAGAAATTCCAACGATATTGGACTTCAGCTCTAGACAGGAAAACAGCTCGTGAAGAGAAAAAAAAAAGCCCTTAACTATTCAAACAAAAGTACAACTTGCTCTGTCCTCTCTCAACCATGACAACATTTACCTAAAAGGTCCCCTTTCTGTCTGGTAATTCTTAATGAGGATTAAAACCCAAGCAACCTCAGCTAAAAGACTGACTGTTAAGTCTCTAGCTTAACATGTAGGTATAAAGACATTTTTGCAAATAAATATTAAGCATAAATCACCAGTCGCCTTGTACTTTTTCACCCGTAATCACGAAATAAATCCTACTTCTGCGCCCATCATGACTACTGTCCCTGTACCTACCTCCCCTACTTGATGGGAAACCTTACAGAAGGAGCTCAGCAGCTGCAACCAATCGGCGGTCCTTCTGTCTTCTCCCCCTCAAGCCTCTCTACTCCCACAGATACAAAAAAAGGCTTGACCTCTCCTTTTCTAAGACCATACCTGCTTCTTTGCCAGCAAAGAAGTCCATTCTCCCATGCTGTCTGAGCTTTGTGTGAAGTTTACTACCCCTCGAGAAAAGATGTTAGCTTTGATTTGAAACAGCAGGCAATGATGAGTAGGAGTAAGACTCTCCAGACACTTGCCACCTGCCACACAACACCCCTTACTCTCAACCTCTGAAATCACAGGTACAGTAAAGAAACAGCAGGCAAGGAAAAGTACAAGAGCCTGTCTACGTTCTGTTTCTAAAGCCTGAATCTTCCCCTCAAATAGCAAAAAAGCCTTGCTAGAGATGAAGGTGATAGGCATCCTCATTTATGAACTCTTCACCCTTACACTGACTCCAGTTCTCGGAGATTTCATAATGGAAAGGCAAATGACAGGCAGGTGGCCCTTTTGATGTTGTCTGTTAACAAGCAATCTGTTGGACTAGACCCAAAAGAAGCTCCATAGGAGCCCATTCTAGATCACACAACCTGCTTAACTCCTACCAGGAGCTCAGAGAATGAAGGGGTCTAGCTGAAATCCACATAAAAATGACTAAGCTAGCCCAAACATCTATCTTCAATGAAGATCAACTTGCTGAGTTATTTAAGGATTGCCCACACCACTCCCTACCCCCAGAGCTCGGACAAGCCCTGTTAATGGATAAATAACCTGACAATCAGACTCTATAAATTCACAAGAGACAAGAGAAAAGGATGGGTAGAGCACCTGGCACTCTACAAAACATAATGGTTGGAGAGAGACAAAGCAGCTTTTGCACACATCCAATCAACGAGGACTTTTGTCCCCAGCACACACAGCAAAAAGATGCAGCCTCAGCAGTGGTTATGTGGTAATTAAGGGGCATTCTGAGAAAAGGAAGTGGGAACAATGATTTATTGCTTCTCTGCTGGACTACAGCTAGTCTTGATCTCTGGGATTCAGAGCCAGGGATGACAAAGTGATAAATACAAGGGGAGGAAGAGAGCAATTCTGCCACAGACCAAGAGGCACCCTGTGTCCCAACTACCACAGACATCAGTGGAGCCAAACAGCACTGAGAAGGAGAATCCAGCACTGCGATGCTGTCAGCACCAGGGAGAACCCGCATTCTACCCCTGATAATTCAAGCAGACCCCGACCTGCCCCCACATCCCAAAAAGGCCAGGGTCTTCTCACCTGGAGGTAGTCATTCTCTAGAGGAAATTTAATAGGCAGAGAAAATGAACAAAGCAACCTTAAAATTGGCTCCCACAAACCTCTGACATCAGGGACCACAATTCCTCAAGAGGGAATGCCCCAACCTCCCGTGGAATAGTGCTTTCTTTCTCCTTCATCATCGCCCTGACTTTGCACTCACTCTGTCAACTGTGTGGTGTCCCCTACAACACACACATAGTGTGCTATCCTTTGACCTGATGTGGTGGGAGTTCTAAGTCTGTGAGGTTTCTTTTTTTTTTTTTAAATGTTTTTATTTATTTTTGAGACAGAGAGAGACAGAGCATGAGCAGGGGAGGGGCAGAGAGAAAGGGAGACACAGAATCTGAAGCAGGCTCCAGACTCCCAAGCTGTCAGCCCAGAGCCTGACGCGGGGCTCGAATTCACAGACTGTGAGATCATGACCTGAGCTGAAGTCAGATGCTTAACCGACTGAGCTGCCCAGGTGCCCCTGTGAGCTTTCAATATAGTTGATTTTTGGAACTAGAAAGGACCCTGGAGATCATGAATCCAGTTCCCTTGTTTTGGATAAGAAAACACTTCCTCCCCTCCCCACCCACCCACCCCAAGGAGCTGGTGACTAAGCTGGGACTAAAACCTGGTCTGCGGTTTAGTGTTCTTTCTGCCATTCCATTAAAATTAAATAAAGGTGGATTAAATAAACTCCAAATGGAGTTTTATGTTAAAGGAAAAGACACTTAGCTATAAATGGTGTGCTTAGATTTGCTGACTACACTGTTCCCAACACTTCTCTAGACTCTAGTTTATAACTTTCTCTACCTACTCGCTATTCCAGGTTATTTTCACATTTTTGGTCCACTTTTTCTCTTGGTCCTGAGCTACTTATTAGAGTACAGGTGTTTAATACCTCATTATTACCTCTCTACTGTCCATTTGCAACACTAAGACTCCCAAGCAGCTTCTCTCAGCATCAAACGCCTTAGCAGGACCTCTGTATCTGCTCTCATTGTTCTCTACAGCTCACCTCTCACACACCTCTATCCCCTCTTCTCTGTTTCTGCTTCCTTTGTAGTATCTTGAAAAAGAAAGAAAGAAAGAAAGAAAGAAAGAAAGAAAGAAAGAAAGAAAGAAAGAAAGAAAGAGAGAAAGAGACGGAAAGACGGAAAGAAGGAAGGAAGCCAGCATGCAGGGGGACGGAAGGGGAAGGAGAAAGAGAGAGAGGAAAGGGAGAAACATCACTGTCAACTAAAACTGTGCCTATACCCCTCACTCCTCACTCAGCTCTGCCCCCTTTAAAATTAAATACTGAACATGGAATGTGATTGGATCTGGATTTTAAAGGGAGCCAAGATCCCCTTTCTTTATGCAAGATCAGAACAAAAACAAAACAAAAACACTGGTATAAATAATTAGCAGCCAGGCTTATTCATAAGCTGTTATGGTATAGAGTTATGCACAGGATTTAACTGCAGACCAAAGAAGAGAACAGCTTGATGTCAGCCAGGGACAGGTTCAAGGACAGTAGAGAACTGGCACTCGGGATCTCAGTGCCAACACATAAGTAGCACAGAGCTCATGCTGGCTGGCTCCTGGTTCACCACTCTTCACACACATACACATATTTTTAGAAAACTGCCCTTTATATCTATCCACTTGTCTACTTGGTGTCGTCTGGGCACATGACCAGCCAAACTGTTCCACAGACAGTCACAGAAGTAGTAGTACATAGAGAGAAGAGTTAAGATAACTATAAAAGATAAGGTGTTGGTTGTATAAACATAGCGTTGTTAATTAGTCTTTGTAAGAGTTTGGTATCAAGTACATGTTGTAGTCATTGTGGAGATAAGAGGGGAAGGATGTACTTAAAAAAAATCTAACCTTTTAGTTTATCATGTTTCCATCTTTTTAAGGTTTTTATTTATTTATTTTGAGAGAGAGAGGGACAGCAGGGGAGGGGCAGAAAGAGAGGAAGACAGAATCCCAAGCAGGCTCCGTGCTGTCAGCGCAGAGCCCAACGTGGGGCTTGAACCCGTGAACCATGAGATCATGACCTGAGCTGAAACCAAGAGTCAGATACTCAACCAACTGAGTCACCCAGGTGCCCCCATGTTTCCATTTTTTAAATAAATAGTTTTTGAAGGGGGAGAAGAGACTACACCACTCTTCCTTACCAAAGACTTGACCCTTAGTCTAAGATATTTCCAAAGAAGAAGGGCCCACGTTATAATAACTCAACACTGTGTAAATAGTTTTGCCCATTTGAAGAGCAATGGTTGCTCATCCCCACAAAACAGAAGGGCACAGCTTTTGGATGCAAAGTGAAAAAAAGTCAGTCACAAAAAGATAAATACTAAATGATTCAATTTATATGAGGTACCCAGGTTGGGTAATTTACGGAGACAGAAGGTAGAATGGTGGTTGCCAGGAGTCGGGGAGGGAGAAATATAGAGTTATTATTTAATGGGTACAGAGAGTTTCAGTTTGGGAAGATGAAAAAAATTCTGGAGATGGAAGGTGGAGATGTTTGCAACAATGATGTGAATGTACTTAATGCCACTGAATCATACACTTAAAAATGGTAAATTTTATGTTATGTATGTTTTACTAATTAAAAGCAAATAAAAGGTCAATGCTTTTCTTTCCACCAACACAAGCATGAGCCCTACAAACACCCATCAAAACTTTCTATGTACTCAGCATAAGGGACCAGCTACACTTTACATCACAATACATATATATAGTATGGAGTACCCAGCCAAGCATGCAAAGATGTTTCCTCTTTGATGGGTTAAAGAAAAAGAGCCAAATATACACAATCAACAGAGAACCATGGACTCTTGGGCAGGAATGAAAAGTCAAAATGAATCCTGAGTAGCCTTCAAGATAACACTATGGCAGTCTCCAGAATAATGATCAAAGTTCACAATCAAAGCTACCAATGCACTTAAGTACCAACAATATTCTAGGAAATCCTCAGGAATCCTGGATTAGACTCCTAATCTTTGCTAACACTACAAAAGGAGGATCCAGATACCTGGCTCCAAAAACTCTTAACCTACACAGAGTGGAAAAATAGAGAAGTTACGTCAGTGAAATACTTGAGGTATTATATTACACATCCTATATGTTTTAGCTGTAGGGAAATGGGTGCTCCATACACACTTGTTTCTTCATTGGAAAGTCTTTTCCACCAGGCACTTTGAAAACTTTGTTTCTGGGCTCTTTTTCAGGAACTACAAATTGGCTGCAACTGCTGCCTCTTTTAACTCTACTAGAGGGGCCTGTCAGTCTCACACTTAGGTTTGGCCGAAGCTCCCTCCCTTGGGGAGTCTTGTGCATCAAGTATGGCAACAGTGCACTGAAGTTCTGACTTCTGTATGAGACACATGTGGAATATAGGAGAGTGTACAGGTTCTGGGACTATCCACCTGAGAATCCTGCCACTGCACACAGGCCTCTCCCACCCCACAAGGAACCTGGTTTGCAGAGCTGCTCCTAACATTAATGTACCCCACATAATGAGGACTTGCCCAGATTTTTCCCTAAACTGCTTTGAATTCAAGGAGAGAGTAGCAGCAAACTGTGTTGTCATGTAGAAGAGTAGAATGAATAATGGATACGGGAACTTCTCCAGGACTACAACCTGTCCCCCACATTAAGGTAAACCAGATGCAGAGAACAAGCCAACTACAGGAAGACACAATTAAGTGGTAGCTCAGATGCCTGCCTCAGAGAAGCAGAGGGGAGGTTTAATCACAAAACCAAGTGAATGAGATTTAAATAATATTAAAAACAGGAAGGAGACAGAGAGCCTCTAGCAGAGTACAAATAAATGTCTCAAAAGAATCAGGTCAGAGAGCTCTCTGCCTGTTTGAATAGCTTAAACATACTATGATAAAAAAAGAGATAGAAAGCAAAGACAAGACTCAACGAGGCCCCATTTTCTGGCCTGGCCTAGAGTTAGGATGAGACTCCACAGATCCAAATCAAACCAGGTTCATTTGGGGAAATGGGTAATTTCACAGTGACTGATAAAAGAGCAATATTAGCATCTCACTTGCTTAGAAGAAAGGCAGAGGAACTCCAAGGACAGGCTAGAAATAGCACTAGTGTAACAAGCCAATGCCTCCAAAACCCCAGAGGCACTATAAACTCTAGCCAATTCCACCATCTCTGGACAAAATCACCGATTACCCAAGGACACTGCCAAGAATCAGCAGGCTCACTGTCAGTGAGCAAAGTGGCACGGGAAGGACTTAGAAGCCAATACCTACCAACAGAATAATTTTAAGATACACCAGGTGGCCTCTCAGAATATTGGCATCTGTCTGGCTGCAAACCCAAGCACCTCACTAAAAGAGGCCAATGAATCAAACAAGAGAATGAAATGGCTTTGGTTGTGCATTATGAGCCTCTCCAGGTGAACAGAACACAAAAGTTAGTATATCCAGTGGGAGGACTCTGGGAAGACAGCACAGTAGGAAGTACCAGGAAACTCTCTCCCTACCTAGACAGTAACTGCAGTAGCAGAATTTGTCTGATGTTAACTACTGTGGAACTCTGAAGTCTGGTAGAAGTTGGCAACTTCTGGGGAAGACCTGGATGGTAAGTTTTGGTTAATTTTGGGCAATCTGAGCTCTTACCACAGAAGCAGCTGTCCATCCCCCACTTGCTCCCCACCAGCCATGTGGCAAGCAGCTATGCACTTGGTCCTGCAGCAGTCTACAGGAGCTAAGGTGGGCAAAAAGGACCCTGTCCTCCAAATACTGGGGATCTGTGCTCTGATAGCTGATTGTTGCTTCTGATTACAGAGATGCAGAGAAAGCAGGCAGCCATTATTGTTGTACCTCCCCTCACTGATGGGCAAGCCCTGTCCCATGCAGATATATTACATCCACAAGATTTAAAGGGCCAAGTGCCCCTTTTTTCTCCACCTTCATTTCTTTTGTCTTTCTCCTTTTGGGAGCCAGACATTAAAGACTAGAACATTCAAAAACAATCACATAGGGGCACACGGGGGACTCAGTCAGTTGAGTGTCCAACTCTTGATTTCAGCTCAGGTCATGATCTCACGGTTTGGTTCAGGGGACTGAGCCCCATATCAGGCTCAGCATGTAGCCTGACTGGGATTCTCTCACTCCCTCTCTCCCTGCTCCTCCCCCGCTTATGCTCTCTCTCGCTCACTCTCTCAAAATAAATAAATAAACTTAAAAAAGTAAAACAACTGCATACACAGGGAAAATTAAAAAGTGACTGCACACGCCCAAGAAAAGTCTCAGAAGAGAGTGAAGAAGACATAACGTTTATACTCGGGCTGATCCTGGGCAGAAGCAACCTACAAAAATAAAAATAAAAATAATAAACAAAAATAGTAACAACCAAAAATGCCAAGTCTGAGGGAGAATCTGATTTCTTAAACCTGAGGACATTACAGTAAGTGAAATAAGCCAGTCACAAAAAGACAAACACTGTAGGATTTCACTTAGTTGGGGTGCTTAGTGTAATCAAAATCATAAAGACAGAAAGTAGAACGCTGGTTGCCAGGGGCTGGCAAAGGAAAGAATGGAGAGTTCTGGTTTAATAGGCGTAGAGTTTTCGTTTTACAAGATGAAAAGAGTTATGGGAATAGATGGTGGTGATGGCTGCACAACAATGTGAACATTTAGCATCACTGAACTGTACATTTAAAAAGTTAAGATGGTGGGACGCCTGGGTGGCTCAGTCGGTTGGGCGGCCGACTTTGGCTCAGGTCATGATCTTGCGGTCCGTGAGTTCGAGCCCCGCATCGGGCTCTGTGCTGACAGCTCAGAGCCTGGAGCCTGTTTCAGATTCTGTGTCTCCCTCTCTCTGACCCTCCCCCGTTCATGCTCTGTCTCTCTCTGTCTCAAAAATAAATAAATGTTAAAAAAAAAAATTAAAAAAAAAAGTTAAGATGGTAAGCATTATGTGACTTTACCACAATAAGAAAAAAAAAGTACATCAATAGGCTGCACAGCTGAAGACTCCACAGTCCTCCAGATGAACTGGAAAAAAGAACAAATCCTCTCTTTATCATTTTTTTAAACTTTTATTTAAGTAAGCTCTACACTCAGGACCCCGAGATCTCCACACTCGTGACCCCGAGATCAAGAGTGGCATGCTCTTCTGACTAAGCCAGCCAGGCACCCCTACAAATCTTTTCTGGAAGTGGAAATTAGGTTCTATCTTACATTTTCCTTGCTGTTGAAGTGTAGTCTGCTTAGAAGGGAAAATAAGGTTCTCAGCTATCTCCAAGTCTCCGTTTACTTGGGGACACTGCAATTCTTCCAGTTACCACACACCCTCTTCTTTACCATGAAAATGAGCCCTGTGCTCTCTGTTTCTCTGGGAACCATGAAAGTTCCCAGATGGAACTCAGACTCTGGGAAATGCAGGATCCCATCCACCTCATTCCTGTGCAGCCGCCTGTAACCTTGCTCAGAAGCCACTGCCTTCTAGGGCCCTATACCACCTGCTTATTTTTTCCAGCACTGCCTAGCTGAAAGGTAGCCAAAATCATCACCCTTTAAGAAATCTAATAGTCAGTGAGACCGTGTCTCAGTGGGGGCATGTGATGTGGAACCTAGAACTTTACCTGCCAAAATGACAGAAACCAGTCACAGACCTATCCTGCTCACTGGAGATCTAGAAACAATGGCACCTCATGAAACCAAATGATATGTTCCTTTAGAACTAGTACAGGCAAAGCAACAAAAGCACAGCTACTCCTTCCTCTGTCTCTTTTAGTTGACAAGATGCTAATGGGCCTGTAAGAGTTGACATTTCTCTGGATAGGAAGTGACTTCATGTGCAGAGAAAAGAACAGAGATTTCTCACTCTTTTTAGGGGCTTTCTGGTGGGAATCTTTTTCTCCCTCTAACAGGCTAAACCTGTTAGAAATTCTTATCTTTTGCTTCTGCCAAGTTTCTGAGGGGATGAAAGAAAGAGTCAAAATAGTATAAATTTCAGATTTAGCCAAATGTGGTGATTTGAAGGAAAAAAAGAGTTTCCTGGCATTCTTTTTCAGTCCTGGGGCTTTCTACGCTGCTGTACAGAATCTTTCGTAACCAAATTATGGAAACAGAAAAATGCGTTCTAATGACCCTGTATTAAAACATTCTAAGAGGAATTGATTATCCACAGGAAGAAAGAAGCCTCCATCTTTTTGCACATGGAAGCTAGAGCACTCTTAATTAGGCACATCAAGCCTAGAATACATCTTGTAACATCTTCTCCTACATCAGAGAAAATTTGGGGGAAAGAGGAAGAACAATTTAAAAAGCAATTTTAAAAACAAAATAGCAACAGCAGCTGCCAAAATTCCTCTTCCCATCTACTCTAGCTGTTTACTGCTTGTCCTTCCCTCCTCCCTACACCTTCTTCAAATCTAAAAGAGGCAATATTGTAGAGTTATATAAGATGTCACCATTGGAGGAAGCTGGGTGAAGGGTGCGAGAACTCGCTATACTATTTTTGCAACTTCCTGACTCTATAATTATATCAAAATTAAAAATTTTTTTAAATTGAAAGTTTAAAAAAGAAACTAAACAAGAAAAAAAAAAAGCTGATAATTAAAAGTTCAAAGGATAGTTTCCCCAAATCAGGAAGGGCTGACAAGCTGTCAAAGTTATACTTATACAAGAATGCACAGATCTACCTAAGGCTCAGGTCAGTCTTTCTCTTGAAAATTTTCAGTCCTGTATGACAACACCTACAATGTAACAAGCTTCCAACAAAAGCCTCTCAATTCCCAGTCTCAAGGTATACCTAACCATGAAGTCACAGGCTTCTGCCAGCGATGAGAAAGCCAGCTGGATCCACAAAGCTGTGACACTCTCTGGGTTTTCCATATCTCCCAGTAGGTATCTAAAAGGTCAGGCCATGTACAATTTCTCTCTTTTTCACAAAGCTGTGAATGCTCTGGATGCTATTTAGCACAGTGAAGCTGAACAGATTGTTTTGGGGGCTTTAGGGGCCTTTCTTCCTGCAGGGAGGCAAATGTTGCCTAGTGATCTGCGTCTGAGCATAGAAGTCAGGAACTCTAAGTTCTAATCATGACTCTGCTTAGTATCTGGTTCCATGATCCTTAGCAAGGCACTTACCCTTCTACACCTCCACTCCCTTCCCCAACAAATGGTGATAAAAATAATGACATCACCAGGGATGTGGCAAAGTGAAAGGGTAAGAAGGACTGTGATCCATAGATAAATGTCGAGTATAAAATGTCAGTATAAATCTGCCTTTAAATCGACCCATGTTTTAGGACTATGGAAAGCTACACTGTTTAAATGCAGACTGCCTCCCCACTGCCCCTTCTGCCTGCAGAGGAAGTGAAAAAAGCTGACTCCACCCATGAAGCTTTGTTCAGGTCTTTTCCTCTCTAACAACTACATGCTTCTCTCTAAACATTCTGCTCATTCTTTGGTTAATGGCTTAGAAACCAACAAAGTTTCCATTTTTACTTAGTTAAAAGCAATCCATGTATCTGTAGGTAAGGAAGAAACAGACAAAGGAAAGTGAAATCACCCACCACTCCCTGTCACATCAACAATTCAAATAAAAAGGTGATGAAATCAGCTCAACAGAAACATGACAACAAACATCCTACTGGGTTCTATTATTGTTATCATTGTTGTTGTTGTTTTCAGGCAGAGACATAACACCACGCTACTTTAAGAGAATGTTGATTCATCAATTATGGAAATTCCACATGTCCACTTACCCATTTATTTATTCATTCAAATGTTTTCTGAACGCCTATTATAAGCCAAGTAGTGTGCTCAGGATAAAGCAATGATAAAAACACAGGCCTTGCACTATAGGAACTTTAAGAGGAAAGAAAGATATTTAAATAAATCATTATACAGACTTATGCAAACACAGCAAAACAATACAGTATGCTAAAATAGAAACCCAAAGTGCTGTAGGAAGACACAGAAACTAAGATATAGTGACCAGTGTGCTCTTTAGCTTAAGAAGTTCAGAGAGGAGACTGTAAAGGTAAAGTTCCCAGGAGGAATACAGTATGATCGGTAAATGAAAAATATTAAACCAGATAGTAAGATGTTCTGTGAAAACGGAATTAATTAGGAGGCCATGCAACCTAAAATTAAGACCGAGATTCAATTTTTTTTTTTAATGTTTGTTTATTTTGAGAGAGAGAGAAAAGGGAGTGTGCTAGCAGCTGGGGGTGGGGGGGCAGTAGGGAGACAGAGAGAGAGGGAGAATCCCAAGCAGAGCCCAAGGCGGGGCTCGCACTCACAAACTGTGAGATCATGACCAAGAGTCTGCTGCTTAACTGACTGAGCTACTCAGGCACCCCAAGACAGGGATTCTTAGCAAAGGATCATGGATGGCTTCAGGGGGGCCATGAATTCTCTAAAATTATATGCAAAATACATATGTACAAATGGGCATTTTTCTGGACACAAAGATCATTTTTCATTATATTCTCAAAGGTAAAGACCTATCTCCTAGAATCTGATCATAAAACCTAGTTTTCTATCCCTATAGAGAATAGATTTAAGACCTAATCTTTTACCTAAAATAGGAGATCTAGGCAGTCTAGAGGTCAGAGAAGGAAGAGCTTTTGAACTTTCTGTAACTTAGGGAAAAATAGTGATTGCTAAAAAGAGGGCAATGAGAGAGGCAGGACTTATCCCTTTCCCTATTCTATTTGAAGTTAGCCTAAATATATTTCCCCACATACTCAAATACCATGGTGACAGGCACCATATAAATAGACAATGGCAGCACGGAGTAGGTCAGGGCTTATATATGCAAAACCAACATATCAGGCAGGATCAAACCCCCAACTAATACAGCTGCCTTCTTGTCAACAAGACCAAGCCTAGGAATTCCATATGGGTATCTGGAAGGGGACTTCTGGCCACCTCCCCAATAACAAAGAGCAACTGACTATAGTCAAACAGCATAGGGATAAAATCATGATTCTAAGCACAGTGATACTACACACCCACATTCCAAATGACAAAAGGCATTTTGGGCCCTAGCCAACTGCTTCCGAGACACCCAACGGCTTCTGTGTGTCCAATCTAACAACACATGTCTTATCAGTTTTACTTACAAATAAAATTCATTTAAGTTTGCAGCACATGTATGTCAAGCATCTATACACATCAGCATATTTTCCAGCGTGAGGTTCAAACATCTCTAGCAAATCCCTAAACCTAGAAGGCAAAGAAAGAGTAAAGCATGGGCATACCAACATATGAGGGGTACTGCCAGCCAAGGAGTGGGTGGATCCACCACAGCCACATTTATATTCACTGATTGCAATATTATACATTATTATGGGCTCTGATGCCTCAGATTTAGTGTAGTATTTTGCAACTTTCCTTAACACCTGCTGCTCTCCATCTCACTGTACACTCCGTGTACGAACACACGGAGCCAGGGTTCCAGGAGGCTCACCCAGTCTCTATAGGAAAAGGACCTAACCTCATTTGGCAGAGAACTCTAGTACAAGTCCTATGCCTCAGGAACAAGAAGTCATCCAAGCATTACTACAATGACCCTCATAAACATCTCCTCTGAACCTATCAAGGACCACAGAATGCCAATCAGTCAGTCCTGGGATAGCACATAATTCGGACCAGAGCTGCACGTGACAAAGTACTCAAAGACTTAAAGTCACTGACCAACACAGAATAAAAGTGGTCTCCTGCCTCACAATTTCCTAGCCAGAATGGGGAAATGCTAAGGTCAAGAAAAGATAAGTACAAAAGACATTTTTAATCTCTTTAAAAGATAGCTGCCTCTATTTTTAATGTTTATTTACTTTTGAGAGAAAGAGTGCACAGTCAAGTGGGGGAAGGGCACAGAGAGAGGGAGACAGAATATCTCAATCAGGCTCCACAGTGTCAGCACAGAGCCTGATGTGGGCTCGGACCCACGAACTATGAGATCATGACTTGAGCCAGAGCCAAAACTAAGAGTCAGACGTTTAACCGACTGAGCCACACAGGTGCCCTGATAATTGCCTCTTTAAACAAAGAGGATGGCAATGTATTTTGGGGTTTACAACATCTGTACAAGTAGAATGTATGACAGCAGTGGCACAAAGGACAGGATACAAGGTGGAGGAAAGAGAGTAATGGAAGGCCCCGGGCCCCAGGGAGACAGACTAGGGTGAACAGTAAAAGGCAACATGATAAAGGCAATGCAACGAACAATGAGGAAGAGGACCACAGGTGATGAGGATGGGAGAAAAGCCAGAGAGATCCCAAGGACCAGAGACAAGACGGCTAGGATAAAAAATAAAGCAGAAAAAGAGAAAATCAAACCAGGAAAGAATCAAAAGCAGGCAAAAACTATTGCCACCAACTCGTTAATGTTACAATGGGTAATTTAACCCCAGTTACAGACATAAGCCATTTGTACACGTTGTAAGTCCTACAACTGTACCAACATCCATAGATTTGTATCATTTTTGTGTTTTCTCTTTAAACCTAACTTTTTAGAACCTAACAGTCATATAACTATCCTATAGGCAACCACAATACTCCTGTATATTAAAAAGAATTGTTTCTACCCAGGAGATTCTACCGCCTTTTAGTCATTTCAATCTCTTTTGATCTCTTTAGACCGTGTGATATTCCCTCAATCTCAAACTTTCACACAATCATACTCTTTTCTCCTAAAATACAAAAATGCCACTATTGCCACTTAGTGTTTTTCTCCTGTTCACCCTTCACTACCATTGGCAATAACTGCAAAGAACTTGCTAATCCATTAATTAAAGATCTCTACTTCCCATTATAGAGGACTAAATTTAGAAAGCCAAATTGGGTTGGGAGGAAACCATGTGTCACAACAAGTGAGATGAATTCCATGGGAGGGGGTGGAGTTACTGGCCTGTTTCTCATAAAGGCTCTGACACTAACACACCCTCCTCTGTTGAGAATACAGAGAAGCTCTCATGGGTGGGGCAACCATTCATCCACTGTAATCATCTGAAAAAGACTTTATTGTACCATCAGGTCACAAAAGTCACAGGACCTATCAGCAAGCAAATGCCTCAGGGAGCATGTCTCCTCTGCTTTCCTGAAACCTCCAATTTAGTTACACAAAAGAAAGGGGTGGCAAGCCAGCATTAATTGTACCCTTAGAGAAGAACCACTTCCCGCCAGCAGGGGTGGCTGTGACTTTACTGGGCTACCAAATGGATACAAAGACAAAAGTAAACACTGTAATTTGCTGTTTTTGTCTCTGGCACAGGGGGAGTGGTACAAATGACACTGTCTGTAAACAGTAATAACGCCAGATGTAACACAAAGAACAGGATTCCCCCCATCTCTCCACCCCCTCCCCGCCCCCTCTCCCTGTGACATTCCTCCTGAGATTACTCATCCTGAGGAAACACAGAAGACTCCCTATAGTCCATATGCTGCTACCACATGGAATGGAGGGAGAATCCAAGTTTGTACGGACTCCTCCTACCTCACTCTTACTCAAAGCAAGAATCATTAGAACTCAGATATATTCAATTGTTTCTACTGGCTAATAAAAAAAAAATATGGGGGAGAAAGAATTTGAGAGAAAGTATGGAACAGATATGTGGCATTCCCAGGTCTCGATTAGAAGCATCCTAAACAAACTAAAAAGTTAAAAAAAAAATTCATCTGTGCCTAGCCCTAGAGGCTCATAAAAAATATAGAGAAAGAAGATGAATTCAGAAGAGAAAGTTACCTGACCAGAGTTCCCGCCAGGTGTAATGCAGGCGTACTCTACACTTCTTCTGGTAGCAAAGTAGTTTATGTACTACCTGAATGCAGCGTCTGTAACAGAGGAAAACTGGGATGAGCCTAAGAGTCTGATGCAACTCACCGCAGATACCCTTTACTTTGGCAAGACAGCTTTGCTAAGGCCACTAAAGACGCTGGATATGAATTTGTACCATGTCAAAGAAAGACACTTCAGCTTTTAAACTGTTCTCCCCCAGCCACCCGCGCACAGTGCTTGTGCTAATTCCCTTTATCACTAGGAAAAGGGGGCTATAATCACATATAGGTCAGCCATTCATTAGGCATTATGGATACCATTCCCTTAAGTTATCTTTCCCCAGAGGAAAGCATTTATCAGTGAAGCAGAATTAGACCACTCCGTTCGATGTTGCAAACACAGGATACAAAAATAAAAAATTAAAGACCTTAAGTCTTCAGATCTATTTAAATTTGTTTTCAAATTTTAAATTAAATTTTGGCTTAATTCATAATTAACTTAAATTGTATTTACATTAAGAGTTAAATTAAAAATTCATTCTTCACTTGCACTAACCACATTATCAAACACTCAACAGCCACATGAGGCTGGCGGCAACAACACTGGACAGCACAAATATACAGAACTTTTCTATCATCACTAAAACTTCTACTGGATGATACAATTCTACATCACTGGAATATTCAATATTACTCACATCACGATAACATATATGTTTGGGGGAGTACCTCCAAATAGGCAGCAAATAGGAAAGACACTTTTAAACATTATAAACCTAGGGGCGCCTGGGTGGCTCATTGGTTGAGCGACCGACTTTGGCTCAGGTCATGATCTCGCAGTTTGTGAGCTCGAGCCCAGCGTCGGGTTCTGTGCTGACAGCTCAGAGCCTGGAGCCTGCTTCAGATTCTGTGTCTCCCCCTCTCTCTACCCCTCCCCTGCTCACGCTCTGTGTCTCTCTGTCTCTCAATAATAAATAAATAAACGTTAAAAAAAATTTTTTTTAAATAAACATTATAAGCCTAACAAAAAATGTTTTTTCATCTCTGACTGGGGGACGGTTTTGAAAGCATAAAAAGCCATGGAGGAAAGTACCAAAGTTTAATACTCATGAAATTTACTTCCTAAAAATGAATACCTTGTGTGATTTTTTTAATTACATTAAAGCCAAACCGTATGGGAAATTATACTTGTAGCAAAAGATACCAAAGCATTACTATGCTTAATGTGTATGTCTATACAAATTGATAAGAAAAAATAATAACGCCCCTAATAAGAAAGATGGGCAGTGCTGACTTGGTGGCTCAGTCGGTTAAGCATCCAACTCTTGATTTCGGCTCAGGTCATGATCTCACAGTCGTGGAATTGAGCCCTATGTCAGGATCTGTGCTGAGCGTGGAGTCTGCTTGGGATTCTCTTCTCTCTCTCTCTCTCTCTCTGCTCCTCACCTGCTTGTGTGCACACGCACATGCTCTCTCTCAAAATAAACATTTAAAAACAAAATTTGTAAGTGAATGTTGGTGGTAGTATTATTCATAATAGCCAAAGATATAAACAACACAAATGTCTACCCACTGATGAATGGATAAATAAAATGATGTCACACATCCATACAATGGAATATTAATCAGCCAGAGAAAGGATCAACCATGCACAGTACATTCCTGCACACCAGCACCTCTCACATGGCCGGGGATCTGGACAGCCTGAACCTCGGCTCTGTTGACAATGCCACCCAACATGGAGCCCCTGCAGAGCAGCAGGGAGATACTACCTGTGCCCCCACTTCTGCCACCACCCTCTGGTTCAAAGGCTATGACACTGTTCCTGAGCTCTGCTCCTGCTTCTGCAGCCACCCAACAGGTGACAACACCAGCCTGGTGGTCTCAATAACTTACACTATTTACCAAGCAGAATGAAAATTTTCACAACTGTTACAGCCTTAAAAATACTGGCTGAATTACTCTAAATGTACTGCTTCTCTGGGGCATTTTGTTTCCTGTTTCAACATGAGACAGTTCCACTCTAGCCTGAAGTCTTCTTGTGGGGTCCACTGACGTCTCTACTGTCTTCCAGAGCCTCCCCCCAGGTTTGAGAATCTCTTACTGAGAAAGTCCTGCATGTAAGAGAAGCTTAAACGAAACATACTCTCCTCAGAGACTACTTCTCCTCCCTCCCAAATCCTGTGGCAGCAGTGGGGGTGGCAGCAAGAATCAAGAAATACAGTCAGGAATGAAATTAATTGGTTAAGTTTCCCCACCTCCTACTGCTCCAGGCAAGACTTGCCTTTTCTCTCTCTGTCTCTCTCTCCTTTTTTATAAGTACCTTTCTCCATTATTACTTCACCTACAGCATTCATACACAGATGTGAAATTGTTTCATTTTTGACCCAGATTCTGGTTTGGAGTATTAAGGCTTTCCACACTCTCTATTTCTTCATATTTTACCAGGAGGATTATAAACTTATCTGAAAGGGTAGAAATTCATTTTGCTTTCAATTTCTCACTCTGCTGTACGATGCTGAAAAGCAGTACATAATGAGAAGTGAGAACAGCAACCTGGCCTGATGCCCAGCTGGGAGCAGAGAAGTTCACCTAAAAAGGACTTGATGCTCCAAATGCCAAAAGCTGGGAAGAGGGCTGGAGGAGGGGGTGGGGAGATCTGGAAATATGCCCACGGGTAGTAATGAAGAAAGTGGATTCAGCCTGAGGGTGTGACCTTCTGCCCAGCCGCTGTCAGCTTGATGCCTCATTATTTCCTCCATCTTCCCTAACCTCAGGACATTCAATTAGGGAACAGGTGGAAAAAGCAACTGAGAAAGCAAGGCAATACCAAAAAAGTTAGAAATGGGGGCGGGGGGGGGGGGGGAGGCGGGCAGGGAGGGAATTAAAATATTTATGTAGACCAGGGTCATTGGCTGGGATGTGAGGATTTGGGTAGACAGCTACATACCTGTAATTCTACATACTGAACACCCAATCTTATGTCATCCCATTTTCAACTGTCCACCATCAGCCACTTAGGCAGCCATCTTTCTACTCTCCTATGCTTCCTCCATGCACTCTACACTCTAATCATCCTGAATTACTTTCTACTCTCCAAACATGCCACACTTTCAAGCCTCTGAACATGCTGGTACCCTGCTTGGTGTGTCCCTCCCTGACTCCTCCACATAGAAAACTCCCACTGTTTCTTCATGACTCAGGTCAAATGCAACCTTCTCTGTTATCTTCTCTGATGCCCCAGTCAGCATTAGTCACCCTGTACAAATCTTTCCTTTGTTACTTATCGCAGTAGTAGTTAAGAGTACAGTCTCTGGGGTCGGAGAGACTGGAGTCTGAATCCTGGTGATGCAACTTACTGGGTGTGTGACTATGGTAGTCGGCCTGCAAGATGGCCCCAGTGGTCCCCACCTCCTGGCATATTCATATCCTTGTGTAGTCCCTTCCCACACTGTAAAAGGGTTGGTCTATGTGCCCAATAGAAATGGTGGGTCATTTGAGATCAGGTTACAAAAGACACTATGGCTTCCATCCTAGACTCTTCTCTCTTGGATTACTACTAGCGTTGGGGGAGGCCAACTGCCATGGCAAGCAACCCTATTGAGAGGGCCACATGGCAAGGAACTGAGGTTTGCCACCAACCATGTAAGTGAGCTTGGAAGCAAATTCTCAAGCCCCATTAGAGTCTTGGATGTCTACAGGCCCAGCTAACACTTTGCAGCCTTGTAAGAAACCTTATGCCAAAACTACCCAGCTAAGCTGCTCCTGGATTCCTGAGCCACAGATACTGAGATAACAAATATTTGTTTTAAACCACTAGGTTTGGGGTCATTTGTACACAGCAATGGTTAACTAATACACCAGAGAAGGGATAGCAATAGCCTAGAATTTACAGTAAGAAAAGCTGGCTTCAGGAAAAGGCAGTGGTGCTTACTAACAGAATAACCCTGAGCAAAGCACTCCATCTCTGGAGTCTAAGTTTCCTTACCTGGAAAATGAGAAAACAACAACTATAATAATAAACTACGAAGTAAATAGCATATCCTAAAACTAGAACATAAGATAATCAAGTAACAAATAAAGTTGTAGTATAATAAATCTGACCCCTAAGGTACTAAGGTTCAGAGATACACCTAAAATGAGCCAAAAACTAATCTAATCAGCATAAAAAAAAAAAAAAAAAAAAAAGCAGCTTCCATGGTCTTTCAATTAAAATAAAGAATCAGGCTCACTTTCTTTCCTCATTTTCAAAAGAAAATGCAAATAGAAAAATGCAAACTGCAACCTACTTAACCTAAACGTGAAATTTGTAGCATTAATTTAGACCTAAGAAGCCAAGACTACATGACATGACCTACGGTCTAAAGAGCTGGAGGGCTACTCTATTCAGAGTAATCCTTTATACCTCCTAGATCCCAGGCCTGGCACTGGAGTGAGGTACACTGACCTTGCTGTTCACGAAACAACTCTCCTCCTGAAAAAAATGGAAGTACTGATTCTGTTGTCAGACTCAATTTAGATTTTTTTTTTTAATGTTTATTTACTTTTTGAAAGAGAAAAAGCACGAGCAAGAGAGGGGCAGAGAGAAGAGGGAAACACAGAATCTGAAGCAGGCTTCAGGCTCTGAGCTGTCAGCACAGAGCCCAACGCAGGGCTCGAACTCATGAACCGTGAGATTATGACCTGAGCCGAAGTCAGTCACTTAACCAACTGAGCCACCCAGGCACCCCTCAATTTAGATACTTTTTAAGGAAAAAAGATAATATACATATTTGGGATCACACTAATGTAGCACAGCTGTTCCTGGGCACTAAAGAAGAATGAAGAAACATCAAATGAGAGAGAAAGCCTAAAGGCTTAAACTTTATTAAAATAGGATGATTTTCAGTTGCCTCTAGTTGTGTTGGTTTAAAGAAATGGGATAAACAATCTGATCTCAGGAGGCAGGAATCTCCCAACCAGGACACTACATACGTAATTTACCTAGCTAACATGGTTCTGACTAGGCTGCTGAGGACAATGTAGGCTAAGAAGCTCTATCTCTCTGGCCTTTTCCTACATCCTAACTACTTCTGACTACTTTCATGCCAATGCCTAGGGATGACTAAGTGGCCTGCTGGTATTCTGTATCTTTGGATTACAGCAGCCACCCATGATCACTACTTCAGTTCATCAACCTTGTTCTCCATGCAGTGTGCCTAAAGGGATAATGAAGATATGTGCAGAATCCAAACTGTGGTTTGTACAGTTTCTCCCTTCTGGAAAGATGTATAAATCCAGGCCATAAAATGCTCCCTGACACTCATACACAAGTGTGTTTTTCCTCAAGCAAAGTATATAGAAATGTGACTATAAATTTCCTATCACTCAATTCTATAAAATAGATTTGTACACATTAAGCAAACCATGATACTTACACATACAGATCCATAGGAAACTCCTTCATCATGTGTGTTACAATAAACTCTACCATCAGGTCTGAATGGGAAAAGGATAACAATTAGATGAATCAGAATGAAATGCATTCCATGCCTTTGAGTTGGGAAAAAAACCTGAGTATACCTTGCTCTCATGCTGAATGGCAACCGCTAACCACGTCTTTATTCACATACACTGAAATTTATTTTATATAAGGCACTTTTCACAACACTTGCACTACCTGCCACTTGTAAAGTAACAATTAGCTCACTCTCCTACTTCCAGAAGGATACCTTGACCTGCCAATAAATTCACGTACACAAGAGATTTCACTGCACAGATATTTTGTACCATGGCACTAAAGCAAAATGCCAGAGGGAAATCATATTCTGAGAACCGAGCAATGAGGCAAGTAGAGAAGAAATTATGGATCGCATTTGTACAACTCGAGACTCCACTTTAAAGAGATGTCAGTCTATCTCATCTCACAATCACGCTCAGTTTGACAGATATTGACTGAAATGGTCTGTGGGGCTTTGGGTCAATGGAGGCTTATTATATAGTCTTAATTACTGTTTCTAAAATCAGGTAGATTTAGGAACTAGGGCTGAAAATCCAAGTGAAATGGGATTAAGAGTTCATATTATTCCCCTGAGGAAAATGCAGAATTCTGGGCAGACAAAATTCCCTAAGTTACAACCCCCTACTGTCAGCTCTGTCAGCCTCATCTCAGCTTAATTTACTCAAAGGAAATTTTTGTATAGCTGAACCTTGAACCTCAAGCCTCCTGGCCAGCTGACACATCAATATGAACCAAGAAGAGAGTGAAGAATTTGAAATCTCGATCAGGAATAAAACATTTTACAAATTTAAATCATGTACCAGGCTTAGACTTACCCATTTATCTCCCTGGAAAGATCTTTCTCTTTGAACAAGAGAACGCTTTAATTGAGCAATCTAGTCACCGGAGTTGTTTTACCAAACTGAACAATAAACATGGTTTCTTACACCAGAGAAGAAACGTAACTAGTAACTTCTTTGAGGGAGAAGCACATCAACCAGGATCTATTCCTCCTCTTAATCATGAAAATCCGTCACTGGCTCAGGAAAATGCCAATTTTGATAAGACTCACCCAGTACTGCACATACTAAGGGACGGCAGGGAAGGTTCTTGTCTGCTGCCTTCTTCCTGTGTCTCATAGGCTGCACACAAAAAAGAAATGAAATTAGTGGACACATGAACTGACATCCAATGGCTCATCATCATGTTCTTCATGCAAATAAAATCACTCTGCTGACATGCTACCTTTTCTTTCTTTTTCTAGTGATGGGGGTGGGGTGGGGCAGGGAGGACTTATAAATGCTTCTCAGTTATCAATGCAGGCCTGTGACAAAAACACAATTCACAGCAAGACAACAGCCCCAATGGACACTGGAGCATACTACAATGGGAAAGCTGTTGTTTTTACCTTGATTTTACCTATACAAGGGACATTACTAAGAACAAAAGAGACATACTGGTATCTTTTCTTTGATAAAATAATTAAGAAAAAGAAAAGGAGCAGGTAACTGTGTAGAGGCAGCAACAGTAGCAGTTGCAAAAACAAAAGTTAAGTTTGAAATGTAAACCTCAACATGATATTTTTAAACATATCTCCAAGTTCTAAGAAATTCCCTGATCTTCCAAATTCAATTTCCCCCACCTCTCAGATAAATAAAGCAGCATGTGGTCTTAACTATCAAAGGTCACAGGGCATTTTGCAAATGAAAGGCTTAGACCCATCTCCTTGTGGAAATCTACTGATTTCTGATACTTCTACTGATACATTCTAATATTACTGCCATGAGAATATGGTTGTGGATCTTTTCATCCTCTCTTGAGTAAGAAAGAGCTCCATGACATGCAAAAAAAAAAAAAAAAAAAAAAATTCCAACAACAGGCATGGGCCTGTTGAACAGCAGTTAAGCAAAAGTTCTTTAGTACAACATTCCACCCACATTTGTTCTAAGTAGGATCAATTTCATCCTCCCAAATCCTGCCAACACACCAAAAATTTCCTCTAAGAAAAACAAGAAACAAAATCACACCTACCATTCTATGTAAGTTTACTCGAAAGTTCATATTGTCATCATGCAAAAATGCATTGGCATACTGATCCTTAAAAAATAGAAATAAGGAGAAAAAGTAAGGAATGAGAGCTATATTTAGGAAACTCAGTTTATAATCTATCACACTTGCTATAAATCCTTGGACTTCAAGAACTACTACTTTCAAGGACCAGTTGAAGAGCTAATGAGATGAGCCTAGAATCTTAATGTCAAACTCTACTTAAGCCAGGAGACTTTACTTAGATATAATTCCACAGTGTGTCTCTAACTGGTCAAAAATCTCTCAGCAAATTACAAACAATAAAAATTAAGGCACAGGGACTTGAGGCGAATGCTGAGAGGAATCTGTTTTCTTATTTTCTCTTCCTTTCCATCTGCCCAAGGAGCCTGCTCTATTTGTGACAGCTTGAAGGTTTTCATCAGGGCTGCAGGATACATGTGCAGACTCCACATGAGGAGCCACGATTAGGAAGAAAGGTCTGTACTCCACTGGGAATGGGCTTGGCACAACAGGAGAAAACTGCTATGCTGGCAGCAAGGCAGTAGGGAAGACCCTGTCTATCTCTGGCCTTGCTCAAGACTGACGGAAAATCAAAAACTTCTCACCCGTGGATCGGTAATAAATATCCCTTGGCCCTTTCCCAACACTGTTTTTGAAGATCTGACAGACTCCAATTACTAAGAACTGTTACAATTTGTGAAAAACAACTCCTTTAAAGATAGAAAGATTTCTGAAAAGCAATTACAACCAGCCCACTGCTAATAAGTAGCTCTTGTAGCGGCACCTGGCTGGCTCAGTCAGAAGAACATGCGACTCTTGATCTTGGGTCATGAGTTCCAGCCTCATGCTGGATGGAGAGACTGAGAGAGAAAGAGCACAAGCCAGGGAAGGGGGCATAGGAAGAGAGAGAGACAGAGAGAAAGAGAATCTTAAGCAAGCTCCACACTCAGCATGGAGCCCAACTCAGGGCTCAATTTCAAGACCTGGGATCATGACTTGAGCCGGAATCAAGAGTCGGACATGCTCGTCCGACTAAGCCACCCAGGTACCCCAAGATTACTTAAATAAAACCTAAAAAAAAATAATAACAAGCAGCTCTTCTATAACCAGCAACCCATAACCTGGTGAAAAGTAGGTCACCTTTTCACAGAGAATATAAAAAGGGAAAAAATGAGCAAGATCTTTACTCCATGTGGACCACCTTTACTATTTTTCTTAAGAGAGAAAAGATGAAAATAAGGAATAGTAAAGGAGGAAACTGAAGAGAAAATTTAGCCTCTAAATTGACTCAAGTCCTGCCCATAACCAGGGATCAGCCTAAGTGAAACCATTTGGGTCCTGTGGTTTTTTTTTTACACCTTTGTTGCCACCAAGATGCAGGGTGAGTTCAGGCCTAATTAATCCAACCAAAAGAGCCTCCTTATAAAGCACCTTTTATTTTTACCCTTGGGTTCTTGTTCTTCACCAAACTGCAATCAGCCCAACTTTACTCAGGTTCTAATTCCTCTCTTTGGCTTTTCTCTCCACCAACTCCCCACAGGAAACTTGAGCTCCATTTTTTTTTTTTTTTTAAGTTTTTTATTTTGAGAGAGAGAGCAAGTGGTGGGGAGAGTGCGGTGGGCAGAGAGAGAGGATCCCAAGCAGGCTCCTCATTGTCAGCTCAGAGCTAGACGTGGGGCTCGAACTCACGAACCATGAGATCATGACTTGAGCCGAAGCAAGAGTCGAACGCTTAACCAACTGAGCCACCAAGGCACCCTGGGCTCCTTTTTTCATTTTGCTAAATGCAAAAAACCCAACATGGGCAGCTTCAAAGGGGCATTATCATTTTTTCTACAGAGGCTTAAGTCTGTTATTTAAAACTCTTTAAGACCTCGCTCTCCTTCTCTCTCTGCCCCTCCCCCACTCATGCTCTGTCAAAAATGAATAAACATTAAAAAAATTTTTAAAAAGGGGGGGCACCTGGGTGGCTCAGTTGGTTAAGTGTCCAACTTCTCACACGTTCATCAGTTCGAGCCCCACATGGGGCTTTATGTTGACAGCTCAGAGCCTGGAGCCTGCTTTGGTTTCTGCGTCTCCATCGCTCTCTGCCCCTCCCCCACTCATGTTGGCTCACTCACTCTCTCTCTCAAAAATGAATAAACATTAAAAAAAAAACTCTTAAGAGCTCACATCTTCTAGTCTGAAATTATCGAAGTTATAACACCACTCATTATTAATTAATCCAGTAAATACTAATTGAGCCTCTATTACATGCTAGATGCTGAGAATACTGAGAACACACTGGTGAAGGAGACAAAGTACTTGGTATCAGAGTTTACATTCTTTTTTTTTTAACTTTATTTATTTTGAGTGAGTGAGTGAGAGAGAGAGAGAGAGAGAGAGAGCACGAGGAGAGAAGTGACAGAAAGAAAGGGAGAGAGAGAGGATCCCAAGCAGGCTCTGCACTGCCAGCACAGAGCCTGACATGGGGCTCAAACCCAAAAAACTTGAGATCGTGACCTGAGCCGAAACCAAGAGTTAGAGGCTTAACCAACTGAGCAACCCAGGCGCCCCTCAGAGCTTACATTCTAGTGGGAGGAATGTAGGGAGACAAACAAAGAGGAAAGAGTTTCCCTCCCAAGCTTTAGGAACCTAAAAGTCAGGAACAAGAAAAAGGCAGAAAAAAGCACCCTGTAAGAGATGGGCTACTATCAGAAGGCTAGCAGCACCTACCTCTGCAATACACGTAAGTATAATCAAACAGAGTTTGCCACTGTGAAGTCGGTGCTCATCTGTAAAGAAAAAATAAACCCTTCTCTCCATATCATCCAAACCATGTTTCTATACAGAAAAAGATATGTATCATCAAAATGAACATTTCTACTTTCCCCCTCTTTCACAAAATTCCTGAATGAAAATCAAGGCTCTACTTGCGTTAATTCTTGCTTTTCTACTTGGCAAAAGAATTCCCCCAGAAGATTTTTTTTCTAAAATATCCTGGCAGTCTGATGGACCACTAACCACCTTCCTGAGAGCCATCTACTTAATATAATGGTTCCTACTGTCATGGCCCACATTAGGGCCATGCCCTTTGTTTCCATATCAACCCTTTGCTTCTAAATAGTCAGGTCCTTTCCCCACCCCTCCCACCTACCAGCTAGAAGCACCACCATCTATATCCACCTCCCACAAAATCTGGAAAGGTTTTATAACTGTACATAGCAAACTGGCAGTGGAATCAGAAACAAATTACTTGAAGAACAGGGTCCACCCCATGCCTTTCCTTGTACTGTGCACACTATTTATGACCAGAAAAGCTGTGAACTCTTCATCACTTTTCTTTCCTTCCTGCCAAAGTTATTCATTCTACAAATATTTACTTAGTACCTACTATGTGGCAGGCACTGTGCTAGGCATTACAGATACAGCACTGAACTAAACAAAGGTCCCTGGTCTCCCAGGACCCACATTCTAGTTATTAAAAAAGAAGGTAACTGGGGCGCCTGGGTGGCTCGGTCTGTTTAGCGTCCGACTTCGGCTCAGGTCATGATCTCACGGTCCGTGAGTTCAAGCCCCGCGTCAGGCTCTGTGCTGACAGCTCAGAGCCTGGAGCCTGTTTCAGATTCTGTGTCTCCCTCTCTCTCTGACCCTCCCCCGTTCATGCTCTGTCTCTCCCTGTCTCAAAAATAAATAAACGTTAAAAAAAATTTTTTTTTTTAAATAAAAATAAAAATAAAAATAAAAAAGAAGGTAACGTCAACAGCAGGGCTCTAGGCCCACACAAATGACCAAGAAAGAGCTACTCCATCACTGCCAATTACCAGAACCATGAAAGCTTATTTACTTTCCAAGATCTTTGTGGGTGAGGAGGTGAAATGGAAGCAAAAAGAGGGTTCATGCCAGAATATCCAAAAAGGACAATGGTTCATGATGTCTCAAATTAGCTTTAACAGGACCCGGATTGAAGTCCATTCCGAGAGAAGATCTATTAACAGATTACAGTGCTATAGAAATGAGCTAAGAGAACTCACCCTGACATTAACCTGCTACTGCCTCAAAGATAAAATCAACAAAAACCTGACAATTAGAAGGCATAATGGGGGTTGTAGTCCAGAAATACATTCATCTCTTCTCATAGACAATGCAAATACAGTAATAATACTTACCTGACATTCCCCAGAGCTTACATCAGAGTTCCTAGGCAGCCAGAAGAGAAATGCCCCCGCCTGTGCAAAACTAGATTCATGAGACTCTTCTACTTATCTGCAATTTCTCTGGCACTATCCTCCCTTTCCTCAAAAGCTGATAAGCAACTCCTGTAAAAAAAGCCTGCAGCTATCTCTCCACTTAAGAAAAAAAAAGTGTTTCTGAATACAAAACGAAGGCATATTTCATTATAAACTTTTTTAACTCAGAAAAGCACAAAAAAAGGACAACAAAAAACAAGTTTAATCACCCCACCCATTTGTCCTAACTGGTAAAATTTTGGTGAATCAACTTTAAAGTCTGCATAGATATACATATATACACATATACATTTTAGATACACATATATATTTTTAATATTTTTGCCTACTGTCTATTTTTATCTTAGAGAGTAAGAGCACATGTGCACGAGCAGGGGAGAGGCAAAGGAAGGTGGCAGGGGGCAGAGGGCGATTGGGAGGGGCAGAGGGAGAGACAGAATCTTAATCAGGCTCCATGCCCAGTGCAGACCCCAAGGTGGGGCTCGATCCCACAACCCTGGGACCATGACCTGAGCCGAAATCAAGAGTTGGATGCTCAACTGACTGAGCCACCCTGGCATGCCCCGCCTAACGTCTATTTTTAAGATTAATCAGATACTCCTTCAAGGTAACAATACCCCAAATTAGAAGAACCTCAGGAGAAAAAGGCTTTGAAAGCAGAGCTGAATCAAAGATGATAAAATTTTGGAGAATGGAGAGGAGAGGAACAACTGGGTAGAGGACACACAGGTAGCTTCAAAAGCATGATTTCTTCAGGTTGAGTAGCAGGTTTATATATGTTTGTTTTATTATGCTTCATAACTTGTGCTATTTGTTATGCTTACTATAAGCCTCATAATTTAATATTCATACATATAAGAAGTATCTTTTTATAGGTATCAAATAATATATAATAAAGAAGAAAGAGCTAATATCTGGATAGGGGGACAGAGCAGAGCCAAGACAAAGTTGCTTCTATTGCTCCTAAAATCATAATGAGATCCTATCAGTCAGGGCATACAGAAGGTCAGGGGATTAACACATAGCAAGAGCTGGGCCAATGTAGCACAGGAGACATTTTTCTTCTTCTGTTCCTCACTCCCTCAGCCTCACAGGAGCCATGTTTGACGTTAATTCTCCACCATACCTAACACTGCCCCTTGCCATATTTAGGCTGACTGTTGGCAAAGACCAATCCCAGCCTGAGTTCAGAGAGACAGCCTGAGACCACCCATGCTACCATTAATCTGCCCTCAACTTTGCCTTCTATTTTATGTACGACGAAGTGACCAGGACAAAGAAGTTTATAAAATCATTAGAGCTGAAAGTAAGTTCCACAGGCCTCAGTTCACTGTTACATAGCAAGCAAAGCTACAAGTTCATTTGCAGGGTCCCATCTATACAGTCTTTTCTGTGGTTGCTATGACATTTCTAGAGAAAGGAAGAGGTTATCTCCCTCTACAAAGGAGAAGCCAGGGCCCCAGGAAACATAAATACACAAAAATCTTGTTATCCTGGCCTGCCATATCTCACCTGCTGAGTCTCAGAGGCCCACCAACCATCTCTGCCGCTCCGCTCAGAGCGGACTGAGATACATACTGGATAGAATCTGCTGGGTTTCCTCCCAATCTCCTCTCACGCCTAGCCCAACTATTACCCTTCCCTACTACCAGTTAAAAGACTATAGATGTAACAGATGAAGAACAGGAGACCAGAGACAACAAACTCAAACTTTTCCAACAGCCACTCCCCTCCTGCTTCCACTCTACATCTCTAGATGGGTAAGGACACTTCTGTTTTAAGTGTTAAGGAACACTGTCCTTCTCAATCTCACCTCTTCCTACGGTACTCAGTACAATAGTCCACGAATTCTCACCACAAGCTGATGCTTCCAATTCTTGTCCTCAAAAGGGAAGTCCCTGATGCATGCTAATCCCTCCCCTTCCCACACAATAGACTTTGCATCTACTTACCAAAATCTGCTAAAATCACTTGCTAGTTTTTGTAAAGACCAATTTTTTTTTCCTGTTCTATTTTTGAAGTACTCCCCCTCCAGCTCCAGGTTTTCCCAACACCACCTAATTGCCATCTGGCAGTGAGAAATCACTGTTTTCCAGTAATCAGGACCATCACCCTGTACAGGAGGCCCCAACAGTTCATCCAAAGTTTCAAAGTATTAATGCTGCCCCTTGATTCTAGCTAAGTAGCTGCCTGCCACACCTCCTGCTTCCTGAGCCCCCGAAGTAGCCTGCCTTACCTTTGGTGTCCTGCATGACAATCGAGCTGTACTTTAAGAAGGTTATGAGTAGATTACTGGTCTGTACATCTGCATCCAGTGGGAGTTCCACAGAACTTATAACTGGAATAGAAGAGATGAAATGTATTTAGCCTATAACATAGTCTAAGACTTCTACTTACATAGCCAATTTGCCAGCAGACAAAAAATCACCAAATAAACTTTTTCCACAAAAGAGGGAGGACCAAGTGTTTCGCATTAAACCCTTAGCTACTGTTCCTAGGCCTCTAGGGCCCTTCCTACTCCCATGATTGGTCCCAAGACCAATACCTTTCCTGTAATATAGGAGAGCAGGTCTCCGGGAACAGTGCTTTTCTCCCAACATCCTAAAAAGGGTCTTTTGATTCTGCTTTTAGCATCAAGTAACCCAAAAGTGTTCAGGGCCCTTCTTAAAGGCACTCTGATTTGTACCTAAGGGAAAGATCTGTATTGAATATAAATGAGCCTTGCTTTGATGAGTCTCCTGCTTAAAATAAATGACAATTCATTCCTAATAAGGAGAAATCTTGCTCAGTTTTAAGAATAAGACTTTAGGCTAGAAATACCCAAGATGGAAGGGAAAAAAGTTAAGACAGAATTACATGCAAATTCTACTCCTTAATCTCTTCCCCTGCCCCGGCCCCCCGAAACGGAACCTGAAAAGGAATACTGAAATACTGAAAACAGGTGGACGCTATTGATTGGGATAGCCTGGAAACTGAGTCTTATACACCCAGCTACTTATTATTTCCAAGAGAAATTACCCCTTGTCCCCACTCTCTGAGCCACAGATGTAATGAACAATGAGGGACCAAACCAGGGCTAACCCACACAGAATCGTCTTTCTGTTTTTGTTTTTTGTTTTTTTTTTAAAGTAGGCTCCACATCCAATGTGGGGCTTGAACTCAAAACCCTGAGATCAAGAGTCTCATGCTCTATCAACTGAGCCAGTCAGATGGCCCGAGAACAGTCTTAATGCAGATATATCAAGTTTCTAAGACTTTAAATTAGACTTAGACATCTTGTTAACTGTTTTTACACTAAGACATAATATAAAAGCAAAAGGAGGCTCATGATGGCTCAGACAAGCTAGAAAATCTATAGCTTTCTGCAGTATTTTCAGCTGTGAAGACTCAGCTGAATTTGGGATATTACTCATAATATGTATTCACAACCATAGTGGATCCTTCTGGAGTTATTATGATGTATGCTGAGAACATTTATTAACAATGGGAAACATTTGCATATAATGGTTCCATAACACACAGCAAGCACAACAGAAAGCCTTATGAGAAGAAATTAGCATGTCCAATCCTTGGCTGTTTTCCCACAGTTCAGCCTCCCAAAACTAATAAAAGACAAATATATTTTTATGTTCAAATACTAAAAGGTCTTAATTCACGTTATGGGTTAATGACCTGAGACTACTACTACAAGCCTATTTTGAAGCTCAGAGCCCATAATCATTCCTTTGTCAATACAAAGAGGAATCTAACTGGTAAGTGGGACTTTTTTCCCCACTCACACACAGCAGTAACTGGAAAAATGTCTTATGTAATATGCAGAAATATAGAAGTATATGTATTTTTAGTTTACCAGAAAGTCCTCTCATGCCAAGGCTGAGTTGTCAAATGTCAAGTCTGAGCTGGGAACAAATGTTACATCTAAACTCCTGGCTTTTAAAAATAATGGCTTCAGTGACATACCTTTAAATATAACTGGGCCACTGAGCACCACTATACATAATTAAAGACAAAAACCTGGAAACAAGGTTATAACGCTTAGGATCCCTATAGATAGGAAATGAGTTAGGAGAGAGGAAAAAGGACAAAATAGAAGAAATAGAATAAAATCCCTCATAAATTAAAATCCCCTTCTTAAGGAAGAGTTATTCCTTGATCTTTGGCTTCATAATTCTTCCCAGCAGCCTCTGACAAGGGAGACAGTCATTTGAAAGTGGGCTGACTCCATCTTCCCACTAGAAAAAATAAAAGCTCAACTGGTTGTAGGTAAGTAAGCACAAATCCTGCCATTGCATAATCAAGTGTGTGGGTGGAATGTTCACAATGAACAGTTTGAAAGGCAGTTCTCTGAAGCATCCAAACCCCAACATCACATGGAATTCAGATATATGGATATATATATATATATATATATATATATATATATATATATATATATATGGCTTTTGATATCCATGGTAACCAGGCAGGCTTCGTCCTTAAAGAGAAAGAACAGTATTTCCATTGGATTATTCAGTGACCTGAAAAAGCAAAGACAAGTAAGCAATCCTTACTACTTGCTCCTTCTCACTAAGATATTTTGGAATTTGGCTTTCAGTTCCAAACAGATCCAACTTGCTACCATAGACCTGAGTACGAATGGCACCTTCCTGACACTCTTCTGTACCAACACCACTTTTACTACCTTGAAATGCTACTGCCACAGGTGCTATATGAAAATTTCAAGGAGAAAAGGCAGATCAAACAAGATCATTTCTCGTACAGACAGTAGAGAGGCACAGAGAAAGGATCAAAGTTGGATTTCCTATATTTCTTTACCCAAAATTCAGTAAACATTTCAGGTAAAACATCAAGTATTAAACAAAGATTATTTTTAGGTTAATGTACTCTATCAAACACACTCAGGTGACAACAAAGCTTATTGGGCAAAATTCATGACTTCTTTCCTGCTACCTTTTTCTTAAGTTCCAGCCATAAAATTTATAAAGTGGAAATTTGTGTGCGTGCGTGGGGTGGGGGGTGGGGGGGGTTAAGGGTAGAAGTCTTAAATACCCACCAAATTCCAATTATAATACACTCAAAACTTGATATTTTCCCCCTGTGAGTGCTGGCAGACACATATCAGTATGTAATATCTGAGGGTTCACTTTCTCATGCATGTATTCAACTAATATTTACTACGTAGTGACCATGCCAGGCACTACACTGGTCAGACAATAGTGAACAAAACAGACATGGTCCCTGCCCTGACCCATGTCCTGGATCTTAGTCTCAACTCTCACTAACAGTAGGTGAACGATTTATTTCTCTGGCCTCAATTCCCTCATTTGACCAATGGTAACATGAGATAACATTACTATCTTACATTTATTTCAGAGAGACCTTCATAAACTATCTCATCAGAGCCTCACAAGTATCCTGAGAGTTTGGCAAGACAGGCATCACTGACCTCAGAGGTCCCTTTCAGATCTAGCACTCCATGATTCTACAACCATTTCCTGAGGACAGGCTTCTAACACAGAGAAAAGCACCTGACTATCTTTTCCAAAATTTCCACTGGAGCTTCAGAAGTCCTAAAGGATATCACCTCAGACAATTTCTTAAGTGAAAGAATTAACAACTGTGTTCTTTGTTCAACACAGCTACACTCACCCTGAAAGATTCAAGATCGTACTAATCAAGAAAACATGAGGTGGTGGGTTTACCATCAGAGGAGGGTGGTGTGGTCCCAAGTGGTGTGGCTGGGGTTGTCGGAGCAGGACTGACAGGGGTTGTCACCAAGCCCATCTCTGGATGACTCTGAAAGAGAAAAGAAGCAGGTAAGAAAAGACATAACCTAGTTCTGAGTAGCCTCCCCACAACAGTCTTTCTGGTATTCCTGGCGTCATAATTAGATGGAATGCTCACTGAGGAGGGACCGCGTCTGCATTGAGTTCCCGTGAGAACGTGATTCCCGTTGATGCTTGCTAAATTCTAATAAGAAGCTCTGTGGGCAAGTTTTCTTTAAAGCAACTAAGTTCCCATTACATAAGTTTTCTGCAGAACCATGCAAATAAAAAACTGGGGTAAACAAATACCTGAGATTATTCTACCAAAAAGAGGGCATCTACAGTCCTAACTGAACCTGGGAAAGGACTCCTCTCATCAGATCAACCTAAAACACATACATAGGCTGTCTTGATGACCACACCGTTGACAAGTAAGTACAGGCGAAGCAAGTGGATAAGAGGTGTTATAAAAAGAGCTAGCAGACAGCAGTCTCCCTGTTCCACAACCAATAAGAGTGTACAGTGTGGAAGCAGAGACATGGGGGAGACATCCACTGGGACCCAAACAGATGACTCCTCTGTCCCTGACCTTCCTTAGCCACCTCTGTCACATTAGCTCTTGAGAATTAAGCTGAGTGGCAGCTATTCCCTTCTCCTCCCCAACAGCTTTTCCAGCCTTTCACCTTCCTCATCCCTCCTTTAACATCAGTGACAGACACCAGACAGCAGACAAACATAATGAGAATGGTGGATAAAATCTCTCATGTTCTCAGTCTTGATAAATAATAAGTGTCCTCATAGGCAGAGCCTAAACCAGCACACTACTTTTTAAGCATGGCCTCTTTTTGTTGTTGTTGTTAAATAAAACTCCATCAGTGATTCCATCCATACACATCTGCCCTTTGAAACAGAAAAAAGCATAAACATAAACAAACGTTCTTTTAAAAGAAACCTGCATACATATTTTAAACATTCTGACTCTAAGATACAAACACTTTATCAATTTTTAAAGACACCTTTCATGGCCAGCACTTGAGCTCCTGGCCTGTTTTAGTCCCTCTCTACCAACTACCGAAGACATCCCAAGCTAGGAAGTGACCTAGCACTCAGGATCCTGTGACTTCCTGCTTTCAATACGCATAGACCATTTTTTCTCCTAACAGCTAGCCTTATGCTAGATACGATACTTTTTACTTTTGTACTCGGGAAACTGGTGAAATAATAAGACAAGTGACTTGGCCTCTTTTATCTCTAGTTGCAATTCCACAGTGGTTTAGGAAGCAGAAAGCCTGACATGAAAATCCATATGGGAATTGCCAGTGAGCAAAATGAAGTAATCTCAACTTGTCTTGGTTAACAGAATCAGTAAACTGGTCAAATGAATTAGTAGACTGGTCAAAACCATTGACTTTGCATACTATCAGACCCGCTTCAGCACTAGATAGAAACATACATAATTGAGGACAACCCGATACAGAGGCAACTAATGCAACTCTTTGTTACTACCACTTACCAATACAAAGCAGGGGTTAAACGGGCAGAGCCAGCGAGGCTTTTCAATGGAGTGAATCTGTATGAAATTCAGGGAGAAGAAGGATTGGAGTTTTTAATATAACCCACCTGGGCTAACACTGTGATGAAGTTGCGATTTAAATGAACAGCTTCATAAAGTGCCAGAAGGATGGCCTCATTGGTTCTAAAGAAAGAAAACAAAGAGAACAAACTGGAGAGGCTCTTATAGTGGAAGAGTTAAAACACTATGACCAACAAGATGAAATTTCACCCAAGTTCCTCATTATCAATCCCTTTGAGTTTCTAATGTTCCCTTTATTTCCTTGTTGGGTTTATGTAAAGGGTATAGAGGCAAGGAGTCAGGGCTTTAATTTTAATTCCTTAGGACTAGTTCTTATTCACTTCATTCCCTACTTTCCTTCTCATTTTTCTACCCCAATTCAGTTAAGTCCTTAACTGGCTCAGACACCTAGCCCCCCTTCATTTCATTCCAGAGACAGCTGAGAACCATTTTTCAGCTTCTTAGGGCTCAACAGACATGTCCAACGGAGTGGTTTCTAAGGGTCCATTATTGTTTACAACCCAAGAAACATCTTATAAATCACCATAAAAGTTTGAATCCATAAAAGATTAACAAGAGGTAACGTTTCACACTCCTATCCAGCCAGATAGCCCACACTAGAGTTCAAGTCACCGCACAAGAAATGTCAGCCACTTACTGTACTGAGATTTTCTCATGGGCATCTGCTATGAACATGCTGCCCACCTGTGGAAGGAAAGAGGAATTGCAGATTTATAGCAGGGAAATGTGAAAGGGGCTCTGTGCCGGTGAAGCCTTTAAATCAGTGAAAGGACAAGCTGCTTGCAGCCTGAGGTAACAGGGAACTGGCCCACCCATCCTACAGACGAAAACCAGCCCACTTTAAAGATCTTCAAAGAATCACAAGAACTCCACTAAATTGTCTTTCCTTAAGGGGCCTTAAAACAGAACAATCAGGACTTTGGTCCAGCTCTCTCTTCAATGTGTAAGTTCAGTAACCGCTGACAGCAAGTAAATGGTAACCTAGACCTCCTTGTCACACTGCATCTTTCCCAAAAGTTGTTTATTTGAAGTCAGAAACTAACTTATAAAGAACACCACAGAAAGCACACTGATTTCATCCAACATAGAGCCATCTTCGGAGGAATATTTGGGTTTCAGACCAGAAATGTCTATGTGAGACCCACTTTCAGATCATAAAATCTTTAGTCTGTGTTGTAGGCAGGGCAGCCAAAGAAGTAAATGGAGTAGGCTATCTCCAATATGTGTGATATCAGAGGCACTGAGAAAGATGCCCATCCCTCTAAAAATACTTTTCCATCTGCCTACTGATGCTCCCAAACTATGCAGCTCAAACTTCCTTTGTTTCATACAAAACTTTTCCTTCCTGGCTAAAAGGCCAGGATCCCTGGGAGCAGTATAATTATATCCAATTCATTTAACCAAATACCAACACAGTGCTCATATTGCTCTGACCTCTGAGAAACTTTATTCACTTATGCTTCAGAGTTAAAGAGCTTACCAGATCCTTTTCTGAGAGTAGAAAGAAGAAGGGAAGATGACAGGCATTGAGGGGAAAAAGCTGCCTTTTCGGGGATAGATGGATGATTATTTTTTGCAGTGAACTCAAAAACTGTCTTGCCCTACAGCTGATCACTTGAATACTAATGTCCAAGAAGAAAGACTTTCTAAATCTGCCTAGATTCTAAGACCTGCGAGATTTATCTCTTAAAAATTAGTCCCAGCAGGAGCACCTGGGTGGCTCAGTAGGTTAAGTAACCAACTTCGGCTCAGGTCATGATCTCATGGTTCGTGGGTTTGAGCCCCGTGTCGGGCTCTGTGCTGAGCACTTGCTCGGAGTCTGGAGCCTGCTTCAGATTCTGTGTCTCCTTCTCTCTCTGCCCCCTCCCTCCCTTGTGCTATAAGTCTCATTCTGTCTCTCAAAAATAAATAAATTAATTTAAAAAAAAATTTAAAAACAAAATTAGTCCCAGCCATTCGCAATTATGTGGATAGAACTAGAGGGTATTATGCTAAGCAAAATTAGTCAGTCAGAGAAAGACAAATATCATATGACTTCACTCACATGAGTACTTTAAGATACAAAACAGATGAACATAAGGGAAGGGAAGCAAAAATAATATAAAAACAGGGAGGGGGACAAAAACATAAGAGACTCTTAAATACAGAGAACAAACAGAGGGTTGCTGTAGGGGTTGTGGGAGAGGGGGATGGGCTACATGGGTAAGGGGCGTTAAGGAATCTACTCCTGAAATCATTGTTGCACTATATGCTAACTTGGATGTAAATTAAAAAATAAAATAAAATAAATAAAATAAAATAAAATAAAATAAAATAAAATAAAATAAAATAAAATAAAATAAAATAAAATAAAATAAAAAAATATTAGTCCCAGGTTACCTGGCCCAAAATGACTATGGTGCCAAGGTTGAGAAACCTTATTCAGAAGTCTTGCAAAATGGACCAGTAACTTTCCAAAACTATGGACCTCTCAGTCCATTAAATCTTTAGATAAGTGGGTCAAATCCACTGCATCAATCCCTCAACTCCAGGACCAGCTATGAGGGATCAAGTGGCCACAGCAGACAGCCAAGGGGCACTCGGGGCTGGGCTCAGATCTAAACTTTCCTATTCAATATTCTGTAGGGTCAGTCCTCAAACATAGCCAGCTCTTCAGGAAGCAAAAGTCTGGCTTAATGTGTACCCTTTTTTAGCTTTTATAAAACTGAATTAATTAATTTGAAAAAAATCAATCCCAGAGCAATCGGAGCTCTCCTTTCCTTATCTCACTTGGATTTAGGAATCAATAAAAGAGATACAGCTCTCAAAAATATCTGTTCTTTGGGACTTCTGGGTGGCTCAGTTGGTTAAGCGTCCAACTCTTGATTTCCACTAAGGTCATGATGTCATGGTTCATGGGATAAAGCCCCGCAACAGGCTTCTCACTGACAGCTTCGAGTCTGCTTAAGATTCTCTCTCTCTTTCCTTTTTCTGCCCCTCCCCCTGCTTGCACCCGCTCTCTCTCTCTCAAAGATAAACATTCAAAACTCTGCTCTGAGCCACTCTCCCCTCATCATGCCATCATCTCAAACATTTGAACTTCTAAGTACAGATTTGTCTACCCCTGCAGATGCCTTAAGACTGCTGAGCAAGACAGAAAAAACAAGTCGGACTTACCATATTTGTTAAAGCAGAGAAAAAACCACTCTGGTGTTCTTCTTCCTTGTCTTTATATTGCCTGAACAAAAATAACTAAATTCAACTTTAGTATTATTTATCAAGTATGTCTCCATCCTTGGCATTTTAGATAATCAGGGCAGGGCACTCTTTGAATTCAGTGACTCCAGAAAACAAAAGCATTATGACAATGTAGCCACTCCAGTCTCCCCTGCAAGCTAAGAGGCATGCATGCCTCTGCTCTTGAGGCAGAATGTATCAAAATGCCTGGCTACTTTGGGAGAGAGGCAGAAAGCAAGCTGCAAACGTGTGAAACTGCTCTAACATATGGCTGATCCAGTTATTTCCCAAACAGACTATTACTTGAAAAGTGTAACAGTGAAATTACTTTAAGGCTGTAGAGTGAAAATCTTGTTTGTTTTTGAAGGAAGAGGAGGGAAATCTGTGAGCTAAACTATTTGTGGAGATGGGGCAGATTTGAAATTCCACATCCAATTGTGTGTGAGCAAAGTCTGGAGAGGAACAAGAAAGATACTGCCTGGCCCTTGCCAGGATTAGGAACACTTCTGGTTTCCATTCACTGAATACCAGATCCTTCTTCATCCAAAGCAAAAGGGAAAACAAGCATCAATGAAGAGAGCCCTCAGAAAAGACAGGGACTCTGGGAAGCTGCGGTTGATTCCTGATGAAAAAGAAGTATCCACCAAACTAGAGCTAATTCAATATGTTTTCTCCTTTTATTTGTTTTTTAAGTGTACAAAAAAGTGGTGCTTCGTAACCTTTTTTACATAGAAAATGACTTGTATGATGCATCGCGCTAAATGGAAGAGCCTGCTTGTGGCTGGAAAACAAGTTAAAATACCCTGCAATAAAATACCAAAGGTTGCAAAAAAAAAAAAAGAAATGTGTCTAATTGCTTAAATAAAAGATGACACTAACCTGGTGGCTACTTTCCCCCTGGTATTAGAAACAACTCCTGCTGGGGCACCTGAGTGGTTCGTCAGTTAAGCGTCTGAGTGTTGGGTCTCAACTCAGGTCACTATCTCATGGTTTGTGAGTTTGAGCCCCATGTCAGGCTCTGGACTGAAGTGCAGAGCCTGCTTGGGATTCTCTCTCTTTCCCACTCTGCCCCTCCCTTGCTCATGCTCTGTCTCTCAAAAAGAAGGAAGGAAGGAAGGAAGGGAGGAAGGAAGGAAGGGAGGGAGGGAGGGAGGGAGGGAAGGAGGGAGGGAAAGAGAAAGAGAGAAAGAAGGAAGGAAGGAAGGAAGGAAGGAAGGAAGGAAGGAAGGGAGGGAGGAAGGGAGGAAGGGAGGGAGGAAGGAAGGAAGGGAGGGAGGGAGGGAGGGAGGAAGGGAGGGAGGGAAGGAGGGAGGGAAAGAGAAAGAAAGAAGGAAGGAAGGAAGGAAGGAAGGAAAGAAAAGAAAG